>NC_030681.2:78312361-78955799 GCF_000004195.4 Xenopus tropicalis | reverse complement strand
ACACCACTGGTAAAAATGGTCTACTACTTTCTGGCAAGGGAACTGTTCACGTGATGTTAATGTATTCCTGGTTTAACAGTCAATTTCTTCTGGTAGATAAATGAACTCTAAGTCATTTTATTGGAGATCGAGACATTTGATATGAATGTTAGGGAAAAATGGAAAGCTAGCAAGATTTCTATACATGTGCGGGGGAAAGTATTTCATACTGATAGGAAGGTTTTATATTCCATTTAGTTCCCTAAACATAAGAATTAAATATGGGGTATGCTTTTGTGAATCCAAAATGCTTTTCTTGTTAGGATATTTATTAGAGTCTGGGTGCACATTCAGTGGAAAGCCAGTGCCATAGGGCCTGCCAAGCCTATGCACAGTGAGCTCAACCATAAGCATAACCAAGATGAAGCAGATTAAACAGCTGCAGGCTGTTAAGTAAAAAGTGCAGAAAGAATTAACTTTATTATCCATGAGAGCTTCTGATAAAGTACATAATGGAACAGCAGCATGTACTTGTATTGTCTGTTCTATAATAACGCAGAATTAGCAGGAAGGTGAAAGCATGTAAACGTGTTGTTTACAAAGCAAACGTTGTTTCCAAAGCCATGCTGATAGATGATTTAATCAGGGGACACAATCATGCTGTGATTCATTATCAGTGTTGCATGGAAAGAAGAAGGCTATGACAAGATTAGTTGGATGTCTGAGTCCTGGAGAGCCCTCCTAACATAACTGTGGTTAGACAAAAGTGAAGTAATTTGTTTGCCATCATGTTCTAAAGCCCACAAGGCAGATTGGTCACAGTATTACCTGAATTAGAAGTCTTCATGGTAAATGCCACTGTTCATAGCTAGTACTTGTCTTTTCAAAACACACACTTATCGTAAGTGAGTCTCAGTGTAATCCACAGATACAGTGAGCAATTAATTTAAATTGCAAACAGGCAAACAGTTGGGGTTCGACTTAATGTTTTCTTTCACATTTTCCCACTATTAAGCCGGATTGCCGAACGTAATGTGTTTTTCTTGTGGCAGTTTTAAGGTAACTGAAGGGGAATGCATTTTTGGGAGATTTGTTACTTGCGGTAGACAACAGATTAACTGTGGGTAACAAATTACCAATGTGTGCCAGTAACCTAACTGTGCATCTATTCTGGTGAACTGTTTGTCTGTATGTAAACAATTATTTTATTGCTGTGCTGTGTAAAGCGCTGCGGGAGATGATGGCACAACAAAAATAACAACAAAAACATCATCATACTTCTTATACCTACCTCTCCTTATTGAGGGAACAGTAACATCACAAAAACGTGTAATTATGTAATGTGTAAATAATACATTATGTACTATTGCCCTAAACTGGTCAAGTTTTGTGTTTGCATCAGAAACTCTACTACAGTTTATATAAACAGAGCTGCTGTGTAGCCATGGGGATAGCTATTCAAATTTAGAAAAGGCACAGGTTACATAGCAGATAACAGATAATACAAAAATAATCTACAAAATGTATCTGTTATCTGCTATGTAACCTGCCACTTTCTCCTTTCTGCTTAGGGCTCTGGCACACGGGGAGATTAGTCGCCCGCCCAAGTTGCCTTCCCCTGCCATCCCACCGGCAACAATGTAAGTCACCGGTGGGATGGCAGACGCGGCGGCGCGATTTCGCGCATATCGCCGAAGTTGCCTCGCGAGGCTATTCCACCGATTTGTGCCAGAGCCCTTAAAGTGAATATGGTCACTTAAGTGGATCCTTTATTGCACACAGTTATCTTTTAATCACCATTAAAAGATCACCATCTGTTACTTATACTCCACCAAATGCCTTCAGAGGAAGGCCACACAAGCAAGGAAGAAAACACAAGGCTAATGCTAGATAGGGTCAGGGCTGGATAAAAAGTTCCTGCACCCCTAGGCCCCCCCTGTAGTTTTCACCCCCCCTTGCCACTCGCACCCCCCTTCCCTCCTTTTAGCTTCCTCCTCCCCTTGAACAGAATGCTGTGAGGTCCTTACTTTACTTAATAACCCCTTTCCTATGAGGCCCCCTTCTCTGTTACTGCAGCCTAGTGATCAAGCCCGCTGCCCTGGTACATAGTGAACTCATGGACCTGGGACACAAGATGCTTCCTGACTGATGAGCCCCACCAGCAATCCCCCACAATCGCTGAATCCTGCCATATTGCCTCTGCCAGCTATTCCCACCCAGGGGACAGCTCAAGTGTCCCAGGCAGGTCCCTAAGCAGCACCATGTACCAGAGCATGGAAATCAGAATGAGCAGGAAGATGAAAGTCCCTACTTGCTTTCTGTAAGTGCTGCTCACATGGACCTGATAGCATCTTTTAAACTCTTCCCCTCAGCAGCTTCCTTGCAATCGCTTCCACTGGGGACAGTGGAGATGCGCCCAGTGGGTGGCATGTCCCCCCCCAAACTTTGCCGGCCTAGGCCTGGGTCTTTGTGGCCTCAGGCAAAGAATCAGCCTCTACGCTGGCATCAGACTTCTTCCTTGCCTGCACATGGAACTGTTGTGTTGGCCTGAGTGCATGCACAAGCGGACAGTTTCAGTGCAGAATTGTATAACCATGTGCTTCCATGCCAATATCCACCACATGTACCTACACCTGGGCCAATGCAATGTTTCCGGGTGCAGACAAGGAAGAAGACGGATGCCGGTGTATGGGCTGATTCTCGGCCTGCATTTTTTCATAGGCAAAGAATCAGACCAATGGGGCATTAGTCTTACTTCTAGCATCCGTTACTTCTCTTGCTAAAATCGAACCTAGGAACCCAGTGCTGCAAGGGTTTCCACTGTGCCACATTTGATCAACAAGTCCTAAAAAGACAGGATTCCTTTTTCACTACTGCCAAGTGACCATTAATGTGTAAAACACAGCAACTTTGCAGAACAACCCCAATGATGTTTACAGATTTTCTGCAGAAATACCTCCACTGATACATTGAAAATACGACAATATAATTATGAAGGTTCATCTATCAACTAAAAGGATATTAATGTAAAAGGATATTATCGTATTAGGGGAGCAATCATGACATTTTTTTTTATAAGAATGAAAATATGAAGTCTAGACAAACATTTTGACAAGGTTTGGCTAATTATTGAAGCAGCCTCCCATCCTCAACCCTCCAGAATCTCTGGCTCCTTGGTCTGCATCAGTAACGCAGAAATGTGCGAGTGACAGAGCAGAGTGAAAGCTGATTTGCTGTGCCATGTTATGAGGCCACACCCTTACAAGCAAACATGTGCAAAGAGAAAGTAAAGGAATGGAGCCGAGCTGGGTGCATTTGTACATACAACAGTAAAGCAACTTATTGCTTATATCCTCATATACACAGCACTTCAGGCTCTTTTGCATTTGGGATTTATGCTGCTTAGAACAGATGCCAGTCATCCTCCTGGAATTTACACATGCAGATACAGACACCTCTATATGTCTCAGTCAGAGCTCTCCTGTAGACTGACTAGCCAGGCTTTCAGGTTTCTAATCAGGCCCACCTGGTCATTCTGTAGCATTTAAAGTGACCATACACAGTCTGATTCCAGATGCCGACATTGGTTCTTTAGACTGATTCGGCAGCTTATCTGCCCGTGTAGGGGCCCCACCCATGGGCCTCTCCGCTTGACTACTGGCCTGAAATTGGCCAGATCTAGAACAGGCAGGTTTGATTTTTTCCATTTGATTGGGGACTGCATTGGCTTGTTGATGTGGACACCAATCCACTGGCGCTCATGCCCGCCATTTTAATGGTCGAATTAGCCCGTAGGTAGGCATATCAGGAGACGATTCACTTGCCTGCGTATGGCAACCTTTACTCTGCTATAGCCAGTCCATGTATTTTTAAGAAATGCCCATATATTCTGTTATTGATTAGCTTGCATATGAAGAGTGACTACAATTTTATTTTACAAATAGTAACACAAGTTACTGTTTCTACAACATTTAATTAAGTTATAGAAAAGGCAACTGTAGTTTTATGGGAATGTGCAAGTGGATGCCCTAAATTATTGTTTAACTCCCACATCACCTGCCAGCTCACACGGCATGTATGTTTCAAATTGCTGAGCCTTTGTGCTAAATAACTTGATTGCTGCTGCTAAAAAATGGCTTCTTTCATGTTTTTCTAACAAATAACCAAGAAGGTTCTAGGTGACTTGGGTGATTGACATAATGTAAGGGTGAATTGGGTTGAATTTTTAGACCTTCTTCAAAGTCTTTTCTAGGTTTTCTATCACACAGGAAAGATGGGTGAGTCAAGAATGGTTGGACCTCTCCCACTCCTCTCTGCTCAGAACACAAGCTGTCTGTCAATACTGAGTCCAGTTAAGCAGATTCCCATTCATGATAGTTCCCCTTTAACTTATAAGAATTGAATTTGGGATAAATGTTTAAAGTGGACCTGTCACCCAGACATAAAAAGCTGTATAATACAAGTCCTTTTCAAATTAAACATGAAACCCAAAATAATTTTTTTATTACCACATCCAAATCCATTATAAAAGCATTTTAAAATCCCAGCTGTCAATCATATAATGCCTGCCCCGCCTCTATGCCTTAGGCATAGAGGTGGGGCAGACAGTTACTTTCACTTTCAATTCAGAACTTCTTAGATGTTGCTGCCCTCCTCACATTCCCCCTCCATCCTCACCATCTAATTGTGCAACCAGTGCATGGGCATGGGCATTAGGTCCCCCCATACTGGCTTAGAAACAAGATTTTGGCAGGATGCAATGCCTGCTTTGATAACAGTGTCCACAAAATGGCACCTGCTTGCTTACTGCAATTGAGAATTCCAAGGCTGAAGAAAATAAGATTACAATAATTTATATAGTGTAAGTAAAGTTTATTTTGCTTGCCAAACACAATAGAAAACAATTTGAAATTATTTCTTAAGGTGACAGGTCCGCTTTAACATACTAAAGTGCAAAGAGAGCAGAGTAATCAGAAGAATTATGAACATGTTATTTCTGTTATTTAAATATCAAAGAGCTAGATAAAGCAATTATTTTTTTATCTTTCTAATATCTACAGTAAAAAGCCTAGGGGATAGTAATTGACTTTGCTAATTTTACCAGTGGCAATTATAAAATAGCTTTGCTTTTCATTATGGTTCTGAATATCCACAGCTAATTGTCAGTCCCAAGAGAACTACAAAGAGGAAGAGAGAGTACTGTAGTAGTGAGCACAAGCTTATTAGTAATGTAACCTCATAAAACACAACTTTGAACTAAAGTGTCCAGGGATTAACTAGACTGAAAAGTAAGTTTTGCATTTACATTTACATTACAGTTTTGCATTTGTGCTGTGACCAACCAACCAATAACTAACAGCAATTATATAAACAACTAAACCTAGTAGTGACCAGTACAAGCCTTTTTAACAACCAGCAATGCATTCACTTTTATTCAAAATCTATTTATTTATGCCATCCACACAGTACTAAGGGGAATATGGATTGTATCGTACTTCCTTAGACAAGAAAATTAGATTGTGATCTTTTCAGAGCTGAGGGAACTGTAAATTCCACAAACTGCACAGCAAACATAATAAAATATCACTTATCCAAAACAATCATTAAATATGTATGTCTGTGTATATTCAACATAACTGCTTCACAACTGGGACTAGCTTGCTGCTTGCAATTGCCTTACCTCAGCCTATTGTTAATGCAGTAAGGGATCAGTCTTTAGTACCAATGTGTCACTGCAATTAAAAGCTAGAAATTAGCTTTCAGTATTCTCTGTTGGCCTATTCACACTAGTGAAGCAGGTGTGTAACAGCCGTGGGCTGCAATGAACTTTGAGACAATATCTGTCACTATTTCTGTTTTTAAGTTAAACATTAAGTACAATTAAATTAAACAGTAATTGGAAACTAGATATTTTCATGCCACCAAACAGCATATGGAGTGTGAATTTGCCTCAATAATATGAGGATAATGTACTTTCTTCTGTACAATAGCGGTTCAGTACCATATAATTATTATACATCGTCTTTATATTGGTCAAGAAATTGCGGTACTTTCTAATATAATAATAATGAACAGTAGTGGACATGTTTTACCTTTTAAAGTAGACATATAGGATAAGTGAAAATATTCCAGTGTTGTAGGCAATAATGAATAATATATTGCTGTCTCTCTAGGCTAAAAATTTGCATTAGCTTTAGCTATAGCTTGAGCTATAGTCCCTATCTGTGTTTCAAATGAGGGGTAGGCATGTCCTAACCATTGCTACCTGAAGTACAGTAGGAGAGAAATAGCCAATATATACAATATAATACACACACATCATGTATATCAGGCCTCTGTTATGAGGTGATCATTGACCAGGAGTCAAATGACTGGATAAGCACAATGTCCATTGGAACTCTTCATCTTGGACCATGTTAGGCTATCTTTAATGTCAGTGACACTGCATGTGCTCAGCATGCTTTAAAGGAGAAGGAAAGGCTAGTAAAGAGTTAATCTCAAGCTGCAGGCATACTTTCAGTTGTCTCAATAGTGCCCTTAAGTCTCCCCATATTTCACCTGTTCAGAAGATCTGAAGCCAAACACAGAGAAAAAACGCTGAGCTGGGTAAAGAGGATTCCCATAATGCATCGCTCCTGCATTGACTGTGTGACCGGGACACTGTAGGCGGCACGCCCCCCTCCCCTACCCAGAGGACACATTATGAGGAGCCATCAGAGCTGGGAAGCACAGAGCGAACAGGCGAGCGCTGTGGGGGGGCGGGGGGGTCTGAGAGTGTGGCGCTGCAGGTTTGGGGTTTGAGCGGGGGGGAGTTTTTTTGGTTGTGCAGGGACGATGCTGGGGGAAAATCCACAGAGTGCAAAGAGAGGAAAGTTTGAAGGTACATTTTGGGACAAGGGAGGATTATTTAAAAAAAAAATTAAAAAAATAAAAAAGTTGCTGATCTGCTACATGTAAGGGGGCTCTACAATATATTAAGGGCTTTAGTAGGAGCCTTTCCTTGCTCTTTAAGGTGCTGTTGTGAAGATAAATTTAGGGGTTCACCAGTTGTCACTGAGCAAACAATGAGGCCGACTGTCTTAGAAGCTGATGCTAACAGTGATTACAATTAAAAGCGATATCTAACTGGCCACTGGACAAGTTAGCTTATTGAAGGTATGTGAAGGTGGCCATACATGGGCAGATTTGGGTCCTTCAGACAGGCCTCTCTAACCATTATCTAGCCGAAAACTGGACAGATTTTGATCAGGTAGGATTGATTTTCCCTTAAGACTGAAGATCGAAACGTCTAATTTGTTTGGCTCTCGCTCCAACTTCTTTTACTTTCATCATTGTAATGCAGTCATTTGGCCCTAAGACTCCCAAAGATTTGTCCATTTTCTTCCTGATTTTGATTTTAATGGATGCATACAGCATAAAAAATTCACTAAAGGGGTAACCTTCAAAGTAGGGTGGGGTAGAAAAATCATGTATTTTGCCTGCAATGTAACTTTCACACCTACCCTTCTTTGCTGTTTATAGTGCTAAGAGATGTAACTGTATGCGCCTACTGAACAGAGTACAAAGCTGCACCTGACAGTGAACTAGGCATTTAAGTAGTGTACATATGAGTAGCCACATGTACATATTTATTACCCATCATTTAATACCATAGATAGTCAAGAACAGGGCCGCCATCAGGGGGACACTGGGGGGACAGTTGCACCGGGCCCGGACGATCGTGGCTTTAAAGGGGGCCCGGCCGTCATACAGTTTTTAAGCACGGGCCCCCTTTAAAGAGTTACAGGCCCTTGGTTCATTGCTGGTCAGCGGGTAATTTTATTGGTTGCGCCACGTGCGTACGCGTGACGTCAGCACGCACGGGGCGCAACCTAATAAAAGAGTAGCTGCCCCAGCAAAACGGGGTGGGGGAGGACGAGGACGCTGAGGGGAGCTGGAGGATGTTGGGGAGGATGCTGAGGGGAGCTAGATGATGTTGGGGTGGATGCTGAGGGGAGCTAGATAATGTTGGGGAGGACGCTGAGGGGAGCTAGATAATGTTGGGGAGGACGCTGAGGGGAGCTAGATAATGTTGGGGAGGACGCTGAGGGGAGCTGGATGATGTTGGGGCGGCCCTGGTCAAGAAGGCTTCCTTGGCTTGTACCTAATTTATTTACTTACATTGTTTTATAGGTTACTACTGCTTTCTAAAATGGCATCCTTGCTCAGATGGCTCCTATTCCTAATGTTGCCCTATGGTCAAATGATAGAAGTAGCCCAATATTACCCACCTTTGGTGGGCATATCAGGAGAAAGATCTGCTCGTTTGGTCAAACAAGCGAACCTTATGTTGTTTGGCCATCTTCCCTTAATAAGATTTTACTTTAGTATGTAAACACATTAGGGAACTGTAGAGTAGTGAACAAGTCCAAATTACCACCAGGGGCAAGTTGCAGGTGATCTGCACTTCTGCCTCATCACAGACTTCTTTCATGTGACATCATCAGAGGGGGAGTTTGAGGCAGGTATTTAAATCTATGGGACGAGTTGGCCCAGGTTGAGAAGGGGTGGGTGTGACCCATACATAATTATTGTGACGTGATGGTGACAGACATGAACCCTAAGATGTCGGAGACTGATTAGAGACAAGGGAGACTGATTAGAGACAAGAGAGTCTGCTTTGTCCTTATCCAAGAACACCACAAAACAAATGTTTGGGTTTACTTAGGTCAAAACCTCAGTTCTGTTTTTAGTTTAGGGAAGTTAAAACTTAATTGTCATTATTGCATTGTCATTATAAATAGTTAGAAAAAAACATTCACATTTTTTTCTTTTTGGTTTGCATACAATTGTTGGATATAAGTGGCAATGTATAATTACATCTTTTAAACAGCCCAAAATAATGGACAGAAAACAACTTAAATCCACGTATCAATATGTTTTTAAAGAAATTACCTTTGCGTTCTGTAAATCAGCTAATCCTATACATGCATTTGCAAGAAGAAAGTCCCCACTAAGAATCGCCATTTTGTTCCCAAACTGCATGTCCTTAATAGGGCCATCGCATGTCTTCAATTCATTAATATTTACAATGCCACGGTGCACTAGGAAAGCTGTGTGGATCAGTTCCGTGATTTCAGCTAGGCTTCTTTGCCTAAAAAAAGTAAAAATAAATAAATCTCAGCTCTTTAGCAGCACAATTTGCTCACTGATGCTACAGTGCTAAATTACTGAATTTACTAAACTGTTTCACAACAAGAGAACATTATCGAAACATAAAGAATAAATATACAACCCGGTTTTCAAGAAGTTGAGACAAGATATCAAACAAAAAAATATACAGGTATACACATTTTTAATTTGATACATGCAATATGATTAACACAAGTTGGGACGGGGGCACATTATCCACTCAAAGAGTTATGCTCATTAAAAAAATACAATTCTTGTAACTCTTTATTCATGCACTTGATGTTAGATATTGTGACAAAAAAAGGTTGTCTCAGTGGGAATTGTCTGTTTGATGGCAGATATATAGCACCCAGGCTGAGGTACTGGCTCCTTTAAACCTCCAGGGAAAGATAGGCTAGTTGGAGTATGGCTAGAGAAGACTGAAGCCAATTAGGCAACACATGAAGCACTTAAGTTGAACCTGGGTGTGCAGCAGGAGTCAGTCACTTAGAGAGGCTGTGAGGGAAAGAGTGCTGTGAAAACAAACTACCCCTAATTTGAGGACTCCAGAAAAAAAACTGCCTGGCACTGGCAGTGTGGACTTTTGCTCAAACTGTTCCTTGAAATATATTGTTCTGTTTTGTTTAACTTTAAACTTTCAAACCTAAAGCTGTGGTGTCCGTTATTTTGCTGTGAAAAATAAAGCGCAGGCAAGGAGCCTGCTAGTATTTGTTGGAAACCAGAGTGGCCTGTCTCGTCTGTGGAGCCAAGGTTCCAGTCCGCTACCTGCTGCTACCAGCTAAATCCCCATAATATTTATTTAAATCTTGAAAGTTGATAGGATTTTTTCCAATTACGTGGGTCTAATTTCAATGAATCAAGATTTGTCGACCCCTGATCCGATTCAACATTTTTAACTACTTGAACCTGCAACAGTTTTACCCACTCAACACTCTAACTGCTGTGAAAAGCAGAAATTATGTTACCCAAAAAATGATTAAAAAAAAAGGGAGGAGGAAAATTTTAAGTGAGTAGGCCTTCATGATACATACTACATGGTTTCCATTAACCACACACAAACCTGCACTCTTTATTATTACCCTTTTTCCTTTGGTGTGGAACTACAATACAATGTATACCTGAATTACACTTATCATTCTATAAAGAAAGGGAAATCATCACAACCTATACTGTAACACAACAATACATTTGGGGCAAAGTCATTACAGTTTCTTGCACATGTATTAAGGATGTGCGAGTAGGGCGAGTATGGGCTAGAAAACTACCACTACTTTAATGTCCTGTCAATCCCCCTCTGGCTGTTGGGAAGTTGCTTATTTATGTACTTGCTCCTGGTCTGCCTGAAACAACCTCCCCATAGACATCATTGGTGGGCAGTCAGGCACGGCTGTATAAAAAAAAATCATGGCTCACTAGATGGGATGGGTCTGGGTTGAGTGTCTGTGTGCAGGTTCAGCTTTTGTCAACCGACAAATCACATGTATATTACATGTTTCTAAATTCTGTTGATACAACCTGGAATTAAAATGGATTTAATTGCCATTGGTACTGACATTATGGACTATTTTGTGTACACTAAAACTAGGAAAAATACATTTTTTCCAATTTTGTTTACAAATTAAAAAAAACTGAACAATCTTGCATAAATATTAACACCCTTGCTCTTAAGAAATAATCTCTAAAGCAATCACTGAATGGAGTTGACTGAATTCAATCATAGTGTTTCAAATGTATAACTGGACAACAGTTTCAGCAAGACACAAGAATTTGGTTGAAGAACTTAACTAGACCAAAAAGCTATTAAAGTAATAGGGTAAAGTTTTGCTCCAATCAGCGCTGAGATAGTAAACAATCCTAAACATACAACCAAAGCAACTCTAAAGGTGGCCACACACGTGGCGATTTTCAATCATTCCTGCTACCATCGGTCGCAAGAAAGAATGTTCCCACCCTCCACAGATGTTCAGGGGCGAATCATCAGATATGGAGGTAGAAACAATACGATTTCTACCTGCTTCTGCCAATTCAGCCCTGAAGCTAGATTTTGCTCAGGTGCCTTTAATGGCGCCCGATCAAAATCTTTTAACCCGCCCGATCGGCGAGTTGTCAGATATCCGCAGTCTTCTGCGATATTGGTCGCCTCACCAAGTTGCCATACAAGCACCGAATATTACACGAAACAAGGTTTCATACGATATCATTGGCGCGTGTATGGCCAGCTTTATGCTCTAAAACAAAGAACCCAAACATCTTAGAGCGTCCAGTTTAATCCCAGGCCTCAGTCCAACAATGGATCTGTCGCCATACTTGAGAATTCAAAAACTATTCGAACATGAGCAATATGCCAAAAATGTTATTATGTTTACTTTTCAAAAAGCTTAAGTTGTGTTGGGATGGAGTTACCATTTACGAAAATTGCCTACTTTTGTATGAAAATGTAGTTTTAACACTTTGATATAACCTTTAAAAATAAGGCATTTTGCATACGAGTCAAAAAGCTTAATTTTTAATGGATTTGAATGGATACAATTTCACCTTAGCAGATCAATAATGTGAATAAAATGGATAAAAATATACCTTTGCAAGTTAAAAATTTTAACATGCCATATTCATTTTCGCTCAGCAGTAGTCTTATGGATAACGAGGGGAATTTAATTTTTAATTGATGAGTTATGAGTAGTTGTGAATTCTTATTATATACACCTATCCTTTAATAGAGCAATTAATCACAGATGTACTGCATTAGCAGAATTACTTAATTAGTATAATAACTTAGTTCAAAAGTTTCTGAAACAATGGCTTAAGCTGCAAAGCAGGAATGACTGCAAGCAAGGTCACCTGAAAATACAATGCAATATGGTATGATGGAGAAACTTAGATTTTATACTGTGGAATATAAACTGCAGTCAGAACCTTGTGCATCTTCTAATTCTCTGGCATTACTCTGAGGTTTCTCCTGCAGAAAACCAGTTTTGTAGCAATCCAATCTCACATAATTCTTATCATGATCTTAAAAATTAAGCCATACTGGGCAATTTAATTTATTCTACAATGTGATATGAGTGGAGGAAATGAACTGTACTGCTCAATGCTGGGTTCCTATTGCACAGCCAATCATTACAAGCAAAATAGATTATGAAAGCAGAAAATAAGTTGGCCAAAATTGTAAAGTAGAATTAAATATAAGCTAAACTGAGCTCAATTAACCCCTTTAAAACTATACAAAAACTGTTCTAGTTCCTAGTAGGAGCAGCATGTCACAAACCAGGTGCACTTCGGGTAACAAAATGTAACAACTAATCTTTATTCAACTTTTCAGCTCCAACTTAAGCCTTTATTAGGTACCAGATGAAGGCTCAAGTTTGAGCCAAAACATTGAATAACGATCAAACACAACCAGCACCAAGGGTCTTGTGGTTCAAATAAATATTAGTGTACTGTACCGTAAAAAAGGTCCACAAGTTTGGTCAAGTTTACCTCTCTCCCCCCTCCTATCTCTCCTGTAATCTGAGCTGAAAGCTGTTCTGTGCTGCCTGGAAGTAAAGTCAGACCAAGCTAAAATGGCAGCTGCTATCAAACAGAAAGCATTCTGCTGAATAAATAACATGCATTTTCTTCTCCTTTACATATATTTATTAGGGCAAACATCTTGAATAACTAGAGCCTTACTAATAAAAGAAAAAAAACACAATACTGTAAGAATCTGTAAAATAATTAACCCTGTCTCTGAAGCAAAATTCAGGGGCAAAGAATATATACGATAACATGGTGGTGTTCATGTTGCCAATGGGAAGTGATTTCTCAGAGAGTATATTCATATCTATTTGGTATATCAGAAAGACAGCTGATCAACATTAAAGAGAGTTGCTCTGGGCAAAAGAAGCAAAGCTATCAATAAGGAATACCAATGAAAGCACTGTGTTCTGTTGCTTCAGACTCCACTTTCTGTCTTTGCAGTGCAGATAGCAATACAAATGGGATTCCCTGGTGCTAAGCTTTGAAAGGAGCAGCTAATTCAGGCAACGGCTCATTTCCTCACTTGAAGGGAAACATCAATATCCAGAGGAGATCAGCTCCACCTCCATGACCCAGCTATTCAGACAGAACTGTGACTATACCATTAGTTTACTTAATAAGCTTTTAATGAACGGCTAGAAAATTCCAGCACAAATACCAAGTGACACAAAACAAGGTACAAAACTCATAAATTCATCATCATTCTTTCTCTTACAAACAAGATAAAGTTGGTATTTCCTTACAGGTTTATAATTAAGTATGCTGTGTATGTACGTACATACACACACACATACACATATACAGCCAACGTTACGTTTCGGTCCCCAACGGGACCTTTCACAAGGCCTTGAGAAAGGTCCCGATGGGGACCGAAACGTAACGTTGGCTGTTCATGCGTTTTTAATACACAATTGATTGTTTTTGGAATATAACTCGATGTTGCTGGTCTTTTTTTGGATATTTAAATCATTTACCTTGCATCCGAGCTAAGAGCTGAAGCAGAGTGCCACCCTGGGTTCGCTATATATGTATATATATATGTATATGTGTATATATATGTATATGTGTATATA
Source organism: Xenopus tropicalis (assembly GCF_000004195.4). Lineage (NCBI taxonomy): Eukaryota > Metazoa > Chordata > Amphibia > Anura > Pipidae > Xenopus > Xenopus tropicalis. The sequence continues at coordinate 78,942,060 of NC_030681.2, read as the reverse complement.
TATGTATATGTGTATATATATGTATATGTGTATATATATGTATATGTGTATATATATATATATATGTATATGTGTATATATATATATATGTATATGTGTATATATATATAAAAACAGTCTGAGGAGAGCTGGCACTCACGTTTAGGTAAACAATGATCGCCTGGGTGCAGTATCAAATGTTCAGGAAACATTGCATAGGAAAGAATATCGCACTCACAGGTCTTAATTGAAGAAAATGTTGGTTTATTCTCACAGCATACAACTGACGTTTTGGCTGCCTCCGCAGCCTTTCTCAAAGTGTATATATATATGTATATGTGTATATGTATATGTGTATATGTATATGCAGTGCATATATTCAATGAAATACCTTGTATTTAAAGGGATTCTGTCATGATTTTTATGGTGTACTTTTTTTTTCTAAATTACACTGTTTACAAATAATTCACTCTACCGTTTAAATTTTTATTTTTGAACCAACAATTTTTATTTTTTTTGTGATATTGGTGTGTAGGTGCCACCTCAATGCATTATGTCTGAGCTTTCAGTTGGAGCCAGCGCTACACATTAGAACTGCTTTCAGGTAACCTATTGTTTCTCCTACTCCTATGTAACTGGAGGAGTCCCAAGCAGGGCAGGATTTGGATTTCTTACTGTTGAGTGCTATTCTGATATCTACTGGGAGCTGCTATCTTGCTGCCTTCCCATTGTTCTGCTGCTGGGAGGGGGTTGATATCACTTCAACTTGCAGCTCAGGAGTAAAGTGTCACTGAAGTTTATCAGAGCACAGGTCACATGGCTGTAGCACCCTGGGAAATGAAGAATATGGCTAGCCCCATGTGAAATTTCAACATTAAATTTAAAAAAATCTGTGTTTTTAAAAAACAGATTTCAATGCAGGATTCTGCTGGAGAAGCTCTATTAACTGATGTGTTTTGAGAAAAAACATTTTTTCCCATGACAGTATAACTTTAAAAAAAACAATAACAAAAAAACAGTGATAACAGTAAGGAGGAAATATCATGATATTTCTAAAGTAACCGTAAATATATAATAATAGATATATAGTAATATATACCATGGACTTACAGCATCTGAAAATGATTTTGAGACAAAGTGGAGGAACTAAAAGACTAACATGTCAGCATTTCTGTCTCTTGTTATGTTTTTAACCAGTGTGCTGCCCTATAAGGGGCACTATGTGTATAAAATCATTTTTCAGAGGGATTTGTGAAAAAAAAGATGTCAAAGTTCTGCTTTAAATCATATATTTTTCCCACAAATAGTGTTGTCCAGTACCATAACTATATGGACAGTAAGGAAGCAACTGCTAAGAGCCCTAGAAAAGTTGGGAGCCGGAAAGTATAAAAACAATGTGTAATTTACACTGTAAATACTGCAGCCTTTTAAGAAGTATATTCCTTACCTCAGCTGAAGAAAGCAATACGGCTGCTCCTACTGAAATGTGTAAATTCAAATAGGCGGATTAGGAATGTTTTGTCCATGGACAAGGTTACTATAGAAAACAGATCTAACCTATAATGGACATAGAACATAAGAAAGGATAAAAGTGGATAGAAGTGCAAGAGCCGTAAGGAGCACAAAAGTTTACCTTTTAGTGTTCAATTCTGTCTGGGGTCCGAGTGCACTTCTATATCTTGTCACGGATAAATTCAGCACAAGGTACAGAACACAGCGTTAGTGAACACAAGGAAGCCTTGGTAGGAATAGAACCCCACTTTATACATACAGAACTGCCACAGTCCAAAATCGAGTACAGAGACCTGCAGCAATTCTGCTAACTACAGGGCAGATGGCAAAAAACAAGGCAGATTGTACCTTTTTTTTTTTTAATACTTATCCTGCAGGAAGTAAATAACCCCTATAACATCTTCCATGCTTATCAATTCACACATTCAGAGTAAAGGTATGCACAAATTATATTTCACAGAATAACTACTTAGAAAAATGTAAAATTATACATTTACCTACTGTAAACCAGTTCAACATTTATGGTTTAAGAATGCTGTAAGCTTTAAAGCATAAAGGTTTCTCCTGTGTCCTGGTTGTTCTCAAGGCAGTCTCTAAGCAGCTGGTTAAGCACCAGCAGGTCACATCTTTGCCAGTATGCCAAGTGTTGCATATTCTTTTTTAGCTATTATAAAAATATCCATGATACAAATTACTGCAAACAGGGAAACATGATGCAGAAAAAAGTGTGCATGCCAGAAGAAACCTTTTATTGTACACAGTGATGGCAAACCTGACTACAAAACTCATCCTGGAGGCATAGTAACATCTCTACTAATATGCACGTATGTGCTAGTTCTGATTTATGCATGATAACTCAAAAATATCTTCTTTAATTATAGTTTGCCTTATAACCATTAAAAGGCTCCAGTCAAGCACATCACATTTATTAGAAGCAGCATGTCAAATAGGAGTTGACAATTACTGGTTATATCAATACGCATTATGCCAGATGGTAATGAGCCATACACAAAGGGCCAGCCATCCAAAATAATCACGCCATTTTCCTCGGAAATGCTGAAGAGGTTATGGTTTATTACACAGTACTCATTAGATATACAGAGGCAGCATTAGCAATTTTTCCTTCATTCGCATTTCATTTAAGGATCTGACTTCCTCAGCTCGGTCAAGCCAGTACACAAGGTTAAAATCATTATGGCTGGCAACGAAAATAGGACTTGATTGTGAGCCTTATTAGCAGAAAAGCAAAAACTGAGGGAAAATCTCAAATTTATGAAAGAAGACAACCATCTACAATGTAAATAGTCAAAGAGTAAAATGACAGGCTATAAGGATCATGCAGAAAACAGTAGGGGATAAAATGCCCAAAAATGGTTAATGCTTTTTGTAGCGATATATTGAAAAGGCATTGCCTATATCAGAGCTAGTGATAGGCAAGCTACCACTCAAATTCCAAAGTAAGTTATTTGTCTATCTGTGTACCACTGCTGCATCTGCTTCAGCAGGTAGTAGGGAAGTGCTAATTTACACTTTCCCCAAACACACAACCCTGTGACTTTAAATCTGGAGCAACCAAAAACATGGCTGCTGACTGTACTGCAAAGGGACAGTTCCCAGTCACAGCCTGGCCCAATCAGCAGGGGGGATTGGCTTCTGACCTTGTGACCCTGCTGAAAGAGCTTTGGAGCCAAAAAGATATGAAAGTGAGGCAGATCTGATTCAGGAAGAGAGGAGAAGGAAAGCATGGACTCTGCACAGTATTACTGGAAGCTGCCTGAGGTCTCTCCATCTTTCCTGTGAGTGTTCCTGTGATCTGTACAAGTAGGGAGCTAGGGTTCCACCTGTAGAACAATCTATTATATATAGGGAACCCCATAATCAGAGCATAGGGAGTTAGTTAACCCTTCCCATTCAGCCATTTAGTGAATGGGATTAGTGCAGCAGGCCTGAGCTATTGCTAGGGTAGTAATCCCTGTAGGATAGTTAGGACTTCAGCCCTGTAGTGAGTTACCAGCGTGTACACTGGATCTGGATGTGGGATTACCCATCAGCCTCCGTGACACCTGCAGTGAATCTCCATCAGGATCCCAAGAAGCCTTTCTCTACTCCAGCATCTCAAGCTCAGTGAGGATTAAAGCTGCCAGACTGCTTCCCTGCATCTGCCCTGCCCCACAGGATCTATTCCCCTTTTACTACCACCAGGAGTTGGTGAGGTTTTACAGTTACACACCCCGGGGTGCTACAATCTGGTGTTGCAACACATAACTCTGCTACCACTACCTTCATACAAGGAGTTAACCTGTGCACACTCAAGGTTCTTAAAGTGACAAGGGACTTATTCTTACACAAAGGGGAATAGTGTCAAATATTATATGTGTTATGTTGAAACTGTTATTCACTGTTTTCATTTCATTGCATCTTGCATATATATTACAATTTATTTCATATCTATCAATTGTGTGGTTTATTTCCATTGCATTTGGTATATTAATCACTGCTGTTGCAGTTCCCAGGGAGTTGTTGCCCACTAATACATGGTTTAGCCATGGGTGGAGGCACTTAAACTTTCCAAACCCCGCAAATCTCCCACTTAGCGGAGGCTTGGGATTTTTCCTGTTTGTGCCCCAGTGTGGCCCTGGATATCAGTGCCAAGAAAGGGTTACACAAGTATAAAGTATAAGGCCATTAACAATTAGGGGGGAATTCACAAAAGTGGAGGTAGCCCTTTTTTGGAGTAAAGGTGGTGGAAAAACTGGTGGAAAACACTTTCTCCAGATTCACAAACAGAAATCCACCTAAATTGCGACTCAACCTCCACTTTTCCATTTTTGGTGAAAGAAAGACAGTTTTCAGACACTTTTGTGAATTTGTCATTTAAATGACATTTATACAATGTTTTAATAACATTTTTTCCCAACATTTCCCAACATTCCAGACATTTTTAAAATGGAGTAAATCAGTGTAGCTCTTCTGTTTTGTTTTACCCAGTCTCCAAATCACACCATTGTTAGGGGCCCATTAGGGGGTCATTAACATATTAATGGGGATTAGCAGACTATTGTTAGGGGACAAGTTTCTGTCTAACCCTAGAACAATAGGTGCAAAAAGCCTCATTAACATTTTAGAAACAAGTAAAATACTATTTTTTTTCATTTACATCTTATATATAAAAAGTTTTTACCAGACATTTGCACTGTTATGCTAGTTTTGCTTAATGAATGAGACAATAACATTTTGAGTGAATTTATTGTATACATTTTTATTTAAAGGAAAAGTAAAGCCTTCCAGGCAAATTTTAGTTTTAGCAGCAGTGCCCCCTCTTTAATCGCTTCACTGACACTTGCTGCAACTTATCTGTGCCTCTATAGCATGCCCAGAACTAGAGCTGCTTAACAGCATTGCCCCCCCCCCCCTCCTTTAGCTGTGTCCCTTCTGTTTCCAGTCACCATCTTGGTGATCAGCAAGCAGTACATACACACTGGCACCCAAACTGGGACATTGGGGTACAGGGTTGGACTGGCCCAACAGGGCACTGGATAAAAACCTGGTGGGCCATAATCCTGTTGGACCTCTTTTTTGGGCATGTTGGCTGGGCATACTAAAATTACCCTTCAGGAAATGCCCCAAAGTGAAATGAAAAATGGCAAATGATGATTTGATGGTACCAACAGATTTAGTAAGAGCTAAAAGCGAATTCATAAAAAAAATAAGGATAACATGACAAAATCTGAAAACTGTCTGTTTAAAAGACAAATTCACAAAAGTGGAGATAGATTTGTCGGATTTTCCACCTTATTCACAAATCTCTATCTCCACTTTTATTTTGTCTCAATATCACCACTTTTGTGAATTCCCCCCTTAGAGTACATTCTTTATAACTTTATCTGTATTAGAAGCATTCAAATGCAGGTGACTGGCTGACTCACAGTGGCAACAATGTGGAACACACACTAGGGGGGAGTTCACAAAGTGGAAATAGCCCTTTTTTGGAGTAAAAGTGATGAAAAAACTGGTGGAAAACACTTTCTCCATTTTCACAAACAGAAATCCGCCTATATTCCGACTCAACTGCAACTATCCCATTTTTGGTGAAAGAAAGATAGTGTACAGACACTTGTGAATTTGTTGTTTGAACAACATTTATACAACGTTTTAACAACATTTTTATCCAGTGGTTTTTCCCACCAATTTCAAAATGGAATAAAGCTCAGTGTAACTAAGCTCTTCTGTTTTGTTTATTTTCACCCATTCTCCATTACACACCTTTGGTAGGAGCTCCATTGGAGGATCATTGACATATTAATAGGGATTAGCAGACTATTGTTAAGGACCAAGTTTCTGTCTAACCCTAGAACAATAGGTGCAAAACGCCTCAACATTTTATAAACAAGTAAAACAATGATTAAAAAAAAAAGTTTCATTTGTATCTTATATATAAAAAGTTTTTACCTCACATTTGCATTGTTATGCTAGTTTTAGCTTAATGAATGAGGCAATAATAACACTTTGAGTGAATATATTGTAAACATTTTTATTTAAAAGAAAAGTAAAGCCACCCATTCAAATTTTTAGTTTTAGCATCAGTGCCCCCTCTTTAATCACTTCACTGACACTTGCCCCAATGTAATTGTGCCCCCATAGCATGTCCAAAACTACAGAGCTGCTTAACAGCATTGCTCCCCCTCACCTTTAGCTGTGCACCTTCTGTTCCCAGCCACCATCTTGGTGATCAGCAAACAGCACATGCACACTGGCACCCAAACTGGGATATTGTGGTACAGGGTTGTTCTGGCCCAACCGGTCCTAGTTCTTTTGGACCTCTTTTCACCAGGCATGTTGGTGTGTGGGCCGGATTGCTGTTGGCCAGTAATGAGTAGGGGCTAGAGAAGAAGGTATTGAAGGTATTTAGACCCTTAAATCTTGTTACAGAAGTGGAATTACACAGAAATATAGAAAAAAAAACTGAAAGCCCAGCTTGTCCTGAAAAAAATGATGTAAAGTTTCCCTGGGCAAACTAAAATTACCCTTCAGGAAATGCCCCCAAAGTGAAATGACAAATGGATATGAAATGCTAAACCCTGTAGGTAAAATCATCATTCTGAAGCTTATGAAGATGTGGGACTGGGTTTGATGGCACCAACAGATTTACTAAGATCTAAAGGCAAATTCATAAAAAAATGTTGGTAAAATGACAAAATCTGAGAACTGTATGTTCTCATGTTTAAAAGACAAATTCACAAAAGTGGAGATAGAGATTTGTGAATTAGGTGGAAAATCCGACAAATGTATCTCCACTTTATATATATATATATATATATAATCTTTGTGAGTGTCTGTTTGTCAAGGCGCAAATGTGCCTACTGATTCAAGAGGACCCTAACAGAGTCGGACTGGGCACAGGGAAAAAAAAATGGTGGCCCTGTAGCCCCCATGGTAACTGTGGGCATCAGTGTTCCAGCATCAAGGAAGAAGTGCAGTACGCAGTAGGGGGGGGGGACATCAAGTATAGCAGCTCCTGACTGGGGTGGGAGGCCTCAGGCAGCATCATCAAAGGGAAAGCTCTTTCCTGCTCAATGGCTATGTTGTTCTGGGCTGGTAGAGAAACCTAAATATAGTATGTAGTAGTGCTGGGCGGTATGACCAAAAATTTATATCACGGTATTTTTCAAAATTATATCGGTATCACGGTATTTGACGGTATTTTTTTTTCCCCATGCATGATTAGGTGACCACCCCAAACACCCGCCACCCGCACCCCCCCCACCACCCGAAACACCCCCTCACCACCCCAAACAACCCCCCATCCGCACGCAGCCCCCCCACCCCCCCATCCGCACGCACGTCCCCACCCCACCCCAAACACCCCCCATCCGCACGCACCCCCCCCACCCCAAACACCCCCCCATCCGCACACACCCCCCCACCCCACCCCACCCCAAACACCCCCCCATCCGCACACACCCCCCAACCCCACCCCAAACACCCCCCCATCCGCACACTCCCCCCCAACCCACCCCAAACACCCCCCCATCCGCACACTCCCCCCCAACCCACCCCAAACACCCCCCCATCCGCACACTCCCCCCCAACCCACCCCAAACACCCCCCCATCCGCACACTCCCCCCCAACCCACCCCAAACACCCCCCATCCGCACACACCCCCCCACCCCAAACACCCCCCATCCGCACACCCCCCCCACCCCACCCCAAACAGCCCCCCATCCCCTTCACATAAATATAACCCCCCACCCCATCACAACCCCCCCATCCCCTTCACATAAAATATAATTACTTGCCAGGCACCCCCACCCCCGACCGCTCACATTGGTATCCGACTCTGAATGCGATGGCGCTTTTGTAGAGTGTGCGCGCTGACGTCACGTGCGCGCTGACGTCACGTGCGCGCTGACGTCACGTGCGCACCCGGAAGTATTCAAGCACACCGGTATGGGGGTATGTAGAAAATGCATATCGGTTTCAAAAAAAACACCGGTGATCGGTTTTTACCGGTATACCGCCCAGCACTAGTATGTAGCATTTCTATCCTGCTTCTTTGTCTCGGTTTAGTTCTCTTTTAATAGTGTTACCAAAGTTAAAGCTTATGCTTGTTATTTTCTGGTTTTATATTAACCCCCCCCATAAAAAATATGGAAATGTTTGAAACAGATGCATTTGCATATTCCTACAAAAATAATGCAGCATACTGCATTATAAAGGTTTACTTACACTCTATGAACCAATCAAAAATCAGAATCCAACTGTAAAGAACGTGGGATGCTAAGAGGTTTTTGATTTTCCTGTCATTTTCTCAGTTTCACAGTGAAATGTAATTTGCAAAGAATATTTTGAAACAAATTGCAAGAGAGCAACACAAATTTCAATTACAAAGTGGTTTCAGTTACCTCCAGACACCAGCATCTCTCTGTATCAATATGCAGCCAGCCAAGTGTTTCCCTGAAACATATTGCATCTAATGAATGTTCATGTAACACTAGAAGTAAAGACATTGCTCTTTAAACACTAAAAGGCTGAACAATAAAATGCATTTAGGCCAAATCTGTAGAATGCATAAATGCAACAACTTTGGCAGTGAAGGTCTTGAAACTCAGTGACTCCTTGTCAAAACCATGTGATGATTAATTTAAAGGGGCCTTATGCTAACCAATGTATAGCTTTATGGAACAATGAGTGACAAAATGTCTGAGAGAATTGGGTCAGGATATTTTTTAGTGGAAATAAATCCCAACTGTATATGTGTCTATATAACTCACTGCAAGATTCTATATTATATACACACAATCACCATAAATAATGCGCACTCCATAAATGTCTTTTCTTCTGTTCAAAAAAACATTCTATCATCCATCTCCATCAACGTTTCGGTTCCGACCTTTGACCTTGACCTTTGTCAAGATTCTTTACAAAAAAACACATCAATAAAGTTACATATATAGAAAATCTTAACAAGTCCCTCCCCCTCGCTGTCACTCCCAGACAGCATAAGGGTACTTCCCCCAATCCCACAATCCCTATCAGCACTACAGCAACCCAAAAACTTGGGATAAAGGGGAAGAGCACCTCAATTCAACACCAAATTCAAAGAACACATATCTACAAGGATTATTATGCAAAATTAAAGCAGGACATATCCCATAAAAGTTAATACTGGGTCAAAAAGCAATTAAGAGAGCAATGTTTGTTCAGGTCCTTAGGTGAAATGGTAATCAACTTTCTTATCCAGAAAGGTTCACGTTGTAGGAGGAGTTATGACCTATCTCCTTCCCTCCTGGGCATGGGAACATGGTCAGTACCAATATGTTTAAAAGTAGGTAACCTACTAATCATCATTATTACTGGCGATACATTTTTTCACCCACATACGGGAAAGGCCTACTCTATTAGGCATAGACTGACATGTATCTCCCGCAATTTAGTGTATATTATCAAATGCCCATGTGGGCTGCTCTATTGCGGTAAAACATGTAGACAATTAAGGGACAGAATCAGTATGCACCGTGCAACTATCAGGGCAGCCCTGCACCCTAATCCAAAGAAGGGTGAGAAAAAAAGAGGGTAAGCAAGATATCTTTAAGCAACCAGTTGCACAGCACTGGCTTCAAGCCCAATACCCTGCTTCCTAATTACGTGTATGCCCATCGATTGTGTTTCAGATGGGGACATAGATCGGACTTTACTACAAAGAGAATCTTTTTGGACATATGAACTGAACTGTGTGGCCCCCAAAGGTTTAAATAGCTCATTATCTTTGAGCTGTTTCTTGTGAATTAACTTGTCTTATGAATGCTTAAAACAATTATGGATTTTAAGTCTGTCTATTTAATACTGTCTGTATTGTATGATTGTCGTATTAATCTATCTTTGCTTTATAAGTGTTGCTAAAGAGATACTGACACCAGAAATAAAACCTTTTTTTGCATCTATCATAACATTGTCTTTGCATGACCTTCATTTTTGCCATAAAAGTATTTGCCCAGTGCTTCTATATTACCTGTCTGATCCCCCATATTCCCCTATAAGGGGGCTGCCATATTTGTCCAGCAGGTGGCCGTTAGCATTAGAAGCTATAACCGACAGGCTGAGAAGGGACAGTCAGGTTCTCAAAACAGTCAGGTTTAGGAACCTCAAGTAAAAATTATTTACAAAAGCAAATCTCTCAGCGAAAATCAATCAACACGAGCTATAGGCAACTTTTTATGTACATTCATATTTTGAGGAGTCATTTTTTAGTGTCAGTATCACTTAAGTACCTGGCATATAAAGATATTTGTTAACAAGTATAGATAAGATAGTTGAACCATGTAAGATTGAGGGCCCCCCAATAGCCAGGATGGTAAAGTTAGTTAATAGGTTAACTTTGAATTTTAATGTGGTAACATGTCTTGCACGTGCACTTTTGTATATATGTAGATACATGTTTGAAAAAGTATCTTTTGCTGAACAGCAACTTTTCACTGCAATTTGTATATGATATTATATTACTATGTATACATGTGATTTTTAGATTGATGATCTCCACTTGCCACTTTACTATGCTGATGTCACTTAACACTGAATACTTTAAAGCACTTTTCAGCACTTTCACTTGCTTTAGGGCTTCAGAAAGTTTTAATTTTGAGTGTGACTCCAAATCCAGACCTCCATGGGTTGATAAATTTGATTTCCGTTGATAATTTTTGTGTGATTTTGTTGTCAGCACATTCAACTATGTAAAGAACGAAGTATTTAATAAGAATATTTCATTTTTGAGCAGTGTATATTATATATATATTTTTGGTTTGTCCCTGAGGAAGAGCACAGTTGGTGCTTGAAACATTGGAACTTTTTTTGTTCTAATAAATTTGTGATTTTTTTCTGCAAAGTCCCTGTGTGTGCGGCTTACTGTCTGTATATATAATGGTCTTGATAATGGTCTTAGGAGGAGACCGAAACGTTGGCCTGTTTTAACAGTATGTTTAAATAAAAGTAACGTTTTAATCTTCAAAAAATATCCTGGTGTGCACCCAATTTTTGGCATAGTATGGAACATACAGGCAGGATAGGGCAGGCAGAGTTTTCCACACACAGGAAAGGTAGGATGGCACACACAGGCAGCCTGCCTGCCCTAGGCTGCCTGTGTGTGCCATACTCTGCCTGCCCTAGGCTGCCTGTGTGCGCCGAACCTGGCAGGGGTGTTTGTTCTGGGAGTTTGTTAGCATTTGGAAATAGTCATTATATGGTCCCTAAGGTGTGTAATTATATGCTGGGGGTTGCTGTGCGATCCATAGGGGTCGAAGAGGCATAGGGATTTAAGGGTATGTCTTAATATGACATAATATAATTATACATAACATATGAATGAAGGGTGATATTCCTACAGCGAGCACCAACCATTTGAGTTTTAGTTGCACTACCACCATTAGTGTGGGTATGGTTTAAAAAGCACTTGTGATAACATGGGAGTGGTTTGAAGTGGGTGCAGTTTAAAAAAGGGGAGTGGTACTCTGGGAACTCTGTTCTGCTGACCCGTGGATTGGATAACGCATAGCCATGGAATGTGCATCATAAGCATTTCTACCAATTTTGGCCAAATCACTAGCCTTTGGCCTTGGAACACTCCTAAAATCTATTAAAACCCGATTCGCCAAATAAAATGTCATTTGCAACTTTAGCAAATTTTATCAAGAAATAAAAAACAAAGTGATATTTTTACATGTTAAGATATTGTCTTTTTACTGCAGTGGATTAAATCTTAAATAACTGAGAACAAAGGAAGGAACTCAGTATCGCTTTTTTTGGGATCTGACAGAACTAAGATGGTACAAGGTAAGTGCCTATGATTTTGATCGTGAAAGGCCTCTTGTTTTACTTTAGGGAGCATTATACATGACAGTAATTAGAAAGATTTCTGAGCAATGATCACGTTTTAAGATGACATGTATAATCTGTACTTAATTGCTCTCTTTGTGAGATCTAATCTAAATATTAATTTTACGTGTATTCCCTACAGAGAACAGAACAGCCCTTGCACAATAAGCTTGCTCACAATTTTCTATTGCTGCAAATTATGGAATACAACAAATTAATTATAACGATGTAGCGAACAGTTATGATGAAGGTACAGTAGCTTTAGTTAAAGTCTACACTTATGAGGGATAAAAGACCCCATACCTGAGACTATACTCTCATGTACATCCTTATGTAACACTATTCACAAAACTCTGCATTTATTTCTGTTTGAGTCCTCAATTTATCAATTTATAAACATGTAGCTGTTTAAATATCATTTGTCAAGCATTACTGGTGTAAAAAAAGTTTATTGTACTGCTGTAGATTTCAAATGCGCTTACTTTTGCTAGTCTGAAAACCGGTTTACCTGCTATTAAAGTGCATTGCCTTAATATTCACAAACCACAGCACAAATTCCAAACCGTAGCAACCCATATGTGTGCAAATTAAAGAAATACACAACATTTTAACCCACTGGATAGGCTATATGATTCAACAGCTTTATTTGAAGTTTGACTGGCTGGCTGCAAAAAACCCAAAAGGTGACATTATGAAAAACCTAGTTCATCTAAGATTGGAGAACGGTGGGAAGTGATATACAGAAGCATATTTTGTAACCCACATCCATCCAATACCTTCTTTTTCAGGTACCTGTGCCAACCTAACTCACTGCAAGACTCTGCATGACAACAGAAGACCAATTTGAACAGATTGTTGTCAGACCCAAAATATCAATTCCAATATATTTCTGGCGAATTTCAGGAATGTCATAAAAACCTTTGCCTTTAGCATAGCTTTGGAGTTGGTGGTAGTTTTGGAGTAGAAAGTCACATTTACCCTTTTTGGATTCAGGATGATGCCAACCGCAAATCATAAATAAACAAATAAAAAGCAAAGGGCCAAGGACAGATCCCTGCAGTACTCCACTAACACTGGTTCGATTAGAACATGTTGCATTTACCATGGCAATGGTGGATTTGGTTGTTATCAATCTATTAGGTATTTAAAAAATAACTTGGTTTAGGGCATTCCACTTTCTTATTTTAACTAATATGCTACTTTAAGGGCAACAAATATTAACATGGAAAAGCATTCATTCTTTCATCATGGCTCTCAGAATTATCTTATACAACTTTTGATGACTGGTCTGTCTAAAATGCTAACAATGTTTAGCCTGATATTACAGTGTATACCATTATAGTTTAAGGATGCTCTATAAAATTATACAGTAAATTGAAAGAACAGCATACTGAACTGCTCAGTGGCAAACACCTGGAGACCAGGGCTTAAAATTTCTACCTGATGAAATACACAAATATTTGCCAAATTTAAATGATGTACTGTAATAACACAATGGCATGATCTGTGAGTATGTGTGTTGAGGGGGGGTGCGGTTGGTATTAAATATATTGGTAATATACTTGTATAGAAGAGATTTTGTTGCATTTCCATAAGTGACAGACTGCGCCTCATTTTAACACTTTGTGAAAAGCCCATTTGGGATTGTTCCATGTGACTGAATTACTGCAGAATGGTGCCAGCTTACTATTAAATCCTTCGGTGCAATTAAGTCTTTATACAATTCGCTGCCCACCAATCCTGCTTTAGAGCTATTAAACTCTTCCCTGTCCTACTCACCATGGAGACAGCAGTATCACACAGTAAACGGACACGCAGACCTCTCCAAGCATCCCGTCAAGCCAAGACGCAGGCACGTGCAATGACTCACAGTATCCTGGCTGTGTACGTCCTTAATCTACAGTCTTTCTATAGCCCAAAATCAGAAATGCTACAATACTTTACAAAAGCTTTAAGTAGGAGTGCAGCAACCAACAGACAATTGCATTACTTTCCATTTCTCTAATGACAATATTGATAATTTAACTCTGCATGTTTGAGTAACAAAACATACCAATTGCTCTCCCTTTTACAAAACTGTATGGCTTCTAGCATGCATAAAAAGACATTTGGCTATCCATGAAAGAACATGTAAAATAGGCTTGTGATTCATGTCTGCAGAAAAAGAACATTCTAAAAGATGCCCCGTGATGGGAAAAGTAGGACCTTACAGGGAATCTAAACCCAAAAAATGAACTGGAACAAAGGGTGCATCTCTAAGCAGTTTGCATCAATTTTCTATTTTTCTTTTTAGTTTCTGGATATCTGCATTACATTAAACTGCTAATACCAGGTTTTTGGCTCAATTGGAAACCAGTAACCATGGGTTATCTGGATTCATAAAATGCGTAGACATTCACGGGTCTGGTCTGTATAAAAGACAGGTTTACAGAAGTAGAGATTTCTCTGATCTCCCACCAACTCTATTTGGTATATGCTGAAACGGTGCAGTTTTATGCAGGCACATCAGCAAGGGGTATCAGGTAAGCTATTAATAAAATTACAGGGAGGGGGGGCTAACATTTGGCACCCCCCCAGTGATTTTAACTTTCCTTCTCCTTTAATGAAGCTAATCTCTTATCTATCATCTGCATACATTCTGCATCTGAAACAAAGGCTCTCAAGGAAAGAGTGAAGAAATGTTGTATGTGCTGCCCATTAATAACCTGCAGAGCTAACTGAACTACAGATTTTAATAAGTGTAACACAGCAAGGCTTCTAAAATGAGGATGAGAAACAAATGTATTTCTCCAGTTTTTTTAAATAATGTATTTTATGATAACCTGCATTTAACAAGACAAATATCATTCTACACTTCACTGCTATCTGTACACACAAGGCATATTATAAGTGAACAGGTCTAATTCATTTGAAACAAAGTGAATTTTCTTTTTTTCTTTCCCCATTAAATTGCAGTCATTTCCGTCTCAATTTTTAAAAGTTGCCAAAATTAACATTTCCACTTTTTACTATGGAAACGAGCAATATATCTGCAAACTTCTACATTTGTACAGCGGACTTGTTGTTTGAATCCCTCTAAAGGACATTGCTTTGATGTGCATCATTTAAAATGTTTATCCCAGTAACATTTGTAATTCTTTCATTTTTGTCTTAATGGTTTGGTGTTTCTTTGCAGTGTTTCTTTATTGTACAGGTATGGAATCTATTATCCGGAATGCTTGGGACCTGGGTTTTTCTTTAAAGAGATACTGACACCAGAAATTAAACCTTTTTTTACATCTATCATAACATTGTCTTTGCATGAGCTTTGCAATTTTGGCACAAAAGTATTTGCTGATGCTTTTCCATTCCTTATCTGATCCCCCATGTTCTTCTATGAGGGGGGCTGCCATATTTGTGCAGCAGTAGGCCGTTAGCATTAGAAGCTATAACTGACAGGCTGAGAAGGGACAGTCAAGGTTGGCAAAACAGTCAGGTTTAGGAACTTCAAGCAACAATTACATACAAAACCAGCCCTAACAATGAAAAAAGATCAACATGACCTAAAGGTAACTTTTTAAGTAGATTCATAATTTGAAAAGTCATTTTTTCATGTCAGTATCACTTTAATTTCGATTATTGTACATTCAGTCTCCTAAAAAACACTTAAAGGACCAGTAACACAAAAATGTTAATAACTAATTCACCCCAAATCTGTTATAATAAATGGCAAAGCTTACCGACCCTTGGATTTTTTGAATGCTTCAGACAGAATCTTACTTTCAAAATGCAACAGGCAACTTGCATTCCCATGTAAACTGAACCAGAAGTTAGCACTGGAGGACCTTCAGCACATAAGCTTTTTAATAAGAATCACAACATTACCCCCAAAGCTGTCTGATGGAATAGAAACATAAGTTTTAACTTGATACTTTTTTATCACGCTTAGGTTCCGAAGGTCTTCTGGGGCAGGGCTAACTTGCAGTTCAGGGCACTCAAGAAATACAAGCTGTTGCCCTATGCAGCAATTTAGTAAGAAAAATTCTACCCAATGCTTTCAAAAAATCCAGGGTGGGGTTAGCTTTGCCTATTATAGCAGTTTTAGAGTGAATTAACTATTACCCATTGTTGTGTTACTGTTCCTTTAAACACAAAATAAACACAACATTTTTTAGTCTTAGTTACAAAAAATCACAAGGTAGTGTTTTATTATTATACCACCATTTACAGGGTTGGGCAAATTGATTAGGAATACAGCTTCTTTCTTACCTGGCAGAAATGCCACTAGCCAGGTCGGGCTGGAACATGTGATCTGCTGACTTACTCAGCCCAGCAGCTTTAGAGATAAGAAGCACTACAAGGCCTCGCATCTGCCGGTTGTTTCCTTTTTCATTCACAAATGTCCTGGGGAGAAACCAAGAGAATAACTGAGTGATGGATGCTGTACATCAGCAGAAGTACCAAATAGGCAGGATTTGGCTAAAGCCACTGTGTTTTTTAGCACTAAACATTCCTTCAAAATCTAATATATAATAAACTATAAGAGTAGATAAGCAGTGTCAAATTATGGCATTTTTCTGTTACATACATCTGCTGGGCATATACAAAACCAGGGCTATACAAATACATTTTATGTACACATCATGTGTTTGTTTCAGTGAGCTTTCACTTGAGACCAGTGTCCCTTTTTGCCTATGCAGCTTACCTGTTTTTGGCAATGAAAACAATAAATATGGAAATGAACTGACCAATGTATCTATAATTCGGGCAGTAACAAACTTTCTTAGTTTGTCGTAGTTTGCTATTGCTATTTTATCTTGTGATAATTTGTTGGATTTTAGAGCCAAAAAATCCAGAGAACGACAATATTGGAGGCACTGCAACCTTTTTTATATGCTTATGTGCCCTGTAATGTGCCTTCCACAGTTACACTTAAAGTACTTTGTGCTGTTGCCTAGACTA
Source organism: Xenopus tropicalis (assembly GCF_000004195.4). Taxonomy (NCBI): domain Eukaryota; kingdom Metazoa; phylum Chordata; class Amphibia; order Anura; family Pipidae; genus Xenopus; species Xenopus tropicalis. Next base: position 78,925,262 of record NC_030681.2, on the reverse strand, counting down.
GTGATATTGACATTTTCTCAAAAAATCCATAGGAATGTGCCAGTACTACTGGGGAAGTTTAGGTATCAACTTTTTTCCCCATTTAAAAAAAATAAATAAAAAAAAAATGTCCTAGCGCCCCCACCAGCATTATCTACCTCAGACAAAACTCGGACACCCCCCCCCCTTTTAAGCTCTTGCAAGCAGGGCCCTCCCCCTAGTCTCTCCGATCCTCATCCAATGTAACCACAAACCATTTCTGTGAATTGTTTATATGTACATGTTAACTGTTATGTCTTTTGTACCCTCTATTCTGTAAAGCGCTGCGTATATTGATGGTGCTATATAAATAATAATAATATTTGCTTCTGTCAAACGCTGTACATAAGGCAGTGCTACTCAAGCAGTAATTTCATTTGTATTTGGCCTATGCAAGGATTGCACTGCCTACAGCCCAGTGTGATTAGCCTTGCCTGTAATTAGAGGTGTTGTGTAAAATAGGGTTGCCACCTGTCTAGAATTAACCAGGAGTGCCCGGTTTTCAGAAGGGCTGCCTGAGTCTAAACTACCTGTCTGGTTTTCCAAATTTTCTGCCCTTCCTTTCGGGAGGGGGAAAAATGGCAACCCTAGTCCAAAACTGCCCATACACACACCAATATAATTGCACAAAAGATTTTTGGACCAAGAGCGGACTCCAAAGTATCACCCCAATAATTTTCATACCATGACGATTGGTCGTTTATTCAATTGGACAGGTTTGAAAATTTTGGTCAGAGAACGATAAAATCTGTGCATGTATTGTGTATCTGATGGATATCCTTGGGGGACCTACAATTTCAGCCTGAATGTTAGTTTTATATTGTTGCATTCACAATCAATATCCGAGCGTTTGTCAGAAGAAGACTAAATTCTGAACGCGATGCCACCTTTAGAGTAGCTGCTACTCTGAGGGAAAGGTGAGCTACTGGAGCTGTTTTGGGGGAACTGAACTGAAAAAATAATGTGTGAAACAGCGAGTTTTGTTGAACAAACTTTTGCCTCTCACTGTTTTGGCCCATAAAGTAGCATTATTCCCGGTAGCAAGGACTGTCTACTATCTGCTGGGGTGTTAAGTGCAAGCTGCTGCTGAGAATCTTAAAAGAATCTTAAAAGGATCTTAAATGATTTTTATTTGGTTGTCTTAGATTACTTTGCCCTTATTGTGGCTGTGGGTCCTTTTTCAGTAAGATTGCATATTGTTTTCTTTATTGGGGTATCAGACATATGAAATTTAAATTTTTCTACAATTTATTAATAAGGGTCCTAAATGGCCAGTCAAAAAGGCGAAAGTTAATGGGATACAGCCCCAGATTAAAGGGCAAATCAAAAAAACATATCAAAGAAATATCCCAAACTTAACTCAAAATTTAAAAAAAAACAATAAAAAAATCACATTTTTATTCAAATATCCATATTAAAAGCATACAGTCCCCACAAGATGGATATGTACATTTTTCTGCCCAAGCTTCTGTGTTAAATAATAACATAAGCAACAATCTGTTTGGAACCCTTGTCTTCTATTTGTGTAAAAGTTACTACCACTACAACCAAAAAATTGATTCCTCCTCACAATATATTATATACATACACATAATGCACATAGTGCTGTCCTTATTACATAGCACAAGGCCATTTAAGGCTGTTGTACGATTCCTTCAGGATTCCGTTCCAATTCATTGCTGAACAGCACAGCTGTAGGAATAAATTCACAAAGAGCTGCTCCCCTGGCACATAATTAGCAGGTGTGCAGACTGCACAGTAGCATGGTACATGTGGAAGGGAAAATCCTTAAAGAGCATGTTAACTGACAGTGTTACTGGTGTCTCTCCTTTGGGAGTGCTTTGTAGCAAGAAACCCAAACTAAGGTCTGGGCCTGCTAGGTATAAATGTAGTTGGGACCAAAGGAGAACAGGGATTTTTGTTCAACTTTATTAACTGCTTGCATTACATAGATATTTTTTTAACAAAATGTGTACAGCTCATGTAAAATAAATGACATAAAACCAAATATACACACATTCAATTTGCAAAACATTTAAAGAATTTGTGGAAGTATATATGTATGTATTGGAATAAATATACGTACAATAAACTGGACAATACATTTGTGCTAGTTCAACCAACAGAGCTCAACACTGAATGCATAGTATGTAAACTATAAAGAACATACGTTTTATGATTCTATTTCTGGAACAAAAAATTAAATTCCTATTACACTTCACTTTCTAGAATTAATAAAAACTTTGTGCAAAATTAAGTATACAGGTCATCTTTTTACAAAAACGCTTACAATTTCACTTAAATAAACCTAAGAGTAAAAGTAAGAATATAACAACCTACATTCCTACCTCTCTTTTTTTTTTTTTTTTAAATAAATTACCCAAGTGTGACGTTTGCTGTATGAGAGTGTGCAGCTCAGCTTTGGGATGCAGGAGAGTAACCCCAGGCTGCGGTTTCTAAAACTGATAATGAAAAGCTAGATCTGCACAGGAATGACAAGACACCTACACAAAGACTTATTTTTCTTTCATTTCCATACTTCCCAGAATGTTTGCACTGTTGACACTGAAGTATGTCATTTCTGCCAAGCAAGTAAATGGAAAAATAAACTTCAAATATATGGAACACAGGCTCAAACAGTGAAGGGAATGGGGTAATTTGAGGTAGCTCCAACTTTCTAAACTCAGCAGCCACAAAACTAGTTACAGAAGTTATCTGATCCAGTAGCTTGGTGCAGCTAAAATGTGGGTCTAAACAGTGGGAAACCCACCAAAACTGTGGTGAATGTGGGAGGTGTGACTACTTGAAAAGCAGATAAACAGAACACACGAGGAAGAAGGAAATTAGGAATTCTTTAATAAAAAGATCTCCGCATCTCTATCCAAACTCCCATAGGGATAAAATAGCTTAGACCACACACAGATCACTGCTTTTAACACTGATATTTACTGTGATTCTCTTAAAACATATGTCAAAACCATTGGGATTAGAACAGGACAAGTGAAGGATAGTTCAAAATGAGCTGTCTATTCTATATACAGAAATGAACATTTTGCTTTACATTCTAAAAGTTTTAAAGAGAAGACAACTGCTTTCTTTATTAAAGGAAAACTAAACCCCCCCAAACAATGTTGGTCTTTATAAAAATATATTGCATAAACAAGCTCATATGTAAAACCCTGCTTCATCTAAATAAACCATTTTCATAAAAATATAATTATTAGTATTTATATAGTGTTATTAGGTACTCCTTAAATAGAAAATTGCCATTTTAAGAATTAAGGGCCGCCTACTGGGATCATAGGATTCACAGTGCACACAAACAAGCCAAGGCACACATACATGCTAGGCCACACCAGCCAATTAATGAACAGAGTTCTGCCTTTTTCTTCCACACTACTTCCTGTTACAGCTAGAGCTGCATTATTTCATGTGATCTCTGAGGGAGCACACAGCCCATCACTAAATGGTGGATCAAGAGAATGGATGTAAAAGGGCAATATTTATTGATATATTCCAGTTTGGCGAGATTCTTTAACAGGTCATTTAACATGATATAAACTATCTGTTGGTTAAGTATTCATTCTGGGGGTATAGTTTTCCTTTAATTACCACTCATAGAAAGTTGTTCAAGTTGAGTTGTAATTTCCATATTTTTTCAATAGATAGATGTTGTGAATGAAGGAAATTATATATAATTAATTTGCTGCATACATAATTGGCAGATTTTGAAAGTGATTTGTAGGGCAGTTTTGCAGAGCTGTCGGACCACATTAGACTTGTTAGTAAACCACACTACCTGCAATGTGTAACATGACGAAGAGGCATACAAGGTTTGGCACTTAAAGCAGGATTACCAGAGCCTAAGGGTGATGTCAGACAGGGCACTTCACTGGCCAACAATAGCTGCCCCTTCACATTCAGCAATATCGGACAATTGCCAAAAATGCATAAGGAGGCATTTTTAAGTGACTACCTGGCACTAGATTTCACACTGGGCAATGAAGTGCAGGACAGCCCTAAAAGTGACTTCCCCTGGTGCCCCATTTGCTTTGGCAGCTAAAAGGAATCTAAACCCAAATAATGAATTGACGTAAATTTGCTCAGGGTGCTTCTTAAAATTAAATTTTCTGTTTTTAGGAGTTTGAGGTACTGGCAGTTTTAGACAGCTAATATAAAACAGACTCCTGGAAAAGCTTCTGGAAGGGGTAATAAGGGATAGGATAAGTAATAAGGGATAGGATACTTGAATACATTTCAAGTCACAATACTTTGTGCCAGAATCATTTTATCCATAACAGATCATGCCAAACTAATTTAATTGCCTTTTATGAGGAGGTGAGCAGGAACATTGACACTGGAATGACAGTGGATGTCATCTACTTGGACTTTGCGAAAGCATTTAATACAGTACCGTATAGAAAGTTAATGATAAAATTGAGGTATAAAACCTTAAAACAAATGCTATTAAGGCCAACGTCCCACAAAGAGATTAGTCACCCGTGATAGATCTCTGCTACCGTGGTAACTAACCTCTACGACATGCCTTTCTACTGGCAACAAAGGGAATTGCCAGTGGACTGGGCTATGTATTACTTTGGCTTTCCAAAGTAGCGAAGTTGCCTGCAGGAGGGAAACTTTACGCGACTTTAGAAAGCCAAAGTGATGCATAGGCCTTTTCACCAGTAATTCCCTTTGGTGCCACTCATTCCCTTTGGTGCCACTGGAAAGGCACTTCAGAGACATTACTCACCCGCATTAGCAGAGATTTATCTCTCTGTGGGACCTTAGCCTTACAGTAAATCCAAGAGCCCCTTTATTAGTGAATGGTACGACAAATAAAAAGGCACAATGTTTGCTCAGGTGGAGTAACCAGACATTTGCTTTTAACCAATTAAAAGTAAACATTACCTAATGATAGGTTGCTATAGGTGAATAGACCTGTAGAAAACTTTTTACCTTTTTTTATAAAACCCTATACTACTGGCCAAATTTGCCCAGTGCTGTAAACCATAGCAAGAGATTGGCTTTATTCTGCCTAAAGTAATCTAATCAAAGTTAATTGCTTACTGGTTGCTATGGGGTATATCACTAGGGCATCTTTGTCCATGTCTCTAAATTAAATGACACTTTTGTGCAAAAACAATCCTGCAACCCTTTACATGCTTTTTCCATCTGTTCTTGGGTCTTACTTTCTCCCTTTTTGTCTTTGCAAAAACAGCTGCTCACATATATTGTGATGGAATATGCGGCGGAGGCAGCCTCAAGCATATCATCTAATGTACATGCCAACCAGAGATGCACTCAGTAATCTAAGTTACTCACTGTATGTATAGGAATATAGGGAGAATAGGATGTACGATTACCTGTTACCTATAATTTTATACATCAACCTCTCACATATTTTAGTGACTTCACACATCTATGTAGTATAATTTACCAGAACCTGCTAGCATTTACATCCAGAAATTATAAATGTACCATTACCGTCTGCTACATCCACATATTATAAACGTACCATTACCCATTTGGTTTGTGTATTATATTATATTGTGATCATCCATGCTGACTTAATTTGACCACATATGATATACCACTAATACATTCTCAGTTTATACATACACAGTACAATTATGCTTATACCTTTTAATACCTGCTGGGCTCATATAATACCAGTTAGTGCTGAAACCAGGAATTATTGCTCCCTATGCAAATCTGGCAAAACTAACAGCCCTTGCATGCTTTTATCTTTCACTGTTGGTTGCATTTAGCAGTAAAATGTTTAAAGTTGGGGTTTTATCTGCAAACATTTTGTGCAGCAGAGCTCTATCCTACCTTATTCCTTCTTTCTATTTCTAAACTTTTAACTCTTACACAAAGGCTTTTAAATGTGCGTCAAATAAATACTAAATACATGAAAGGGCTTATATTGTGTCGATATGTGTTTTTAAAGCAAGTCCACTTTTGTGAGTTTATCATGCATTTCTCTCTTATTTATACGATTATATTGAATGCATCAAACACATTAAACATTAGCAAGGTTGTGTTAACAAAAAAAAACAAACCAAAACAAAAAAAAAACAGGCAAAATGAAATGAAACAATGGAATAGCTCTTGCTCTTTTGTGTATTTAAAGCTCCATCTCAAACACGTGTAAAATAATGCCAGTGTGTAAAGGCCCTTTAAAAGGAAAAGGAAAGTCATTTTGGCATTTTACTGCAGATGGACTCGCCACATTAGTGTCACCTAGAATGCTATATTTTTTCTGCAGGAAGCATTACCATACCTCAGTGCTGTCCAACTGGCGGCCCGCGACCCCCCTCTGTGTGGCCCCCCACCTGTCTGGCTGCTTTGATGGCTTAACTTTGTGTAAGATTTAAATGGTATCAGTACTGTGATTACCTGGCCCCTTGCATGGTTCTCACCTCAGATTCAGGCTGTAATCCCCCTGTATTGTTTAAAAATGTAATCCCCTGTGTTGTTCACACCTTTCAATCCCTACATTGTTCACCCACTGCATTGTTCCCACCTCAGACTCAAACTGTAATCACCGACATTGTTCGCCTGTTCACACCTCAGTCTGTAGGAGCAGTAGAAACCCACAAATAAACCCACAATACAAAAAGAACATATACTGAGGTGGTACTGCAATTAAAAAGTTTTTTAATATATAGTTATTGTGCAGACTGTAGGAGCAGTGTCAGAACATAGCCAGTATAGGGCAGGCAGAGTATGGCACACACAGGCAGCATAGGGCAGGCAGAGTATGGCGCACACACAGGCAGCATAGGGCAGGCAGAGTATGGTACACACAGGCAGCATAGGGTAGGCAGAGTATGGCACACACAGGCAGCATAGAGCAGGCAGAGTATGGCACACACAGGCAGCATAGGGCAGGCAGAGTATGGCACACACAGGCAGGGTAGGAAAGGCAGAGTATGGCACACACAGGCAGCATAGGGCATGCAGAGTATGGCACACACAGGCAAGGTAGGGCAGGCAGAGTATAGCACACACAGCCTGGGTAGGTAAGGCAGAGTATGGCAGGTTTTTGCTGTACTACCACAATTAATATGGGTATAGTCACGTGATAACATGGGTGTGGTTTCAAGTGGGTGTGATTTAAAAAAGGGGAGTGGTCAAAACTGGCTTCCATTATTGGCCCTCCACCATGTAGGCCAGAAAAATTCCGGCCCTCAGCACCACAGAAGTTGGACAGCACTGCCATACCTGAATAAACAACCCTGGAAGCTTCCTCTGTTTGTTTAAGACAGCAGCTGCCACTTTAAGTAGCTTTCTGCTGCAGCTCTAGCCTTTGTAGCTCAGATCACACATTCCTAAGGGTGGGGGGGGGGGAGTTTTATGAATTCATATGGGAGGAGGGAGAGAACTGTGAAGACAGAATAAAGGATTTTTCTGGAAGGGAAGTCAGATACCCTAAGAACATGTTTACAAAAAAGGAGACAAGAAATCCTGTGTTTCTTTTAGGTTGAGTTTGGTCCTTTAAAGCAGCTGCCACTTTAAGTAGCTTTCTGCTGCAGCTCTAGCCTTTGTAGCTCAGATCACACATTCCTAAGGGTGGGGGGGGGGGGAGTTTTATGAATTCATATGGGAGGAGGGAGAGAACTGTGAAGACAGAATAAAGGATTTTTCTGGAAGGGAAGTCAGATACCCTAAGAACATGTTTACAAAAAAGGAGACAAGAAATCCTGTGTTTCTTTTAGGTTGAGTTTGGTCCTTTAAAGTCTACAATAGGCCATCTAAATCTAGAACTAAGCCTATGTCATTGTGGCTTTTTATTTTATTTATTCAAGAAACTACAAACAATCTTAAACCTAATGTTTATACAAAAGATAAAAAAATGACAACAATAAGGTTATAATAGCTCAGCTGGACTTTACAGCAGAGAAGTACTATGACTATTATCTGTGAAATAGGACATTGTAACATACTGTATTTTTAAACTACTTTCAATTTTTAGCAGTCTTGAAGAATAAGTAAACCTTTTTTTTTTCTATCAGTAAAATTACTCTAAACAGCCTCCAGAATTACCTATCTTTGTCCCAGCATTCTCTCGGACCTGGTTCCTCAGTTAGAAGTTAATCGTTTTTCTTTGCTTCCTTGTGCAGAGTGAAACAAAAAACCCTGCTAATGCACAGACTGGCTCCTGCTGCCTCCAGGCATGCCCAGAAGGCTCTCCAGGTCGACTACAGTAGTCGAATTGAGGAGAGAACTGAACAGGAAGTGGGGGCGGGGCTTCACAAGCAACGATAAATGATTAACTTCTAACTGAGGAATCAGGTCAGAGAGAATGCTGGGACAAAGGTAGGTATTCTTTAAGTTATGCAGATCCAATTTATGGAAAGACCCCTTATCCGGAAAACTGCAGGCCACAAGCATTCTGGGTAATGGGTCCAATACCTGTATATGACTTCCCTAAGTAAAAACTGTACACACAATCTTTAAGCAATCAGAAATAAGTTTAAAATAGGTTATTTCCTGGGCAACGCAGGGAAATTGAAGCTACTTATTTTTTTTTTATGAGGTAATTAGATTATCAGCTCACAGATAATTCCCCTCCATAATGGACGATTTATGTATGCACTGCTAACCTGATTATCTACCTCCCAAGACTATGGGGTGCCTTAAAGGAGAAAGAAAGGTAAAAACTAAGTAAGCTTTATCAGAAAGGTCTATGTAAATACAGCCATAAGCACTCACAGAAATGCTGCACTGACTTCTCTGAAAAAAGATTTCTTGTGTCTGCAATTCCTGTGCCACAGATACGCAGCTTTCTGCTCTCTGCTGCTCCCCCCTCCCTTAGAATTCTAAGAACTCACTCCCTCCCCTCAGGAATGTGGATCTGAGCCAATCATCAGGAAGCTGACTCATAGGGGATTATTTACTAATCCACGAACGTCCGAAAAGCGTCCGAATGCATTTTTTTCGTAATGATCGGTATTTTGTGATTTTTTTCATAAATTGTCACGACTTTTTCGTAGCCGTTACGACTTTTTCGTAGCCATCGCGTCGAGTACGAAAGTTTCGGATTCATTCAAGCTTCAGTATCGTGACTTTCCTTGAGCCAGGTTGGAGCTGCAGGGTGCCATTGAGTCCTATGGGAGGCTTCCAAAATCATGCAAAGTCTGAAAGTTTTGCCCGCCATTTACGAGCGCTCAATACGAAAAAGTCGCTACAATATACGCGTAAGTCGTAACGGCTACGAAAAAGTCGCGACAATTTATGAAAAGGTTGTAACGGCGACGAAAAAAATTGCAAAAAATACGAAAAACATACAATCAAGTTGCCCTGCTTCTGGCTCCCATCTTCTCTGGGGAGTGTCCTTGGTGCAGTTGGGAGAAAGAGCACAAGCAGTGGACCTATGGTTAATATTTGGCTGGGGGACCCTCTGAGTCTCAGGCTGTTAGTTTGTTCCTTATAAAAAGGATCCTCAGGCCTTACATGCCTTGTACCCATCAGGACCTCACTGAAGGGAGACTGATGCCTTCAAAATTACATGCAGACCTAGGGCCCCTAAAAAATTGCATTTGGTTATAAAATCTTACCTTTTCTGTCTTAGATATGCCATAGGATAGGATGATGGGAATTCTCCTAGGGAAGCCAGTCAAAAACAAAAGGCAGAAACTTATTTGTGGATTTGTGGGGGTGAGGCTTGCCCATAAGTAGGAGTTTTTTAGTACATTGGGGTTGATTGGGGCATAGCCTAAAATGTTTCTGAAAACCAAGTAACTCCCAGTAATAACTGTCAAAAACAAATCAAGCGCTGTGATCCAAGTGAGATAGGACCCCCCGCAATTCCCAATGTTATGAGCATCACTACTCATTTTGGTCTCTTAGATTTGCATTATTTGTGCTATCAGAGAGTCCCATACACATATAGCTATACCTGAAATATGCAGGTTTCGCAAAGTCAAAAATATATATAAGCATATGTTTAATTAGTATATTTGTAATATATAAGACTAATATCAAAAACACCATTACATAATGTTCTACATCTGATAGAACTTGATTATGCATCATGTTCACTTAACAATTTGTCCCATTAGTGTCAGACAGATTATACTAGTTATGCTAATGAAATCCACACAAAGTGCTGATAGGGGGACAGATAAAGATATTTGCATAAGATGTTATCAAGTGTCTACTGCTTTTACCAGAAACTGCAAACTAAAAGCAAATCCTGAGCACTGTTCACAGTCAATGTCAGAGACTTTGTACTTGGATATCACTAGCTGTCATGCAACATCCCAAGGGTTCAGCACCTTCGGCTTTACTTGAGGTGCTTCACCACTTACCTGAGGGCATTACCTGACATATTCTGGCCATCTGCATTAGAAAAGATTACTTATCACCTATCTTGGTAAGAGAGAGCTTACAATCCAACAGACATAAATGCTTTTATTTGAACAACATTAGGAACTTAATTCAAACTAATTAAACGTGCTACATAAAGAGATCCGTTAATGTTGTAGATAAATGACTTACAAGCTTAAACAAAGTAAAATTGAAAAATCTTTACAGGCTAATTACAGATGTCTCCAAATCTTCAAGACTACAAGTTCAGCCCAAAGAAGCTAAGGACTACATCAACCACTTGACATTGCTTTAGGGGCTAGATGAATATATGTACCTGAGTGAGCCCTCCAAGGGATCCACATCAACTAACTATTACACAAAAAAAAACCCTTCCAGATGCAGCAATTATATTTGATGAGCATGTGGCAGCAGTCAGATGCCTGGAGAGGAGGGAAAGAAGGAGAGCAGCATAAGCAAAAAATGGCACAGAAATGAACAACATTAATCCTGGATTTTTCTCCGGGAACTCATTCAGAGGCCAGATGAGAAGATGCAGGCAGCTAAGTGGAACAACTATGGGAACTATGGACAGCAAATGACGGACTGCATTGCCAATAAATACTTCACTAACAAGTTAAATCTCATTAGTCTTGAGAAAAAAAAAACAAAAGAAATAGACAAATACAAAAACAAAACAAGAGGCAAAGTTAATGCAGTTTAAGTACCTCCTCCTTGCAAGTATAGCTAAATAGTCTAAGCTTTCATCCAGTTATGAATTAAGACACTTCCTCTACTCACGTCTGTAGAATATTATAAATATTGTTACATTACAAGAATGAAACAGTTGAATAGCTTGCTGTTGTAAAATAACTATGGCTTATCTACCGACACATAACTGAATGCTAAAAAAAAACCTCTGGACTTTGGAAACCTTTTTTAAGGCAGCTTCAGAAGACAAAACTATTACATTCGAGAGATTCCACTTAGCCTACCTTACCATAACCTTAAAGGCTAAATTACCCACAGTAACAATTTCACAAATGGGGAAAAAAGCACAATGTAGTGTGAGGTAATTTAAGGGGGAAACTTAAATTACCTCATGTTTGGTTCTCTGAGGCAGACAGTTTACCTGTCTAGCTTTAGAAATAACCAAAACCATACTTTTTTTGTGATTAAAAAATAGGCAAAAATACGCTCAGCACATGCCCTATTTACAGAACAAGGGGGTATGTTGCTCCTTCAGTGCTGTAGCATCAGCTTCTATAGCAATCCTCATTTTCTGCTTAGTTTCTCAACAGCTGCCCAGAGCACACAGAGTATATGCGTGTCACTGACACTTCAAGGAGAATCCAAAATGGAGAGCTGTCTATGCACAAGGTTAAAGGCCTGGACCTGTTACAGAGAGGCTGACGCATTAAGTTCACTATATAAAATACAGCATTATTAACCATATACATTTATAGTTTTTACTTCTCCTTTAAGGAGTAACACTTTTCAACATAGTTAAGCTAAAACAAAAACTAGTGTGCAAAAAAGTACACCAGTAGTTTATAGCACCAATAGATATGCTTTGGTATATACAGTGGCTTGCAAAAGTATTTGGCCCCCTTGAACTTTTCCATATTTTGTCACATTACAGCCACAAACATGAATCAATTTTATTGGAATTCTCCGTGAAAGACCAATACAAAATGGTGTACACGTGAGAAGTGGAAGGAAAATCATACTCGATTACAAACATTTTTTACAAATAAATAACTGCAAAGTGGGTTGTGCGTAATTATTCAGCCCCCTGAGTCAATACTTTGTAGAACCACCTTTTGCTGCAATTACTGCTGCCAGTCTTTTAGGGTATGTCTCTACCAGCTTTGCAAACCTAGAGACTGAAATCCTTGCCCATTCTTCTTTGCAAAACAGCTCCAGCTCAGTCAGATTAGATGGACAGCGTTTGTGAACAGCAGTTTTCCGATCTTGCCACAGATTCTCGATTGGATTTAGATCTGGACTTTGACTGGGCCATTCTAACACATGGATATGTTTTGTTCTAAACCATTCCATTGTTGCCCTGGCTTAATGTTTAGGGTCATTGTCCTGCTGGAAGGTGAATCTCCGCCCCAGGCTCAAGTCTTTTGCAGACTCCAACAGGGTTTCTTCCAAGATTGCCCTGTATTTGGCTCCATCCATCTTCCCATCAACTCTGACCAGCTTCCCCGTCCCTGCTGAAGAGAAGCACCCCCAGAGCATGATGCTGCCACCACCATATTTGACAGTGGGGATGGTGTGTTCAGAGTGATGTGCAGTGTTAGTTTTCCGCCACACATCACAGCATTTTGCATTTTGGCCAAAAAGTTCAATTTTGGTCTCATCTGACCAGAGCACCTTCTTCCACATGTTTGCTGTGTCCCCCACATGGCTTGTGGCAAACTGCAAACGGGACTTCTTATGGTTTTCTGTTAACAATGGCTTTCTTCTTGCCACTCTTCCATAAAGGCCAACTTTGTGCAGTGCATGACTAATAGTTGTCCTATGGACAGATTACCCCACCTGAGCTGTAGATCTCTGCAGCTCCCCCAGAGTCACCATGGGCCTCTTGGCTGCATTTCTGATCAGCGCTCTTCTTGTTCGGCCTGTGAGTTTAGGTGGACGGCCTTGTCTTGGTAGGTTTACAGTTGTGCCATACTCCTTCAATTTCTGAATGATCGCTTGAACAGTGCTCCGTGGGATGTTCAAGGCTTTGGAAATCTTTTTGTAGCCTAAGCCTGCTTTAAATTTCTCAATAACTTTATCCCTGACCTGTGTGGTGTGTTCTTTGGACTTCATGGTGTTGTTGCTCCCAATATTCTCTTAGACAACCTCTGAGGCCGTCACAGAGCAGCTGTATTTGTACTGACATTAGATTACACACAGGTGCACTCTATTTAGTCATTAGCACTCATCAGGCAATGTCTATGGGCAACTGACTGCACTCAGACCAAAGGGGCTGAATAATTACGCACACCCCACTTTGCAGTTATTTATTTGTAAAAAATGTTTGGAATCATGTATGATTTTCGTTCCACTTCTCACGTGTACACCACTTTGTATTGGTCTTTCACGTGGAATTCCAATAAAATTGATTCATGTTTGTGGCTGTAATGTGACAAAATGTGGAAAAGTTCAAGGGGGCCGAATACTTTTGCAAGTCACTGTAAGTATTTCAGGTCTAAAGGTAAGGGGTTAAACAGCTGAACAGTTCATAATTGAAAAAAATTGCATGTATAGCCCACAGCAGTGCTGCTTGCCCTGGGCCAATTATCCACTATTTCAAATGTTTAGTGGCTAGTTAATTATAGAACAATAATGGCATACAAACGCTCTATCAAATACACAGCATGAAGGGGCCATAAAAATCACTTGAAGGCCCCCCCTAGCTGGACAACCCTGGTCTATATTATACTAGCTGCTTATTTAGCCAAGAAAAAACACAAGTCTTCAAACACACATATTTCAATGTGGATCAGGTAAGAAGCTTTGCTCAGTGAAATGTGGAGCCAAGAAACCACTGTGGCAATTACAGCCATTAGTGGAATCAAAGTTTATGCGCTCCATCAGAGTTTGCAAAGCACCACTGACTTTGGAACAATTTAGCATGGACATTTAATAGGATGAAAGCATCTGGTCAATCTAAATTATAGATCCAACATTTTATACTATTTAGACTTATTAACAAAGTGTATTATTTGTTCAGACTAACTGAAATGAGAAATAAATTTGTATTACTGTCTACTCTAGAAACATGCAGAAGAAGATCTGAGGTTCTATTATATGCTGTATGTGTGCGTTTACTTTTTACTCCATCATTTTCTATATCTTAATTCTCAGTTCAGTATGCGTGTGTATTTTATGCAGGCACAGATGGGTGCTTCCATGACACCTGGGGGTCCTGGAACAGCTCCAAATCGAATAAGTGTGTAAGAAAACAGACTTCCTTCAGAAAAACCGAGCGTAACAGTCCACCCAATAAATTTTTTTTTCATGAGTAAATGTAATTCCAAGCAATGTTCCAGTATAAATTAATTACATTTTGCAATTTAGTTATTTGTAGTAGAAGTATGTCTGTCTCTTAATATTTTGTCCACAAACTACTTGTACCACTAAAACACTGTATTGGTAGATCTCCTCCATCCCACAATGGGGCATATTAATTTTGGAGCATAATTAAAACTCGCTAAAATCTCCAAAGGTAAATTCTGCCTATGTTGCCTCACTTATTTTCTATAACATAACTCACTTTGCACTACTCATAGCAAGGGGCAGTTGTATCAAAAATCAAGTTTTCTTGTTTTTTTCTTGATCCAAGAAAAAAAACATTGCCAAAAATAAACCATGGTATTTATTAAAGTATGAACTAGGCGAGTAAAAGCTGGCAAGTTTCTATTAAAGTCAGTGGGAATTGTCGGAGGGACCCATACACGGGCAGATAAGCTGCCAAAATCGGTCTGAAGGGTCCAAATCAGCAGCTTAAATCTGCCTGTGTATTGCGACCTTAAAGCGATACTAACCTCAAACATTGAACCTTTTTTTTTTGTAAACGTTTGCTTTTATTGATTTTTTACATGTTTCATTATTACATTTGTTTTTAAATTTTTACATGCATAACATTTTGTATATTAGGCACATTACCAGGCTTAGTATTCTTGTGCTTATTCAAAGTTATTATATATAACAAACAAAGGGGAGATGGAAGGGAGGAGGAAGGGGCGAGGAAGGAGAAAAAGGGAAGGGGGGAAAGAGAAACAGTATAACAGTTTGTGCTCTAGGTCTCCATAGTCATGCAAATTGATCATTGCTGACAGGTTCAGTGTTTCCCTCACTATTGTTTTCAGGTTATTTGGGGGGAGGGGATCCTAGCCATAGTCTTGTGTTCGAGAATGTCTTTATTTAGTATCCAGGCGTCCCATATCTTTAGGTATAGTTCTGTTTCATTTTCCAGTTGGTATTTAAGAGCTTCGTTGGCGTGTATATATTCTATTTTGTCCAGGACTTTCTCGATAGATAGCAAGTTCGATTTCCATTGGGCTGCGATATGGACCCTAGTTGCCATGCATATATGTAGTATGAGGCGTTATGTGGAGTTGTTGAGGTTTTGTAGTTTGTGTCCTAGAAGCATTACTTTGGGGCATGCAGAAATATCTGTATGGAACAGTTTGGAGAGGATAGTCGCTACTTTTGTCCAGAGTTCTTGCACTATTGGGCAAGTCCACCATACAGTGGTGTGAAAAACTATTTGCCCCCTTCCTGATTTCTTATTCTTTTGCATGTTTGTCACACTTAAATGTTTCTGCTCATCAAAAACCGTTAACTATTAGTCAAAGATAACATAATTGAACACAAAATGCAGTTTTTAAATG
Source organism: Xenopus tropicalis (assembly GCF_000004195.4). NCBI lineage: Eukaryota > Metazoa > Chordata > Amphibia > Anura > Pipidae > Xenopus > Xenopus tropicalis. Next base: position 78,909,534 of record NC_030681.2, on the reverse strand, counting down.
AAGGTTTACGTTATTAAGGGAGAAAAAAAACTCCAAATCTACATGGCCATGTGTGAAAAAGTGATTGCCCCCCTTGTTAAAAAATAACTTAACTGTGGTTTATCAATTTCAATTTTCAATTTCAATATCAATTTCTGTAGTCACCCCCAGGCCTGATTACTGCCACACCTGTTTCAATCAAGAAATCACTTAAATAGGAGCTACCTGCCACAGAGAAGTAGACCAAAAGCACCTCAAAAGCTAGACATCATGCCAAGATCCAAAGAAATTCAGGAACAAATGAGAACAAAAGTAATTGAGATCTATCAGTCTGGTAAAGGTTATAAAGCCATTTCTAAAGCTTTGGGACTCCAGCGAACCACAGTGAGAGCCATTATCCACAAATGGCAAACATGGAACAGTGGTGAACCTTCCCAGGAGTGGCCGGCCGACCAAAATTACCCCAAGAGCGCAGAGACAACTCATCTGAGAGGCCACAAAAGACCCCAGGACAACATCTAAAGAACTGCAGGCCTCACTTGCCTCAATTAAGGTCAGTGTTCACGACTCCACCATAAGAAAGAGACTGGGCAAAAACGGCCTGCATGGCAGATTTCCAAGGCGCAAACCACTTTTAAGCAAAAAGAACATTATGGCTCGTCTCAATTTTGCTAAAAAACATCTCAATGATTGCCAAGACTTTTGGGAAAATATCTTGTGGACCGACGAGACAAAAGTTGAACTTTTTGGAAGGTGCGTGTCCCGTTACATCTGGCGTAAAAGTAACACAGCATTTCAGAAAAAGAACATCATACCAACAGTAAAATATGGTGGCGGTAGTGTGATGGTCTGGGGTTGTTTTGCTGCTTCAGGACCTGGAAGGCTTGCTGTGATCGATGGAACCATGAATTCTACTGTCTACCAAAAAATCCTGAAGGAGAATGTCCGGCCATCTGTTCGTCAACTCAAGCTGAAGCGATCTTGGGTGCTGCAGCAGGACAATGACCCAAAACACACCAGCAAATCCACCTCTGAATGGCTGAAGAAAAACAAAATGAAGACTTTGGAGTGGCCTAGTCAAAGTCCTGACCTGAATCCTATTGAGATGTTGTGGCATGACCTTAAAAAGGCGGTTCATGCTAGAAAACCCTCAAATAAAGCTGAATTACAACAATTCTGCAAAGATGAGTGGGCCAAAATTCCTCCAGAGCGCTGTAAAAGACTTGTTGCAAGTTATCGCAAACGCTTGATTGCAGTTATTGCTGCTAAGGGTGGCCCAACCAGTTATTAGGTCCAGGGGGCAATTACTTTTTCACACAGGGCCATGTAGGTTAGGATTTTTTTTCTCCCTAAATAATAAAAACCCTCATTTAAAAACTGCATTTTGTGTTTACTTGTGTTATCTTTGACTAATAGTTAAATGTGTTTGATGATCAGAAACATTTTGTGTGACAAACATGCAAAAGAATAAGAAATCAGGAAGGGGGCAAATAGTTTTTCACACCACTGTATATACCACATAGTGCCTCATATGGTACAGTTCCTGAAGCAAAATGATGAGGACGTGGGGTAAATTCGGGAGAGTCGTTCAGGTACATAGTATGTCCTATGGAATAGTTTCAGTGAAGTTTCCATTATGGTTACATTGTAGCTACCTTTAAAAATGTTTTGGTAGTTTGTAAGCCATATTTCTTGAGGTAGTTCTGTTCCTAGGTCGCGTTCCCAATCAAGCATATGTTGTAATTTGTTTTTTATGTGTATATGGTTTAGGTGATAGTATAGCATAGATAGCATTTTCCAGTCCATTGGTGAGATCTCACAAATAGTTTCCATCTGTGTTTTTTTGCATCCTTGTTTTTCCCCCATAGCTGCTGTATAAAATGGGTTATTTGCATTGCTTGGAATTGTTCAGCTGCAGGTAACCTGAATTTTTGCATTATTTGGGTTAGTTGTAACATTGAACCTTTTTACATCTACCATAACACTGTCTTTGCCTTCTATGTATAATTTTGCTATAAAACTATTTGCCCAATGCTTTTACATTACACATGTAATCTCATGTTCCTCTATGAGGGGGCTGCCATATTTGTGCAGCAGGAGTCCGTTAGCATTAGAAGCTATAACAGATTAAGAAAGGGACAGTCAGGTTGGCAAAATGGTAAAGTTTAGTAACTTCAAGTAACAATTAATTATCAAATATGAAAAATGATCAACATGACCTATAGGTAACTTTTTATGTACATTCATATTTTGTAGTAGTACTTTAGTGTCAGTGTCACTTTAACACTACTGATTTAAACTTTAAAAGCAACACAACCTGTTAGCTATCAATAGCAGAGCCCAAACAATGATAACATAATGGAATTAAATAAAACGAATGCTATACTGTATTATAGAGCTGGGCGGTATGACCAAAAATTTATATCACGGTATTTTTCAAAATTATATCGGTATCACGGTATTTGACGGTATATAAATAAAAAATAAATAATAAATATTGGTGGCCCCCCCCCCAACCCCACCCGGTTAAACCGGTATACCGCCCAGCACTACTGTATTATACAGAATGGAATACACAGGGTTGGACTGGGGGGCACAGGGCCCACTGGGGCTGCCGCCACAGGTGACCTGCAGGTGCCCCTGGCTGCGTCTCCCTATAACCCCCCCTGCAGGGGCCCCTGCTGAGCCACCCTAACACCCTGCAGGGTCCCCCACCCGTTGTCCTCCCCAGAGCGTTAAGTTTAACACATTAGGGGAGGAACAGTCGGCAGGGGGTGCGCTGGCAAAGGGTTGGGTCTGGGCCGCCGGGGCCCACCGGGTTTTTTCCCCTGGGAGTACAGAAATAAACCAAACGAAAAAAAAAAATCTGAAATTTTCACAGTAATACATAAAATGCTAAATTTTGCAATACAAAACTTGACATTGGATTTTACTTTATGATCCTCATTTGGGCATGCTTTGTTTCACAGTATCACAATGTGTCATATTCAAGCTAGGTGCAAATACAAAGACTGAGAGAACCAGGACAATGGCTGTCCGCAGAATAAAGGCTCATAGGAATGAAAGAAAATGCCCGTTATTGTACCGAGAGAACCAGAAACTGGAAGCACTGTTACTAATTTTGCCTTTTATAGTAAGAACTATAAATTTGATTGGTACAGGACTCATCTATATTGAAAATCAAAGCCCTGAAGATGAAAATAGTTGACAAAGCCAGATAATTTTATCAATTTTCATACTGGAAATTTTAAATGGATAAATCCACAGAAAAAAAAAAATTCAATGAGTTTTGCAGAGATGTGCAGGTTGGCAGATCCTGATACACTTTTCTTTTCTTCCAGGAGTGGAATAGTAAGAAAAAAAAAAAAAAGGAGTAATATCAGGCATGAAAAAAGGTTGGAGAATTTAAGCAAACACTGGTGGTTTTGGAAATGTTAGTTACCATGGCAACCAGAAAGGCTGTCTTTATATAGCATTATAAACAGATGGTAAAAAGTGGTCATGTTAGTTTGTCTGCCAGCATATCAATAAAACGGCAGTACTTTTGTGTGTTTATGAAATAACTTTAGTATAATAGCAACAAGACCTACAAATGCAGACAAAGAATGAAAAAAAAAATATCCTTAAATTTAACATTTTGACAGCTAATTCCGTGCAGTCTATGCCGTCAACCAATCTTTCTTGGCAGTGATCCTTACAGCCCTGTTCAAGGTAGTTGTTATGCAGAGCACGTTCCCACAAATATGAATCTGCCTAGTATACTGACAAAGAAGAAGAGATTAACCCTTTTGCTGAAAAGGGGTTAATAAAACATCAGTTATTTTATAATTCCAAGATGAACAAGGATGCTGGAAGCCTTAGTTCAAAGTAGATGCACATGGAACTAAACTATGTCTATCGCTGTATAACATATATACAGAGGATACTGGATTAAATTATATATAGTATATTCACATTACGTAGGTGTATGTTGCATGGTGTGATGTCATTTGGCACCAGTTTTTGAATCCTGGGTATTTAGATGGGGGATTGTACACTGTTGAGGCATCTTGAGAGAGGTCCAGGTTATGTGACCGAAATGTCGATTCTGCACTAATAAAAAGGATTATTTTTTGGTTTTATTATGAAGTCTTGTGAGTACTGTGTCCATTCCTCATTTGTGAGATATACCGGTATATTAGATTATATATTATACTTTTCTTTCTTTTCTGATGCTGAGAACAAATTCCGATGGGAATCTGTTGTTTCTCAGTAACTTACAAGAAACAATATAGAAGTTATAAAGCGCCAAAAACTGTTGATATACTATGGGACAGAATGCATGCTTTCTTCTCTTATAACACATTATTTAAAGCAAAATAAATATTAGCTGTTATATACTGATTTGCTATTCTTTTCTTATTATTCCAGTGGAAAAAGGTGGAACAAGTCCTATAAATTTACCCAGACTTTGGGAGTCACCCTATTTTGCCCTCACTGGTCACCTGCAGTCCACTACATGTAATTTGCACATCAGGGGAGGCGTAACCAGAGGCACAGCAGGTGTTGTCAGGGCATTGTCAAGATTCACCAGGAACATACCCACTTTTATGGAATCTCTGCTTTTAGGGTGCCTCCTGAATCATTCAAGGGCTTTAACACAGGTCTTTTGTCTCAAAAAATACCTTTGAAGTTCAAAGTGTCGCTGACCCAAATAGTTCTTTTTAATCAGCTAACCTGGTTTGCTGAATGACTTTCAGAGAGAGTAAGAGAGTGAGCAGTTAAGTTAAAAGCCTGATATTACCAGTCTAAAACTGCTAATATCTTTGAGTTTAGTGCTTAATGCACAAAAACTCACCATGTTCTATTCATTTCTATGGGATTTTTAAAAGCGTATTTATCAATGGGTGAAATTTAGAACTCACTATTTATTAAATACGGTTCTAAAAATTCCATAAGAATGAATAGAACGTGGGTGATTTTTGTGTATTAAGCTATAAACTCATATTTTTATAAATCTGCTCCTTAATACAGTATATATTGCAAATGTGCCGAGGATCACTGTAAGTTTACACCAATTCATTTTTGGGTTAAGTCCTTTTAAGTCCTAAATATACTACTGCTTGGTAAAATATTTTATGGTTCTGTCCAAACAAAGGTCTTTGTAAATTATTTAACCCTGAAAGTGCCACATATGTAGAATCTTCGTTGTGGATTCTGTGTTCTGTAGCACTTTTGGGTCTTGGAGAGGAGGAGTGGCTTATAAAGCGGCTCTTTCGCTCCCCATTCCTTTCCCAGCCCCTGGGCAACGAGCAGAGGTGGGGAACAAGTGCCCTCTGGAGGGTGATTGCCCAGGGGCCCCATAGAAAACATACACCACACATTTGCCAAGTGTACAGACCCCTCTTGCACAATTTTGTGGATTTTTTTATTATTAAAAGTTTTATTGTCATTGCTAATAGCCTGTTTGTTAACCGCACTGTGCAATACCTTTTGTATGTTATTTTGGTGCTTATTTTGCATTTTTGGTGATTCTGGTGCATTTCTAGCCATTTTATTTCAATTCTGCATAGGTGTTATTTGAATATTTTGGCTTGGCCAAATTAGTTTTATGGACAAAATCAAGCAAACTGTGATTCTGACTGCAGATTACACTAGGTGGAAAAAAAATAGATTTTAGTGGTTTTATTGGATTTCAGCGATTTTATTGCATTCCATATTGTTCTTTGTTACTGCTGCTTATATTGCAACAGCCAGATTGTCAGACTTGAAAATTCATATGCACTGTTTTCATTTGGGTGCCTCTGTACACCACATAGTTTGGTATATCTATGCATAACTGGACACCAAACTGTTCAGTAGACCCTTGGCATTGATATTTACAATGTTTTATGTTGGTACGTTACAAAATGTGTGGTATATAATGGTGTAAAATGCATGCTTTGAGGCTATTTTCAGAAATGACATAAAAACCTTTACATTTAGCTCAGCTTTGTTGTTTATTGCTTTGTCATACAAAGGCAAATTTTATCAAACTAGGCAAGAAGCCTTGCTGCTTCTAATATGTGTACTACAAGGAGTTCGTCGAAGAATTTCATAAAGTCCAAATCCAGATTCAGAAGAGCTATTGAAGGTGAGTGGTTCATCGGTTGCTTAATTACACTGCTTGTTAACTCGAATACTTCTTGCCAATACTTTTGTATTTTAGGGCAGTTCCACCAGGTGTGCACAAGAGTCCCTTCCTGTCCACATTTTCTCCAGCACATTTTAGTGGCTGTTTGTGGGTAAATTTTATAAAGCCTTGAGGGTACCAGATACCATCTGAGCATGAGTTTGATACTGGTTTCCATGAGCCCGATATAATTGCAAAGGCTATATTCCAATCAATTGGATCAATTGTGAGGTTCAAGTCTTTTTGCCATGCTGAGATATGCAAGTCCATTGGAGAATTGGTGGTGTCATTTAATATTTCATAATAATATGAGATTTTTTCACCTTGGAGAGCTGCTCTTGTGAATTTTTGTAGGGATCCTGATAGGCTTTTAGGTTTGGCATGGAGATTATGTTGGCAGTAGCTTGATAGTTGAAGGTATGATAAGAAAGCTGAGTTGGGTAGGTGCCACTTTTCACGTAATCCCGCAAACTATAGTAGGTTGTTGTCATGGAACACGTTTGCTAATGTCCCAATTCCCAGTTGTGACCAAGCCAAGGGGTTGAAGTTTGGAATTAATCCCTTTAGAGCTGCGAGTGGTAGATTAGGTTGAAAACCTTAAGTTAGTGACTCAGCATGTATTGTCATGTCCCAGATTTTAAAGGTGGCCTGTGAAGTGAAAGATAGCATGTGTTTTAGGTCGCAGTTTTGGTGGGATCCACGCAAAAAAAATTGGGGAAGCCCAAACCACCTTGGAGTTTGTTTCTAGTGAGACTTGTGTTTGCAGTTCTCGGTCTTTTAGATTGTCAAATAAATTTAGATATTGTCTTTTGTAGCTGGAGGAAGAATTTGTTCGGGAGTATTATAGGTATTGTTCTAAAGAGGTATAAAATTTTAGGAAACAACATGGACTTAATTGCTGCCATTCTGCCTACCCATGATAATTCTTTTCTGTTCCACACTTGGAAATATTGAGAAAATGTATCCAATATGGGCTCGAAATTAGCTTTGTACAAAGTTTTAATAGAGAAACCAACTTTAATTCCCAGATAGGAGATGACAGACTGTTGCCAGGTAAACCCATAGGAGGACTTTAATTTGTTTAAAATATCACTCGGAATCCAGATTGGTAGGGCTTCAGTCTTTGATCTATTAATTTTATAGTATGATACTTTAGAGAATTGATCTAATAATTGGAGTAAGGCTGGTAATGATGTAAGGGGGTCTGTGATAGTTAAAATAATATCGTCTGCAAATAGAGAAACTTTACAAGTGTATGAACCTACCGAGTAGCCGTGGATTTGTAAGTGTTGTCTAATTGATTCAGCTGGGGGTTCCGTTAATAAGACAAAAATCAATGGTGATAACGGACATCCTTGACGGGTGCCGTTAGTTAAAGGGAAAAATCTTGAGAATTGGCCGTTAGCTCTGATACATGAAGGGGTTTTATAGAGTCAAAACCTTTTCTAAAAAGGAGACTTTGAAACCAAACTTTTGAAGAACCATTTCTAAATACAGCCAAGAGACTCTGTCAAAGGCCTTTTCCGCGTCTAGGGATAATAGTAAGCAGGGAGATTTTTTATTATTGGCATGGATTGCTGCATTAATGATTTTCCTGGTGTTATCTGAAGCTTGTCTAGTTGGTACAAAGCCTACTTGATCATTATGGACTAAATGTCTCAGGATAGGGTTCAATTGGTTCGCTAATATTTTTGCATATAATTTTATCTCAGAATTTAATAGGGAGATTGGCAGATAGTTCTGGACTAGAGATGGGTCTTTATTTGGTTTAGGAATTGTTCTGATTATTGCTTGAAACTATTCTTGCCTAGGGAGCTGATCTGAACGTAATCAGTCAAACAGTTTAGCTAGTATTGGAGATAGGGTCTTTGCAAATATTTTGTAAAAATTATTAGAAAATCCATCAGGTCCCGGTGCTTTATTATTTTTAAGGAGTTTGATTGTGTTGGAGACCTCCTCAGAAGTGATGGGAGAGTTAAGTGTTTCCAATTGGGTTTCTGATAAAGAGGGCACATTGATGGTGTCTAAAAATTGCGAAAGGAGCGTTCGATCTGGCTGAGGAGTGATTGAATTGTTTTTTAAGTTGTACAATTCTGAATAATATTTAGAAAATTCTTGCACTGTGTGTTTTGGGTTGGTTAGATTATCTCCTTCTTGGGTTTTGATAGAAAGAATTCTGTTAGCTGTTCTTGTTTCCTTTAGTTTGCCTGCCAACAATCTGCCCGCCCTATTATCCTCTGCATAGTATAACTGTTTTGACATAAGAATCTGATAAGCAACCTTTTCCATAATAAGCATATTAATTTCCTTTTTTATAGTGTCCACTTTTTGGGCCAGCACACCAGTTGGATTTAGTTTATGTTGATTTGTTGCTTCTAGCAATTTAAGGTTTAAGTCTAACAAAGTAGCCGCCTTGTGTTTTTTCTCCCTTGATGCTATAGAGATGAAGTGTCCTCGAATGAAAGCTTTATATGAACACCATACTAAGTCCGGGTTAATTTCTGGTCGTTCATTAGTTATTAGATAGTCCGTTGTACAATCAGTAATTTTATCTACAATAGACTTATTTGATAACATGGAATTATTTAACTTCCATAAAGAGGATGAAGGTGGTATATGTTTAAGGTCAAGATAACATCCAACTGGGGCATGGTCTGACCAAGTGGACACTCCTATATAAGACTTGGTCACTTGGTTTAATAAATTCACATCCGAAAGAATTACATCAATTCTAGAATAAGAGGAATGGGCTGCAGAGAAGGAGGAATCACGTTCTGAAGGATGCCAGGATCTCCATACATCATACAACTCACTACTTCTTAGAGTACTAGTAAATGCTTTTGCCAATTGTTGTGTGACCCGTAGTGAGTTAGCTAGTGGAACCAGAGATTTATCTACATAAGAGTCTGGAGCTAAATTGAAGTCACCTAGGACTAAAACTTTGTCTCTAGATTCAGGCTTGATTTTCTTTAGAACTTTGTTAATAAAACTAATCTGGTGTGTATTTGGTGCATATAAATTAACCAAAGTATAAGTGTGTGAGTTTAATTCTAAATTTACAATCAGGTATCTCCCTTTTCAGTTGTAACCTCCTTGATTTTGTAGATGAGGGTCTTTTTAAACAAAATTGCTACACCATTTTTTGTAATCGTGCGTTTGCATATATCATTTCTAGATATATTTTGGAGAATAGTTTGGGATGTCCCTAGCCCACTAGATGTGTTTCTTGTATACACAAAATATCTATATTTGAATCTTTTGCCCAATTAAGCAGTAACCTCCTTTTCTGAGGGCTGTTAAGCCCTTTTGCTGTTTTTTTGTTTTTTTTTAAAAACCCACTGCAAAAATTTGTCCCTCTACTAATTAATCACTGGTCCAAGCCCTCGTACTCTCCAGGATAGACTACTGCAAATATTACTAGCTTGTCCCCCAAAATCTCTTCTCCGCACACTTCGTTTAACCCATTTACTGATTGTAGAACTTTTATTGCCAGACAGTTTTTGAACATTTTGCACTCTTTCACTTTAGGGGCCTTTCCTCGGGGGACTTTTAGTTTACCCAGGAAAACAATATATCGCTTTTTTCAGGACAAAACATACTTTTTTTAATACTATGTGTAACTCCACATATATACATATATATATATATATATATCTTAATATAAAGACATATCAGAAACAAATTATTTTATGCACAAAAAAAAAATTGATTTGGTAAGTCCCATGTCCCCTGAATCTGCCAGCAGTACACTACCAAATTTCCAAAGCACTGCTACACAAAGCTGCATACTTTAGATTTTCACCAACAGTAGGTTAACCCTATATAGCTATACATTTTTGGAAAGAACAGATTCTGTTGAATCCAGAATAGGTAAAACTCGACTCCAAACCAAGCTGTAATTCTTTCCTAAAGTGTTTTTTTATTAAAATGTGTCAAATTTTAGAAAAATCCTTTCAAAGCTTCCAGCCTATAGCATCTCATCTCCTACCGGTCATAAGGTAACCAGATTAAAGATCCTTAATATGAAATCACCCTAGGTTGAAACTCTACACCTACAGTGGATATAAAAAGTCTACACATCCCTGGTAAAAATGACAGGTTCCTGTGCTGTACAAAAAATGAGACAAAGATAAATTATTTCAGAACCATTTCCACCTTTAATGTGACCTATAAACTCTACCACTCAATTGAAAAACATACTGAAATCTTTTAGGTGGAGGGAAGAAAACAAAAAAACTAAAATAATGTGGTTGCATAAGTGTGCGCACCCTCTTCTAACTGGTAGCTGTGTTCAGAATTAAGCAATCACATTCAAAATCATGTTAAATAGGAGTCAGCATACACCTGGCATCATTTAAAGTGCCTCTGATTAACCCCAAATAAAGTTCAGCTGCATGTGACAACAATGTAGTAGAGTGGCAAGACGAAAGCCTTTTCTTACGAAGAAAAACATCCAAGCCAGGCTACATTTTGCAAAAACACATCTGAAGTCTCCCAAAAGCATGTGGGAAAAGGTGTTATGGTCTGATGAAACCAAGGTTGAACTTTTTGGCCATAATACCAAAAAATATGTTTGGCACAAAAACAATACTGCACATCACCAAAAGAACACCATACCCACAGTGAAGCATGGTGGTGGCAGCATCATGCTTTGGGGCTGTTTTTCTTCAGCTGGAACTGGGGCCTTAGTTAAGATAGAGGGAATTATGAACAGTTCCAAATACCAGTCAATATTGGCACAAAACCTTCAGGCTTCTGCTAGAAAGCTGAACATGAGGAGGAACGTCATCTTTCAGCATGACAACGACCCAAAGCATACATCCAAATCAACAAAGGAATGGCTTCACTGGAAGAAGATTAAAAGTTTTGGGATGGCCCAGCCAGAGCCCAGACCTGAATCCGATTGAAAATCTGTGGGGTGATCTGAAGAGGGCTGTGCACAGGAAATGCCCTCGCAAATGACAGATTTGGAGTGTTTCTGCAAAGAAGAGTGGGCAAATCTTACAAAGTCAAAATGTGCCATGCTCATACCCAAAAAGACTGAGTGCTGTAATAAAATCAAAAGGTGCTTCAAAAAAGTATTAGTTTAAGGGTGTGAACACTTATGCAACCACATTATTTTAGTTTTTTTGGTTTTCTTCCCTCCACCTAAAAGATTTCAGTTTGTTTTTCAATTGAGTGGTAGAGTTTATTGGTCACATTAAAAGGTGGAAAAAGTTCTGAAATGATTTATCTTTGTCTCATTTTTGTACAGCTCAGGAATCTGACATTTTATCATGGGTGTGTAGACTTTTTATATCCACTGTATCCTGCCCCTGCTCTGTGTGGTCTTTGCTTGGTATGAAAGTTTTAGCATAAGTAACGTAAAGTGCATAAGTTGAAAGGCCCAATAACTAGTCAGCAGTAGTTCATAAAAAAGTTTCTTTGAAACTAACAACGTTTTTGCATAGGTTATGTAAATTGCATCCGTGTAGGGGCCCAACAATGTTGCTGTGGCGCCCAATAACCAGTCATTGCACTGCTGAAATGTTCATGAAGGAGACACTCAAATAATTCAGTAAACAGTAATATGAACAGCCAATTTTACTCTATAATAAGGAGTTCATATTAGTAGTTAAAATGAATAATTAATGAGTGAGTTAATAAGTACATTGGGGGGGCAGTGGAAATTACTTTAAGCTTTTTAATTCTTTGGAGGTCAATGGAGTTTGTCCGTGTCAAGCTTCTGTGCATTGTCTTTTTCTTGATATAGAAGTTCTGTAAGTTTCTAAACCAGTTCTGTAAGTCTTGTAAATTGTTTCTTAAAGTTCTCACGTAACTTTATACTAAACTTACACAATTTACACAACTTTCACGATTCGGTTAACCCCCATTCGGACAAATATTTCACAGGACCTGGGCCCAACTGTACCCCTATAATTCCGCTGATGGCAGCCCTGATGACATACATAACTTTATTACAGTATTTACTGTTCCTGGCTAAGTGATTCCTTTGGGCCACTTGACATGCTTTCTCACCTTTACTCAAAGAGAATATCATGATGATACACAGGGCTGTAGATATCAGTTTTATAGAATCTTGCTATCTATCTATGAAGTGTTATAAATAGCTACACTTTATTTCTGGCACTATACAAGTTCAAAAGCATCCAGTAAACAGGTTGTTTTATAACTTTTCAGGAATATTACACTGTCCAGGTCTTTAGGAAATCATTAGAGAAAAGTGGTTACAAATACTTCAGCTCTCAGACAGCAACAAAGCCTGTCAGTACACAAAAACATTGCATACAGTCTTTATGAAATGTATATGTTTTGCTATAGAAGCCAGGGTACTCGTTCTTGAGGCAGTATCTCCCATACCGTCAAATGGTCTCACATTGCACCACAAAAGAGAACAATATGGTTGCCACCTGTCCTCTTCTCAGAATCTGGACAGTGATATCAAAAGGCAGTGCAATGTCGTCTTTGGATGGGGACTGGCCCAAATCCAGGATCATAGTGCTACAGTTCTATTCAGAGCATTGAAACACAGACAGGTGGAATCCCTAGAGCATAATTACGGTTAGTTATAGCTGTCAAATGCAAGCATACTTCTGTCATAACTACAGTGAATCTGTCTTGGAACGCTGAGGACCTGCACTCCCAAAAAAATTGCTGTATTAAAAGGCAAACTGTATCTGTTCTGAATATGACAGATACAATAAATCATGACTATTTCCATTCAGCTCTGTTGTCAATGCAAATGTATGTTACAAAAAATTAAATATATATATATATATAAATATTATATATAAATGAATGTACATTAATTCAGATGTAACAGCAGCAGTCAAATTGAAGATGAGTTTTTTTTGCACATGCAAAGCAAAGGGACACAACTTGCCCCTTTTGACAAATTTACAACCTGTAGATGCTATTGGGAATATTCTTTTTTAATTATTACCTGCTCAATTCCATTACAGAATGTGAAAATATAAAGAAGCATCAGGATATGCTTGTGTGTCATTAAAGAAAGCTTCTGAAGTACTCTTAGGCCTATGCCATGAGTGAACAGCAGGAGGTGCTTATGCTACACATTATGTGTTTCACTGCTAATATGGAAAAAAAAGTTGTATCTAATGCAAACTGCAAAATTGCTCAGAAGAGCACTCTGAGCAATTTTATGTCCACTTTAATTAAGGATTCAGCCAAATCCAGGCCTTTCCCAGCAAGAATTGCCATATCTAAGTGCCTGGACAATCAAAATCCAAACCTTAAATATCACCATAAATAGAACATGGCTTTTTTCTGCTAATTTGCTTATGTAAATTAGAGTTTGGATTTGGCAAATACTGTGTGGAAGATTCAGGATTTGGCCAAGTCTCAAAAATAAGGAATTAGTGACCACCCAATCCCCAGAGTCATTGTAACATTATCATTGTTTTATCATAAACCAGGGTGTAATATTAGGGACAACTGTCCAAGTTTCTTGTCAAAAAATTATAATGCAGGACTAGTCAACAGCACTACACTGGCTACAAATAATTGCAGTTTTGTTTGCTATGGGTTACTGAACTGTACAGAACTGTAAGAGAACTGAACCAGTGACAGTATTTCCCACACTACTCCACTCCTATATGTGCTGCCTTCTAATTGTACCTTTTGCTGATTTTATGTTTTATCTCAGGGTTTCAGATTGTCTTCTATGTCTTTAATGCCAACAATGGAACCCTCATATGCCATAATGTATGCCGTAGTCTGTTCTTGAGAATCAAGATGAAAACACACAATAGATCTTTCATTTCCTTTGCATGTGCTTCCAAATAAAAGTGGTAACTATTCAACTACTGAAGTACCATAAGATTCACAAATCCTGGAAAAAATAAGTATATAATTTACTGAAGGCATCAGGACAGTTTTATGTCTAACGGAGACCATGGTCTTAAAAAGACAGCAGTAATTGCAATAACAAATGCTTTGGAAACATGGCTTTGGATGCCGCAGGAGGAAATTAACTATCTTACATCTATAACGGCTTTCCTAGGTCACTGCAAAATCAAAGAAAATGTATCCAGTTTTGCAGTGCTGCCAAAGTTACTTGATTTTGCTCCTTTATAACACAAATATCATTAAATTGTTCATTTTTATAGAAAGCCCAACTAAGAGTCTAACAATTAGAAAATAATACTTTATATTGGTTCTATACATCAAATGTTATTTTAGCAGGAGAAATAGTGTGTGAAAAATTATTTTCCTTGTGTTGGGGCCAGATTAAATTCCTAGTTCACATAAGAGATATACGAACCTATAGAAAAGGATTAAATATATTTGCAATATATAACATGGATTTTACCTGACAGAATTAAGACAACCAATCTATCTACAAACTGCCTGGCAAGCTGAAGAAGGGAATCTCTTGGCATATACAAAAGGAATAGTTGCAGGTACAAAAGGGGCAAAACTAGCAAATAAGGAGTAGGCATACAGAGAGAGGCATGCCAGGAGCAATGAGGTCAGTGGACAGGAAAACACAGGCAAATGCAGAACAACGCTAAGGTTTTAAAAGTAAATTAGTAGTATGTAAAAGCAATATGATTTGTACAGATGTAGGCATGAGACCAAAGCAACGGTGGGAGGTATTGAATCAGTAAGTCTGTGACTACAGTTCAACAAAAACTGTGCTTTGTGTTTCACAAAGCATACATTTATGCGAGGGGTATGAAACTGCATGAATCCAAAGATACTAAAGCCAGATCTGGTGACTGCATTTCATAACCAATTTTGGTATCAGTTTTATGGAAACCCTATGGGGTTAAACTGTATAATGTTAAATGAAGGCATTTACTTGCCAAGAACCACAAACATCACTGTAACTTAAAGCAAAGATGTTCATTTCTGTATTCTTAACAGTCAAATAAATTGAGTTTTTTGAAGAATATCTCAATATCCTACTACACACACTTTGGAGCTTATTTAGGAGCAAAGCTAGGTAGCAAAGGGTGTCCCTGCTCGTTTGCAGGTAAAAGTATGGTATTTGCTTATCCAGAAATCTCTGAAAGAATGGAATTCTCCCAGAGAGTCCTTTTTAAGAAAATAATTTTCATCTATAAAAATTAATTCCTTTTTTTATCTGTAATTTAAAAAAAAAAAAAAAAAAAAAAAAAAAGTACCTTGTATTTGATCCTAACTAACCTGCATACATTCATGATTTTTAGTAGACTTAGGGGCACATTTACTAATCCACGAATCCGAATGGGAAAAATTCGGATTTGAAACAAACATTTTGCGACTTTTTCGTATTTTTTGCGATTTTTTTCGTCGCCGTTACGACTTGCGCGAATTGTCGCAACTTTTTCGTAGCAATTACTATTTGCTCGTATATTGATATATATGATATATATTGATACTTTTTCGTATTGAGCTCTTGTAAACGGCGGGCAAAACTTTCAGACTTTGCATGATTTTGGAAGCCTCCCATAGGACTCAATGGCACTCTGCAGCTCCAACATGGCCCAAGGAAAGTCACGATACTGAAGCTTGAATGAATCCAAAACTTTTGTACTCGGCGCGACGGCTACGAAAAAGTCGCGACAATTCGCGCAAGTCGTAACGCTACGAAAAAGTCTCGGCAAGTTACGAAAAAGTCGTGACAATTTACGAAAAAATAGCAAAATACCGATCATTACAAAAAAAACGAATTCGGGCGCTTTTCGAATGTTCGTGGATTAGTAAATGTGCCCCTTAGGGTATGGTGATCCAAATATGGAGAGGATCCCTAACCTGTAACACCCCAGGTCTTAAAGAATTATGGACAATAGATCCAATACCTGTATTGAATATGTATATATCAGGCATTTGCATTTTCACCCTTTCTTTAACCAAGGTCAGAAATATATTAGGGGTACCTAAACATGGGGATTTAATGCATTTCAGTGCATCTTCAGCAAACAATGCTCAACGACCAGTAACTTAAATAACTCTGGGCAGGCCTGGGAGCAGGATGCAAATTTTGTGCGTCATGCAAAGGAAGCCATCTTTCTCCTTCTTCGGTGGGCCCAAAAGGGTGTGGGATTGAGTGTAGGGATATCCGCCCACACCCCCGGTAATTATGCCATTGTCAAGGACCTTTAGTGGAAAGGTGGGAAGAGGAGGCTGGGCACTTTGTATATGCCGGCAAAATACGTCATTCAACACGCATACACAGGTGTCCTTCTACAACATGCGCAGTTCACTTTTCTTTATAAGCAATAAGCATTTGGCACATTTGTTTTTTTATTTTTAAATATCTATGGTTATATTTAATTTTCATAAAAATACATTTTAAATTTATCTGTGTGCATTCAAACAGATACTCTAAAGCTGATCTTGTGTAAGCCAAAGAATTTCTATCATAAGAGGTATAGCATAAGGTTTTGTAAACTACTGTGTACAAAGCAGCATCACAACAGGTGGCTTTTACCCCAGAAATGCACACTTAGTTACACTTCCCAAGCCCCAAAAAAAGGCTTAGAAGTCTTACTGAAATGTTAATTCTTATGCACTAAAACTTATGCACTTTAAATAAACTTTGACGTCCATATTTGGCTAAGTCCTGTGTTGTGCCAACTAAGACCTTTTTATTGTAGTCATGGTAAAATGTAAAACTGCAACATTTTGCACGTGTTATTTACATGATTTATGAATTTTCATAAGAGCTGGTATCAGTTTACTTCTGTTCTCTTTGTGCTTCTGATCTCTGTTTTGTTCTGAGGCATGTTGCTGCTGGTTTATAAAATATATACACCCTCTAGTGCTCAGTTAGTTAATTAAAACCTAAAAAAAAAAAAAGTTTCCTTATATGGATGACATTTCAGTACAGGGTATAAATGCAATATCAATGACAATAAAAATACAATATGTATAATAACAATTTTGCCACCAATATGGATTTATGCAACTCGGCTACCATCATGTAAAAGCTACTGTGGTATTACAGAGGAAAAGGGAATACATTTTCTAAATTAGAATTTTGTACTTAAAATAGACTCTATAGCATATCCCCCTAATAAAATAAACCATTAAACTCAGGGGAGCTACAATCTCTATATGACTATGTGTATGCAATAAAACCAACTATTATAAGTTGCTTTAATAAAATATCAATATAAAACCATGAATAACTACTCTCTACCACCAAGAACTTTTTTCCTGCTTGTGATGCTCAGCAACAGTTTTTTATATTTAAATGTTGCTCATGGATAAAAAAAAAAAGTTTAAGGACCCCTGCTTTAGATGGCAATGAGAATGTATAAGTTTCTATTAAAACTTTTTCTATGGTCAACTGTGTCAATTGTGCCCAATTGACCATAGAAGAAACCCTGAAGTAACCCCCCCCCCAGGTTATATTCTTAGGTATATCTGCAGATCTGGACTTACTCATAGTCAATCTTGTTTGCTGCACTTATACCATCATAAATTTGTAATTGCTTTAGTCCAACCACTTATATGCAAACAAAAGGGGTTTTCAGGTAGTGGGAAAACGCAAAATCTTTAGTGATTCCCTTAAAATGTTGTTTTGAGAACATGGTAATTATGATAATCATATTTCCATTCAAATTTGATGTGTCGCACATATAAAGAAAAAAAAACCCAGCACAGATCAGACCAAGCTGGCCGAGCACTCTAGGCAGTCCAGCATGCACAAAGCCACATATGAGCACATGCAAGCACTGACAATGGGGTTGGGGAGGTAAACAACTAGCAGGCGGTGAGGAAACAAAGGCCTGGACTATAGTCAGGCGACAGAAGAGTTACAGGCTTAACGCTCCATCCATATTGCGCCCTAGGCACATGCCTCTTCTGCCTACCCCTAGTTTTGGCCCTGGTACAGCAGATAGAGAAACGTACAGTCTACAGAAACGTACAGTCTACAACAGGCAGTTAAAGGGGCAGTTCACTTTAGAATTCCACTGTATACAACAAAATAAGCATTTTCAGTTGCAGGCTGGAATAAGGCAATTGAAGACGGCTTATCATTTAAAAACCATAAGAATTAAAATAACATTTATGATAGTTAGGTCCATAAATATTTGGACAGAGACAACTTTTTTCTAATTTTGGTTTTGTACATTACCACAATGAATTTTAAAAGAAAGAACTAAGATGCAGTTGAAGTGCAGACTTTAGTCTTTAATTCAGTGGGGTGAACAAAAGGATTGCATAAAAATGTGAGGCCACTAAATCATTTTTTTAACACACTCCCTTCATTTCAGGGGCTTAAAAGTAATTGGACAACTGACTCAATTTCATGGGCAGGTGTTGGCAAGTCCGTTGTTATGTCATTATCAAATAAGCAGATATAAGGCCTGGAGTTGATGTGTGATGCTTGCATATGGAACATATGGTCTGCTGTGAACAGACACCATGCGGTCAGGGAGCTCTCCATGCAGGTGAAAGAAGCCAACCTTAAGCTGCGAAAACAGAAAAAACCCATCCGAGAAATTGCTACAATATTAGGAGTGGCAAAATCTACAGTTTGGTACATCCTGAGAAAGAAAGCAAGCACTGGTGAACTCAGCAACGCAAAAAGACCTGGACATCCACGGAAAACAATGGTGGTGAATGATCATAGAATCATTTCCATGGTGAAGAGAAACCCCTTCACAACAGCCAACCAAGTGAACAACACTCTCCAGGGGGCAGGCATATCGATATCCAAGTCTACCATAAAGAGAAGACAGCATGAAAGTAAATACAGGGGTTGCACTGCAAGGTGCAAGTCTCTCATAAGCCTCAAGAATAGAAAGGCTAGATTGGACTTTGCTAAATAACATCTAAAAAAGCCAGCACAGTTCTGGAAAAACATTCTTTGGACAGATGAAACCAAGATCAACCTATACCAGAATGATGGCAAGAAAAAAAATATGGGGAAGCGTGCAACAGCTCATTATCCAAAGCATACCACATCATCTGTAAAACACGGTGGAGGCAGTGTAATGGCTTAGGTGTGCATTGCTGCCACTGGCACACTAGTGTTTACTAATGATGCGACACAGGACAGAAGCAGCCGAATGAATTCTGAGGTGTTCAGAGACATACTGACTGCTCAAATCCAGCTAAATGCAGTCAAATTGATTGGGTGGTGTTTCATGATATAGATAGACAATGGCCCAAAACACACAGTAGAAACAACCCAGGAGTTTATTAAAGCAAAGAAGTGGAAAATTCTTGGATGGCCAAGTCAGTCAATTGTGCATGTATTTCACGTTTTGAAGACTAAACTTCGGACAGAAAGGCCCACAAATAAACAGCAACTGAAAGCCGCTGCAGTAAAGGCCTGGCCGAGCATTAAAAAGGAGGAAACCCAGCTTCTGGTGATGTCCATGAGTTCAAGACTTTAGACTGTTATTGCCTTCAACCAAGTATTAGAAATTAACATTTTATTTCCAGTTAATTAATTTGTCCAATTACTTTTGAGTCCCTGAAATGAAGGGATTGTGTTAAAAAAATGCTTTAGTAGCCTCATATTTTTATGCAACCGTTTTGTTCACCCCACTGAATTAAAGCTGTAAGTCTGAACTTCAACTGCATCTGACTTGTCTCATTTAAAATTCATTGTGGTAATGGACAGAACCAAAATTAGAAAAAAGTTGTCTCTGTCCGAATATTTATGAACCTAACTGTACATTGTCACTTTTCCATCTATAGCATTTAATACAAAAGTGAGTTTCCCCTTTAAACAAATGGGTCAGATATGCCTAATCATCAGGTGAGCTTTCCTCTCTTGAGGTCTAAAATCAGTCCAGTGCACCATAGAAAGAGGTACAGGTATGGAATCTCTTATCCAGAAACCCAATATCCAGCAAGCTCCAAATTAAAGGAAGGCCCTTCCAAAAGAGACAATTTTAAGCAATTAATTCCAATTTTTCTAATAATCTTTTCCTCAATAATAAAACAATACCATGTACATGTTCCTGACTAAGATCCATAACCCCATTTTGGTGGCAAAGCAATTATATTGGGTTTATTTAATATTTAAAAGTTTTTAAGTAGACTTAAGGGGTGGTGATCCAAATTACAAAATAAACCTTTATCTGGAAAGTCACAAACATTCTGAATAATAGATCTTATACCTGCATATATTGCTCAATTCAACTCCTTTTTATAGGTTAAACAAACTTTTATTAAAAAAAAAAAAAATACAAATAAAATAAAATATGCTTTGAACCACCAGCTTACTAACAGGCTGGTGGCTGGTTGAATCAACTTGCTTTCATTTCAACTAAAAAGGGATAAGTATTCTTTACTAACTTTATCAAAACCATTGTGTTTTTTTAACTGTTGGGTTTTATTTATTTTTTTCATAAGTAATTGTTGTTTTTGGAGCTAATTTACAAAGTTTGTGGGATCCATAGGCTTACAGCAGGCTACATTCCCTTGTAATTACCCTCAGCTTGAGGAGGGTGGGGTTTGATTAGTTCACCTTTACAGACTGCATAAATAGAACCACAGGCAGTCCAGTGGAGCTTGCTCTGGTGTTAGGTGCTCTGTAAGTGATTGCTCTTTAAGTGGGGGCTCTGTAAGTGGAGTTATAAACTCAGGAGTTAAACACTAAGGGAGTTAAACACTAAGGGAGTTAAAAATAAGGTAAAACAAGGTATTTACTACAAGTCCGTACACCTTTTTTTTGTTTAACTGTTCTTGTAACTGGGAGTATGAGTTGTAGCAACATTGAAGGTCTGACACAGTGCACAGCCTGCCACATGTATGCAGTTGTGGAACAACAGTTCCAAAGTGCATACCTCTGTTGTGGATGTGAGCGAATTGCCACTTTAGAGGCTCGCGTTAGAGTCCTAGAGGAACACGTTGCAACACTGCGTTCAATCAACAATCTTGAGAGGGGTCTCTTGTTAACTGAACAAGAACTAGTGGGGTCAGATAGTAGGGGGGAGGGGAGCAGCAAAAGGATGATAGGGCAGTAAGCTGGGTGACAGTTAGAAATCTAGTGTGGGGAAAAGGAAAAGGGAGGCTGCTCCAGGGTTTGCGCATCCCAACAGATTTGCCAGATTGTGTGAAGAAGATGGGAGTGTGAACTCTGGATTGGCGGTTCTAGGTGAGGCTGATCTCTCTAACAGCCGGGAGACCAGTTTCACTAGTAGTGGTGGGGAGGAGAGCAGAGCTAGGCCTAAACAGATGGTGGTTATAGGGGATTCGATCATTAGGAAAGTGGACAGGGTAATCTGTCGAGCGG
Organism: Xenopus tropicalis; assembly: GCF_000004195.4. Taxonomy (NCBI): domain Eukaryota; kingdom Metazoa; phylum Chordata; class Amphibia; order Anura; family Pipidae; genus Xenopus; species Xenopus tropicalis. Next base: position 78,888,196 of record NC_030681.2, on the reverse strand, counting down.
ATCGCTTCAACCGGACAGTTTGCTGTCTTCCTGGTGCCAGGGTTCGGCATGTGGTTGATCGGGTTGACACATTATTGGGAGGGGCTGGGCATGACCCGGCTGTCTTGGTACATATCGGTACTAACGACAAAATGAACGGTAGGTGGGGGACTTTAAAGAGTGAGTTCAGGGATCTAGGCTCTAAGATTAGGCAAAGGTCCTCCAATGTAATTTTTTCGGAAATTTTGCCGGTGCCGCGTGCAAGTTTAGGGAGACAGCGGGAGCTTAGGGAGCTAAATGCGTGGCTAAAGTCTTGGTGTAGGAAGGGTTTGGGTTCCTAGAGCACTGGGCTGACTTTTCCTTGGGGTACAATCTATACAGCCCTGACGGATTGCACCTCAATGGAAGGGGGGTCTGCTGTGCTAGGGGAGAGAATGGTTAAGAGGTTGGAGGAGTGTTTAAACTAGACAAGGGGGGGGTGGGTGAGCTAGAATTCCATGGGAAAATTAGTGTAGACGGGGTAGGGGGACTAGCAAAGGGTTGTGGGGGAGGAGTGAGGGGGGCATATAGTTTATCAGATAAGGAGCTTCCGTTACAAGGAAAGCAGTCTCATAATTGCCTTAGCTCTAATTCTCCCTTAGCTAATGTAAACATCAGAGGGAGAAGTAATCATCTCCGCTGCATGCTGGCTAATGCGCGTAGCTTGTCGGGTAAATTAGGGGAGCTGCAAGCTATTGCATGTATTGAAAATTATGATTTAATAGGTATCACTGAGACCTGGTGGGATGATAAATGCGACTGGGCTGCGAATTTAAATGGTTATACACTTTTTAGGAGGGACAGAGAGATTAAAAAGGGTGGAGGGGTTTGTCTTTACGTAAAGTCAGACTTAAAGCCATGTAATAAAGACATTACCAATGAAAACGTTGAATCTCTTTGGGTAGAAATTTCAGTAGGGCTGAAGGTCACAAAGAAAATGATCATTGGTGTATGCTATAAACCACCCCGTATAGATGAGGGGGATGAGGCCCAGCTATTGTTGCAAATGGAGGAGGCTTCAAAACTGGGTCAAGTTGTTGTTATGGGGGACTTTAATTATCCGGACATTGACTGGAGTAATGGGGTGGCTAAGTCAGAAAAAGCTAGTAGGTTTGTAAATATGCTAAATGACAACTTTTTATTTCAGGCGGTTCAAGAACCAACTAGGAATGACGCTATTTTGGACCTGGTGATTTCTAATAATAATGAACTCTAACATTTGTGTGGGTGAGCATTTGGGGAACAGTGATCACAACATGGTCTCCTTTGAGATAATGCTGCAGAGACAGCGCTATAAGGGAGTAACTAATACGCTTAATTTTAGATGTGCAGACTTTGCCAGTATAACGGCATCTCTGCAATGTGTCAACTGGGAAAGGCTTTTCATGGGGTTAGACACAGAAGGAAAATGGAACATCTTTAAAACATTGCTTTGTAGGTATACACAACAGTATATCCCCCTTGTAAGCAAGGAGAGGCATCGCAAAGCAAAACCTTTATGGCTGAATAAAAGTGTTATTGTAGAGGTTGGTAAGAAAAAACGTGCTTTTAGGGCATTCAAGTTAGCTGGGACAGCAGAAACTTTCATCAGGTACAAGGAAGCAAATAAAGCATGCAAAAAAGCTATCAGGCAAGCTAAAATAGAAATGGAAAGGGATATTGCTGCTAGGAGTAAAAAGAATCCTAAATTATTTTTTAATTATGTGAATAGTAAAAAAATGAAGCAAGAAGGGGTGGGAACTTTATTATCACGGGGGGGGGGTAAGTTGGTTGATGAGAACGGGGAAAAAGCTGAAATTTTGAACTCTTATTTTTCATCTGTCTATACATCTGAGGAGCCAGATAATGAAGGCTTCCCTTGTAATATACCCAGTTCTAGTAATTTAGCTACTGGCGCATGGGTCACTCGGGAGGAAATTCAAAAGAGACTTGAACATGTAAAGGTAAACAAAGGTCCAGGGCCGGATGGGATTCATCCCAGGGTATTATATGAGCTGAGCGCTGTGATTGCCAAACCTCTTCACATAATTTTTCAGGATTCATTGAGGTCTGGCATGGTGCCAAGAGACTGGCGGATTGCTAATGTGGTGCCGTTATTTAAAAAGGGATCCCGTTCTCAGCCTGAAAACTATAGGCCTGTTAGTCTGACATCAGTAGTAGGAAAACTTTTGGAAGGGGTAATAAGGGATAGGGTACTTGAATACATTGCAGTTCACAATACTATTAGTTTGTGCCAGCATGGTTTTATGCGTAACAGATCTTGCCAGACTAATTTAGTTGCCTTTTATGAGGAGGTGAGTAGGAACCTTGATGCTGGAATGGCAGTTGATGTCATCTACTTGGACTTTGCTAAAGCGTTTGATACAGTACCTCACAGAAGGTTAATGATCAAATTAAGGAATATTGGCCTAGAACATAATATTTGTAATTGGATAGAGAACTGGTTGAAGGATAGAGTACAAAGAGTGGTTGTAAATGGAACATTTTCTAATTGGACCAGTGTGGTTAGTGGAGTACCGCAGGGGTCAGTCCTTGGGCCTTTGCTTTTTAACTTGTTTATTAATGACCTGGAGGTGGGCATAGACAGTACTGTTTCTATTTTTGCTGATGACACTAAATTGTGCAAAACTATAAGTTCCATGCAGGATGCTGCTGCTTTGCAGAGCGATTTGACAAAATTAGATAACTGGGCAGCAAACTGGAAAATGAGGTTCAATGTTGATAAGTGCAAAGTTATGCACTTTGGTAGAAATAATATAAACGCAAACTATCTACTGAATGGTAGTGTGTTGGGGGTTTCCTTAATGGAGAAGGATCTAGGGGTTTTTGTTGATAACAAGTTGTCTAATGCCAGGCAGTGTCATTCTGTGGCTACTAAAGCAAATAAAGTGCTGTCTTGTATAAAAAAGGGCATTGACTCAAGGGATGAGAACATAATTTTGCCCCTTTATAGGTCCCTGGTAAGGCCTCACCTTGAGTATGCAGTGCAGTTTTGGGCTCCAGTCCTTAAGAAGGATATTAATGAGCTGGAGAAAGTGCAAAGACGTGCAACTAAACTGGTTAAGGGGATGGAAGATTTAAGCTATGAGGTGAGACTGTCGAGGTTGGGGTTGTTTTCTCTGGAAAAGAGGCGCTTGCGAGGGGACAGGATTACTCTGTACAAGTACATTAGAGGGGATTATAGGCAGTTGGGGGATGTTCTTTTTTCCCATAAAAACAATCAACGCACCAGAGGTCACCCCTTTAGATTAGAGGAAAGGAGCTTCCATTTGAAGCAGCGTAGGTGGTTTTTCACGGTGAGGGCAGTGAGGTTATGGAATGCCCTTCCTAGTGATGTGGTAATGGCAGATTCTGTTAATGCCTTTAAGAGGGGCCTGGATGAGTTCTTGAACAATCAGAATATCCAAGGCTATTGTGATACTAATATCTACAGTTAGTACTAGTGGTTGTCTTTATAGTTTATGTATGTGAGTGTATAGATTGGTAGGTGTGGGTTGGGTGTGCTGGGTTTACTTGGATGGGTTGAACTTGATGGACACTGGTCTTTTTTCAACCCTATGTAACTATGTAACCTTGGAACAAGATAAACGTTTTAACAAAAATGCTAATGTATTTAACTTGTACAAGTTTAAATATTTATTGGCTTTTCTCAAAACAGAAAACACCAATAATTTACAAAGCAAATTATTTTTTCTGCAAACTGTTGAGACAATTTGCAATTGGCCTTCCTATTGTATTTGTAGTTTTTTTTAGTTATTTAAATTTTTGTTCAGCAGTTCTCTAGTTTAGACTTTCAGCAGCTATTTGGTTGCTAGGGTCCAAATTACCTTAGCAACCAGGGAGTGGTTTGAATAAGAAAGAAATATGAATAGAGAAACAAGTTTTAAAAAGTTACAATAACAATAAAACTGTAACATCACAAAGCAATAGTTTTTTGGCTGCTGGGCTCAGTGACCGCCATTTAAAGGCTGCAAGATGCTAGAAGAAGGCAGCAAATTATTTAAAAACTAAAATAAATAATGAAGACAAGTTGCTTAGAATTGGCTATTTTAGAACGTACTAAAAGTTAACTTGGAAGGTGAACCACTTCTTTAAATAGTACACCAGAAATATTTTCTAATTTGTCCTGTTTTAGTAAAACTTTTTTAAAAAAAAATCATTTTACTCCTGAGTAATGTATCAATTGTAACAGTTGCTCTGTGAAAGACTTGAGTTTATTTGAATCATTCAGACAATTGTCCCAAAAAAATACAAATTCATCTGAATTAAAGAGACATGTTCAGTGGTGCTTTGTGTCACTTCATTTTCTGTTTTACGTACACCGAAACAGAAAGGGGGTCCAGATTGCTGAGGGTGCACATCACCTTTTAATGCAGTTAAGAAAAAATATTTCTATGGCAACATGTTAAAAGGATAGGTTTTTATAAATATGAACTGCCCCTCTAGTTGTGTCTACTACATAAAGTACCACCTTTAGGGCGTCCACCATTAACAAGTAGGAGTCATAGGAACCAAATAGTTGAAATTATGTCATACCTTACACACTCATTTTATAATAAAGGGCCACTATAAGTATATTCAAATGTAGCCTTTGCATTTGCCTGAAGCAATATTAAGACCTGAATGCCTATTATTTATATTTCCTAGCTTCTTGCAAATCTTGAAGATTTAACCTAGGTCAAGATCTGTCTTTTTTATACCTTTGTGTTATAATAAGAAACCATAGGACAATGGCACAATGGGTGGTTATGAGCATTTTGTAGCTCCATAGGAACAGGGCAAAGCTTGCAAACGCATAGTGCTGTTAAGTTACAAACGCTTGTTGCTAAAAATGTTAATTGCCACATTTTTCTTTGGTAAACGCTTCTTACTTTATAGCAACAGGTCTCTGCAGGCGATTTTCTTGTGAATAGGACAGTTTTTTAGTTCTTTGTCCCTTATGATCTATAAACATGTAGCAACCACAACTCAGAAATAGGCAGGTAGATTAAAGGTGGCCATACACCTAAAGATGTGCTTACCTGATCATGCCCGATATGGCCACCTACACTCACCTAAAGGATTATTAGGAACACCATACTAATACCCTTCTCTGACCTCTAGCATCAACAAGGCATTTTCACCCACAGGACTGCCGCATACTGGATGTTTTTCCCTTTTCACACCATTCTTTGTAAACCCTAGAAATGGTTGTGCGTGAAAATCCCAGTAACTGAGCAGATTGTGAAATACTCAGACCGGCCCGTCTGGCACCACAACCATGCCACGCTCAAAATTGCTTAAATCACCTTTCTTTCCCATTCTGACATTCAGTTTGGCGTTCAGGAGATTGTCTTGACCAGGACCACACCCCTAAATGCATTGAAGCAACTGCCATGTGATTGGTTGATTAGATAATTGCATTAATGAGAAATTGAACAGGTGTTCCTAATAATCCTTTAGGTGAGTGTATATGCTGGGCCATATTGGGCTGATCAGATAGTTTGGCCCCTGTACAATAATCAGATTATAATGGGTGCCAATGCAAATCTGAGGTTTTCTGGATAAGTCTGCTAAAAATGATTTATGCATTAACATACATAAAAAGTTCCCTATAGGTCATGTTAATCCTTTTTCCCTGATAGGGCTGCTTTTGTAAGCACTTGTTACTTGAAGTTCCTAAACCCGACTGTTTTTGCCAACTTGACTGTCCCTTCTCAGTCTGTCAGTTATAGCTTCTAATGCGAACGGACTCCTGCTGCGCAAACAGGGCTGTGGAGTCGGAGTCGAGGAGTCAGAGGCAATTTTGGGTACCTGGAGTCGGAGTCGGCAAAAAATGAACCGACTCCCACTCCTACTAAATTTAAATGGGAATAAAAAAAAAAAAAATAAAGCAAGTTTAAATGTCCCAATTCACAAACAAACAGTAATAATTAATTACTTCTCTGCTATAAGAATAAAGCCCAATGCACGCAGTGCATAAACAAACACGTTGAGTGACCATGAAGCATGCTTTTCATTGACTGTATGCTTCACTAAATGGGACGTAGCGCACAGTTAAGGTGCGGCAGCTCCACTGCGTCGTGTTCCTCTGTTACAGGGATCACAATGCCCACTGTGAACCTAGCCTAACTCTCACTGATAACTAATTAAGTAAAAAAAATTTGCAGGACTAGAAATACTTGTATACGTGAAGGGAATTGATAGTCAATAGTTTAAGACTGAAGCTTTAAAACATTTGAAAAACTGCTGTAATTCAGCTGTAATGTTAGCTTAAACTTTAAACATGACTATGGGCTTCTAGGGAAATCATTAGGAGCAGGAGTATAGATAAAATTGTCTATCAGTTTATTATCAGTTCAGTTGTGTTTTAAGTGCCCCTTCCCCGCTGCCCCTTCCTGGATGTATAAATACATTAGCATATTAAAAACAGAGGAGTCGGAGTCGTGGAGTCGGAAGTATCCGAAACTGAGGAGTCGGAGAATTTATCTACCGACTCCACAGCCCTGTGCGCAAATATGGCAGCCCCCTTATAGAGGAACATGGTTGATCTGATAGGTGATGTAAAAGCATCAGGGAATACTTGTATGGCAATATTATGAAGCTCATGCAAAGACAATGTTATGATATATTCAAAAAATGGTTATGTTTTAGGTGTCCGTACCACTATAAGGCTAATGCCCTACAGAGAGATTAGTCGCCCATGATAAATCTCTGCTACCACAGGTGACTAATCTCGCCAAAATGCCTTTCCACAGCCAAGTGAATGGCTGGTGGGAAGGCATACGTGTTGCTTCATTTTCCGAAGTTGCACAGTTGTCTGGAAGATGAAAGTTTGTGCAACTTCCCCTTTAAACAAATAATTAAAATATGCCCACTCACCAAGCGAGCTCCAATTAGATTACTTTTTTTGTAAGCAGGAGTGCAATGTGCTGAGATTATCAGTGAACTAGGAATTAAATTATCTACCTCACAAAGAACAAACTTGGAGTATTCAAATTCCCTGTTTAGGTCAAGAATCAGCAAACCCTACCTGAACCCTACCTGTCACGAAAGGGGCAGGGCAGGTGTGCATCTATAAATTGAGGGAGCCAGCAGTCAAAAGCAAGGAGAGCGGAAGGATGAGCTCAACCCGAACCCACGCACAACACACAAATGGTGTGCGGAAGTCGGCCCAAACCCTGACCTGCGGAAGTCGGCCACAGCCCGCATATCACTACTCACATATTTCCCCTTTGATACTTAATATGCATCCAGAGAGGAGACACTTGAACACTTATTTTTTTGATTTATAGACTAAACAGAGAACAGTTTAGTGGCATAAATACATAGTGGAATACAGAAAATTAAGATTAAACTCTACAATATATCATCAGTTAAATCAGTACATAGAGCGGTTACTTCTGTGATATTATCTTGGCAAACAATAAGATTTTAAAAGTTAAAATAGCACACATGCAGCTACTGAATATGTAAGTTTAATTCTTTAATATGTAACATTGCTCACTAAATATTTAAAGTATTTTGATTAAATCTAGAAACTACTATTGTTAGAAAAGCAACATAGGTTCCTTGGCATTATAGGTCATTGCATAGCACATTTCCAAGGTGCCTGGATCTTTATTCCTTGTATATTCAGCAGAATGTATATGCTTTGAAGGAATTAACTGACTGAAAAATCCACACTAGCACACAGCATACAGAAGCTAGGGATACAGATTCATGGTGATTTTTCAAAAGGAGAAAATCCATCCTACATTCCAGTAACCATGGCAACATGAACCTGTCGCCACCAATGTCAACTCAAATCATTAAAAGAATAGAAGAGTCAACACAAGAGGTCACATACTTTATATCTATCCTAAATTCAAGCTACACATCCACAATATATCCAGCAGTCATGTTGAGATGTAAACACATTTGTAACTGTGTAGCCAAAATAGATTTACCACCAATTAAGGTTTTTTTATATTAAAACAATATTTTTTAATCACTGTAGTTCATTCTATATTCTAACAGACAAAAATCAACATATGAAGAGAAAAATAAAATATTCAATGGTTTTAAAGGAATAATTTAAACATGTTGCTCCCCAGCACCTTGGATGTTGCTCCCAGTGGCCTCAAAACAGGTGCTTATTTTTGAATTCAGCTTGGAGGCAAGCTTTAAGCTGGCCATACACCCACCGATAATATCGTACGAAACCTCGTTTCGTACAATATTCGGTGCGTGTATGGCATGTCGGCGAGTCGACCGATATCGCAGGAAGCTGCTGATATCAGTCGACTCGCCGATCGGACCGATTAAAAAATTTTGATCGGGGGCCATAGAAGGCGCCTGACCAAAATCTGCCGTCAGGGCTGAATCGGCAGAAGGAGGTAGAAATCCTATTGTTTCTACCTCCTTATCTGCTGTTTCAGCCCTGAACGGTGTGTGGTGGATCTGCCGATGGTCGCACGAAAGATCGTTAAATCGCCACGTGTGTGGCCAGGTTTCAACCACGTACTATATTTTTCTGATACAGAGTACATAATATTAACACATCCATGTAGCATCAGCGCCTGTGACAGCTGAACCTCATCTTCTGCTTGGTGATTCCATATAGCCCCTGAACTTAGCTTCTTAACAGCAGCCCAGAACAGACTAGGGGGCACATTCATTAAAGTACGACAGGTCAGAATACAAAAAATTTTTATTTTTTGCAAAGTTTACAACTTTTGCGTATTTCCTGTAATATTTTCGTTAATTTGCGACAATTTGCATGACAAAATTGTATTTGTCGCAACAAGTATGAAAGTTTCGGATTCATTCAAGCTTCAGTATCGTGACTTTCCTTGGGCCAGGTTGAAGCTGCAGAGTGCCATTGAGTCCTATGGGAGGCTTCCAAAATCATGCAGTGATGAATGAAGTTTCAAAGTCAGAAAGGTTTTCCCGCTATTTACGATCGTTCAGATACGAAAATTTTGTGACTATCTGATCGCCATTCACAAACGATCATTTCAATATGAAAATTTCAGATTGTATGTACAAAATCTTCCAACGGACTTTTGCAAACATCAGAAGCTATCGGATTTTGTGATTCGGATTCGTACTTTAATGAATCTGGCCCTAAGTATGTGCAGTGTCCCGGACAATCGAAGTATGCCTAAAAAAGACTGAAACTTTGAAAGCATAGGTCATTACTATTATAGGGCTCTTGACCCTCTGGGCTGGTACAGTAAGTTCGGTATACACCGCATTTACAGCCATATTCATTTTTTCATTCAGTCATATTTATTATTTTTTCTTCAGTTCTCCTTTAAAGAGGAACTCCATCAAAATGCAACTTAAAGTGGCCATACACGGATCCGCTCGCTTGGCGATGTCGCTAAGTGGACGGATTTTCTCCCGATATCCCAACCTACTGGTGGGCAATATCAGGCTAATTTCGAATTAGAATGGAGGCTATAAACTGCAGATAAGCTGCCGAATCGGTCTAAAGGTCCGATATCGGGCACCTTTAAGTTTTTTGAAAAGTAAACGTAATTTCAAGCAACTTTTAATTAGAAAATATGCAGCCTTTTCATGATTTTTAATTTAATATGGTTCCATTCTGTGAACGGACACCAAATTGCACTAATAGGACAGCGTAGTTAAATCCAGACAGAACTGCTGGAAATTGAAAGGATTTTTTTTGTTCCCTTATGTCACTCAAAATACTGCATTCCCTGGCTTTACAATGCTGCAATATGCATAAAAATACAAATATCCGGCAGCACTGTTAATACCAGCACTGAAGGTTAGAACTAAGGGATAAAGTGGATTTAATGTTTAACCCTTTAAGTGCCACCCAATGAAGAATCTACGTTCTGTGTATAAAAGTATCGAAGTGCACAGAACGTAGATTTTACGTTGTGCTGCACTTCTGGGTTTGGGAACGGAGAAGCGATCGCCCAGGGGCCGCCTAGGAAATGTCAGGCATGTGGTTACTACGTGGCTGTCGTTTCCTGCTCTCCTGCCTACCCCCTGCACAGCTCCACTCACTGATTGAAGGAAGGTGCTGATCCTCTGGTTCCTGGGGCCCTCCTGCCTCCTCCTCCGGATTTCCAGCCTGCTTGTCCCCAGTTTAGTGTCACACACACACACATGTTGGGGGGGGGGTTTCACACATTCACAGCACTCACACTTACTTACACACAACATGAATTTGCCAAATGTACACACAAATTTTTTTTTTTTGCCTGCAAATTTTTTTTATTGTCATTGCGGATAGCGTATTTGCTAACCGCTCTGCGCAATACCTTTTTTTTTGTTATTCTTATTAAATTTTCTGTGATTTTGGTGCATTTGTAGTCATTTTATTGCATTTTCAGTTCTGCATAGGTGTTGTTTACTTAACTTTGTCCGTAAAACTAATTTGCCCAAGACAAAATACACTAACTGTGATTCTGACTGCAGATTACACTAGGCAGTTTTTTGGGGATTTTAGCGATTTTATTGAATTTGGCATTGTTCTTTGTTACTTGTCTTTGTCCACTGAATTTTTATTTGCTATATATCAATTGGGTGCCCCTGTACACCACATAGTTTGGTAAATCTATGCATATTGTGCATCAAACTGTTGAGTAGGCCCCTGACATTCATATTTAGAATGTTTTATGTTGATACGTTACAAAATTTGGGGTACATAATGTGGTAAAATAAAAGCTTTGTGATGATTTTCAGTATAGCTTTGTAGTTGGAAGTATAAAATAGAAAGGTGAATTTACCCATTTTTGTCAGAATGTGTACTTTTGGAAAATATATGGTTTTCAAGGGTCTCCGTACTGTTAGGGGGGGTCTTATGGCACATAATACACATACTGGGAGCTTATATTGCAGCGAGCATGACGTGAAAATTCATATGTATTATTTTCATTTTGGTGCTTCTATATGCCACATAGTTTGGTAAATTATGCATATTGGGCATCAAACTGTTCAGTAGGCCCCTGTCGTTCATATTTACAATGTTATATGTTGATACATCTTGGTACTTAATGTTATGTGGGAGATAAGGTGCTAGAAAGTAGAAGGTTTGATGCGATTTTCAGGTATTTCATCAAAACTGCCAGTTTTGGGAAAGTATTGCGACTCCGTAGTTTGGAGTAGAAAGACTTGGGTGTCCATTTGGAATTCACCCAGATGTGTACTTTCCAAATTATATATGGTGTTGGGGAGTCAACGTATTGTTCAGTGTTTAAAAAATGCAGTAAATGTGTTGAATTTTCAGTAGATAAAGAGATCTCCAGGGAATTTGTATGCACTAAATTCCTTTTGGGGTCTCTAAATGTCTGATACTTTGGTAATTATATGCACAATGGGCATCAAACTGTTCAGTGGACCCTTGGCTTTCATATTTAGGGTGTTTTATCTAATGTTATGTGGGAGTTAAGGTGCTTGTTGGGGAGTCAACGTATTGTTCAGTGTTTAAAAAATGCAGTAAATGTGTTGAATTTTCAGTAGATAAAGAGATCTCCAGGGAATTTGTATGCACTAAATTCCTTTTGGGGTCTCTAAATGTCTGATACTTTGGTAATTATATGCACAATGGGCATCAAACTGTTCAGTGGACCCTTGGCTTTCATATTTAGGGTGTTTTATCTAATGTTATGTGGGAGTTAAGGTGCTTGAAAGTGGAAGCTTTGAGACAATTCTATAGAATTTTCAGTTTTGTTTTTTTTTTATAGAAACTGCTAAATTCAGAAAACCATTGCGGTTTGGTACTTAGGAGTTGAAAGACTCGGCAGAATGTGTAAACCTAACGTACCAGGATTTTTGGCTTTGGAATCTAAAGTATGCCGTATTCTGCTGTAATGCTTTGAAAATTTGGTATAATTTACTGCTGGGAGTTTTTGATCTATAGAAGTCAGAAATCTACATAAAACAATACATAGTAAATGCCCCTAAAATTAGAGAGCACAGAATGTTTACAAAATGTTTGGCACTGAGGGGAACCAAAATTCTGCTGCCACTTAAAGTATTACATTAACAGCAATTAAATAAATACAGCAAAAACAAGTTTTTAAGGTCATACATCCTAGGATGTTTTATTAATAAATAAATGGAATTGCACAACCCTGACTAACTGTTAAGGATTTTACCAAGAAGTTCCATGACCATATAAAGTCAAAGCGTCACTGGCCAAGAACACCTAAAATGTAATGCACATTAGCAGTGACCTGTAATGTGCCGCCTTTTTTGAATTGTTACACAAGCATGTTAGTTTTAAAGTAAAAGAAAATATTTTTTTTAAAAATAAGCTTTTAAAGATATGTATGTGTTTTTCTATGGCAAATCTATCAAATTTACCAGTCAAGTCTGAAAGCAGCTGTTCTGCAACCATTAAACATTTTAGCCATCTGGTCATCCCTGCCATGTTCCTACATATTTGTTTGGGGTACTCAAGTCCATATTATTCCTTAGTGATTTCAAAGCTAAAACATAATTTTGAGAGTATGTACTATAACATTACTGTGCTGTAAAATATACTAAAAGAATAATAACTTGCTGTGTGTACATGAAGACACAAAAGCTTAAAGGAACAGTAACACCAAAAAATGAAAGCGTATAAAAGTAACTAAAATATAATGTGCTGCTGCTCTGCACTGGTAAATGTTGTGTGTTTACTTCAGAAAGTCTACTATAATTTATATAAATAAGCTGCTGTGTAGCCACGGGGGCAGCCATTCAAGCTGGAAAAAAGGCACAGGTTACATAGCAGATAACAGATAAGTTCTGTAGAATACAATAGTGTTTTATCTGTTATCTGCTATGTGCCTGTGCCTTTTCTCCTTTGAATGGCTGCCCCCATGGCTACATAGCAGCTTATTTATATAAATTATAGTAGACTTTCTGAAGTAAACACACAACTTTTACCAGTGCAGGGCAGCAGCACATTATATTTTAGTTACTTTTATACGCTTTCATTTTTTGGTGTTACTGTTCCTTTAACACCACACCTCTTCCACCGATTGTAAATCCATAGCATTTTTTGGCAAGAACATTAATTTGATAGAGATTGCTACATTTACTCCGAAGAAAATAAAACTGGCAAGCAGAAATAGAAAATGGGTGCTCTCAATCACTGTTTGTCAGTAGCTTTCAGTACCTGGCAGTGTTCAACAAAGGATGTTTGGTTCCCACCAGCTTTCTGACTTGGATGGCTATGTTGTTCAGTTCATCACTTAGTAAGCAGCGGAGGCTCATGAATGAAGTTGGATAACCTACAATCTTCTCTGCATCTGAAACGACTTTGTTCCAGTGTGACGCTGCTGTTGCCCCTGAGAACAGACTGATTTCTCTCAGTGCACTATAGCTAGTGGTGCTGCCTCTCGAAAGCCATGTTCGGCGCAGGCACTGGCAAATCAAAGCCATTGTTACAATATACACCTAAAAAAAAAAAGGCAGAATAACAATATTTAAGACAATGACATTCCATTTAATATGTTTTGTATTATTCATACTTTTTCTACATATACTTAATGTTCTCTGTAATTGGAATGTACACTTTAATTACTGAGTAGAAGCCTGTCAAGCCTTTCCCATGCAGTGGCTCTGTTATCTAATATGCCACATTGACAAGGTGACCCAAAGTGACCCAAAGTGACCCAATGTGTCTAGCTAGGTAGCCTTAGCACAGTTTAATATCATTTCACCTAAACCTTCATTACCTAAAATAAGACTGGGTACTGGGTCTTCGGAAGGGACTTAATGATCAATTTCTAGCAGATTTAAATAAGAAGTGCATTACCATATTGATGTGTTCCACACCCAAAAAATGTCCCAGAAAATGGAAGTTAGGGTAGGTATCAGAAAGGGGATATATATTTTCTAAGAAGTGAGTGCGCTCCCCTTTTTTAGAAATATCAGGTTCGCTTATACTCTCAAAGTATATAATGTAGTAATATACCACAGTAAGCAAAGTGAGCAAAAAGAGAAACAGCGCTCCTTTCAATACTTCATACATAAATACAAATACTTATTAGGTGTTTAAAGTTCCAACAGGATTCTTGCAATTAAGATGTTTTCACTTCCAGATGACCACAAAGTATAAATGCAATGGTGTATGAGTAAATCCTGCTCCTTCGTTTTTACTCCCTCCAAAACAAAATCAGACAGAGCTCACAGCGTAGCAGACTTCTTCTATACACCCCTGCGTGCTATTAAGCAACTTACTTTGAGATTGAAAAAATCCCACGTTGTATTAGTTACCAGCAGTCTCAGTCTCCTTCATGCACCCATTCAGAGCTTGCTTCACTTCCGCCCATGTGATTTTCCTCCAGTGCCTGCAGGGTCCTAATGCCCTCAACTAGTTACTCCATTCACAGCGCTCCCAAACAACTACAGAGAGCGCAAAAATCAGAATGCACTGATAAGAATTTTAATCAGTTTAACACAAAATTAAAAATCCTGACTTGCATTTAAGAATCCTGAACACAGCCTACATGTTTCATGTTTCATGTTTCATGTTTCATGTATACAGTACACTTCCTCAGAGGCTTCTTGTGTGTCCTTAGCACCCTCCCCTAGTATTTATAGGTTAGAGGTCATAGGGGCATGTTGTATTGCCAAATTTAAATATATACATAAATAGATAAAACATAGTAAATACATACTTCTTAAAACCATTTGAACTATTAAGGTCACAGTTACAAATGTTAATTTTTTTTTTTAAAAAAAAGACACAATACACATAAGAAGCATGTTAGGTCAAAATCAATGTTTAAGCCCCAGTGTCCCCAGCTGATAAATCCATTTTGTTACTTTCTTGGAGAGACTCCTTTTTACATAGTTTTGAAATTGTGTGCGGGCTCTAATTATCTTTCCAATAATTTTCGTACCATGGTGTTGGTCATTTAGTCAATGGGACAGGTTAGAAAATGTAGGTTGAATAACGATAAAATATGCACATGTATTGTATATCTGACAATATCCTTAAGGGGACCTACATGCATTTTCAGGAGGTTACTTTCCTATGATTGGTGTCTGCCAACTATTTCATGTTCAGAAACATGATTTGTTATTTTTAGGGTTTTATTCTACAATTTCAGTCTGAATGTCAGTTTTAGATAGTTGCATTTAAACATACCCCACATATTGTTTTCCACAGGGGCATTGTAGGCAGTAGACTATATTATTCATATTACCAGAGACTCTCCTGCCATGAGGCAAGATGAGAACCTTACTTTAGGAAGCAGAGAGCGGCTAGTTACCAGGGGAGGCAAAAAGCTGCTTGGTAACTTTAAGAGCCGAATTTTCATTTTTTAAAATGCAGAGTGCAATAGCCCCCTCTGGACCCACTTCAACGCTAAAGTTGTAAGCATAGAGCGGGAGAGAGGAGGACAGCCTCAGACAGCAGCAGCCCCAGAGTCACCGCTGCACATTACAGTTCAATAGCTCACTGTATATGTTTTTCCATTTGAGGATGCCCTGAACACTTTCCCTACTTTATTGGTGCAGCTAGTTGTTTTACATGCTACACAATTCTTACAATAGGCGAATCCTAGTTTGTTCTTAAAGGGGTTGTTAGTCTTTAAGTTAACTTTTAGTATGATGTAGAGAGTGAGACCTGTTATCTGTTGCTAGGGTCCAAATTACCTTAGCAACCAGGGACTTGCTAACATAGAGTTCAAATGAGAGACTGGAATATGAACAGTAGGCCTTTCAAACGACCCACTCCAATTGAAGAGACAATCATCTATATATCTCTTTCACACCAGCAAGCCCTCAGGGTTTCCCACTAAATGGTTCACATAAAGTATGTCTCCTCCCAAAACCCCATGAAATGACTGGCATAGCTAGGCTATTTTTCTGAAGTATAAATTCCATATTTTTATGTATAAATTGTTTCTGCACTTCTGGTATTCCTATATCCTTGGTTCCAAGCCTCTATTGTGTTATATGATAGTGTAAACTGATCAAACATCCACTGACACTAAGCAGTAGTGTGGCTGCCATGTCACAGTTTCCAAAAAATATATGGTATCCAATGTATCTTTTTAAAAAAAAAAAAAAAAAAAAAAGTATATTGTTTACAAGGGGTTGCAATATGATGTCCACATAATACGTTATATTGCTACCAATAGAGCCCGTCCCAGGAGGATTACCGAAACTCTTGTGATTTTTTGGGAAGATATATAGAACAGGGATATAGCCCCCAGTACCAAAGGGCATATTAAATAAACAACCATAGGAAAAAAGTATTCCGTAAAAAAACCAGTACATAAAAAATACATTTATTGAAGTCTTCATATTAAAAAGTCAGCACACATGCAAACCCAAGGCATATTCATCCTGATCAGTCAGTTTAATTATAATCACTTTATTTTTTCACAAATCTTCCAATCCCTTGGTTTCTTCCCTTGAGAGATTTTGGGAATTTTTTTTTCCTAAGAAGTGAGTCTATATCCTTTAATACTAGATCTTTGAAGGTAGTCATTTGGTGGCTCATTATATACAGGGGGTTAAAATATTATTATTGAATAAACCTGTATGTTTTATTCATTCACTTGCCACCTGATTACCCTTTTCACTGGGACCCTTGCCTAAAAAGTATTTTTCATACATAGTTTACCATAGCTTCCAACTGTCCCGATTTTAGCAGGACAGTCCCTCTTTGACAGCTTAATCTGCAGTCCCAGATTCTTACTGAAAAATCCATCATTTCCTTTTGATCTCCTGTACTGAAGCTAAAAAAGATTTCTTATATTTAATTAAAAATTAGCTTTTGGCAGAGAGCCCAGAAATCTTAATGAGTGTCACCTGCACTTAGAAACATTGTTTCTCACATTTAATTACATAAGTGGGCTTTTGGCAGAGAGCCCAGAAAGTTAAAAAGCCACACCTGCACTGAGATACAATTGTAACTAATAAGCTAAACAGGTCTCTTTGGGGAACACATAAAACAGGACCCCAAAACCCCCAGACGTTTTCAAACCTGGTAAATTCGCCACACTGAGCCCAGATTTTGTTTTTGTCCCTCTTTCCTTTTTGGTATGGTTTACACATATACTTATGTACATCAATATTAAATGTATTACTCATCTGTGTTGGAGCATATTTTAAACCTTTTTCTGGTTTTGTAAGGATATGGGTACTAAGGTTTTATATCTATCTACACTCCCCTTACCCATCCATTTTTTATTTATCATTTTTTTCTCCTTAACTTTACCTCCTCTCTTCCCTGATCTTTTCCTGGGGCGTGCGGTTGAGGGTTTACAATCTCTAGGGTTGCCACCTGTCAGGTTTTGACCCGAACAGCCTGGAACAGCCTGTAGGGCTGTCCAAGTCAAAACTGCCAGCCCAATATTCCC
Organism: Xenopus tropicalis; assembly: GCF_000004195.4. Lineage (NCBI taxonomy): Eukaryota > Metazoa > Chordata > Amphibia > Anura > Pipidae > Xenopus > Xenopus tropicalis. The sequence continues at coordinate 78,870,869 of NC_030681.2, read as the reverse complement.
AATTTGGAAAACCAGGCAGGATTCTAGAAGACTGACATGGAGATTGGTCAGTTGGAGATCACTGCTTCATAGCCACGCCCCCATGTCATCTCTGCTCCTACCAGTAACGTCACGCTCCACCTCCCTCCTCGAGTTCCTGGCCAGAAGAGGTGGCAGCTCTACATATCTCCCTTTGCGCTATATCCAGTCCCAGATAGCATTAGGACCCTGCAGGCACCAGGAGGAAAATCACATGGGCGGAAGAGAAGCAAGCTCTGAATAGGTGCATGAAGGAAACTTGAGACTGCTGGTAACTTATACAACATGGGATTTTTCCAAACTCAAAGTAAGTTGCTAGACATAATGCAGGGGTGGTTATAAGAAATCTGCTATGCTGTGAGCTCTGTCTGATTTTGTTTTGAAGGGAGTACAAGCGAAGGAGCAGTATTTACTCATACACCACTGCATTTACACTTTGTGGTCATCTGGAAGTGAAAACCAACAGACTGTTTATTCCACTCAAACCTTAATGGCAAGAGTCCTTTGGGAACTTTAAACACCTAATAAGTATTTGTATGTATGTATGAAGTATTGAAAGGGTTTGGATGGAGCGCTATTTAACTCTCTTTTTACTTATAACCCTCCAGCAGAGGAGCCCAGGGAACATCAATATTGGAATCAAGGTTTACTAATTAAAATGTACTGTTAACAAATTAAACATGAGTAGCTAATTGCTGAGATGGTGGCACATGGCCCCATAGAAACTACAAACTAATAGTTACTCATATGATCCAGCCAGAAGTTTGAATACAAACATGCATATCAGAAAGGTACACGGAGGATGAATAAAAGAAATGTAAGAATACCACCCAGTAGTTCCACTTTTTGCAGAACAATCTGATTTTCTTAACACGACCCACAGTCCCAGATACTTAAACATCCCACAACACCACTGATCTTCAGCAGTTGCTTGACAGCAAATTACAAACTCACTAGTCTCTACTTGCGAGGCTAGTTTCACAATTAGATGGCCATACCACTGGTCACACGAAACATTGTTCCCATCCTCCACTGACGTGGAAGGCTGAATCGTCAGATATGGAGGTAGAAACAATAGAAATTCTACCTCCACCTGCCGATCCAACCCTGAACGTAGATTGTGCTCAGACGCCTTTAATGGCACCCGATCAAAATCTTTTAACCTGGCCGACGAGTCGATCGATATCCGCAGCCTTTTGCAATATTGTATGAAACAAGGTTTCGTACACTATTAATGGTGCGTGTATATATATATATATATATATATAATATATATATGGCTTTACATGTATGTGATGCAGCACGTTTCTGCCTTGGGGGAGTGAAAAACAAGGATGGAGTACTTTATTGTAACAAGATAAGCATCTAGCTATACACAGTGGTCTGTGGTAAGCAGAATGTGAGCCTCCTACATTTGTCCTTCTACATTGTCTATTTGTACCTTCAACTTTTGTGGTGGTTGCCGCCATGCTCTCACCTCACCAGAGCCTCAGCTCAGTATTGGCCACTAACTAAGTAATCCATTGTTTCTTCTGCTTGTTATAAGTCAGAGCTGTCAACTCACCCTATTTCTACCCAATTTTGGTTGCATCCCCCCTGATTTTCCACCATCCTGCAGCACTCTCCCAATATTTAGTTTTTTTTCTTGATTTTTTAGCAAAGGTGCCATTTAAATCTCTGTGCACGTGGACATAAAACAGTGTCATGCAGTGCAAATATGTATGTGGGGGGTGGAAATCAACAGCTTTATGCAATGCTGTGCATGCCGCAAGGATTCCCCTGCCATGATCTTAAAAGCTGACAGCTCTAATAACTAAAGGTGGCCATACACTGGCAGATTTCAGCTGCAGATTTGTGTCCTTTAAATCGATTTGGCAGCTTATCTGCCTGTATATGGGCAACCCCGACGGGCCAGATCTCGAACGGCCAGGTTTGATTTTCCTGTCTGATCGGGGGCCGCCTTGGCTTGTTGGTGCAGTCCGATGGCCCATATACCCGCCATTTTAATTAGCCTGGTATCGCCCACCTTAGGTGGGCATATCGGGAGAAGATTCACCCATTTGGCATTGCCAAACAAGGGGATCTTAACTTTTGTGGCCACATTTACACTTACTTGGGAGCAGAAGATACTTTTGTTTTTTCTATGGTGGGAGCTGGCAATAGCCCAATAGCTGGCACTGGTGTCTCTGCTTCCAGTAGTTAGTTAAATTGCATTGATTTACTTAGGGACAAAACAATTCTAATTTAGGATGGTAGATGGCAATGAGGGAATTGGCTAAAAGTAATCAAGGGCTTTTTTTTTCTCTGGATTTAGAGGGCCGCAGGGTCTGCCCGATATGCCGTCCCACCGGCTAGAATGTAAATCGCCGGTGGGATGGCATATCGGGGAGATTAGTCGCCCGCGATAAGGGATATTTGTCATGCGTCGACTAATCTCCCTGTCTGTCACAGCCCTAAACAAGAGAATTACAGAAACCTGAAACCAATTGTAAAAGGTACCTTTAAATTTTTCTTTATTGGACAATGGCATGTACTTTTATTTATGTGATCATTAAACTATTATACATTTTCCTGAAAGAAGACCACTGTAATAAATGGCAAACTGTTACTTACTTTGTTGTCAGTTGTACCGGGAACAAAAAAAATACTGCTGCCTGCTTGCGAAAAGTACTTGTTGCCACCAGAGCCACCACCGCTCCCAATATTTGTCCAAAAGAGTAAAAGATTTTTCTGCTACAGACTTGTGTCAGGGAACAAAAAAGGTCACCTTTTTCTTGATACTTACCATATATACTCGAGTATAAGCCGATCCGAATATAAGCCGAGGTACCTCATTTTACCTAAGAAAACAAGACTCGAGTATAAGCCTAGGATGGGAAATGCAGCAGCTTCTAAGTTTCAATAATCAAAATAAATTCCAATAAAATTAGGATCTAGCAATCTTACTGAACAAATATGTGCAGGGAATGAGTATTCGAGATGCCAGGCTCCCCCCTACTGCCTCCTCTAGCAGGGTCCCCTGGAGAAGTAATTACTCATTAATGCCTTGCTCCTCAACCTGTCTGTCAAATGGAGCACATCATAAACTGAGAGGATTCAGCTTGAGGTTCACTTCCAGGAGCTCCCTCCCTCTCCCTCCCTCCTCACCTCAATAGCATGCAGGCTTGATGTTCCGTTGCCTGCCTGCTTCAAACAGTTCCATTCCTGCCTGCTTGTAAAGGCTCTCCATCATCCTCCCCATTAGACACAGACACCGGAGCTGAAAGCACGGAGCGTGTGATGTCACGCCGGGGGGCAAGGAACCAGGAAGGAGCGGAGCACAGAAGAGCACACAGGAATCAGGTAGCAGAGGGTGCTAGTTGGAGGGACTCGAGTATAAGCCGAGGGTTAATTTTTCAGCACATTTTAGGTGCTAAAAATACCCACTGCCACAAGAGCCTCCACTCCCAGTATTTGGCTAAAAAGTATAATTTTTTTTATCTCTGTTCAGACCTTGGGCTTGTTAGCAAACAAACAAAAGTCATCTTATTCCTGTTTTGCGACAATACTCCCCTCCCCCAGACCCCCCCTCCTAATATTTGACCAAAAGAAGAATGCTTTTTTTTCTTTTCAATATGGCCCTCTCTCAACCCGCTCTGACGCTAAAGTTCTAAGCCGGAGAGAAGGGGCGGCTTCTGGGCTGCTGCAGTGCTGGGTTATGGTCCCACTTGAAATAACAGAATCCCAAATTATTCATAAATTTAGCTGTGTGGTTGGTCTTTAATTGACCCTTAGAAATGGTAAAGAGATCAATCAAGAGATTTTTATTATAAGAATGATCACTGTTCATCAATAAAATATACAGTATTTTGTGGTGGGGCATATTTAGGGCAACTTTTGAACTCATGCAATGTCATCATTCAAGACCCAGAAAAAGTAAACCTCTCCATGGAGAAATCCACTGGGGAACCGTGGCTTGAATGACTGCCTTTCCTTCTAAAGGACCAGTAACAATTTTTTCCCCACCCTACCCATTTAATTAACCTCAGTTATTTCATATATGGTGCTGCATCCTGAATTCCACTAATGGGGAGATGCAAAGTGAATTTGCTGCTTTTCTGTGGAGTCCATAGGTGCCCGGCTATGTTGTTATATCAACAATCCTCTTCTATCCCAACGTGTGTGCTAATGATTATAATTATTATAATTATAAGCTGCAAATCACAATTCAATTATTGATTTTAATTAATGCAAATTCAAACTGAATATACAGCATTTTTCAGTAAATCTTTTCTTCTTCATCAGGGATTCTTAGGCATTGCCATTTAGTAAAAACAGAAGTGGCATTTCTAAGTGTTACAACATTGAAATATTCCAATAAACTAACTCAGTTGCTTGACCTACAGGACAAGTTTTCCTATCCCACTGACATTTCTGAATGGCATCAGCAAAATGCTGTCAGTAACTCTACATTACAAAAATACACAATCACAGGTTGTCAGATAAGTTTGACCTGACACCAGGTTCATATGTTCTTATTCTTTGTCTAATCGTGTCACCAGCTTTCACTTAATCCTCCTCATTATAGTAACAAAACATTTGCCTGTCCATTTGCCTGACATGTAAACCCCACACACAAAAATGTAATCAGTGAACAGCCTCTTTGAAATCTTTCAATACCTGCCACACTGGTTATCCAGAGGTTAATAGTAAGGCTGCAAGTCGCCGGCGGGATGGCAGAGGGAAGGCAACTCGGGGAGATTAGTCGCCCGCGAGCAGGGAGTTTTGCCGCGGGCGACTAATCTCCCCGTGTACCAGAGCCCTAAGATTTGCTTCTCCTCCTGTAACCCACTCGGCCCCCTCCCTCACGAATTTGCTTTGGCTGTTGGCTTGTGGGCATGTTCAGTTGTTCTAAGCTCAGATTACCAAACACGCCCCCCAGTCTAGCAGCCAGTATAGAGATGGCGTTGCTTATTGCCATAAAAACTCTGCTCTAGCTGTCTACTTCAATGTAGCACCAATGTGATGGTGCTAGAAAACGGAGGGGATATATGCAGTACACATGATGCCATTTGGGTGGGGGAAATGTGCCTAACTGATATACATTGTAGGCAAATGTAGGCTTTACATGTCCTTTAAGCATCTTCCAGGTTCATATGCCCAACCAGTTAATAAATAAAGCCAGGAATAGAAGCACACTTGGAACAAACACAAAAAAGTCATAGTTGGAAGTGAACTTTAACATAATGGAGTTTATAATAAACTACTAAAGAGTACAGTATGGAGAGCACATGGTAAGACAAACACTTCATTGCACAAAGATCATAGAAACTAAGATTCAGATATTGAAAACGTTTGAGTTGTGAGAAAATTGGCTTCAAATTACATCAGTATGAACTGAAAGTAGGATTATTCAATTAAGCCTTCAAAATCTGTGGAAATTTAAAATGACAATGTAAGTATTGGACTTTGGGATATAAGCTAACCTATTTATTCAGCATGCTTCTCTTTGCAACAGAAGCAATCTGATCCCCCCCCTCTTGGAGGGATACAAAACTTTTCTAGTACCATCCACCTTTATTGTTGCTGGTATTGCTTCAAGGTTCCTTTACATGTTTTCATTTTCAGCTGAATTAGCTGATATACCTAAAATGTACAATGACATTTTCGACAAGCATTTGGGGAATACAGGTGTTCAGAATCTCCCTTTAATATTACATATAAGTATTATATGAACATTCTAAAATATGAAAATTATATCACTTTATAACCATTTTTAGTGCCATTAGAACTAACTGCTCTTTGTGAGGCAATTTGGATTATAGTATTACCAAAAGTACATGTTTGCTAAATAAATGGAACATACATAGGAATGTACATAGAATTAGAATATACATTAAATATGTAACTTTGTGAAAGGCAGTGGTAGATATGCCATGTACAAACTTTGCGTTTAGGGATAGTTTTTATTACCAAATTCTGTCAAGCAGCAAAAATTTCTGGTCTGTGTATGCTTCCAAGTGAAAAGAATTTATCCACTGGCATAGAACGAGAGGCACCTTTATGATCATGATAGCATGATTGATGCGCTAGGAGCTAGGTACATCACAGGGCACTGATTGAACTTTTAACCCACTGCCTTACTCTGAACTATTTTAAATTCAAACATTCCTACTTTTTACAGATCAGTGGGACCAGTATGGGTTCAGATGTGGCTCCAACTTTTGCCAACCTCTATATGTCACATTATGAACAGACATACATCCTTCCGACATATGGCAAATTCATACACAAGTTATTCCGCTTCATATATGATCTGTTTTTGCTATGGACATGCTCTATGGAACATTTTTGGACCATGATAAGAGGATTGAATCAGCTCCCGTCTTCTATACATTTCGCAGCACAAATTGACACAGACTCTATTTCCTTTTTGGATGTGACATTATCTGTTACAGATTCAGTACTTTCTACTACCACCTTTTGGAAAGACACAGACCGGAACACGTTATTACATCACTCTTCATGTCATCCTCCACACATCCTCAAGAGCATTCCATACTCACAGATTATACTGATGGTAAAGAACAATTCCGACCAGATAAAACTACAACAACTTGTAGATTTGAAAGCACGATTTATACAAAGAGGCTACAATCCACAAACTTTGAATTCTGATATGGAGGAAATTTCAAATCTCACCCAGACCCGAGTCCTAAAATATAAGGACCAACCACAATAGCAAACGAGTGACGAAAGATTGACTTTTACTACGACTTTTACACCTGACAAAAAAACACTTGTGGATGCCATCTTCTACCATCGGTCGGTTCTTGAGAAAGACCGTACTTTACCTCCCATTTTTTGTCACCCCCCCATGAATTGCCTACAAGAGGGGACACAACCTGAGGGATCTACTAGTAAAAACTGACCCCAGTCACTGTTATCAATCTTCAGTGACCACCACTTGGCTTCCCACCACACGACTGGGTTGTTACAAATGTCCGAATTGTACCACCAGCAACTCATTAATGACGGGACCCTAATTTAATCACCCACACACGGGATGGGTGATCCAGATCCTACATATACTGACATGCACCTCCAAATATGTCATCTACTTAAATACCCCTGTGGGTTGATGTATGCAGGCAAGACTGTGACAACCTTTAGGGATCGGATGGCCAACCACAGATCGGCTATCAGTACAGCATTAGCCTCCGGTGAGGCGAATACCCCTGTCACATTGCACTTTTTACTACACTGACACACCTTAGCCAGCCTGAAATGTATGGTAATTGACCATATACCACTACCCCTCCGGGGTGCCAACCGTGACAAACTACAAAATACAGTCCCAATGGACTAAATGAAGTGGGGTCCTATTCTGCTTTATATCTCTAATAATAATAAGACTGCTTCAACTACTGGAGAGAGACTCACACTACCATTATGTGTTATAATTTTGCTTGGCGGCTACTCCATAGATGAAGCAACCCACTCCAAGAATTGACTTTATCAACTTTTATGTTTATCTTGATTTGGTGGTAATAGTGTGGTGTTTGTTCTGTGTTTCTAAAAAATTCCTCTCCACTACAGGCACCTAAGACCTAACACAGGACACTGTGAGCTTCTGAACAAAAATTTTTTATTCGATACATAACATTTGTTACCATATCCTGTATTTAGCAACTTAATTGTTACCACTGACTGGTTAAAAGATATTTTGTACTTTGTTCGCAGTAATCCTCAATAATGTTTCTCCTTTTCTCTAATGTTTCTCTGTCCTTCTGCTCTATTATTTCCCTCTGCCTACCATTACTGTCCCTGCTCTACAGTTGGTTCACACACCACATCTTTTAATCCTCACACTTCTACACACTGTGCTGTAGATAACGACCACATAGAAGTGCCTCAACCCTAGAAGGGGCGAATAGGAGACGATAATGATCATGTTTTTTAGAATCGTGCACTTTTAATACACTATGTTATGTAATTTTTCCATTAAGCTGCAATTAAGAATTGGGGGATACGAGCCATAATACAAAGGTGCTCATCCCTATGACCGTAACTATTTGCTTCTGTCCTGCTATGCCCTCCCATCCTGAATGGAGCCGCCAGGTCCAGTGGTGTATATGAGAAGCTTCTTCCCTCCGCTGTTAATATTAATATGTGGCCAATAAGCGTCTCTACGGCAAGCACTGAATCGCTTCAACAGCAAGTGACTGACGTGTGACTCGCTATACCATGACGGGACCGCTTCTGGAGGAGGCGGTTTGGACCGTATGTGCACCTGCAGCTTACGGTAAGACAGTGGCTTAGTCCATAGATACCGGTCCCAATAAAATGGGGAAATGCGGCACACAGTCATAACATATAAAGTCACTATATGGGATGGGCATGAGCGCTGACACGTCCTTCTCTTTGCTGATTAGTGTACTTTTGCGTCTCGCTCCTGATATCGCTCAGCACTATAAGGGAGTTGCAGTTCAGCTATACAGGTGTTGGTGCATTCCTGATCTTGGTTCTTTTTCCCTCTACCTTAGATTCTTTTGTATACTATTTCTTTAGGGGTCTCGCACACGAGGGAGATTAGTCGCCCGCGACAAATCTCCCTGATATGACATCCCACTGGCAAAAATGTAATTTACATTTTCGCCGGTGGGATTTCATAGTCGCCCGCAACAAGGGAGATTTGCCACGGGCAACTAATCTCCCTCGTGTGCCAGAGCCCTTACTTTTGATCTATTGATTTCTGGTATTACCACGCTTGAATTTGGTATAGTTATTTGTTTATTGTTTGTTTGTTTTTATTTGCATATATGTACACTGTAGTGGGGGTTGACTGATTACTCACAGGATGACATTATCAGCTTTAATTTGGGCCATTTAGGGTTTATCAGTGGGTGTTTCAGTGTGTTTATTACTATGAAAAAGGCTGTGGAAGCAGCCGAAACGTTAGATAAACATTTAAAAAAAAGACCTGTGAGTGCGGCATTTTCCTTTTTGTTCTATACCATTTTTGAATACTGCACCCAGGCATTCTAACGATCTTAGATGTTAGAACGTTGTTTCCCCCAATCAGAATACAAGTTCTATTAATCCGTACCTCTGGCGGTGGAAGCCATTTTTGCGTGATAGATGCAATTTAACCAATGTCTGCCCCATAGTATCTGAAGACTACATATCGCTAATATTGGTTGAATAAAGAGAAAGTCATCCTTAAAATTCTCATACTTGGAACAAAATACTACAAAATAGCTACAGGAGAACAAGATTGCAAAAATGCTTCCATCTAAACCCTGCAAAAAGCTATCAAGCATCTATGTTATGGGTCAGAGAATAAAGGATTTACGGAAAAACTCAGGGGAAGATATGATGCTACTGAAATAGACCTGCAGGAATCCATAGTGGATTAACTGCTGTTTCTAGGACACGCGTCCTGAAGACGGCTTGAGTTGAACTTGAATTAAACACCATTTTCTTGCTTCTTACAAGTTCTGTGAGCGTGGTTTGTTTGTGCTTACTATATATCTATATATAACAATACCTATACTAAACTAAAGGTCCCAATACACGAGGCGATTTCACTCGTTGTGCGACGAACGATTATATCGACAAATGATCGTATGGCAATCGGGTTTCCATAAGATATGCCATCCACGGGCAACGATAATTTGCAAAAGATTTCATCGTATCATTATCGTAAAATACATACGATCGTACATCTACATACGATCCAATGTCATGGCGGAAGCGGTATTTACAGGAAACAGGAAGTGATGTAACATGAAGTGATGTAACATTCTTCTTCGCTGAGTATAAAAAAATATTTTATTACAGATCCAAAAGTTTTCGTATACGAGCCATTAAGTTCTGCAAAGAACGAACGTTTATGCACGTTCGTGTTGTTCCGTTTATGTCCGTTGACTTCCGCTGCTGGCAGTCATGACATGCACAGAGAACAATCGTTCGAAGACAAATGTCTGACACTCACACAAACTGGCAGATTTTATCGTTAAACGACTAAAATTTTTAAACCTGGGCGATCGATTTTTGGGACAATAATGTCGGGTCGATTAGTGGGCCAACGATCATTCGCACACCATCAACTACACGATAACTTAACGATAGTATCGGATCGTTCAGGAATCGGTCGTTTGACAGTAAAAAATCGTCCCGTGTATGGGGGCCTTAACTGTAGATCTTAAGATCACAGTAGCCTTGCTTGTTCAAGAAATCATCAAATCACTCTTAAGGGCTCTGGCACACGGGGGAGATTAGTCGCCCGCGACAAAACTCCCTGTTCGCGGGCGACTAATCTCCCCGAGTTGCCATGACCCGCCATCCCGCCGGCGAGCATGTAAGTCGCCGGCGGGATGGCACACGCGGCGGGGCGATTTCAGGAATTTGCGCGAAATCGCGCCGCCGCATCTGCCATCCCGCCGACTTACATGTTCGCCGGTGGGATGGCAGGGGTAGGCAACTCGGGGAGATTAGTCGCCCGCAAACAGGGAGTTTTGTCGCGGGCGACTAATCTCCCCCGTGTGCCAGAGCCCTAAAGGCATTAATAGATAGAATCTGCCATTACAACATCACCTGGTAGGGCATACCACAACCTCACTGTCCTCTCTGTAAAGAACCTTCACAGAGCAAGTTAGTCGCCTGTGATAGATCTCTGCTACTGCAAGCAACTAATGCATCCGAAACGCATCGCTTCGGCTTTCTGGCTTTGCCTGCAGGGAGAAAATTTGTGCAACTTTAGAAAGCCAAAGCGATGCGTAGTCCTTTCCTCTGACGACTATTGTTGCCGGTGGAAAAGCATTTTGGAGAGGTTAGTTGCCCGCAGTAGCAGAGATCTATCACAGGTGACTAATTCGCTCTGTGGGACATTTGTCTTAGGGGATAATGTATGACAGACAGTCATGTATTATCCTTTTCTTTTAATTATAGAGTACATGCATAGCAGTGTACAGCAAGGGAACTCTAATACAGACAACAACATACAATAACACAAGATAATTGACTTTGATGCTAATTCAAAATTGAAAAAAAATATTTCTGTTTTAAGCATTTACAAATGTGGCTTGACTTATTCATTTAGATAGCACATTATATTATAATCATATAAATAGGAGTTTTATTCTAATCTGTACAGTTGGCTAATATATTGTATGCTATATGTGAATCGTGTTTTGTTCCAGTGCCAGCTACTAAAGCATATGCCAAACACCAATGCAAAAGGATTAAGCAAAAAAGAAGCTGTAAACATTTTATCAAAGCTTGCTTAATCCAGACCACAAAGCATTTTACATTAAAAGATTACATTCCTCTCCCTCCTGCTGTCAGATGCCAGTGATGAACTGTTTTTTATCAAAAGACAACTGCTATCATTCCAAGCAATAAAGGTTTTATCTGCTCTCAGCACAGGTTAGCAAATGACAAAATAAATAATTTGAAAACTGTATGTGTACATTACATCAATTATTAAATGTTTATCCACCAGCAGAGTTTGTTTTTGTGACTTCAGTAAACACCACACTATGCTTTTTTTTAAATAGGCCCATTAGCTTGTAAAAACTGGTGATATTTTTGATCCCACTGATGATGTTGGGCTATGACATTATTTAGCAATATGTGCTATGTAAATGGAACACCAGCACATCTTATATAGACAGTACGTACAAAACAAGAAAAGAAGAGCACCAGCCACACCAGTGTAGCCACAGGGACAGCCATTGTTTAATGTAAATTCAGTAAATAGGGCTTCTGCTAAATATCCTTTTGCCTATTGTTTTAATCACAAAAAATCCAATCCATGTTATTTATTACTACTTGAGCAAAACAGGGGCAAACAGGGAAACTGAAGCTTTGATGCGTGGAGTAACCCAGACAGACATGGGGCCAACATATAAACTTCATACAAACTTATTGCAAACCATTGCAGCCAGTGCCCTAAATTGATGCTGGTAGTTAACCTATTCTACCAAGATATATTGAAGTTACTAATTAATAAGAATCTCACTGGGCTCTCAGCACTCTGCCCCCCATCCCCCACAGAGTCCATTTTTTCTGTAGTTATGCACTTGATTGCAGCTATTGCAATATATAAAGATACTCAGAATTATATTAAGGTTCATCTTATCTTAAGTAATGGATTTTACGATCAGCATACCTTAAACAAGCCACCAATAAATAAATCAATAACAAAGGCAAGCTTAAGAACCATGTTCAGGGCAAAATGATATTCATATACCATAAAGGAGATTATTTAAATGTTCCAGCCAGTTTTAGCAAATCACCCATCATTTAATTCCATATGTTCCACAGCAAATTACTTAGGGTCTGTCAAACATCCAGAATGGGGCCTGCTACACACCTTGGCCCACTTGCAGCCTCAGGGATTGCTTCATCTATAGTAAACCCCAAATATATTATTAACACATAGTCAAACAACATATTTCCTCTGCCACTACATAATGCATATTCCTCCAGACAGGTTGTAGTGAAGCAGTACAATTTTTATACTTGTTATTTTGTCTGGTTCTTAAAAGTTTTAATCTTTTACTTTTAAATAACAAGTGAATTATTAAAAGATACTAAAAATCTTAGTTTCAACTTTTATCGGTTTCAACTATTATCTAATTAGATATATGCCAGGATATTAATGTTGGTTGGGGTTAAAGGCTTTTAACCCTTTTTCATATTTTGTCCATTCACACCATATCTGCACTCAATGCTTTTATGTATACATGCATTTATATATTTTTTTAATGTTACCACTGTTCACAGTAGTCTCTCATCTCTGTTATTTTATATGTGAAGGTTAGCACACTGCACTGATCAGCATCATTTTATCTTTTCTTTTAAAGGGCTAATGCTGTGTTGGTACAGATGCAGTGGCATTTTATACCCAGGCCAAGAAACAGCACAGTGTGGCATTAGCCTTAAACTACTCACCTCTGTTAGGTACTGCTGCTTGGACTGCAATTTATTTTTTGTGTGGTAGCCTCATTGTAAGGAAAAAGCTCCCAATCAACCTGCCAGCAGACACTGGGAAACTTTGTTCTCATATAAAATAAACATGTTTGGTACTTTGTACAAAATTCAATGGGCACTACAAGTTTAGTAAGTTGTGTGAGACAGTTGGCACCACTAAGTGCTGATTACTAATTAAATTACAAAATACTGCATTTAATGTATCATAAAATCAAAACGTGTTACAGTATACAGTATCTGGGAGGTTTTTGTCTGTTCTCTTTAGTTGTTTTGGGTCTCTATCATGTCAACTTAATTGACAGCTGTGATAGCAAAAACCTTGTGGTTTGGCGTTAAACAACAATGCTGCAATACATTTTGTTATTTTAATGAGATTTAAGCTTAAATTAATTTTAAAAAATTGTTTTTCTCATTCTCACTTTTCAGTTGAAACACATTTTACTGTGTTGATTCATGGTTTGCTTCCAAATTTTCAGAAACACAGATGTTCCATATTTACACCTTACTGTGCAAGCTCTCCTCCCCCGTTTCATTTTAACAGTAAGTGATATAAATATCACATCATTAACTGTGAAAGAATTGCTAAAAACTAGGTATTCTTCCTCTGCAATATTATTAATATGGACAATTGATAATTACATGGCAGTTTAATTGCCCTTTGCAACCAAAACACTTGTCTAATTACAAGTTAAATTAGTCACAGTTTTTAGAATGTGCTGAGTGTTGGAACATGAGGATGAGAGAATGCATATGATATTGCAGTACAGGTCAATTTGTCACTTTTTGTCATCTTTCTGTGACTGGATCATACCAGATAATACAGGTATAGGATCCATTATTTGGAAACCCATAATCCAGAAAGTTACAAATTATGAAAAGGCCATCTCCAATAGACTCAATATTAATCAAATAATTCAAATTTGAAAAAATGATTTCCTTTTTCTCTGTAATAATAAAACAGTACCATATACTTGATCCCAACTAGGATATTAATTAACCCTTATTGGAGGCAAAACAATCTTATTGGGTTTAATGTCATGTTTTATGTATAATGTATACAATTTTTTAGCAAACTTAAGGTTTGGAAATCTAAATTATGGAAAGACCAGTTATTCAGAAAACCAAGGTCCTAAGCATTCTGGACAACAGGTCCCATACCTGTACTCTGTTATCTCACTTTTGTGATATATGTAGTCCTCACTGGTGGGGTAACTGTCATACATAGGACACATACGTGTGTATGTAAGTGCTCCCCAGCTGTGCTCAACATCACAAGGTTCCCCATGTGGACAAAGAGGAGACAAAGGGAATAAGCAATAGGCTGGGTATGTGTTTGGCAAAACAATAAAACTGAACTCCCAGAGCTGATCTCTTGTTTGGTTGCAAGGCTGGAACATGTCCCCTCTTTCACATACTAAATGTTAATATAAAGGCAAACATCCCCTTTAGTGTACTTCCCTTCAATTTAAAAGTTCAGCTTATAAATGTAATTTAAAAATCAATTCAAAGGAATACTGTCATGGGAAAATGTTTTTTTTTTAAAAAATGCATCAGTTAATAGAGCTTCTCCAGCAGAATACTGCATTGAAATCCATTTTTAAAAAACACAGATTTTTTTTATATTTAATTTTGAAATTTCCCATGGGGCTAGCCATATTCTTAATTTCCCAGGGTGCCACAGCCATGTGACCCTGCGATCTGATAAACTTCAGTTACACTTTACTGCTGAGCTGCAAATTGGAGCCGACACAGACCCTGCTTGAGCATGCGCAGTTTAAGCAGATTTCCTGCTACCTCCAACTGCGCATGCACAAGGAGAGTCCATGTCAGCGGAGAGGCCCGAAGACAAGCTTGCAGGGAAAATGTCGGCCAGGTACGCAGCTGCGCTACTTGCTCTTTTAGTTCGGGGTTAGCGATAAGGACAGTTTTTATAGTTAGAAACTATGCAATAAGTGAGAGGTGAGGGGGGTCAAGGCAGTGCTAGTAAGGGGGCTTTTATAGCCCTGAGGGTATAGTTCTTCTTTAAAGATTTTTGTCGCATCATGTTGCCTATATTTTCCCTAACTTCTGCTGGCAAAAAGCTTACCTGGTCCCCAAAAATTTAAACAGCCTTTAAAATTTTAAAGAATCAGTTAACATCTGCCCCTGTCTTGCATCATCCTGACCTTTCCAAACAATTCATAGTTGACATTGATGCTTTTGAACTGGCAGTTGGTGCAGTGCTCACTCAGTGTGTTTCGGAAACTTCATCTGGTTTTGTTCTTTTTCTGGAAGATAAATAAATCTGAGCAAAAATATGATGTGGCAGACTGTGAACTTTTAGCCACCAAGCTGGACCTTAAAGTAGAAGGAAAGGCTAATAAAGAGTTAATCTCAAAATGCAGGCTTACCTTCATTTGTCTCAATAGTGCCCTTAAGTCTCCCAATATTTCTCCAGTTCAGATGATCAGAAGCCAAGTGCTAGGGGGGTAGGGGCAAACGGGAAGAGGAGAGGGGCAGGTTTTGTGACAAGAGGATGCAGGTTCTGGGAGGGGTTAGAGGAGCAGAGTGGAGCAGCGCGGGTGGTGACAAGAGGACGCAGGCTGACAGGTGCTGGGGGGGGAGAGGCAAGTGGGGAGGCGAGCGGATCGGGAGGAATAAATTAAGCGCATGGGCTTTTAGTTTGCAGGCACCATCTTGCAGACGTCAGTGTTAAAAACATGGCGGGGCAGACACAGGAGAAATACTGTTTACTTCGGGAGGACCGTACTGGTCAAAGGAGCATTTTTATAAAAAATTATTTCAGTTTTCAGGTACATGCAGGGGCCCTCTATTACATACTAAAAGATGAGTAAAACCCTTTCCTTCTCCTTTAAGCAATAGCGATATCTCCTTGAAGGTTCTTTTCATCCTATAATTACTTATACACAAAAATCTTCAATACCTACAAAGACTCAGGTCCAGGCAAGCCAGGTGAGCTTTATTTTTCATGCATTTTAACTTCCATATTTTTTATAGGCCTTGATCAAAGAATCTTGATGCAGACTCCCTTTCTTGTATGTTACTGCTTAGTTCTGTCACTGAGACTGTTCTTGGGTCAAACAATTTGTGCCTCATTCAACAACATATTTCAACCAGTTAAATGAGTTTTTGCTTGCCCTACTCCTGGTTTCAGTCATAGGGATGGTCTTTGTTTTTTAATGGCAATTTTTTTTCTGAACCTCTTAGTTTGAGACCTTACATTTGTTCATGACTTAAAGCCCGCATTCAAGGTCATCCTTGGTCAGGAAAACAATTGTATTAGCCAAGAGACATTTTGGTGGCCTAAACTCTCTGGACTGAGAGAAATATTTAAAATCCTGCCTAGTATACACTTGAGCAAAGGATTCCCATACCAAACCTTTTAGTCTGTTTCAACCTTTGCTAGTTCCCTCCAGGCTTTGGGGATTTGTTTTTCTTGACTACATTACAGAGTTATTCCTTTAAAACAACCTCTTAATTTGGTGTGTGTTGATCATCTTACAAAAACAGTTTATTTTAGTCCTTTGACCAAGATCCCTTTGGCTGTTGTTACAGCAGAGACCTTTTATAGCGACATTGTTCTCTTGCATGGAGTTCCATATGAGGTAATCTCTGATGGAACTCTGAGGAATACAATTCACCTCTCATTTCTGAAGAGCACTAGGAACTCAAGTGTCCTTGTTTTCAGCCTTCCATTCCCAGTCGAATAGCCTGACACAGATGCACAATGAGGGAAGGATCCTGAATTCAAGGTGGATAATAAAGTTCCTCATCACTTTTAATTTAAAACATCTATGCCACAGCAGAAAGTTTAGACAGCTCTTCCTTGGACTTTTCCACATGTGCTTTGAGCTTAAACCTCCAAGATCCTTGCAAGTATCTTGTCCATGCTGCTTTTCTTAAACTGGTTGTTCCTAATAGTTTTCATGACCATAACCATAGTCCTATTTTCCCTGCCCCGACCTTTGGCCTGACTAACGTTCCACTTGTCTGATCCTCGGTACTACGTATAGACCTCACTGGCTTCACTTACTTCCTATCTCCCCCTCAGGTAAGCTTAGAGTCAGTGTGGGCTGCTTGTGGGTCATTAGTTATGACTGATCCTCCTCATTTGTGACAGACAATGACCTTTATAAAAATGTACAGAAGTGAGTAAAACTTCAGTTTATATACAATATATATAGAGAGAGAGTGTAAGACATAGCTATTGTACATGGACTAATATCATCTCAATAACAGATAATAACAGGAATACTGTATGGCTTCTGAAGGAGGTGTACAATGTTTGAGTTATTTTAATGTAAATGTAAAAGCACTTGTTTCCCCTGAGATTTTTATTTTTAAATATTAACTCATGGGCACTACAAACAGATAGTCTTCATGGCAGGTAACATAACTGGGACTATTGACACGCCAGGGGGTAAGCACACAGTCAACTAAATATACTTATGAGGTGGCTTTGTGTTCTCATACCAAAAAGGCCATGTAGTGAAGGCAAAAGTCACATTTTCTGGAAAAGACATATTAGAATACACTATTTTATTTATTTACTTTATTAGTAATGTTATTAAGAAGAGAAACTTCTGCATTTCCCCTTTGTAAATTACTCTCATTATGTGATAAAAGTGTTAGAGATAATAGTGTTAGACTAACCTAAAACATTGTGAATAAAACCAATTATCAATAATAATAATGCAATATTGATGTTAATGAACTGTTCTGTGAAAGGTAATGCGAATATTACATGGTTGTAAATTATCATTCCATTCAATTTAAACGTTTAAACATTTTGCACTCTTTCACTTTAGGGGCCTTTCCTTGAGAGAGCTTTTAGTTTACCCAGGAAAACATTATAAAGGTTTTTTTTTAGGACAACCTAAGATTTCAATATATGCTAGAATTTTTGTGTAATACCACTTCTGTTATAAGATATAAATGTCTAAAAATGATTAAAAAATCAACACATCCTGTTAAGTTAGCTAAAGCTACAAAAAGTATGTTCATCCCAGTAAACCATATATTTTCTAAAAGTACACATTCCCCAGAGTCCAAAATTGTTTTTCTACTCCAAAATACCAAGCCGCAAAACTTTCTTAAAATTGGCAATTTTTATGACATTTCCAAAAATCACCTCAGATCTTCCACTTTGCAGCATCTTATCTCCTACATATTATTAGGTACCAAGAGTAAACTTTCTTAATATGAACGGCAGAGGTCCACTGAATAGTTTGATGCCCAATGTGCATAGGTTTTCAAAGTACTTGGCATTTTGAGACCCAAAAATATACCTTGTGCTTGCTTACATTTACTCCTGTATACACCAAAGTATCAACCTGCAAAGCTTTCCTAAAGTTAGCGTTTTTTATTATTTTTATGAAAATCACCTAAAATTGATGCAAATTGCAGCATTTATCTCATCATTTCTTACATACAATGACACATCACCGTAAATATGAATGCCATAGATCTACTGAACAGCTGGATGCCCATTATGCCCCTGCCAGTATATTATGTGCTGTAAGACCCCCTAACTGTTCAAGGACCCCAGAAAACCATATATTTTTGAAAAGTATACATTCTGATAAATTTAAAATAAGCAAAAGCCACTGGTGCAGAGAGAAAGCTTTTACTGTGATGAACGTAGGTACTACATGCTTGGCAGGTAAAGCCTTTTCCTCCAAAAACATAATACCTTCTTGCTTTGCAGGTAAAGCTGGCCATACAATGAAAGATCCACTCATTTGGCAAAGTTGCTAAATAAGTAGATCTTTCCCTAATATGCCCACTTTGAGGTGGGCGATATTTGAATGGCCTTCAGGATGGGGACCGTATCAACAAGCTGATGTGCTCCTCGCTCCAACAGGATTTTTAAACCTGCCCAAGTGGCTGGTCAGCTCATCAGGGGGGCCATCAGAGGGCTCCATAAATGAGGCGATAAGCTGCTGACCCTGGGCCATGTACGGTCACCTTAAGCCCAAGGTTTCTATGCACAAAACGGACAGCAGAGGCCTACAGAAACTTGAAATTAGCAGAACGCATTGTGCAAAGTGCAAACAAATGACCAACTGTCACCTTTTTATGGACTTTGCATAAAAAGTCATGACTGAATGTTATTATACCTCTTATAGGTATTCTGAGTACTAACAACCTTTGTTGTTTATATGAAATGTTTTTATAGATGCTTATTGTGATTTATATAGAAAATAATGTACCTCCTAGGTAATCTAATTTTAACCTTTGTTGTTTATATTACATGTGTAATTTATATAGTGGATAATGTACCCGCTTTAAAATTTCTGAAATCACCTTGGAGTTATGTGTATACATGGTCATGTAAATTCATGGTGACGTCTAATATCTTTATAAATTACAGTAGGGGGTACATTATCCACTATATAATTTGCAATAAGAATTTATAAAACATGAAATATAAAGATCAAAGTACACAAATCAAAATATTTTAAATACAAAATTTTACATTTACACAACACCACACATGAATTTATGTATATGTATTAATTTGTTTCATGTATAACAGCATGGTAGCTGGTACCATGCTTGAATGTCTAAATGAGGAGTTTCATATCTCCCCAGTGACTGGCTGCTATCTATTTACAAATATAGTTATTTAGAAAAAATTTAAAGGCAGCAGCAAGATGTTAGCCAAACACAAAGTAGTCTTTCTTTGAGACTAAATACAAATCAGATCTACCTAAAACATCACAGCAGAGTTATAAAGGAACTTTGTGGACCCTGGGCAAGGGGTAAAAGTTGGGAGGATAGGTGAGCCCAAGCCCAAGCTTTTACCTGATTTCATTAACAATGGGGTGAAGGTTAGTACAGGTATCGGACCCCTTATCCGGAAACCCATTATCCAAAAAGTTCCGAATTACGGGGAAAAGGCCATCTCCCATAGACTCCATTTTAATCAAATAACTCACATTTTTAAAAATGGTGTCCTTTTTCTCTCTATTAATAAAACAGTACATTGAACTTGATCCCAACTAAGCTATAATTAATTCTTATTGAAGCCAAAACAATCCTACTAGGTTTAATTACTGTTTAAATATTTTAATAGCTGACTTAAGGTAGGAGATCCGACTTACAGAAAGACCACTTATCTGGAAAACCCCAGGTCCCAAGCATTCTGGATAACGGGTCCCATACCTGTACAGGGTTCTAATCAGAAGTGACCTTTTTGGTTATTGGTGTCTCATTCGAATAACAGTGTAAAGTGCTGCATATCCTAGTAGCACTATAAAATACATGTAAACATATGTACAAATGTTATTGCAGAAAAGGCTGCCCTTTTAGAGTGCAGTAATAAGGCTAATGTCCGATTGAGAGATTAGTTTCTGTGAAGTGAGTTTCAGCGACAAGTGGCTTGTTTTGTTTCTACATATTGAAGAATATAAAACACTAGTACCTAAACCAATGATACTACAAATTGCTTATCGCTTCAAATTGCTATGAGACCCTTTCAATTTGCAATTTTGCAAAGAAAGCATTCTCATTCAAAACTATTGGAATCGCTGACAGCAAAACCTGCTGAGTGGGAAGTCGCTGCGATTTCCCCATTGCACTGAATATCATTTGTAATTGTGGATGGGGAATATGAGACCTGGATTTGTGGGAAATAGAATCTCTCTGTTGTTAAAATCTCTAGTAATCACTTGTTAGGAAAAGACGAGCAACTTAGGAAAAGCATGTTCGCTGGAACACGCTTTTTAAAAATCGCAGCGACTAAATCTCCCCTTGGGACATTAGCCTAAGAAGCATTTACAGATCAGGTTATCAGTCCTAGCAGAAAATCAATCAAATTAAACTGTACGGGTAATGTCCCATGGGGAGATTTAGTCGCTGCGTCAAGTCGCTTGTCTTTTCCTAACAAGCAAATACTAGAGATTTCAACCATGCAGCAATTTTATTTCACACAAATCCAGGTGTCATATTCCCCACCAACAATTAGCAATGGGATGCACCAATGTTTGGGTAGTAAGGCCAATGTTGCAAAACTGCCCAACCATACCACAGCCACCTTAACATGCAAAGAGCACCAACTTCATAAGTATTTATGTATCTATGTAGCTATGCTGTGCAGTGCCAGGCCAAGCCAGCCAACCTGGTCAGCTTGGCCCGCCCCCACCGCTCACCCGCCAGCACCACCCAGCCCCCCGTCACGCGCACATCTGCAACCGAGCGCACACACAATGCACACACACAGGGCGATGGGGTTGCCTGGGCTGCTGATGGGAGGTACTGCAGTGGGGGGAAACGGTCTGGAACTAATGGTAGGTGAAAGAAGAGTTACCTGCCTGGCACCCCCCCACTGCTGCGCCCTAGGCAGGTGCCTCTTCTGCCTACCCCTAGTTCCGGCCCTGACATTCTGCTTCACATTTATCTCATCCATTGCATAAAGACTAAAATCTGGAAAATTACCCCCCGGAAAAAGCAAAGGTAAAGCCAGGCAACTACTATTTTTTTTTATGTAGCCACAATGAAGCATATTTATGGAACATAAGTGTGAAAGTGAGTAATTGGAGTAATTTCACCAAAAAAAAAAAAAAAAAAAAGGAGAATACAGCAAGTTTTGGGAAAAAAAAAACTTGAGGTTAATTCACATCTCTTCTCCAGGTGAAATTTTTCCTAAAATTAGTCTCCAATTAATTAAAAGCACAAGAAGAATTTTTCGCCAAGAGAAATTTCTCGGGGTTCAGCTTTGTAAATTGCCATTATAAGGATAGAGCAGCCACTTTTGAATCTCATTATCTACATCACCTTCTCCGTGCTAATCCACATACATCATATCTTTATGCCAAAATTCTCTAGAGAATTTTCACACTGCATGGAAAATATAGATATAGATATACATTTGTGTACCATCTTTCCTATTCAGTTCTGTGTTACTTGAGCATATCTCTAATTCAAAATTACTTTAATCAGTTATTTCTTCAAATAGTATATACACATTTCTAATGAAAATATACTAACTGCCAGTTTACATTATGTGAAATACACAGAAGGGACTCCTTAAGGAGAAAAGAGATCAACTGACTGTTTTTCTCTAGGGAAGGGTTAACATAAGCCACATAAATATATTCTTGAGGAGAAGCTTGGAAAGACAATACCAAACCCATTCAGAAATCTAGTCATTCTTATCTTTAAATATGCAATATGCTGTCAAACTGCCTCAATAAATTATTTTTCCTGGTTACAACAGATTTACAGGGAAGTATAAACTGAATCTTTGCAACATTTATGGGTGAACTACTACTTTCAGAAACAGACCAGAAACAGACTTCAGCTACTAAGTCAATGTAAGGCAAAATAGATGCTGTAGGTAAACAACAGCAGGTGGGTTGTGGACTGGACTGGCATGACTAAAGGTATTCCCCTAATAATGATAGCTCTTAGGAGCAGAGCCCTGTAAATGAGTTGTATATCTTCTCTTTGTCATAATATTATTGGAAAATGAAGTAAAGTATATTATAATATATTAAACAATAGTATTATTGAACATGGAAAGTCAAAAGCTGGTGCTATATAGATATATATAAATATATGACAATTATTACAACTAATATTTTTAATCATGCATACCACATATCCTGCTATGTAAGGTCACCAAAAATGCCTTGCCTAGAATGCAAGAATAAAGCATGAACATAAAATATACAATATGATATTTAGGAATATGGGCAGAGCACAGCACAATGTATATTGCAAACTATCTCTTAATGTATTCTGAAAAACAGCACCCACTAAACACATTGAAGTCTATTGCCATTTTCCTTCCCAGTAGCCCTGCTTCTGGCAAGCAAATCCCTTAGGACAGTGCTTCTTCTTCATCATCAGCATCATCACTCTGACACCTTTGTGTATGACCAGCGGCGCTTGGTATGCTCAGCACGTCTTTCCTACTCCCCCTCCTCTCCATCCAGCTGTCAGGCAGGAGAATGCCGCTCTCTTACTTGCCCTTATCTGATCCCACAGCCAGGGCTGAATCTCTTGCCTAGTCACAGAGTGCAAGTGACTCATAGAAACGCTAGCAACTCACACATTATTATAGTAATGCCTCTCACTGATTTTTTTCTGCTTTTGTACACTCAGGTGGAGAGCTAAACAATGGCATCTGTCTGGGGAGCAGTGCCATAACCAGAATAAAATCATATTAGGGGAACCTTAAACACCAGGAATAACACAATTCTGCTAAACATTACCTAAAAATTGTTCGACGCTGATCCCAATATCTCCTGGGCCTCTCAGTGTTCATAGGACCTGCTATTTTTGTAGGTAAGTCCCTGCTGGTGGGAATAGCACTTCTGTACACAGAGCACCCCTTGCATTTATAAGCATTGAAATAAAACATTCTATCTATGGGCATTTAAAAAGTAAAGACGTTATAGAATTACAACTTGTGCTCCATGTGTAATTGTGCTCAGGAATGGGGAGATTGGAAATGTCACTGCGTATAATGGGGTATTTCACCCCAGAAGGGGCATGAAACTGAAGTGCATATTGGTTTTACTGTCTCCATTATTGTTTATTTATATAGGTGGTTGTGCAGGGTTTTACATTTACAAAAATCTGTGTTATTACAATGCCCTAACGAATAAAAATAGGATCTGAGAGTCTTACTCAAAAGTGCATAAAATCTATTTCAACCTTATTACTGCTGTGTGAAAACCAGTGTGGTGTGGTTGGACTGCCATTACTATACTGCCATAGACTGATGAGGGAATCCATCAAATGGGGCTGGTGAGTAGGAAGAGAGGAAGGAGGCTACTCGTGGCACTATCCCAGCCTGACTCCCACCTCTCCCAGATGTGTCCAGCAGCGCTCCTGGCACATTCTCTCCATCAGTGTGTGAGTAGGAGGAGGCGCAGAGGAACATTTTGGCAGGCGCTCCTCCTCCTCTCTCACAGCCTGGGAGGGACAAACCCCCTCTACTGTTCTACACAAGGAGCTCTCTCTCTGTCTCTCCTCCCTCTCCCCCTGCTACAGTCACACAAACATACACACACTGCCATAGACACAAAGCAACAAGCCTGACACTCATGCACACTGAGCCATAGGCGGAAGATGGCTGAGCTGACAGCAGGGCACTCACAGCCCCTCAGCCTGGCATCACCAGCCCTCCCTATACAGCTCCCTCCTCACACAGTTCCTGACGCCTTTCACCTCTGAACACATTGGGTGGGTGGGGGGGAATCGCCACTTCCCATTACTGCTCCCCCCAAATCCCCCCATACACTTTATAATCTAGCAGCCATTTCAGCAGTAGAAGCAAGAAACACGCACACTAAAAAAAATGGCAGAAATGGAAAAAGAGGGGAGACCCCCAGAAAATAAGAGAAGCAGGAAACCTGCCCACCCTGTGAAAAGAGAGATCAACGAGGAGATGAAGGTAAGAGATGGCACTGTGAGATTAGAATGGGGCTCCTTCTATTCCTCTGTTGTTTGTTGCAGTATAAACGCCGGGAACATATAATATATGTGTATATAATGTTAGTGCTTGTCATTTTCTGTAAGATGCGCTCAATGGCACAGCCCCGCCTCCTGGGCTGAAAACAGAGACAGATTCACAGTCCGGAGCGCTGATTTTGCTCCACGGGAACACGTTGCTTATTGTATCGCCAGCCTGTCACTTTATTCAAAGACTTTTTTACAGGCAGGTTGTGCTTCCATATTAAGAACCCCTGCTTCCTCTCGCCCTCCTATCAAATTGTCTAGTGCATACATTTGTCAATGGGGGGTTAGAGTGGTTCTTGTGCATTTGTTGTATACCTGCGTCGGCTGAAGTTGAGAGTTGCAGTTCTTCAACAGGTTTGTACCTTTGTAGTGCCTTTAAAGCGAATGCTGCAATAAGTGTATATGTATTGTAAATGAAAGTTGAAGCTACATGATCCTTTCTGTTGGTAGTCAGATACCTGTCATGGACTGGATCAGCTATTTTTGGAAACCCAAAAGGGGTTGCTTATGAGATCCTGTTGTATGAGACTGGTCTTCCAGATGTTAGTGTGGAACCTGCATCCCACCAGGTCCTACTAAGCTCACTGTGCTGCTACATAGCAGAAGATTGCCATGGTGTATTCAGAAATCTGTGTCGATCCAGCTCAGCAAGCAGTATCCCTTGAAATAAAATCTAAAAGTGAAGGCGTTTAACTAGCATTTATGCTTTTCTTCTGCTGATTGTACAGGCATTAAACCAATTTAGGCCTGAGTGAGACCCAGTGTTTTAATTTCACCCTGCTGCTTTTATAAGCTACTGGATGTACTAACAGCTAATTGGCAAGAGACTTCCATGTGGAACGTTGGCTTGCTTACATATAACAGACCCTTACTGTATATGTCTATGTTATATCTTGATGGTGTATGTCTATGTTATACTGTACCATTTCTTCTTCTTAGAGAAATGGTTTGCTACATAGTAATGAAAAGAAAATAGATTACTTGTCATGCTATTCACACATGTTGCCAGGTTGTAAAGACATGGGCAGTTGTATGGTGATCAATGAACACAATCATGACTCCTGGTGTACTAGGGTCTATTTTTTTGTATTACTTATATATAACAAAACTTTACTCATATGAGAACATATTAATAGAAATGGTTAATTTTAGCTGTTGGTTAACCTACCTACTTTCATCACCGCCAAGTTGCCCAATCTATCACATTGTCATTGGCAGCTTTGAGCCATCGCTTAATGTGATCTATATGGATTGCAGCTTTTAACATAGGTTCTAGAATTACAAATTAGCTAATTTTAATCAAAACATGTGAAATGTTATCCTGGCTGGATATAAAGGCTGACTGTGCTGGATCCTCTGGGTTTGTTTTGTTTATTTTGGCTGCAGGCACACTCGGTGGTTTGGGAGATAGCTGTTCTTCATAGCAGATGTTTGTCTGAACTGGTGGGGTAGAAACAAAAACAACATTGTGTGAAGGGAAAATTACACAATTTTGAACTGATGCTTTGGTATTAAGGACTAAACTTAACAGTATCTCTGAGAATTTCCTTTTTACAGTGTTCTGGTCTTGGGTTGCTAAAACATACAGTAGAAAGGGTAACAATATTTTTGCATTAGACATCTTTAGATGTGATAGAAATCAGAGCTGTTTGTATGGGGGGTCTTAATAGGGGAAGGCTACCTCCTACTGCACATAGTAGGGCTATTAGGATAGGTAGGGACAATGTAGGAAAACAGGTATAGTAGAGCAATATGGCAGCAGTAGAGCAAGATGGAGACAGCTTTGGTATTGTCCATCCTGCAGCCCTTCAGTTTTTATTAAAGGCACAACTTCCAGCTGCAGGTAGTGAGTACTGAGTGAGTTATAGTTGAACAACATTTGAAGGAGTATAGGTTGGCCAGTCCTGTTTTGTATAAATACTGGGACCCTACTACTACCAAAAATAGCCCAGCAGAAATATTGCTTAATTATTTCTAGTGATTAACCATTGCCCTCACTGCATCTCTCTCCCCTGCCCTGGAATTGCACTGTTTCAGATTCATCATGCATAGCCACAATTCCAAGAAAACAGTTAACTTTCCACCAAGGGGATTATTTTTGTTCTGACCAATCAAGTAATGCAAGAAGGCTCCATCTATATGGGGCTTGGAATACAGTAACAGCAAAGTGGAAACAGTGTAAAATGAGTTTGAGACAAAATGTCAAGAGGGACACAATGTGCTCTTGTGTAGTTTCATATCTGTAATGTTCAAACAGCCTGGCTATGTTTCCCTTCATCTGAACAGCTTTCATCTGGGCTAGTGTAAAATAAGCCCTGGTAAGTAATCACTGCAGAGCAGAAAGAAAGGAATGTATACAGCAATAGACGGTCTAAGCTGTAAAAACTGTAACCTGAGCATTGGCAAAGGATCGGGTATCAAGGCTTTAAGGTAGGGGAAATGAAAGAAATGAAGAAGAGGGAAACACGAGAGTGGGAATGGAAAAGTCAGCTTGGAAAGTAAAGGGGTAGGAGGAGGCCCCCCTGAGGGAAATTTGGCCCAGGGATTAGGGAATTTTATCATGGTGTACAGTGACCTACTCAAGTTTCAAACCACATTGGATTGAGTTGCCTCTCTCTGCTAACAGAAGAAAAAGAACTGGTGTGCAGGCACCCCCCCCCCAATCTCCACACAGCAATTAAAAGGCAATGCATTTGATATCAAGGGCTGTTTACCCCACTGCACTGTGGGTTTGGCAGTGAAAGAGTTAAGGAAACAGTACAAAAACAATGCCCAGAGTGCACATTAAACTGGTAATGTGCAGAATATCTTAGGTTTAATTGGTGGTCCCTATGGAACTATATTACCACCCTGCTGTGTCTGGTACTTGATTGCTCTTAAAATAATCAATTTTAGAGTGAGTCAGTTCCAGTATTTGCAGAAAGAGGCATGCTTTTACTGTACTAAACGCGGTGGCATTGATGATGGGAAGAACACAGCAACTGCCTTGCGGTGATCTAGTGAGCCTCCTGCGGAAAGACTGACAGGCCAGTAGTATTCAAAGTGACAAGCAGGGTGTAGCCGTAATTACATTTTCAGACAGGAATGCATGGCATTAAAACACGACTGACAATGCTTTGTATAAAGATAAGCAAGAATTGCTTCTACAGTTGTTGTATTGCAGCTCCCATCATCCTCAGCGAGCCACAACTTCCTGGCCCTGCTATTGTAGAATTCTATTCTTCCTTATTTCCTTGGGAAAAATGTTCAAAGTTTGCTCCAAGTCTAGAAGCCCTTAGCAATTAGAAGTTTGCTTTCTGTATCCTAGCTCCAGCAGCCCAATTAAAGATAAATTCTAGACTGGTTGATATGGTTTACTGGACCAGAACAAAACCTTAACTCTACCTCTAATTATCTTATCCATTTAGCAGGGCTGTCCTTAATGATGGCCTAACTAAGTGCAAAATAATTCTATGGAGCCTGATTATTTATAATCCAAAATGCAGATCTGCTACTGTTATTCTGAATCACAACCACCAGCATCCCCTAGGCTGTTGGTGGATCCAGGTACTTGTAATGACAACTAAAGTGGTGTGTGGTGCTTAAGATACCTCCCTCTGTAGTGTACACAGTACAGATTTAGTTGCTATCCCTTCCCAGGTATAAACCTGGTAATGCACTGGAGTTTACTTCCCATAAGCATATAGCTTATTATTTCCAGCTAGTATACAGCTGCTAATCTTCCGATACCTAAAACCTATTGCAGCCCCCCCCCCCCCCACTTGCCTCCCCCTATGACAGCTCTGCTTTTATCTGCCAAGTATAGCTCTGCCCATGCTACTAATTTTGTGAATGTGTAAATATCTATCACATGTATAGAAGGCTGCTAAAAGTTATAACAAATAAATTGTGGAGGGCAGTTCTGAAATTCATGTGGCGCTATGTGGGAGACAGCTGATGATATTAGCTTGGGGACATTATGACAAGTAAATGTTGTTACCCAAACAGATTTTATCCTATGATACGGTCTCTGCATGACGTTGATCGTTCTAATGTAAAGATCCCTGCTGTCTGAAAGCTTATCCCCCCCAGTTCTACATCTGTAATAATACATTTCAGGTCCAAAGTTGCATGGCTGGAAGCTCACACTTGTTGCTCTTTCATGATGCCAGATATCATGTTTCATTTTTGTTATCATTGGTATAATGTACATGACAGTTGTAGCAAATTTAAATTTGATACAATACAACACTGTGTAAAAAAAGTACATGACTCTGCATAGTTTCTCAATATTATATTTCTATGCAGAAACATAAAAAAGTCTGTTTGCCTTGCCTTGACCTTTATCACATTTCTTTTTCTTAGCTATCTCTTCTTCTCTGTATTACCACCCATTCTTTTTCTTTTGCAAATACAGAATCAGAAAGTGGGATAAATCAATACCATTGTATATTGGCTCTCTAACATAGCCCTTTCAGTTATTTATTCCTCCACAATGCATTTATTTTCTGAAGCATGCCAGCCTGATAAGAAAACGCTTTTCTGCAGCGACTGAACATTTCTAAATCTGTGGCCATTTCAACAGGAAGGTCTCAACTTAAGGTGGCCACATACGTGGCGATTTCTGATCTTTCGTGCGACCATCGGTCTCACGAAAGATCGTACAATCGGCCACTAACTGTTCAGGGCTGAAACGGCAGATAAGGAGGTAGAAACGATAGGATTTCTACCTCCTTCTGCCGATTCAGCCCTGAAGGCAGATTTTGATCAGGCGCCTTCTGTAGTACCCGATCAAAATCTTTTAACCTGGCCGATCGGTGAGTCGACCAATATCAGCAGCCTCCTGCGATATCGGTCGACTCGCCGACTTGCCATACACGCACCGAATGTCGTACGAAACGAGGTTTCGTACAATATTATCGGTGCGTGTATGGCCAGCTTTAGACTTCTAATATTTTACTTTACAGACCATACATATCTTTATTTGAGGCTGAAAAAAGTTACATATCCATAAAGATCAACAGTCTCACTGTTGGGACCCTTTTAATGACAGTTCTAACTTTTATATGATGATAAGGAGAAAATTGGTGTTATGTGTTAAACACATTGATTAATTCCCAAAAGAAATCAGTTTGTCGTAATCCCCTTTAAGAATCCTGAAGGTTTGTACATTTTTACATATGTCCCTTTTTTCAGAGTACTGTGTCTTGTACAGGTATCGGACCCCTTATCCGGAAATCCATTATCCAGACATTCCGAAGTACAGAAAGGCCCTCTCCCATAGACTCCATTATAAGCAAATAATTCCAATTTTTGAAAATGATTTCCTTTTTCTCTGTAATAATAAAACAGTACCTTGTACTTATCTCAACTAAGATATAATTAATCCTTATTGGAGGCAAAACAATCCTATTGGGTTTAATTACAGTTTAAATAATTTTTTTAGCAGACTTAAGTTAGGAGATCTGAATTACAGAAAAACCCCTTATTCGGAAAACCCCAGGTCCCGAGCATTCTGGATAATGGGTTCCATACCTGTACAGTGGAATACAGTAAGGATAAACTACTTTCTGCCCTCCAGCTATGGTTGAACTTCATCTCCCAGATCTCCTTATTGACTGTTGTGGTTCTGGGAGTTATAGGTCAAACAGGCTATGGAGGGATATGGCAGTTATAGTATTAAAAAAGCAGGAGGGCAGTAAGTTGGCCTTTTCTTTTATACAGTATTTGCAGTGTAAGGTGCAGAGGGCTTTGTTGTGAATACTGTATATGTGATATAATCAAGGATAGCTACATTTTAGCATTCCAATTGTTGTGTCTGCAGTTCTAAGGATACTGGAATTATAATAGCAGAAGAGCTAAAGCTAAAATATAATCAAATATATGTCAAAAGATATGTTACAGGGAGCCTTAGTTATCCCTGTAATAATATAAAAAGAGATAATGATCTCTCTAATAATGACACCTGTTGGTTTGTACTTTCTATTTCCACATTAAATGCATATCCTTATTTTACCTTATAGTAAAATACCTCTTTGAGTTACTTTTTATTGTAGTGATATTCCTGGCTCATTTATTAATGGGGTAACAGTGTAGCATAGTTCTTGTGACACAGAATTGCAGAAATGTTCATTATATTCATTTTATGCAACTGCAATACTTCAGTACTGTATACTGAATTTGTCGCATTGGTGACTGAAGTTTATAGCAAGATTGGGCAGTGGAGCTGGAATCATTTCAGCATCCTTTTTGTCATCCTGTTATTATTACTTTTATCATTTATTTATTAAAGGAACAGTAACACCAAAAAATCAAAATGTATAAAAGGAATTACAGTATAATGTACTGTTGCCCTGCACTGGTAAAACTGGTGTATTTGCTTTAGAAACATTACTATAGTTTAGTAAATGAAGCTGCTGTGTAGCCATGGGGGCAGCCATTTAAAAGAGAAAAGGCACAAGTTACATAGCAGATAACAGATAAGTTCTGTACAATACAATGGTGTTGTATCTGTTATCTGCTATGTAACCTGTGCCTTTTCTCCTTTTTCCAGCTTGAATGGCTGCCCCCGTGGCTACACAGCAGCTTATTTATATAAACTATAGAAGTGTTTCTGAAGCAAATGTGCAAATTTTACCAGTGCAGGGCAACAGTGCATTGTATTATGATTACTTAAAAACATTTTTATTTTTTGGTGTTACTGTTCCTTTAAGTGCCAACATATTCCTCACCCTGTATTGAGGGGAACAAACAGGTAGAAACAAAACATTACACACAATGGGTCAGCAAACAATGTGACATCAGTGCAGGATACACCCCAATCTCATCATAAGGTTAAAATGAAAACTTAACAAAAAAGTAATTATGCTATAGTTTGAAGTATATCTGAAAAGGAATGTTCACTCAAATTCTCACCTTAATTGGCCTCCGGATTTATTCTATCCCCCATATGTAATAAAAGGCACTAAAGTTGCCCAGTAGCAGTGAACCATAGCAACCAAGATATTTGCTTTTAAAGAGATGACCAGTAAATTCTACCTGCTGATTAGTTGCTATGTTATGCTATGTTACTGCTCCTGGACATACTTAGTTCCTTTTATTACATAACCTCTAAACCTATATCTTAAAAGGGACTGTCACCTAAAACTTTATTCCATATCCTTTTCTATAATGTTAATTGAGCAAAAAACGTTACTTATACTAAATGCATTTTAAAATTTAGCTTCCTTCACTCTTAGAATTCACAATCATGCAGCAAGCAGGGGGGTGCCTCTTATTGAGGCAAGTTTTGTATCATATATTAATATATAATATATATAATATATTTAAAGGATTTTATTATACAACCTTTTGTGTGTGGGTAACAGGTCCCCTTTAAGGCTGGGCCTTCGATATTCCCCTATAAGGGCTAGTCCAACAAATTGAAAACCTCTACCATATTCTATTAGTCCTAAGGACTTGAATCACGACAGGTAGGTGCATTAAAAATGATTTTTCTATATTACTGCTCAATTTATTAACTAATTAGCAGATATCAAAACATACTTTATTATGGCCATATGATTCCAAGACTAACTGGGTAGTTAAGTTACCAAAAGACAAAAAGTGACTTGAATAACTATGTATATCATGACAATTTATAGAAAATATGGGGCACAGTTGAGACATCTTTCAGCACTATTAAAAAAGCTTACAATAAGTAGTATTTAATTTTGCATACCAGAAACAAACTCTTATGTAATAATCACTGATAACTTCCATATTATCTGACATTCAGTTAAGCAAACAAAAAAAAAGTCTATCTGGTGTTTTATAGTCTGTGACCATAAAGATGCATTCTTTAAGAAAATATCTCCCCAGAATTGTTATTGGCACAGACTGAAGCAGCATGATCAGGTAATTCTGAATTCACATTTATAGGCCATTTCTGCATATGTACTACTCTTTCATTTTATCTTAATTTCAGTGGCACAGTATAAGCTGCTTTCAACATTCAAAACATACAGATTTTCTTTGTTTTTTGCAAAAACATTTAAAGCAGAAGTGTAACAACCACAAACTGATATTATCTTGATAGATTTTAATGTATTTATTACTCATACTTCATTACTAATTTTTTTTTTCAGTATGCTTTCCAGTGTTCTTTAGATATATACATGAATATATATACATATACTTCATGCCTTAAAATTTTCATATAGTATTATTACACTGTATAAAAAATGCATAGTGTAGTAAGTCATTGTTTAACTTTAACTTACCATACAAACAAGCTCTTAACTACTGTATGTACCTTTACAGTATAAGCAAAATAAATTGGGGAAATTAGCATATGTGCATTATACATTACTAAATGCAATGTATATTAACCAGTATTTAAATTATGTTTTTGTTTATACACTAGATACACAGTTCTGCATTAAGCATAGGATGAAGTGGAGATAAGATGCATATGCATTTATTATCTGGTTCAGTTTACTGGCTCACCTGTGATGTAACCTGGTGTTGATGTAACCTTTAGCCAGCAGGCCTATTCCTCCACTAGCCATGAAGGATAGATTTGCAATCACTAAGAAACTAGGGTTACACATAAAAATAAGCTGAAGAGAAAGTGATGTAGACTGGGTCTCTATTCATATTGAGCCGTTGTTCCTACTATATTTATTCCTGAGGCCCATATCATTGGAAGGTTACATTTGTCACGTGACTTTGGGTTTTGCATATGTTGTTGCAAATTACTACAGATATAAAGCATGGCTTATGACATGTGGGTATTTGCACTGCTCTCTAAGTGGCATCTTAAAAAGTGTATTTTCTAATGATGATTTAACCTTTTTCTGAACAGCTGTAGGTACTGCAATTCTATTCCAAATCAAACTCTCACAAAGCTCAGACCGTACTCAGACTGGCATTCACAAATCCACTCAATGAATGTTTGAAAACTAGGGTTGCCACATTTTTAAATACAAAACAAAAAGAAAAACAGTCCTTACTATAATTTTAACCTAGCTATGTAGGTGAGCCTTATTAATGGGAGAGTAATACAGGCTGACATCTACATCTGTGGCAGAGTGGGTTATAAACCCCATCCCATACTGCTCAGAATGAACAGAAAAAAAGACAATTGTAGTGCAAAGCTAAACAGAACAGAAGTAGTGCTTGCCACAATTCTGCCTGCTTCTACATTTACTTATATGATGGAGACATTTTCCTCCCTCCAGCTACCTGTCCCTAATCATTTCTCTGTGACAGGTTCACTGTACAGAAAAGCAAATAATAGCTCTGCTGCCTAAAACTCTGTGAAGACATGAGGCAGAGCATTTTGTGAAACCACTTTGTGAAGGTAAAGAGGATCTTAAAACTGTCAGCAAAGGATAAAAAAAAGTCCTCAAAGAATTAAATCTTTAAATACAGATAATACTTTTTATTATTGGGACTGACGACTGATATTGTAGCAGCACTCTCAACCTCAGGTCATAAATTGTTCTTACAGTCTTGTCTCTGAACTATGGTCTGTTTTTTTTAAAAAAAAAAACAAAACAGTGTCATCTTTTGGAAAAGTGTGTAATTTTTAATGTGATTAAAAAATTTAAATGATTCACTCTAAAAAATTTTCCACACCATTTTTGGATTAATTCCCCAAGGTACTTTAGGGTATATTTAGTACATATTATAGTTATTGTAAAAAAGCCTTGTTAGTAATTCTATATAAAAGTTATAAGATTTACAGTACTGCATAGAATGGGTTCAGCTTTTTTTTACAAGTCTGTATTTGTCAAATGAAGCTATTAAGAGGTGCCTAGATAATTAATAATGATTGCTTTACTTGTTAACCCCTAATATCTATGAAAGTATTTCTGGCTCATTGATTTTAGCCTTGCCTAAATTACCATAACCTCCCAGTCTCCTCACAATCTTCTTATTATCTCTCACAGACCTCCTGTTGAGTTGTAATGCACATAAGAGGCATGGCCTAGATGTTCAGAGCATGAGGCTGATGTTCCTGCAGGCATGTTCATCCAAACAGCAACATAAATCAAGTCTCCATATTAATGTTTTTTCATAACCTGTACACAGAGATATTATAATAAATCAGCACATGTGTTTCCCTATAGTAAGCACAGCTCTGCTAGGATATCTAGTTGTCCTTATTTGAATAGAAAAAAAGATATCTTAATCTGATATTTGAGTTTATGCATGGTAAAGAAATTCCTTGCTCTACTTTCGAATATTTAGCTATGCTGTAAATATATCTATGCATTAATGAATGCTGTTTATATTTATACAAGCTACAAACTGTATCTGGACAAAGGAATAAAGGTAGCCAGATGGCACTGATTCACAGTTGTTACTCAAAGGGGCCCATTTACTTACTCACGAACGGGCCGAATGCGTCCGATTGCGTTTTTTTCGTAATGATCGGTATTTTGCGATTTTTTCGGAAAATTGACGCAACTTTTTCGTTACTAATACGATTTTTGCGAAAAAACGCGAGTTTTTCGTAGCCACTCCGAAAGTTGCGCAAAATCTGGCGATTTTTTCGTAGCGTTAAAACTTGCGCAAAAAGTTGCGATTTTTTTCGTAGCGTTAAAACTTGCGCAAAAAGTTGCGATTTTTCGTAGCGTTAAAAATTGCGCAAAAAGTTGCGATTTTTCGTAGCGTTAAAACTTGCGCAAGAAAGTTGTGATATTTTGCCCTGGGAGAGCACAGAGTGCTAGAGAGGTGCTGTATAAAAGTTTATTTGCAAAAAACCCCCCCAAAAATTATAAAAATCTAAGTAAGAAAAAAAAAAAAGTGCTAGAGATAATAAAATGGGGGGGGGGGCATTTAAGAATATTTAGCCAAATATTTAGGGGTCTGTTTGCTAAAGTGGCTTAAATTAAGTGGGAGATTTTACACACAGAATAAATGGCAAATATGTTATGGGCACTTTATTAAATTGCAATTATTCTGGCAACAAAAAATTGGATTGGCAGTTATCCCACTCGCCAGAAAATACGCTACGTACTAATTAGCGCAAGTTTTACTATTCAGCAAAATGGGCTAAAGGCAAAATTGATGCCAGAATATTTGCAAACATTTAACCCATATAGCATATTGATGCTGTTACTGATAAATGTAAGAGTGTAGGGGAAACTACATGAAAGTATAGAATACCATATCAAGGAAGGATAAATAATGACACATTACTCAGTTCAAATGTATAAAACTAAAAACTTTTATTTAAAATAAAAAAAAGGGGGGGGGGAAAAACTTAGGGCTTGCTGCCCTTGAGTTCCCTCATGTCCTGCTGCAGCTCGGCCACCTGGGCCATCAGAGTTTCCAGGCCCTCCTGCATTGACCGAAGTGTGGGGTCAGTCCTCCCAGGTGTTGTTTGGGTCCCCACATCTTCGGTCTGGCGTGATGTACCCTCATCAGCAGGAGAACCTGGTGCCCAGCGCTTGGCCTGGGGAGAGTGTTGGGCCTGGGGGGAGAACTCAAGGGCGGGGGGGGAAAGTGGGGGGAAAGTGGGGGAGAAATCAAGGGGGGGAGTGTCTGGGGCCTCGGGGGACCCTGGGGCCTCGGGGGCCTGCCAGTTTGCTGGGTCCTCGGGGGACCCTGGGGCCTCGGGGGCTGCAGGTCGGGCCTCGGGGGCCATTTGTCGGGCCTCGGGGGCCGCAGGTCGGGCCTCGGGGGCCTCAGGTCGGGCCTCGGGGGCCTCAGGGGCCGCAGGTCGGGCCTCGGGGGCCTCAGGTCGGGCCTCGGGGGCCTCAGGGGCCGCAGGTCGGGCCTCGGGGGCCTCAGGGGCCTCAGGGGCCGCAGGTCGGGCCTCGGGGGCCGGTAGAGGCTGGAGGGCCTGGGGTTGGGCCTGGGGAGGAGGCGCCAGCTGAAGTTCTGTAAAATAATATTGCAAGATGTTATTTTGTGTAATATATTATATATATATACATTCATACACCATCATAAATAACGGGGCCCCTCACAACAACATTTTTTGGGCCCCCCTCCTCCCACGCCCCCAATGGCCCCTCCCCCTGTGAACCCTCACATCAATACAAAGGACACACAGACATTGTTAGCCAGGGCCCCCTAAAACATTTGTGGCCCTTCCCCCAAATGACTCACACTATGGGCCGCTCCCTGCTGCTTCCCCCCTGCTTTAAACTTATTTATGCATATGTATTTGAAAATAGATGTGTATATATATATATACAATAGGAAGTGCTGGGAAGCTGCACACCATAAGGAACAATAACACCTGGGTGCCTGTGGCAAAACAAAATCTAGACAGGCATGGGGTGACAGCACACACAGGATTTTGACAAGGAGTCACAAAGATGTGAAATAATATTCAGAGGTTTATTGTGAGCAACGTTTCAGTTCCTCACTGGCATTATGGTTGGACGTTATGGACGTATGTCTTTTTTCAACCCAACTTACTATGTTACTATGTTACTTTCATCATCCCTGACATTTCTTACATTTGTACCTTTAGTTCAAATTACTTGCTAAATCTTTTACTGAACGTATACTGTAAAAGCATAATAAAGTACAATAATTACCTTCCGCAATTTCAGCGACCAGTTCTGGGCTCCTGCGCTTAAGGTCGGACCACAGCCGCCGGAGATGGTGGGGGCCCACATCAAGGGCAAACCTGCCGAGCAAACCCTCTCTTAGCTCGGCCAGGATTGCCCTCTTCCTCTCGTGGACCCCTAAGTCCCCCGGAGGTGGGTGGTCATATCCTGCACGCAGGAGCACGCTGATTATATAGCGCCTCTCCCCTGGTAGCAAGTCAGAAACCCCAGGCATGATCCTCTCAGTTTGGCTGAATGACACAAAATGGCCCCAAGTCGCACATGTCACGAGATTACAAAATCGCCACAAAATGTCCGCAATTCGCGAGATTACAAAATCGCGGAAAAAAAATATTGCCAAAATATACATAGTAATGTATTTTGCGCGAAAAAAATATTCGCCGCTACAGTACAGTATATTTTGGCGACAACATATTCACCGCTATAGTACTGTATATTAGTAGCGAAATTCCATACATGCCAAGACTTTAGTAAAATTGAGTAAAAAGACACATACTTGAATAAATAACACTGTAAGTCCATATTTTATTGCAAAAAAATCATTTACTGTACTTTTCTATAATTTTTCGCCTGCCTGTAGTAGGTGTTAATTTTCGCATAGCCGAATGCGATATTTAGCGCGCAAAAGATATAGTGAATCATGCGATCGTATTTTCAGTGCGGAAATTAACGCATGCGCTAAAACTTGTGCGAGAAATAACCATGCGAAAATGGCGATTTTTCGCACGCGATAATTCTATGGTGAATCGCGCGCAAATTATTTTGCGTTTTTTACTAAAGTAAAGTGCGATAATTTTTATCGCACTTTACTTTAGTGAATCAGGCCCTTTAAGTTTTAACGCTACGAAAAAGGCGCAACTTTTCGCGCAAGTTTTAACTATACGAAAAAATCGCCAGATTTTGCGCTACTTTCGGAATGGCTACGAAAAATTCACGTTTTTTCGCGCAAATCGTATTGGTAACGAAAAATTCGCGATAATTTCCGAAAAGTTGTAAAGGCGCCGAAAAAATCGCAAAAAATACAAAAAAGTCGCAAAATGTTCGTTTCCAATCGGAATTTTTCCAATTCGGATTCGAAATCGTGTCTTAGTAAATCAGCCCCAAAGTGTAATATTTTTATTAAACACACTCAGACTCCGAGAATAATGCATTAAGAAGTATGGACCTCTGATACAGAATTTGACATTTTACATCAATCATGTATCTACTCTGTACATAATGCAACACTAGCCACTGACTCAAAAGATGTTTTTTCCTACTCTCTGCTATGGTTACTTTTATTCATATCATCCTACATATACTTGCTCCTGTTTTTGATGTTGCTGTGGTGCAGAGATTTCAGAGTTTCAGCTGTTCTGAATGTTAACATACCAGTTGCTGAGGACAGTGGCAGTTCTAGTTAACAGTATAGCCACAGGGTATCACAGGTAATGGCAATGGTGTAAAATTTTAACATGCAGCAGGAATCAAAGGAAGCAGAGAATATCTTTCTCATTCTTTTGAAAAATTGCAGTTGCAATGGAATGGAATATAATTTTCTGTACTCTTTAATATTGTATCTATGTATGGAATCAGCACTGAAATATGATAATTTGAACTTTCACTTGTAGCAAGTTCTATTTCATTAACTTTAGTTTGGAGTCCTAGTGCTCTTCTGAATTTAAGATTTACTGAACAGGGTCCTCATGACCTTTTGTTCCTGTGATTTGGCACCAGTGCTCGACAGCCTTGGCTCCCCTAGTATCAAGTACTCATCTATGCTGTAGCTTTATCAGCAAATGAAAATGATGAGCAGCATGTAAAGTTAATCGTCACCAGTAGTTTAGATTTCCATGTCATGCTTTTTTAGTTTTTGGTTAACACTCCCCTTTTAAAAGTCCCATCAGATTAAGTGATATACTCCTAGTTGCATGTTATCAGAACACTATCTCATCTCAGCTGAGATTTGTAAGGAGAATATTTTCCTTTGTTGAAAAGAAACTTATTGCTTACTTTTATTTATGCATGAATAAAGGGATAGGTATCAGTATCACACTGGGTGTCATCAATAAATGCTGGGCCACTTCTCAGGTCTAAATACAGAGCATATCTATACTGTGTATTGGCTCATCCACGTCCTGCTTCTGCGTTTTGTACTGGAGGGTCAGTTCCTTTATAAGTGTGCAATTTATTCTGCAAAACATACATTAGATATTTTCCATTAGATCCAATTCCAGTGCAGTGCTAGAAAAAATAACAAAAGCCTAAATGCACAAAACTGGTAAAAGATACTGCTTATTTGAATGAGTTAAACACTTGTGAGTATGGTTAATATTTTTAATTCCACCCATTGTTATAATATTTGTTCAGTATTTTGTATGAAAATAAAAACAAGGGATGAATGGGAATATGGTTCAGACGAGAGCATGTATGAACATAAGAATTTCCATTACAGCACTATGTTTTTTCAAGGTCCTTGATCAATGTACAAGTGTAGATGAAGCTTACATCTTCTCCCAAAATTGTCCCTGTAAGAGTTTTGATTGAATTCATGTATAAGCTTCTTACTTGACTGTAGTAGCTAGAGATTGTAGCTAGGCCATTTTGGGTACAAATATTTACTCTAGTTGCACCTTGTTTTTATAGGATTAGTGGTCCCTCCGCAAATATGAACCATAAAGGAGGTCTTGAACACAAAGGTCTGAAAAACAGAATTTTAATATGAAAAGATTCTTTCTATATGTTTTATGTATTTGGATCTCAGTGAAAACCTTTATTTATCCTGACCATTTCCTGCTTTATATCATTGTGCTCTTCTATAATATGTAGTAGGGAGTTTGATATAATTTATAAACTATAGTTTTTATAGGTAACATTCAAAAAAGAAACAAAATGCTTTAGCTAGTTTTTGGGCTCATGGCTATTGCTAATTTGGTTTATTCAGTTAAAAGCTCCACCATTGATTTATCTTTTTTTTTTATAGCAACAGGGGAATCCACCTGTTTAAAATAAACTGTGTAAAGGAGAGCACATTAAATCTGAGAGATTTTAAGCACAGGCTTTCATTAATGGGGATAATTAACTTATAGGAAGTACCTTGTAACCTCTTTCAGAGTTAATTGCTAGGGAACAACATCATCTTTTTAATCACAAAAAGACTTAATGAAGCATCTTATTCAAGCAAGCTGACAAAGAAGGGAAATGTAATTAAAGCAGCATCTGTAACAAGTTATTTTTACACGTTTGTAATATGTTAGAACTCACACATATTAATGTAATTAAAATAAGAATGTTACTTGGTATAATACATTTGTAACAGTTTCATTTAAATAGTTCTGCTGGGAAATGAATTTTCATATCCTTTATTATTATTTTTTTTTTTATTGCGCCTATCGTTTGTTATTATATGGCTGATTAATGAATGATTAATTTAACCCACTTGACACTTGAAACAGCCCATCTGTTTTTTTTGTTTAATTGTGCTGACATTTCGTTTGTTCAAGGAGTATAAAGCTGGCCATACATGGCAATATTTGCTTGTCACTAAACAAGCAAATTTTTCTACCAATATGCCCATATAAAGGGGGCGATTTCAGAGTAATCCATTCTTTTGGCCCTTAGGCTAAACGTTTGGATTACAACAACAGGAATAGGAGCCATTGAAATGAGGACCACATCAATAAGCTGATCCGATGGGTGTAACATAGTCACTACTGAATACTGACTTTTTGTGACAGTCTTACAGGTAGGACCAATTATTATAAAAGGAACATGATTGAATGGTGTAGAGCTGAGATTCCCAAACTATGGGTCTGGTGCCAGTAGAGCATTAAGGCTAAGGCTGTTTTGCCCAGTCTGAGATTTAAGGTGCTTGCTCATTTGTTGTACATGGACATTAGACATCTAGCATTGTGATTATTATATATTTATTTATATGTTAAAAACTTTTCTATAAACTACGGTGGGCTCACCCAAATGTTGACACCACATTGTATAGAGGGTAGGTTGTCCAATCCTCATTTACAGCTTTTTGAAACTTTTGCCTTATTTCCTCAACTACTTTTAGCACTTATGTTTGATGATAGCTCAGGTCTTCAAGCCCATCTTATGTCTGCAATTTGCTCCATTCATATTGTTGCTTATTTCTCCTATCTTTTCGCTTTTTCCTAATCTGCTTTCCTTGGCATATCTGACTTCCAGCATGATTCTCCTTAACATAAATTTCTGCTATTCTGCCACCACTTAAGGTGGCCATACATGTTCAGATTTTAGTCTTTTTCCAGCAAAAGTTGTATGCCCAGCTTTAGTGTCTTTTATCTACGTAGTGTCCATTTAGCATATATGCTACGTCTTGCCATACCATTTCTACACGCTTACCTTCTCTAAAACATTTCTGCCACCCTGATCCCTCCTGTTATTTCATTACACTGCAGTGCCTTCCTTTGGCATGTTTTTGTCTTACCTACTCACGCTTTGGTATAATATTATCTCTATCTCTATCTATTTTTGCAATATTGCTGGGTTGTTAATATACCCCATTACATGTATGAACAGATTGCTTTATGGGATACCAATGGAAATGTAGGGAACATCAATGGAAATGGAAATGTAAATTCTGTATTAAAATGCAGTAGGAAGTATATATCATTATAGCATGTTTACTGCGTTGCCAATACTCTGTGACAATATTTTAGTGAGTTTTTTTATGAAGTACTTTTCTTTCACTTGCTTAAATACATGATGGTATCAGGAATAATCATGTTGTTTTATTTTCTTTTCCTAGTGATTTGTGTGATTTAATATCAATAATACTCTAATAAAAGTTATATCTTGTTTATTGAAACTGCTGTTTGGAGAGAAATTAAGTGCAAGCTTCCCATTTTTCATATTACAGTCTTTCCTACATTCTTGTTGAATTAAATGTTTTTACTTCATTCATTAATACTACCGATTTAATTGAAAGCTAAATAAAAGCATTTTAGTCATAAGCTAATTATTGTTCCATGTCCAACTCTATTGTTCATAGATTAAAGAAAGAAAACTTAAGAATCCTTAGGGGCTTAAAGAAATATTGGATAATTGCCTTTATTCATTTTTTAAAGAAAATAAATGGAGGATTTTTTTAGTTAGGGTGTTACAGGTAAGGGGTGTATTACCCAGAAACTAGTTGTTCAGAAAGCTCCAAAATATCAAAACAACCCTTTCTCCGTTGAGTCCTGTTTAAGCAAACAATTTTTATTTTTTGACTGATTTTCTTTTTTTGTGCTAATATAAAACATTGCATTGTACTAAAGTGTGTGGTTCCATTTAATCCCTCTGTGGCTTAATTTGCATATACAAATAAGGATTCAAATTAATTTCGGAATTTACAGGAATAACTTCTGAGGAGCAAATCATCACCCCGAATGGAGGTTGCAGCCAGAGATCCATATGTTACCTATTCCATGCCACCTGAAATTCCCAATTTAAAAACCAGGACATTCCAGGCCTATTCTGCCATGGGAATGCCTAATGCTGAAATCCAACCCACTTTCTGAAAAGTCACAGACTTTCTGGTCTTAAGATTCTGGACTGTACTGCCTAAAATGGGAAAGGAGGGAGGATTGATATTTATTCTCTATTTTAGATTTGAAAGGTTATTAGCTGTGTACTCATATGTTATTTTTTTATCTTACTTGTGCAAATAAGAGGAGATTTATTGTTATGCAATCATAGGCATGATAAGCTCATACTCTTACAAGATGTGTATATATTGCATAAAAATGAACAAGCCATTCTTTTCTTTTATTTAAGAACTTTGCTGAAAACACCATGAATGAGCTTCTTGGATGGTATGGCTATGATAAAGTAGAATTAAAGGATGGAGAAGATATTGAATTCAGGAACTACCATGCAGATGGGGAGAATCGTCAGCATATTTCTGTTCTCAAAGGTAATGTCCTGGACACCAGTTATACATAGATGTAATAAATATTGTAAAACAATTCATTAAAGCAATATATTGTCTTTAAGTATAATTTAACTAACATTTTTCTTCATGATAACAGAGTTATTTGTTCTAAAGTAAAAGTTTAATTTTTAAAAAATGATTTCCCTTTTCTCTGTGATAATGATGGTAACTAAGCTGCATGAATCCATACTGGTGTCAGAACAATCCTATTTGGTCTATTTAATGCTTAAATATTTTTAGCAGACATAAGGAACAGTGATCCAAAGTATGGAAAGATCCCTTATCCAGAAACCTGTATATATATATATATATATATATATATAAAACTTGTAGATCCAGCGCTCCCAAGCTTAGCCAATAGACCCGGGTGCTACCAATTGAGCATAAATAAATAAATATTCGAATGTAGATTGGTGCACACCGGGAATCCTTTAAAATATAACTTTTATTAAATAATTAATACATCATAGGACAGGCCAACGTTTCGGTCTGCATCTTGATAAAGGTCTTAGATGCAGACCGAAACGTTGGCCTGTCCTATGATGTATTAATTATTTAATAAAAGTTATATTTTAAAGGATTCCCGGTGTGCACCAATCTACATTCGAATATTTATATATATATAAATATGCACAACAATAATATATATTATATATATATATATATTATTGTTGTGCACTAAGTATGACTATTAACTTGGGAAGGAGTTTAATATCATGGTATTGTATGTTTGTCTGTGAAGGCTATATAGCCATTGAATGAGGTTAAAGTGTTTTGGACTGGGTGTTTTTCAAGATCTTAAAGTTTTGTGCTTCTTCATCCGGCATGTATCGTGTATTTAAAGAGAACTATTACCTTTTTGTCTTCAGGGTTAAGCTTCTATTTTTTGTTTCCTTTAATAGTACAAAAGCATTCTGGACATATTAATATCTATAGATTTAAAGGGGAACTGTCATGCTACTCACCATGGCTAAAATATTCTACAGAGACATTATAATAGTTATGTAGCTGTTTTCTTCACCAACATAAATACTGTGCAATTTGAGTAAAAATTGGCCCAATGTGTGCACTGACAGGTGCAGTGAATGGCATTGGATTGGGAGACATGTTTAACATTAGCCTAAGGGCTGCAGAGTACCATCATGACCAAACTCTAGGGATCTCAGTGGGACACTTTTTATTAATTGCCATGGAAAGTTCAGGTAACCCTACCTGGTTCTAAAACTACTGTTGCCAATGTACTAAAATACATTATCCTTCACAACAGCATGA
Source organism: Xenopus tropicalis (assembly GCF_000004195.4). Lineage (NCBI taxonomy): Eukaryota > Metazoa > Chordata > Amphibia > Anura > Pipidae > Xenopus > Xenopus tropicalis. Next base: position 78,826,646 of record NC_030681.2, on the reverse strand, counting down.
AACTACTCTTACATGGTCTAGTTTTTAAACATGGTTACTGCTTAGCCCCTGCCCCAACAGACTGGATTATTCATATGACATATTCTGCCCAGTTTAGTCAGGTTACACTGTGAGCCCATGTCTCTTCCTGCTGGCTCATGACCTGTTTCTATGCCAGTGGGTGGAATTAACTAATGGAATTTTACATCCATAGTAACAAGATTTATTTAATTGTATTGCCAGACTGTCTCTCCCAATTTTGGTGAAGGATCGCCCAGATGCATGACAATTAGTCAGTTCCGTCTAAAGCTCAAAAACTGGCCAACTATCTCACAATTTTGATGCACAGTTTTAACTATATAAATCTAAGTAGCTGGTGCATAATTCTGTGGAAAAATATAATAATATCCCTGTTCATCTAAGCAAACATGAAAAAGCAATTACTGTTTAGGAGAATGGCATTTAAATTCAAACGTGGAGTTTATGTGGTAATCTAAAAATTAAATAAACTCACTACTGATAGATGTATAAACTGGAAAAGATTGTTGCTACATACCTTTCCCACACATTTTTATGGAATATCTACTAGGTATGAACCAAAATTTGTTAAAGAGACCCACACAACACAGAAATCTCTAAATATAGTTATCAATGTAACTATCTACATAACCCATACTGCATTTCAATGAGATGTTCCTTTTCTTATTGATGACGCATTGTGGGATTTGGAGGATGCAGGCTGAAGGTAGGCTGAGAACAGTCAACTGCTGTAAAAAAAATGTTTGCGTCTCAGCAGGAGAACAGGGGGCCAGGCTTTGGTAACAGGTTCCAAACCATATTATTACATAAAAAGGCTGCATATTTTGTAATTGATGTATATTGCAAAGTTGCTTGAAATTATGTTTTCTTTTCAAAGTTGTGTTTGAGTGGACTTCCCCTTTAAAGATGTACTAGTAATACCTTTATAGAAGATGTAGGGGAAAGCGGAAGGAACATTTGCATATACTTTCCAAGATTTTCATAGGTAAAGATTTAGTAGATCACATACATATTAAAAAGATGCACTAGGAGGGTAGGCTTACCACTAACAATGTTGGGTGCAGGTGCACAAGCCCCAGACCTTCAGCCTTTCACCAAGAGTATAGGCTGGCACGGATCCAGACCATAACTGAATAGTAGAACATTGGTAGCAGTTCTTCCAGTGTAAAAAATTAAGTTTATTGCTATGTACTGTATCATAGACAGTCATGATGAATAGGCTGACACGTTTTGTGCACAATACAGGTCAGGCTATTTAGCATAATTGTCTAAGCTATTTAACAATAATGTTTCTACAAGAACTGCCACCAATTTTCTACTTTTTGGTTGCAGTCCAGATCAGTGTAAACCTATACTCCTTGGTGCTACGATATAATAGCCCTTCAATGTAATAATTCTTATAATTGTTTAAGAGTTATGTAACAATAATTTGTTTACACTACAAGTACTGCCACCAATTTTCTTCTTTTCGGTTGCAGTCAAGATCAGTGTAAGCCTATACTTCTTGGTGATAAGATATAATAGCCCTTCAATGTAAAAAAGTATCAATTTCATACTCCTGTATACCATCTGTAGCAGTGGGCAAGATTCCCTGGAAAAAAACATTTAGCTAATTTTCCTCCAATTACAGTTATAGACAGATTACAGATATAGACAGATATAGACATCCTAACTCAGTCAATAAATATAGATATTGATTGTTATGTTTTAGGCAATAGTCATATCTGAACTTTCATTTTTAAATTATCAGCTACTTTCTTAAACAATTATAAGAATTTCTGTAGAAAGGTGGCTAAGAGGGAAAAAAGACAACTTTTTTTTAGCTTTTTCTATTCTAAGGCAGTATTGCAGGATCTTATGTACAATGCACATCAGTAAATTTATTGGGATCTGAAAAGCAATCAGGCTGTCTTCTTAGTGCTTATAGTGCAGAGCATCTAGAAAATATACTTCACATTAATTAATATGAATGTTTTCAGTGCATTGAATTCTGAAAATGGTTTTGTCAGTTTATCATCTTGAGTACCATATAGTAGAAGATTTTTATACAAATGAACCATGTTGATTTCTGTAATGCTGTAACTTTATTAGAAACTGTAAAATCTTAGCTGATCTTACAATATAAAAACTATCCTATGCAGGGCCGCCATCAGAAATCACGGGACCCCTCCCACCAGTACAAAGGACTCACAGACATGAGACATTGGTAGCCAGCAGGGCCCCCCTAATACATGGTAGCCAGCAGTGCCCCCCCCCCTAGTACATTGGTAGCCAGCAGTGCCCCCCCCCAGTACATTGGTAGCCAGCAGTGCCCCCCCCTAGTACATTGGTAGCCAGCAGTGCCCCCCCCTAGTATACTGTAGCCAGCAGTGCCACCCCCTAGTACATTGTAGCCAGCAGTACTACCCCCTAGTACATTGGTAGCCAGCTGTGCCCCCCCCAGTACATTGGTAGCCAGCAGGGCCCCCCTAGTACATTGGTAGCCAGCAGGGCCCCTCCCCAGTACATTGGTAGCCAGCAGTGCCCCCCCCTAGAACATTGGTAGCCAGCAGTGCCCCCCCTAGAACATTGGTAGCCAGCAGGGCCCCCTTGTACATTGGTAGCCAGCAGGGCCCCCCCTAGTACATTAGTAGCCAGCAGTGCCCCCCTAGTACATTGGTAGCCAGCAGGGCCCCCCCCAGTACATTGGTAGCCAGCAGTGCCCCACTTAGTACATTGGTAGCCAGCAGGGCCCCCCTCCAGTACATTGGTAGCCAGCACAGCACAGCCCCCCGCGTCTTGGCGTCTTCAGCGGTGGCTTTGCGCTCCTCCGGCGAGGTACCTCGTGCGTACTGACGTGCATGTATGCACGGGGAGCGACCAATAGGATCACCCGCTGACCACCAATGACAGGGCCCAGAATTGATTAAAGGGGGCCCGAGCTACTAAGAAAACTGTAGCACGGCCGGGCCCCCTTTTAAAGTTAAAATCGTCCGGGCCCGGCACGACTGTACCCCCTGTGCCCCCCTGATGGTGGCCCTGATCCTATGCTAGGATTCTGTTTACATGAAAAATATTCAATGTGTAGTTTTGCATTTAGGCACATTTCTATGAAGGCATGAATATACCTACACAGACACATACATTGTGGCTCAATAAAAAGTATTCTAATATTCTAATACTATGCTTTCTAAAGTCAGGGGAGGATAATTAATTAAAGTGAATATAGTGTGCAAAACCTATGCATGGCTGGTACTGCTCAGGGGAGGTTTAGTAACTTGCACAGCATACACAAATTTGCACAGATAAAGAATGATGGTGTGTTCAGTGTTTTAATTTTTTTATGTTGCTAATAAAACCTATTTCCATGACCGTATTGTAAACAAGCATTAACAGCCAACATCATACCACTAAGCTGTACCTTATCGAGAAAGTCTGGGTCTTGTTTTTAGGAGCACTAAAGCTTAACTAAAGAAGTATGGCAGACATGTTATACACATATGTATGTTTTGGTTTCTGTACCAGCTCAAGGCAACCACAGCCCTTTAGTAGGGAAAATCTGTACCCCAAAGATGCCCCAGTAGCTCCCCATCTTCTTTTCTGCTGATTCCCTGCACATGTTCTGCACTGCTGTCAGTTACTGAGCTTAGGGACTAACTCACAATTTACTTTATAAATGTAGACTGATTAGGAAATAATACAAATTATTAGTACATGGCAGCTCTGAAATCAGTGAAATCAGTATTACAAATTAATAATTATCCCTGTAGCATCACCTAATATGGCAAACCTAATTTTCTGCTTCATAACTTGCAATGACTCCTAAGCTTAGCTTCTCAACAGCTGCTCAGAGCACACTTAGCATGTGAGTGCCACTCCCAAGATGGGGAGCTCCTGTGACAACTTTGAAAGCCTTGACCATTACTACTATACAGATGTTGAACCTTTAGGCTTGTCCAATAAGTTCAATATATAAAATATGGCATTTCTAGCGATATTCTTTTTTAGGGTTTTGTTCTCCTTTAAGTAAAATCTTCTCTGATTTAAATCTGCTACAGGGTCTCTTGAGGAGTGTTTAATTGGGCATGAATGATCAAGCAGGAATGATGGTGCACTTTCTGGCTTGTTTTAAAGGGCCAGCCTGATATTTTGAATATCTCGGGGTCATTACAGTATAGATAATCAAAGTACTGTGAATGATGGTTAACAAAAATTCTTCTAGTAAACAGAGTACACAAATGTAAAAAAATAATATATGCAAATAAATTGAATTATTATTTGGATATCAGGTGTGGCTAACTCATACATGCATTTCATAGCCCATGAATACCATGCATACTTAAAGTACTGCAGTCAGAAATATATGGTTATTATCTATAAATGAACAGGAATTAATATATATGAATTTGTAATTTCTGTTTTGTAAGAGTAGTATATTTCCTTTGTACATTGCTTCTTCGTAATCAGAATACAAATCATCTCCAAGGATCCTATTGCAAGACATGCAGAATATTAATCTGAGCAATTATTAAATTCTCTAAAATCATTTTCCCATTTATAGTGGATTATGTATTATGAAGAACAGTCGTATGCTTAGTGCAGTAGCCCTAGTAAATGCTGGGGTTTATGCTTTAGAATTCACAGTACACATGTGGCATGATAATATGTAAAATATATTATGCCAGCAAAAAACTTTGGTGGTGTATTTTAAAGAAGTCAGCCTTAGCACTGTTTTTTGAGATTTGTTGTATTATTTAATGACACCCCAGCCTTTTGGCTTCAAATATCTTAGATTCTGCAAAGGAACACAAACTAAAATATAAATATGTATGAATGTTACAGAATACCCCATCACATATATAAAAAGTGAGCTTAAAGGAACAGTAACACCAAAAAATGAAAGAGCTTTAAAGTAATAAAAATATAATGCACTGTTGCCCTGCACTGGTAAAACTGGTGTGTTTGCTACAGTAACACTACTATAATGTATTAAATATATATATATATATATATATAAATTATAGTAGACTTTCTGAAGTAAATACACAACTTTTACCAGTGCAGGGCAGCAGCACATTATATTTTAGTTACTTTTATACACTTTCATTTTTTGGTGTTACTGTTCCTTTAAGCATTAGGCTTCATTTACGGAACCCAGCCAGGCACCAAGCTGCCACCCCAGTGACTTCCAGAAGCTACTTTGCATATCTCTTTCTCCAGCCCTTGCTTATAAAGTCAATGCAAATTTTCTTTGTGGTTCTCTTGCTCATGTCTAACCAATAGCGATATAAAGTCCAGAGCTGAAAAGAAATAACTGGCTGATTTATTCATACTTGCGTGTCCTCTTTGCTGCTACAGAGATTTGCTCTCCAGTCCTCTATTCTTTAACCAAGCCTTTTGTTTTACTAATTATTGCTTGTGTTTAACACAGTATAGAGCTGCTGCTCGTGTACATTTTCCCTTTGCAGTAAATGATATTCCGACCTTGGCCCGACACTGCTAGTTCTGCCTGCAGTGTGTTAGCAAGCTATGAAGTTGCCCAATGTGCATATGCAAGTGGTTCACTGTGAGCATAATGTTGTCAGCACAGAATTATCAAAGAGAATGAAAATGTTACATTTTGCTCAGTCTTTGTGTATTTTATTTATGTAGGTGATATAGTGATCTTATTCTTTTCATCCTTTTGGAGAGTCTGCAAATTATACCACCCTGCAAAAAGCAGGCTACACTTCTCTAAATATTTTGGTGAAGGGGAGGTAAGTGTACTACAGGTATGGCACCTGTTATCCGGAAGGCTCAGAGCCAGGGATTTTACGTATAAGGTTTTTGAAATTTGGATCACCATACTTTAAGTCTACCAAAAAGTAATGTAAACAATAAATAAACCAAATAGTATTGTTTTGCCTCCAGTAAGGAATTATTTTTTATTTTGGATCAAGTACAAGGTACTGTTTTATTATTACTGAGAAAACAGAATTGTAAAAAAAAATTATAATTATTTGCTTAAAATGGACTATGAAAGATGGCCTTCCTGTAATTTGGACCTTTCTGGATAATAGATTTTCGGATAAAATGGTCTTATACCTGTACGATGTAAAAAGACACATTTAGCTGCAGTATACAAAAAGGCAATGATTTTACTGTAAAAATTGTAAATTGTACACAGTAACTACAGCTGCTGAAAATGTAAAATGCATCACTATCCAAAAGCTACAGCAACACAACTACAAAGTTTATGCTTACGAGTTTGTATATTTTGGTGCAGTGCCACCCTAGACACTGGACTGCAGCACACCCACAAATCCCCCCACCCCCTCCTCTTGTGCAGAATGCAGATATACACGTAGCTGGATGCAATTGCTTAGTGAATGAGCAATATGGGGCATGATTCTAATCCTCTCAGTGCTTTAGCACTGTCCCTTTTAGTCTTCACCCAGAGCAGACACACCCAGGGGTGCCCCAGAAGTTGTCAGGGGTGGCAAAAAGCCACTCCTGATACTTTTAAGAGCCGAATTTCCGATTTTTAAAATGGAAATTTGGCTTTGCTAGTGCAAGAGTGCAATTGCGCTCTCTACACTACTGAGGCGGTCCCCCTCTAGTGCTGTAAAGGTAAGCACAGGGAGCGGCTCATTGGCCAGAAACGCCCCTCAACAAACTATTTGATGACAGGATTTACTTAGTCGTAAGATTCCAAAAGAAAACTTTTTTTACATTTTGTTTCAGACGGTGTTTTTCAAGACTTGCCTAAGAGAAGCTTGTTTTTTGTCATAAAAATAACTTTTCCTATAAGAAGTTTTATTACACACACATTAAAAATAAATGCACAATTCATTTCTGTCAGTAGATGATTTGTAAAATACCTTTGCTGGCTCTGAAAACATACGTGAAAAACTTTACAGAGGAAAAAGTGTTCACATTTTTTCCACTGACAGCTTTCATTCATGCCTCTGCTCCAACTGTAATAGCTGTCCTTGTACAAAGTTTTTCACAGACCACTAAACCATAGAAACCAATAAGCAGTTAGCTTTTACTAAAATATTGTAGTTTTATTGGTTAATGGTTGTTTTTGTGCATTATCTTCTTTGATCAGTGTATACATCTATTTATTGTACATAATAATAATAATGATAATAATAAACTCATTGGTTTTTCTGGGTGGCAGAACTTTGTCAATTGCATTAAATACATCTTGTCTAAATGCATTGACTTTTCTTGATGCACTTTTAATATTTGCAAGGGCAAAACTAGTTGTGGTTAGAGCAATGACACGCCAGAGGTTATTTGCCTGCAATAAATCTCCTCTACCAAGGGTGACTAATCTCACTTCTCTTCCGCTAGCTAAAATATAAATCACCGGCACGGCTTCTTTGCAAAGTAGCCCAAATTTGCCTCTGAAGGAAACTTCGGACTGCTTTGCTGTGTGTGTTTCCCCACCGGCGATTAGCATTTTAGCCAGTGGGAAGGAAACAAGGGACCTTTGTGTAGCCAAGGGTGTAGCCAGGGATGTAACCAAAACCCCTGTCAGTAATCACCTCTGGAAGGTTGACGTCTGCATTGGAATTATAGCTTTTAAAAAAATAACTACTAATAACATGTAAAATAGCAAGTAAAACATCATCCTTCTTCACATTCGCAAACTCAAACTAAGGGGGTGATTTATCAATGTTCGAGCTTGATATTTTTTTTTTCATGATTCGAAATTTTTGCTCGTAAAAAACTTGAACTCGAAAAAATGGTTCAAGAACTTAACTGTCTGGTATTTATTAAGTGCAAAAAAACTGAAAACTCGAATGTAAAACCAAAAGCCATCTAAAACTTTGCCAGTTTCTATAGAAGCCAATGGGAGTTGTACTAGGCAAGGTCAAGTCATATTTTTAATTTGAGATATTCAAGTTTTGATTTTTTTGCTCGAGTTTGTAAACTCGAAAATTAAGGTATCTGAGATTTTTTAAATTAAGTTTCTTCTTAATAAATAAGCGAGCATTCAATGCTAGTTTATTCAATCTAGAATAACAAACTCAAATTCACTAACTTGAAAATTGATAAATAAGCCCATAGATGAATTTGACATGTAGTGGCATGTTTACATTGGTAAAAAATATTTTAGCATAAAAGGAAAATCTGAAATTATTGTTAACGTGACAAACTGAAGATATCTAGCTTGCAACATCTTTCCCGATCTCATCATTATAATGAGCATATTTTTTGTTACGGTGCTTTCATTTACTGCAGATTAGAATGCTGTTCACGTAGCCTTGATTTAGCCTGAAGATCCTTGCGCTTTTTACTGTGAGATGGGTGGAAGGGATAAAAAGAAGCACTGAAAAGGATATAAAATGCCTAAAGAATGTTTTATTTTAAATCCTTCTGTTTTCATTTCAGAAAATTCTTTGCCAAAACCAAAATTACCTGAGGACAGTGTTATATCACCATTCAATACAAATATAAACTATTCAGGGCTTGCTACAGGAAATGGGCTGGCAGAATTACCAGCGGGGTCAAAGGATCATGGAAATATGCCCATAGTGGTACCTTTGATTCCTCCACCCTTCATGAAACCACCAGCAGGTAAATAGACATTACTTTACTTAAATGTTAATAATAGGTATACAAACTGTTGATTTTCATTTGGAAATATATAATATGTGACTTTAAAATCTGGCTTCCAGATTCTAGCTTTCTGTTGATCTTTGATCTACATAGTAAGTCAGGTTGAAAAAAGACACATGTCCATCAAGTTCAACATCTATATAAAACCTGCCTAACTGCTAGTTGATTCAGAGTTGGGAAAATTCCTTCCTTTTTTTAATAATCCTGTATCCAACGCTTTGTTGAAGCTATTTAATGTATCAGCCAGTACGACTGATTCAGGGAGAGAATTCCACAACTTCACAGCTCTCACTGTAACGAACCCTTTCTGAATATTAAGTTACCTTCTTTCTTCTAATTTTAATGGATGCTCTCGTGTCTGCTAGAATGACCTACTGGAGAATAAAGCATTACAGAGATTAATATATGATCCATTTATATATTTATAAATAGTTTGAGCGTTAGAGACCAAAGCTGCACAGGGGGGACCTTACCAGAGCTCTGTTAAGTGGAAAAATAACCCCTTTCCACCTGTGAATCTATGCCCCTTTTAATACAGCTCAAAAACTTGTTTGCCCTTGCAACTGCTGCCTGGCATTGCTTGCTTCAGCCAAGCTTATTATCTACAAAGACTCCAAGGTCCTTCTTCATTATCAATTGTTCCATAATGATGAATCCATTATGATGCAGTCAAGTAAAGGGTATAAGGTGTATGATCTTTCATTTATCAGCATTAAATCTCATTTGCCCAGATTTCCAGTTTGTCAAGATCCTGCTGCAAGGGTGACACATCCTTGATTAAATTAAGTGGGCTGCATTGCTTTATGTCATCTGCAAATGCTGATACAATACAGTCCCTAAGTAATTAATGAACAAGTTAAATAAAAAAGGACCCAATACCCTGCATTACCCGACTAAGAACTCTACTTCAAGTAGAGAATGTACAATTGACACCTACCATCTGTACACAGTCCTGTAGCAATCACATCTTCTGCAACGCCCACTGTCCAACTTCTTACTAACCTCATTATAAATATCAATCAAATAAGTCTGACTTTTTTTACATAAGCCATGCTGATTACGGCTCATTGTTGTCTAGAACATAATTTTTAATGTGATACCTAATGTGGACAAACCTTTAAGTAACTTGTCCACAATAGATTAAATTCACAGGTCTATAATTGCCAGGCTGAGATTGTAATCCCTTTTTAAATTTGAATTATGAATCAGCTTTCCTCCAATCCATAGGTACTATACCAGATGAAAGTGAGTCTGAGAAAATTAGAAAGAGAGTTCTGGCTAAAATTGAACTAAGCTCTCTAAGTGGATGTATTCCATCTGGCCCAGTGCCTTGTTCTCAATAATTAAAAAAACTGAAATTCTTACTTTGTTCATTAATTGCAAGAAGCTAAGCCCAGATATATGCCTTTTAAAGCAAACTGTAGCAAACCATTTATGGCTTCAAGGCTTGAACTAACTTAGAAATGTCCCTTTCTATAAATATTAAAATAATTTTTTTGTGGTCTTAAAAATATATGATATATGACATTTTCAGCCCTTCCCATAAAGGACCTCTATATTAGTAACACTTCCAATTGTAACACTTTGACATGCACAGTTAGAAAGGACTCAATTATGTTCACCAGTGCAGTTGCGGTCCCCGTAATTTCCCAGCAGTCTGTTATACTTAAAACCACTAGGTCAAAATGCACTCTTTGCACTTCTTTATTGTTGCACTTGGCACTGCTCAGTTCTTCCTGCCTTCTGTTCCAAATTCAGTGCTGCACCTACTAAGGCGGGGAACCCTAGAGCTACTGCTACCTCTTGACCAGGTGGTAGCTCCTGGGTTTCCTTTGCACCCAATGTCTCCAGGTGTAGTATACTTGCACCTAAAGAATCAGGTGTAGATGTCCCTTACATGCTGAATACTAGAAATTATGGCAACCGCAATGAATGGATGGAATTCTGAGAAAAATTGCTGCATTGTGAAAAAAAAAAATTTGCTCTCGAAATTGCACTTTGCTCACTGTACTTTTAGATGTTAATTAAATTTTTTGTCTGTGTTTGTCTTTGTAGTAACAAACACTTTGTAGTGTTTGTCGTTGTAGTAACTTAGATTTATATATATATAAAACCAAAAAATTGCTTATTTGAAACATTCAGGGTTTCAGATATAGTGATCGACAGTGTATAATCCTATCAATTAGCTACTTTCTGTCTTGCACAAAAGACACATTTTTTTAGAGAATATGTATCAGTAAGTATGCAATGCAAATATTACAAAAACGTGAGGAAGGCATTAATGGCACTCTGTGTAGATGTTCTGAAATTAGTTGGATAGCAGTTGTCCAGTATCTTTCAACAGAATAGGAGATTAGGACAAAGTGGATGATGATAGTTGTAGTTCTGCCCCAAATTTGGTGCTCAGAATGTGAAAACTCAAATCTGTAAGTTGTCAATTTGTCTGCTGTATACTACTGAAGCAAAAAAAAGTGAAATTACATGGTCTTAACTGTTAGCTGCAAAACTGATGTGCTACCACTGTCAGCTCCTCAGACTACAGAGGTAGTTGATGTTAGTGCAATGTGCTTTCTAAAAAATCTTGTGGAACACTAATGGACTTAGATATATAAATTTTCCAGTTTCTGGATTTGAGTCTGTTTTTCTAAATCGAATAAACTCGCATATTGTATGCTGGGCTTATTTATTAATAAGGAAAAATTGTTTGAATAAAAATCTTGAATACCTCAAATGTTTCAAGTTTACAAACTCGAAAACTGACCAAATGTAATAAAACATGACCAAACATAATAACTTTTGTTTCATTTGTTTAACTAGGTTTTCTTCATCAACTTTTAGGACTTGGAAAATCAGATGATGTTTTAGGTCACATTCATATAAAGAAACAGGAAATTTTAAAGGGTTCACAAACTCTCAAGAACCACTGTATTTATTTGTAGATACATGTGTACATATGTGTGACATTTCAGGACTCACGTCCCTTTCTCAAACATGATTTATACTCTCAAATTGAATCACACCTCTTAAACCCATAAATCCTTTTGATTATGATCTGATCTATATGGCTTTTCGGAATGCCTGTAAATTCCATCCTTTAATTTTAAGACATATACAAAACTAGGCATTACACTTTATAGAATATAGGGAGCCCATCAGATCTTTGCTTTCATTTCTTACCTTGTAGCAGGCTAATCGAGACTAACTGCTCATTGATTGCGATTGGTTATCTACACTTAAAGGGGTTGTTAATCTTTAAATGAACTTTTAGTATCTTATTCTGAGATACTTTGCTATTTGTTTTAAGTTCTTATTACTTGTCTCTATTTTGGAATTTCAGCAGCTATCTGGTTTCTAGGGTACCCTAGCAACCAGACATTGGTTTGAAACTGAAATATGATTAGGGGGGGCTTGGAAAGAAAGATAAAGAGTAATATAAAATTGTAGCCTCACAGAGCAACAGGTTTTTTGGCTGCTGGGGTCAGTGACTCTAATTTGAAAACTGGAAAGTGCTAGAAGATGAAGGCAAATAATGAAAGACTATAAAAATGAAGACTAGTTGAAAAGTTCCTAAGAACTGGCCATTCTATAACAAACTAAAAGGTAAATAAGTCCATTAAGAACCTGTGTAAATAAGCCCTCCTATGTAATACATACAATAAACTGCATTCATCTAACCTTGTTAGTGGGAGTAAGTGAAGATATAGCTCTTTGCTTTGTTTTAACTTGATAACATACAGTTTTGAATAGATGCAACTGTATGTGGGGAGAAGGTATATGCGCAATTATTTTCCATGTTGCAGCGAATAGTTACCGTTTGGCAAAATGTAATGAAAACTGATAATTCTTTTGTTCTGTAAAATATTTACTGATTAAATTAGTTGGATAATTTTTACAGGTATATGTTGTCATTTTACGATGTTGCTAAATTCTAAAATTTCACATTTTTAAAGGAGAGACAATAAAAAATCTGATGCAGGTCTTATTGTTTGAATGCAATCAAAGTTAAAACTGATAGAGAAAGGGCAATCGGGAGAACATAACCTCTGGGATGTCACAGCTGCTGTCCCCAGCAGCACCAGATGTGATTGATCATTTTGAGCCAAATCACAATGACCACAGGCCAATGAGCAGATGGATCTTCTCCTAACAGCTGACAATAGTGGGAATATATATCTGTCTGCATATGTGAACAGAGATCACATCTAAAGTTGCTTATGTGTATAGCCCACTGGGCTAAGTAGTTCTCACTCTGCCTATTCTAAAGAAATATGTTCAAAGTTTGCCTATTTCTATTGATGCAAAGGTATTTTAAACAGTAGGAATCTCTTAATTCCTAACTGTTGTATTCAAAGACATATTAGCAACCTAATCACAGATTCTGTAACATATTAGTGTGAATGTTTTTTTTTCTTGATAAATATGGAATTTCTTGAATAAACTGTGTTTAATTTATCACAATGTACGGTGTGATTAGATATCCTTTGTATTTTATCAATGTTTGCGCATTTCCTCTCCTTGCAGGCTCTTTGCCAGGGCATAAAAATGCTTTTCTTTTACACACTGTGATCAGCAGACTTTTGGTGACTGGATTCTCTTTTCTGAGACCCACTATCAGTCTCACATGTGACCTTCTTTCTCTTCTAGGTGATACCCCTTTCTCATCTCATTTTTCTCTGATAAACTATTTATACAGTCAAGTCATTGTAATTAAACAGCTCTCTGCATTCTCCGCATAGCTTTATTCTCATTTAAATAACTTCCCACTTGGTGCACACTAGGACTTAGTAGCAAACAAATTAAAATTAGTTGTAAAATTAAAACATGGGTACAAATATGGTTATTCACTGGTCAATTAAGAGAAATTATTGGTTCCTTGAAGAGTTGCTCAAAACAAATATTGGTGTTTCATGAATTTTAAATGATTCTGAGAAATGTGGAAGTGGGAAAATGTTTTGATTCCACATTTGGAACAATGGAAGAATGGGCGTGTAACCATTATATCTCCCTGATATGACAAAGACACAAAGAAGTGTCCCCATAGTACAAGGTACTGTTTTATTATTACAGGAAAAAAGGAAATCATTTAAAAACATTTGAATTATTTGATTAAAATGAAGTCTATGGGAGATGGCCTTTTCGTTATCTGGAGCTGGTTTCCAGATAACAAATCCCATACCTGTAAATAGTTATTTATACAGAGGTAGATTCAATTGAAGGCAGCATGAGTAAATAAAGGTAGTATATGGGGAGCACTCACTGGACCGATCCACTGCTTCAGAGTCCCGTGCTATCACGTCAGGAAACGCCCCCGATCCAGGTGTAGCTCAACCGGTGCAGAAAAAATGTATGTAGATGGAGCACTTGGGAACCTCTTTTCATTAAAAAATCTCTTTTATTTATTCCATTAAAAACATCTCAAGGAACACACATCCAGCTTAACGCGTTTCATGGCTTCTCGCCACTTCATCAGAAGCTACTACGGTGCCTCACACCCACCAGTTCTTTAAATAGGCATGTTTACCCACACCCCTTTAGGAACAAAACATAAAAACAAAAACATTTTAAAACAGCATAACCCCAAATACATGGTTAACTAATGGTCTTACCAACATATTGCACTACACACTCACATGGGGCAAGATAGACAATACCCTTCGATTGGCAGTTAAAATATTGGAGAATTTGTATATCCTGTGTGAGTACTTACAAAGGTTTTAGAAACCTTGATTACGCTGCAGGCTTTGCATCTGCTCCTGCCACACCTGTAGGTACCCCTATATCACATCCAAGCTGCCCCTTGTTCACTGGTCCTGGTGGTATACAGGCTCCTAGAGACCCAAGAGGCTAGATTCCTTCCCCTCTTAAAGATAAACCAGGGTTTCTTATCCAAAATCTTGCACAAGGTTGGGTCCTGTAGTAACACCCCCCAGTGCCTACACATACTCCTCTGTATTTCAAAGGCTCCTCTCCCATAGGTCGTACGAAATCTAGGTTTAAACTTGAAATCATGATCCCGGCCCACATCCTTGTGTCTACAACTCAACAAATCGGACCTTCTGGTGGCCACTGCCTTTTCATATGCCATTTTAATGGTTTAAGTGTCATACCCTCTCTGCGTAAATCTGTCCCATAATTGCATAGCCTGACTATGAAAGGAATCCCAGGAGGAACAAATGCGTCTAAGACGCAAAAATTGTCCCACTGGGATTCCCCTCATGCATACTTTAGGGTGTCCACTCTCTGCATGTAGAAGTGTGTTCCGCGTAATAGGTTTACGATAAAGATCTGTCATAACCACATCCAGAAAAGGGATCCTCTCTCTATTTGTTTCAAAGGTAAACTTAATACCATCTATAGCTTGATTGCACTGGTTAACACCGCGATAGAAACGGATAATTTGTCCCCGAAATACATTCTGATCTCCAAAAACGTGGAGTCTCTCCCACCACCCCATGAAGAGGTTAGCGTAGGTGGGAGCGAAGGAAAGCCCCCATTGCGGCTCCACACTTCTGGAGATAAAAGTGACCACTAAAGAGAAAATAATTAGTATGTAGCAAAAAGGAAACTGACTGCATAATGAACTCAGCCTGACTAGTGGAAAAATTATCACCCTGATTCAACCAAAATTGTATAGATTGCAGCTATATATTGTATAGATTGCAATTGTGACATCCATTGTAAACCACCTGTATGTGGGCTTCCAATCAAAACCAGTAAATTTATTAATACACATTAATAAAAAAAAGTTGGTAATTGTAATACCATTATCAGTAGTTTATCCACATATCGAGAGAGACCTTCATTAAGGGCCCCAATCCCTGCCACTATAGGGCGACCCATCACATCCTCAAGGGACTTATGGACTTTTGGCAGAGCATGAAAAATGGGGATAACCGGATGTATACAATTCAAATATTCATATTCTTTCTTATCCAGAATCCCCATACTGAAACCCTCCAATAGGAGGTTTCCTAACCATTTCTGGAACATCTGTGTGGGATCCCCAGTAAGGGGGGTATAGGTCTCACTGTCTAATAGCTGTATTAACCTCCTTCTCATATATTATGGCATCCAGTACCACCACCGACCCCCCCTTATAAGCTACCTTAATAACTATATTTTTATTCATGAGTAAATAGCTTGCTTCTCATGTGAGGGGTGGTAATTTATGTTAAAAGACAATGTCTTAAGACCAAATGTTTTATTGTTTGGTATATAGGACAAGGAATCATTAACCTGAAGACTTGGAAAATATGATCCTTTGTAGAAAAAGTCAATCACAAATGGGCCTTGCTTGTAAATACAGCAGTGTGTGGTGGGGTGGTTTGGTCCATTATCCATTATCAATTATATCCATAATGATCTCTCTCTCTCTCTCTCTCTCCCTCAGAATTTCAACATTTATATATAACTAAGATATTTCCAAATTCTATATTATTGTTACTGAAACCAAACTAATAACAGAAAAAAAGAAAATTGAACTCACTACTACATATTTTGACATTTTGCACCTTACTGACACTGGAATAAAAGTAATACCATTAAATTGAGACTTTCAGATCACTCAGATGTAGATGAGGAAAATGTGTGTTTTTATATATCAATAGCATTAATTATGACACGTAATAAACTTATGTTTCTACTATTTATGTTTCAGAGGATGATGTGTCAAATGTGCAAATCATGTGTGCTTGGTGCCAGAAAGTTGGAGTTAAACGCTACTCCTTAAGCATGGGAAGTGAAGTGAAAAGCTTTTGCAGTGAAAAGTGCTTTGCTGCTTGCCGACGAGCATACTTCAAAAGGAACAAGGTAAGGAATAGTAAACAGTAAGAATACAGTAACTACCCTAAATGTAACCTTGTGTATGGCTGGTTATGTCTAATTAGAACACCTGTGTTTATGGATCAAAAGGAAAGCTTCTGCATTTTGGGCATATGTTATCTTTAAATTCAATGTCTTGTCAGTTAGGCACACTTAAGGTTTTAGCACACAAGTGTTTTCTCCATTAGTATATTTCATCCTGTGGACACGGGTGTGTGTGTAGGCAGCAGTGTAGTTTGGGGGGGGGGGGGGAAGCATCCTGCACTACTGCCTCCAACTGACTTCAGTCACCAGGCAACAATACTGCAGGTGGTGCTGGCCAAAAAAACCTGCGCTAGAGGTCAAGAACCATTGGTACTGATAGTGTCAAGTGGTACTTATTACAGCCTGTTTTTCATTAAGTCATGTAAAAGCCCCCAGAAAAGGCACAACATCATTTGAATCAGATCTACAACTTGTCAACCTGAGTGTAAATCAATTTTTCAATTTATGCAAAACTGTATGTGTGTACGTACTCAGTGTAGTGATGCCTTTGCAGTTCTTTATATAATTACCCTTAAGCTGAACTTTAATTATTATGTATATTTTCCTCAGGTTTCAACCTGATTGTGTTTGTATACCATAAAATACACAGAAAAAGGTTAATAAAATATAGCCTGTCTAATTAATAGCTTAAAGGTGCTATTCAGGCATTTATGTGTTTGAATGTCATTTTGTCCCTTTTTTTTGGTTTTCTTTCCCAAACAGAAAATGTACTTAACAGATGTTAAGAAAAAAACCCTTGTGTGCAGTGCCTCACACAGTAACACTGTGGCAGTGGCACTGTTTTCGTACATTTTCAGTATTCCCCAAACTTTGATGTTTTTTGAATCATTTTTGAATCATTAAATAAATGTTTCCAAAAGCTGAAGAGACTTAAAGGCCACATTTTATTAATATCTGTGTGGGGCTGATGGCATGCATTACTCTGCCAGTAATTTGGCCCATCCATGTGTTCAGTGTTAGTCCTGGTGAAATTATAATTGCTGTATTGTTTTGTAGGGAATGCTTATGTTTCTGGTGGCCAGAAGGGTAACAATAGAAATAGAAAACCCTGCATCTGCTGGGGTGCCTGTGATTAAGAGACCCTATAATAGTTCTGTATGTGTGTGATTATGTGTGAATATATGATTGTAAGATTGATATTCCCCATAGTTTATTAAAAGGATTGGGGCATAAAAAGAATTTTCTGCAGGGCCCTGTAACCTGTGTCACTATCATTATTAATGCATAACCATAATTATTTTTCCTAAATCACTCCCTAACCAACCCTAAATCTCTCCCTAACCCACCCAAATGCTAGTCCAAATGCCCTTATATTGTCTCACACTCTGTTGCTTCCCAAGGTAATCCTTCTGTAGACTGGAGGATAGATGTACTATAGCTAAAGATATAAACAGTACTCCAGCCAAATGAAGGATCATGCTGTACCCATCCAAGCGTGAGGGACATAACCCATTTTCTACACTTAGCACTTAACCTATGGCATCTTCTAGCAGCCCCCTGGCATTTGCCAGAATCCACAGATTGCCAATCTGGACCTGGTAACACTTTCCTTTAAATTATAGAATGTCAGTATCTTTTTATATATGGCTAAATTGAACATATAGCAGTAATAATACTGAAGCTTGTTTTCTTCTACACTGTCATGCTCTGTTAGTGTACTCTGTGCTAAGCTTTATTTCACAGGGATTGCAAATATGCCGCTGTCTCTGAAACATCAGCAGCACTGACATATTTAAACCACAAACTTTTAACGCAGCAGTGCTAAACCAGCATGGTACCTGTCTTATCAAGATTTTTTTCTGTTTATTTATATCTCAGTTATGCCACTCAACACGTTCTCATTTTTCAAACAAGGGTAAAATTGTCACATTTCACCTGCTCATGCATGTTACGAACTGGGAGCCCCAACAACAATTTAGGATTGAGTTACAAGGCACATCTAGGACTGCTGCAATTATGCTAACAGATAGGACTTTGTGGTCACTAACTGAAAAGGCTTGTATTTCTTGGCTAGATCATGTCATCTTCATGATACTGGTAAGAATGAATATATATATATATATATATGTATATATATAGTTATACTCCAAATTGTTGGCATTTTGCAAGGGGATTTACCTGTACAATTGCAATTTTATTAAGCTGCAAGCTCTAGCAGGAATATAATGAAAACTGTTTTTAAGTCTTATACAGTAGAAACTGCTGTCACCTACAATGTGTCTTCAAAATGTATTCTGCCTGGATCTTATTTTAGAATAGGGTTGAGAAAGAATTAGGCTTAGTTTCCTGTCTTGAGGGGAGCCATGCAAAGAGAATTTCATTTTTAATAGTTCAGTGGCAGTTTGATAGTTGAAGTAGAATTGCCCCATTGTCCCTAAAACCTGTTGGGTTAGTAGCAGAGATGTGCCAAGTGGGGTGGGGCAAATAGAGCTAATTTACCCTAGCAGCCAGGCAGTGGCTTAAATGAGAGATCAGAAGATAAATATGAGAGTGGCTGAATAAAATTAAATAATAAAAAGTAACAATAAAATAGCAATAAAACCTCAGAGCAATATTTTTTTTTACTTTTGGGGTCAGTTACTCCTATTTGACAGCTGGAAAGAGTCAGAAGAAGAAGGCAAATAATGTTAAACTCCAGAAAATAAAGAACAATGGAAACGTTGCTGAGAATTGCTCATCCTACACAATTGAAGGCTAAAGTTTCAGTATCTTAATAGTAGTAACGATACAGGACCTCAGGGGTTCCCCATCTTTGATTATATTAGAAGCAACTGGCGTAATGCGCAGAGTGTACCCAGGTAAGAAATCCAGCGCAGAGTGTCTGTGACACTCAACTGCTCAGTGTGTCTAGTCAGCAGAAGCTAAGCTTAGGGGTCGTGGCAAATTATCAAGCAGAATTTGAGGTTTAACTGTTGTATAAGCAGATGCTACAGGGCTGCTTATCAGGCCCGGATTTGTGGTGAGGCCACAAAGGCCCGGGCCTAGTGTGGCAAAGATTTAGGGGCGGCATGCTGCTCCCATA
Source organism: Xenopus tropicalis (assembly GCF_000004195.4). Classification (NCBI taxonomy): domain Eukaryota; kingdom Metazoa; phylum Chordata; class Amphibia; order Anura; family Pipidae; genus Xenopus; species Xenopus tropicalis. The sequence goes on along the minus strand of NC_030681.2, from coordinate 78,807,151 downwards.
CGGAGCAATGAATTTAAATGTGCACCTGCGTGCACTCGTGCGCGCGGGGGGTCATGGCAAATGTGCATGCACAAGTAGGGGGGTGCAGAATGGGGGCGGCCTCAGTGTGCCTGGATCAGAAATCCAGCGCTGCTGCTTATTAATTTCTGATGATAATTGCTCAGGTAAGCGACAGCAGCACAGAGCATGTGCAGGTAATAAACAGAAAATAAGATGGGGGAACTACTGGGGGCATCTTTGGAGGCACAGATCTTCCCTGTTGTTGCCCAAAACATAATGTGCAACATTTCTAGCCTACTTTTTTAGTAAAGCTTTAGGTCTCCTTTAAAGGTGAACGACCCCTTTAAGGTTGAGCTTATCAAACTGAGAGGGTTGTTTGCAGATTTGATGAATGTCCTTGGAGCTTTACTTTTAGCTATTGTTATTTCTACATAGATCAGAGCACCCGGTTTTAAGGATTTTGTCCTGATTTTTTAATCTAAAAACTGGACTCATGGATAATCTATATTTACAGCATGAATTAAGATACTAGAGATTCCTGCATTTGTGGTCTTATAACTATTTTTTATATATTCCCAGAAACTCCCAGGTAAAACACATATTGCCCCATGGAAGTACTGCCCAGGGCTATAATTATTTAATGTTTTTAGTATCAGAGATGAACAGTTTGCTATCCTACAACACACTGCACCCTAAAGGTAATCAAAATTGAGTTTGTTTGGAATTTTCCCAAGCCTCAGTTCATTTTTTTTTTGAGCCCAGCAATTTCAATTTTTTATCTTGGATGGAGGAATATCGTTTGTGTAACCCAGCTTCCTTTTGAGTGAACAGCAATCATGCTTATGGCAGGCCCCATGGAGCTGCACTAGTAATGGCTCTTTCTAGAAAGCCTAAGAGGATTCTATTGTTTGCACCAGCTTGATTACCATGCCATTTCATGATTTTCTAAATGCAAATCGAATAGTAATGCAACAATAAGAAAGAATAGAATTTTATACAAATTGACATAATTATGAATAGCACCCTTTCCTTGCAGTTTTGCAGTCTGTTCTTCAACAACTTTACAATTCACATCCACTTATAAGATAATATGAATATTATGGGGGTCATTTTTGCAGGCCTTCTATTTTAAAAGATCTTATTAAAAATCTTATAAAAATGCATATTATTCCTTTGCAAAGAATTATCATTTGCTAGTAATTATTTTTGCTATATGTCTGTGCAAGCTGTCCTGCTTTGACAGGCCTTTTTTTTTTTAAATTTCTTTTTCTTGCTTGACCTCTGTGGCCCTACATGGCCCCACATGGAAGAAGGCTTTAAACTAACCATATTACTACTGTACAGATTTTCTGAACTGAGGCACAAGTTTTCCAGCGCAAATTTCTGCTTGACTTTAAGAGAATAAAATTATTTTTATTTAATGTGCACTATTAATGGTAATTGACAATGGTATGTGTCCCAGTTGTATGTTTACTGTATGCGTTATCAACAGTGTAACAGAAATTTTATTTTTCTTTTTCCCAGCAGCACTACATTATAAACTTGATTTCATATCTCTTTGGGCAACAGTGGCATCTTCACTGTGTTTTATTTACTGACCCTTAGAATATTAGTTTGAGATGATCACTTCCTCTGGAGCACTTTAGGTGATTTACTGTGCTTTTTATGGCCACGGAGACCATAAAACTGACAGGTTTACAGGAGACAGAAATCTAGGCAAACTGAAAGAGCAAGAGGGTTTTTTCCCTTTACTGTTTGCATTTAAAATAATTACTGAATAAAGTCATGTTGCAAGATTAAGATGATTTTTTCTAAAGGTAGTGGAAGTATTAAAATGATATCAGCATTTGTTTTTATTATGCAGATTTGTATTATGTGTAGCTTAAATTTTCCAATTTATTTTCCCATTGGTTTCCCATTATAAGCAAAATGCCATTTAACTTTGTGGCTTTACTAGGAAATCATTGCGCAGTTGTTGGCATTCACCATAGATATTAAAGTGGAACTAGAGCTTAGCTGAAGAAGTAGGCTACAAATGTTGTACATTATGCCCTAGGCAACGACATCCCCTTAGCAGGGAAGATATGTGCCTCCATAGATGCCCCAGTAGCTCCCCATCTTTTTTTCTGCTGATTTTCTGCACATGCCCTGTACTGCTGTCAGTTTCTGAGCTCAGGGGCAGACACACAATATACTGTATATACAAAGCATAAATGTCACAATATATGGCAGATTAGTGATTTATTAAGATTCACATTACATGGCAGCTCTTAAACCACCAGTGCAATTAACATCAGAATTTAACAATCAGGCCTGTTACATCAGCTTACATGATAGTTAAACTTCATTTTCTGCTTGATAATTTGCGACAACCCCTAATCTCAGCTTCACAACAAGTACACTAAGCATGTAAGTGTTGCAGACACTTTCCAAAATCGTCACCCCCTGTGAGAAGTTTAAAGTCCTGGATCATTGCTGCTATTGAGATGCTGAAACTTTTTGGTTGTATATTATTACTCACTCCCTTGTCAAATGCTTAATGTGGTATAATTAACAGAACAGAAGACCTTAGCAGCCCCAGTGTAAGCTTATGGTTAGAACCCTCTTTTGCCTGCAGTTTGTTAGAAAAGGCAATACCTTCCTATTATTCTTTCTCCAAAATTGCCCAAAATTCATTTGGCTCTGATTAAGACCGTATTGGATACACTTTTGATAGTTCAACCATTGGATAAATAAAATAATTTCTCTGCAGGTGGTAATACAGATTTGTTAAAATTACCTGTAATACATAATTTTTTTTTAACAGGAAACATATTTCATACATCAGTGATGTCTGATGTATTAGATAGTAGAGCACCAGATAGTAGAGCACTGGGGAAAATAATGGGATGTTATTTGCTGTCAGATGGTGTGTCTGTATTTGACCATAATGTTGGCTTAGTTAATATTGCTGCTTTACTATAGACACTTTACATTTACACCTGCTGTACATTTGTATCACTACTTTTTTAGTTGAATATGAATTTCAAGTTAAAAGAATGATGAGGTAAATCTGAATTATTATAAATTATCAGAACCTCACAAACAACTTCGGTTGAACTGCACACACAAACACATAATTTCTCCCTACCTCAATAAGATTTACCTGCAAAATGCCTATACAAGTTAGATGGGAGTTGTCTTGAATTTAATTCTTGTAGCACTTACTAGCAGTCATTTATATAGGAAGGCCCCTGTTTTATTGTTTCTGCTAACCACCATGGCAAAGAGCACCAAGATTAACATTATATGCCCCTTTAAAGAGTTATAGAATTCTGCTATACATGGCTTTCAAGAAAAATAAAAAGCTTTTTGCAAATATAAGGTGCACCTAAACATGCAGCATTTAAATGCTCATTCATAATTTGCTCTAAAGTGGATGATCTATGCCTCCCTATTTCAGAGAATCAATGCCTTAAATGGGAATAAGGTGTAAGCAATCTTTCCATATTTATGGCACAGCACCCACTTACTTGCAGTGATATTTATGTAAGTTATTGTATTGTATGTTATTGTTGGGGGTGAAATTTATTTCTGCACGGAAATCAAGGCTTATCCAATGCTTTTAACTGATAAAATCTCTAGTTATTACAAATCTTGTGATCAATTTAATATCTGCAGTTAATGAACAAATGGCTAGGAATTATTGCTTAACTCCATAAAATTATTAACTGCATACATAAATGTCCTTACATGCTCTGCTGATAAGCTGTAAGCCTCTGGGGCATGTAGAAACACACATGGTTTTTCTCTCACCTTAAAGCATCAGTCTTTTAATTTCTAATCTTATTTTTGTGACTGCATATGAAACATAAGGCCACAATTAAGCTTGCCGTTTATCACTTTACAATGCCCAAGTGGGTTGTTTGCTCAATGTTTTCTCTGCCACTAAGAAACTTAACAGTCTAATGAGACTTTGTTTTGCTAATTGTTTTCTGTATATATATTGAAACATGCACTATTATGCACCACACTATTAATACATTTGCTTTGTCTTCCCTACACAATAGCTACCATCTCTTAAATACTTCTTCCAGCTGTATAATAAGAATAGATAAATTATGGTGCAATAGATGTGCTTTATGCCTGGTGAGCTTCACAGAAAATATCTTCCTCCTGAAAGGCAAAAGTCAGACGGTACCATATATTAGGAACAGGAAGGATGAAATATGAAATTTAATGATAGCATGTGGCTTTTTCACAAAGAAATGTAAAAGGCTTAATTAGGTAAAACCAAATTTAATGGAATATTATAAATATGATAATTAAGAATAAAACAGCTGTTGTCTGATAATAAAAGATGTTATCTAAGTTTTTTTTACTGGTATGCATTGCTTATTTGATTCAGTTTGTAGCCCACTGTGCCCACACCAGACTGAATAATTCTGTTTAGAGAAGGAAAAAATGTATGCAGTAAGGAGAACAGATTAGTTTATCAGTGTAGGTGAACACTATTCATGTTATCAGCCATATTGATAAAATAATTTTATTTTTTAGTTCTAAACTATTAGGTTTCCAGTGTATATACAGTAACTGAGTCCAGAGCCTTCAATATAGGGAGCAGATTTAATCCTTTAGAACAGGGATCCCCAACCTTTTATATCTGTGACACATTTAAATGGAAAAGTTTTGGAGAGCAACACAAGCATGAAAATAGTTCCTGGAGGTTCCAATGAGAGCTATAATTGGCTATTTAATTGCCCCTATGTTGACTGGAAGCCTACAGAATGCTCTGTTTGGCAAGTACACTGGGTTTTTATGCAACTAAAACTTGCCTCCTAACCAGAAATTAAAAAAAAAAGCACTTTGAGGCCACTGGGAGCAACATCCAAAGGGTTGGCGAGCAACATATTGCTCATGAGCCACTAGTTGGGGATCACTGCTTTAGAAGCCTTCATTATTTATTTGTTATAGTTTTAATTATTTGCCTTCTTCTTCTCTATGCAGGTTTTAAATAGGGGTCAAAAAACTATTGCTCTGTGAGGGTACAATTTTATTGTTATTGTTACTTTTTATAACTTATTCATATTTTCATATTCATATTTATATCTATTCAGATCCTTGTCTATTTATATATATATATATATATATATATATATATATATATATATATATATAGATATATAGATATATAGATATATATATATATTAAAACCACTTCCTGGTTGTTAAGGTAATTATACAAATAATAAAAAATGAAGACCAGTTGCAAACTTGCTCAGAATATTATCCTCTAAATCATACAAAAAGTTAACTCAGAGGAGAAGAACCCCTTAAATTTGAATACAAGTAATATGATTTATTTATTGTACAGCTCTGCTTTATGTTGGCTTTATATACTGTAACTACACCTTTTATGCCAGTAATAATAATTTACTCACATAAAAGTTGTGTAAAACAGTATGCAGGCCAAAGAAGCAGAAATATGAAAGAAAGGAATACATGCATTATTTATGATGAAACAGTTATTATAATGTATATCTTGTTCTGACAATTAGGAAATCTTTCTGGAAGAGAGAAAGGAGAGGCACAAAGGACCTTTTCTTAATTAGGCAGCCAACCCTTAAGGGAGCAATACATGTACCATTTTAATTTTAAAGAACAATAGTATGTGGATGGGCAGGTTGCCGCACACATTCCAAAAATCATTAAAAAACCAGGCATGTTTAAATATCTAATATTCTGCTGCACCATATCTACTATTACTTGCTGCATCAACAGATGAGGAAGTGAAAAGGAACTTTTCAATAGGTCAGACTGTCTGCCAGTATAACTGGAAAGGCAGACATAATTGACACCTCATATAGTATTTGTCAGTTCCTCCAACAGGCTGATGAGTTAAGCCACACACAGTTATGCAGTGAAAGGCTGCCTTTAGGGCCAATCAGTGATCAAACCTAGTCCCTTTCCTCCTTTTATTATTAGAATTGGCATGACTATAAACCCTATTAATTTGGCATGCTGCTTGGGGGTCATCTTCTAGTCCTGCACTTAAGTGACAATGCCTTAACACTGTGCACTTTTGCCCTCCTATTTGTGCCTGTGTGTTATCCACCTACTTAGACTGTAAGCTCTACAGGGCAGGAACCTACTTTCTACTGTCTCTATTACCACATTACCATTTATACATATTTATTGTATTTAATATTATACTTCTCATCCCTGTGTGTACTTTTATATATTCTAGCATTGTACAGCAATGCGTATCCTTGCATTGCTTTATAAATAATGTTATACATACATATCTACATACATGCATACCTGGGCCTAGTGCACAAATATTATTGCAAAGTGAATATTCCCTACTTATATTGTCTTCTTGCAATCTTTACCATTATGGGAGTGAGATGCTAAAGGTGAACTGTGAATAAAACTGTGGTGTCTGCTTGGTAATTATTTTTTTCAAATAGATTTTAATGTTTCTAAGTCTTTTAGTTATAAATGGTTGTGCTTTGTCAACCCAGCTTCCACCATGCTGTTTTTTCTTGCTGTTACCACAGGTGAGCTCAGTTGATTCCTATAATTGTATTGTGCACTGTTGCAGATCAGAACTGATACACTTGTACCTTAAATATAAGATCAAGGCCACGGGGACATACTTTACATCTTGCCCATTGAACAGAGTAGGCACTGCATTTTCATGGCCAATGCCATCTACTCACAAAAGTGCAGTTTCTTTTATTTGCTTTGTCTGGGCAGCAGTTCCCAGCTCTGTAAAACAGAGAAAAAGTTCATGCAATTTGATTTTATCGCAGGACTGTTGCATTTGATTTTTTAATTTGACTCAAATCAGAATTAGGTTTGTAAATAGACACTTTTTAATGTTAAATTGTTAAATTCTAATGTTAAATTCAATCCGACTTATCAAATGCAAACTGTATAGGTGAAAAGACATATGACTGCGCAGTTTATATATTTTTTTTGCATATAACAAATATTTTCAACACTAGCAGACATATCACAAGGGCCTAGGCTAAGTCCTAAGCCTTTAGAAGTATCTTGGGGGCAGGGTCTTCACAAGATCCTTTAAACTTGTCCCATGGTATCAGAATATACCAAGATCATTCCCACCTCCTTGAAATATTATGCCTAAAGATTGTCCATCCCATGGGTATGTTCAATGACATGGGCACTAGATTTGTTTACATTAAGGTGTACAAATGACCCACGAAAAACCAGCAAAAGCTGAGATGTTTGACCTTGGAGTTCCATGACCTGTATAAAAGCACTCAACATTCAGCCTTGTATCTTTATATGGTCATTGAACTCTTCTGGGACTTGCCCTGCCCCTTGCTAACCAAACCCCCACCCCTCCTATACTTCAAATCCCCAAAGATACACAGACACCAGTTTTGGGATGAAAAGGGCTGCACATGATTTATTATCAGCTGAAGTTTTAATTTAAAATGTACCATAAAGAACAAATGGTATATCATAAACATAGCCCAATGTAACATGAATGTGACAATGAACTCTCAAACAACCATGTACCGTAACCCAATAACTGCTCAACGCAACTTGTGCCGCCAGCTGCCATCCTTGCCCGAAACCACCTACTCCCCAACAAAATTCACTTCCTGATATGCCTCCTTACCCCTGAGGTTCCAGGCGTGCCAGCCACCAATCAAACGTGCAACTCCCTCCCTAACATAACCATAGCTTCCCGGACTCAACCACCCTGCCATCAATACTTCAATAAAGAAGTCCTCACGACAGCACCTCACTCCACTGCAGGGAATTCAAAATACAAAGTAAAACACAACCAGCACCAAGGGTCTTATAGTTCAAACAATCTCAAGTGTATTGCATGTATAACCGACGTTTCGGTCCCCTTGAAAAAGGTCCCAAAAGGGACCGAAACGTCAGTTATACATGCAATACACTTGATTGATTGAACTATAAGACCTTTGGTGCTGGTTGTGTTTTACATTATATATATATATATATAATATATATATTATATATATATATATAAAAAAATTATTCCGTGACTGGGACACCCTTTTAAAATAGTCATAAGTTTATATAAAACAAACTTAAAAAAAAATAAAGTTATGACTATTTTAAAACGGTGTGCTGGTCACGGAATAATTTTTGTTGGATTATCAAAATTTGACTGTGAACCCCGTCAAGTTATGAGCTTTGGAGTGCAGACACTATATACAGTATATATGTATATATTGGAGTGCAGACTATATATATATATATATATATATATATATATATTGCACTAGATATGTACTAATTATCAACGTTTCTTACTTTATACTCACAAAATGAACTCAGGTTTTCACCATGCTTTAAGGCTGCTATAAATCATTTAAAATTAAATATACCCAATAGGATTGTTTTGCCAGAAGTATGGATTCATGCAGCTTTGTTAGGATCAAGTGCAAGCTACTGTTTTATTATTACAGACAAATAGGAAATCATTTTTAAAAGTAGAATTATTTGCTTAAAACGAACACTATGGGGATACAAAAAGATAAAGATAATCCTGTGTACTTTATACTGGACATACATAAGTAAGTTATGTTGTATCCATGATCTAGAGGAGCAAAGGAATATAACAGTAAAATGTATCATATCAAGTAAAATACCTGAGCTAATGTACATTGCAAAAACTGCAGGTAAGTCATATAGAATGAGGTAATAAAATAAAAACTTATCAAAAATTCCTGTGGGGTAAATAAAGGCATATTAATATAGGATTATGCCACTGCTACTTTCAGTTGCATGCATATATCTGTGCTTTTATAACCCCCCCCAAATTTATTCCAGTAGCTGTAAGATGTTTCGCTATCATTAAAAGCTGCAGTCTCCATCCTTGCACAGGTGCTGAAGTGACGCGCATTAAACACTAGCAGATACAATTTAGCACAGGGGATTTGCAATGCTTTGTGCTTCCATCTGTTTGCAGTAGACTTCTCTCTAAAACTGGCTGACCACCCACTTGCTCGCCCACGCACCCACACACTGACAATAACCAAATGAGACGGCTATTATAAGAGAATTCTGGCAGGCATTTAAGGGAATTCTTCATGTTATTTGGACAGAAAAGAACACACATTCACAGTGAATGGTTTTTGTGTAGCCAATGCACACTCCTGTTTTAGTAATTACATATATGCAAATATTTAGATATTAATATATTAAGAAGAAATATTAGTTCATTACAAAATCTCCCACTCCCCCCAAAAAGGGGTTGTAATTCATTTTCTTATGCATTGCATTTTTCCGATTTTTAACGGTGTCATTCATATAAAAGCAGTCATCTATATCTCTTTACCCAAAATTGCAATATGCTGTGGATTCCTGTTAAGACAATTAAGGCTATTTGGGTTCTAAGACATTTATAACATATAACAATATATTGCTGAAGGATCTTTTCTTACAGGTATATGATCTGTTATTTATAAACTCATTATCCAGAAGCTCTGAATTACAGGAAGGGTATCTCCCATAGGCTCACTTTTAAGCAAATAATTCTAATTTTTGTGTGATTGTGTGACTTTTTTTTCCTCTGTAATAATCAAACAGTGCCTTGTACTTTATCATAACTATGCTGCATAAATCCATATGGATGACAAAACAATCTTACTGGGTTTCTTTAATGTTTAAATTTTCTTTAGCAGACTTAAGGTATGGTGATACAAATTACAGATAAGGGATCTTCCCCTATCCAGCAAACCCCAGGTCTTGAGGATTCTGGATAATAGATCCTCTGCCTATAATATCAAATCCACTTCTACTGAGAAGTTTTTTACATTTAAAATGATGGGAAACAGATAAAATGTGATGCTAAAATAACAGCAAATGAAGGTACTGCAGAGTTTATTTGATGATTTACTAAACACAGTTGAACTCATTTGCAGAGAAACAGAATCCTTTATCATGCTGTATTGTGATTATTACACATGTACAAGCAGTTGGTAGGGGCACTTAAGGAGATCATGCCCATGTACCATAATCATTCCCATTGATTGATATTGGAAGGCAACTGCAACATTTCTCTGTACTTTTATACTGACACAAAAAAGACAAAATACAGACTAATTGCTATTTTGCTTGCAGGCCTGGTACTAAGGCATTATTTGCAGCATTCCATTTAGTTGTAAAATGTGGCTGTACCTGTGTTTTTCTGACTGATCTGTGGGCTAGCAAGAAATTGTAGAACACATGGAATACATGTACTGTACGTGCAGAATGAAAGTAGAGAATGAAAAAAGGCAGGTTACCATCTGAGCCATGTTAACGGGCCTGATCCTGTTTACATTGCTGCAGAGAGTGCTGTACAGCTATAAAGGTTTTGTTTGTTAGATAATCAAAGCTTCTCAGCGGGCCACTATTGCTGGGCGCAGCTGCACTATCCCTTTTGCTCTAAGGAAGGCATAGCTCACTACGTGCAGTTTCCAAGCTACATTTAACACAATTGCCTTACAGCTCTGAAAAAGCAGTTACCACAGAAACCCAACAGAGGCCAATTAGTCACATGATTAAATTAATTAAAAAAAAACCCATGGCATCTGCCATTTTACTTCATTTTGATGTTGGCAGAGTGGGACAAAACAGATTGCGAAAGATTGACTTGGGAAGAGTAAACAGTAAACCAGAGGTCCTGTGTAATATGATTTGTTGATTTTATGCATTTATAATTTATCCAATCATCAGCAAACATGGTCTTAAGTGACTGCTTATAATATATATGCTAATATGCCTTGTATTTTATTTAGTAGATTTTGAGTCACCCTGTATATATTTGATGATGTTTTATACTGTACTCTTACCACATTTCCATTTGTTAAGGGAACATGAATGCCTAGGGGCAGATTTATCCAAGTGTGAAATTAGTGCTCACCACAGAAAAATGTACCCACTCTCTAAATTTATGGGATTTCTAGAAGCATATTTATCAGTGGGTGAAAGTTAGAGTTCACCATTTGATAAATACACTTCTAAAAATCCCATAGGAATGTATTGAAATTTGGTGAGTTTTTCGTTGGTGAGAGCTGATCTGACACTGTGTGCTATAAGGATGTACCTTGCAAGACATATGGATCTGCTCACTTCATTATGACTAGTATAAAGTGGGGATCTTGCTGGTGAGGGTAGCGATCCCCATCACGCCTCCCCCCCCCCACCACCATGGTGGTGCTCATTTGTCTTCAATCCCTGTGGCCATGCTCACTTGTCTCCACCCCCTTGACAGCACTGTCTCCCCCTTCCCTGTTACTGGATTTACTTTCCATGCCTTGCATCCCTCTCAAAAACTGCTGACTCCCTTCCCTGCCTGCCATCACCCTCTACACTGCTAAAAGGAAATAATATTGCTGCACTGTGAACTCAGTAGTTGTTTGAATCTCCCACCCACATGATGCAGCTCCTTTATTTCTTTTATCTCTACAAGTGGGAAACACTGCCAGCCCTAAAACGTTGCCACCCTAAGCCCAGGCCTTTGTGACCTTCCCACAAATCCGTGCCTGTCTACAATTAATTATCTACCTTACATGAACTAACTACATGGAGTAGCTTCAGTTTCCCAGTTTGCCCTGTTTATCTCAAGAAATAACAAATATATATTTTTGATAATTAATACAATGCACACAAAATATGTTCAGCACAAGTCCTATTCATTAAATATATGTTTAACAAATGGGTATACTGCAACATTAGGGCAGTGGCACATGGGGAGATTAGTCATGGGACATGGGGACAAGTGTTGCTTTGGTTTTCTGAAGTTGCCCAAAGTTTCCTCGCGAGGCAACTCGAAGTGACGTGTATGCCATCTCACCTGCGATTTACATTCTTGCAGGTGGGATGGCATTTCGGGGAGATTAGTTGCCCGCGGTAGTTAAGATTTATCACGCCAACTAATCTCCCCATGTACCACTTCTAGGGTTATAAACTAGAATTTAAGATATTTTCTATAGGCTATATTCTGCTCAAATGGCATCTTGGGTTTGTTTCTTGTGACAAAACTAAAGAAAACTTTAAAGTAGAAGGAAAGGTACAATCACTGGGGGAGCCTAAATGTTAGGCACCCCTAGTGATTTTAATCGTTTACCTTATACACTGGGCCGGTGTTCCTGTTAGGAGGAAACTGCACCAGCCAGAGGTAGCTGCAAATGAGCGATCCTTTTCCTTCTTTCTTTGCGCCACTTGAGTATGTGCAGTAGAGTGAAAAGCAGAACTGTAACAAAATAGCTAGCTTTTTTGCTCTACTGCGCATGCATCAGCCTCGAGGATTGCGAATGAGAAGACGGAAGGAAGAGGATCATTTGCAGTACCCCAGGCTGGTGCAAGTTTTATGCTTATGTAAGTGGTTACAATCACTGGGGGTGCCTAATATTTGGCACCCCCAGCGATTGTGCCTTTCCTTTTTCTTTAAAATTTATAAAAAGTATTTATGAGTAGGGTCATTTGAAAAGCTATAACAATAATTACAAGGTTTTGCATCTTGTCAAAGGGCTGCACATTTATAGTTACATTAAAAAGGAAAGTTAGCCATCAATGTGTTATTACAGTAATAATAGATACAGTATTATATGCAGCAGAATATGTGGATGTATTTTAGAACATGGATGGCTGCACAGGTAGGTTGTATTAACAACAACTATTCCCAGAGTCTTATTTTGACTATTTCTGCTGCAGTTGTAAATGATTTGGGGTGCTAGGTAATAAAGCTGGACATGGTTCAATAACCTTTAGCAACCAGTCAGCAATTACCAATGATATAATTGGTTGCGTTTGGGTTGTTTGTTGTTCTTGACTTGCTCATAACTTCAGGTGTCATTAAAATTTAATTATTAAGGGAAAATAAACAGGCATAGAAGATTTTCTAGACACCAGTGTCCGATAGCAACTAATCAGATGCTTGTTTTCATTATATGACTGCATTAGACAAAGTTAAAACTAATTGCTGATTGGTTGTTCTGGTTTACTGGAGCAGGACTAATGTTTCTGCTATTATTACTTAACCCAAATAGCTGCTATCTTGCACAGCAGCAGGCAAGGAGCTTTTGTTGCTTTAATAATCTGACTTAAAGTGATCAAAGCAATGTGTAATTGCTACAACTAGGTTTGTAAATTTCCCATTTAGCATGATCTCTTCACCAGCATCAGGATTATCATGGACATATAAACGCTATTTACCAGAAAACATGTGCTTCATTAATGTTATTATAATTTATTTATAAAGCGCCAACATGTTCTACAGCACTGTGGTACACAGTTCATCAGAACACTGGGTGCATTGGTGCTCACTCTAAGTTGCTTGCAGCATGTGTGGGCACAAGTAGCTTAGTAAATAGTGCCAACGTGTGCTCAATTTTGCATCTATTTTAGTGCTTTGCAGTTGCACTTGCGTATAGTAATGAGCCCTCATATTTCCGAAGCCTGCACTAAACTCCCCAGGCTTGTGAATTAAAATGTTATGTTTTTGAGAAGAATTTCTGTGTGATAGTTATAAATGCATATGAATAATGGAGCACCATATAAATGGATGTATATGATCATGCAGCTTATTCTCTGGAAGCGAACTGCCCAATCTAGTTCAAGAGCTAGATTTCTTTGTCATGAGGCAGCAGGGTTCCAATTGCCTATAAAACATTTACAGAGCTTGCTTTTACTTCCCTTTGTACTGCCATATAGTTTTGTATTCTGTTTTTAACCGTTCCCATTGAGTACTGAACTGTAGTTGGCAAGGTACTGTCACAGCAGCTTTGTTAAATACCCGATTGTAGCTGCACAGTGCCATATAAATCGCTGTTATCTACAGAGGCCAACAATTGATAGCAGACTGGAATATGTTCTGCTGCTCTAAAGCAACACTCCAGACATCAGCCGCTAGGCTTAACTAGGCCTGGCTTGTCATCAAAATGGACACACACACCTGGCAACACAGAAGCACAGATGCTTCAATAAGAACAAAAATCTGGTATCATAACAAAATGCATTACATGCTAGAGGCAAGCATGGACTGATAATCTGCCATTCTGCTTTTGGAACTGCTGCAAAATCCATTGGCTACACAGATGTGGATACTTCCCTTGCACCATGGTTTGGAAACAATTTACATGAAATGAAGGCAATTAATCTTACTGTGGCCTGTTAACTCATTGCTAGCGCAGCATGAGGGAAAAGGATTGTTTGCCGAAGCATGTATGTTTTTCCGCTATTCCACAACAAAACAGAAGAAATACAGTGGGATGATTCTGATATAGATACGTTTCTTTGTGTGTATGCATAGACTGAATGCATTTTATCAGTACTAGACATACCTATGTTAGTATAGTTTTATAGTACCTCTCCATAAAGGCTATGAGAAAGCCTAGATGTTTGTCCGAGCCATTAATGAAACTGCACATTATCCCCCCCAGACTGCTTCAACATGCCCCCTTGTGGACACCAGTAAGGGAATAATAACATGATAGGAGAGCCTATGGAAGTGATAAGAATGTTTGTGGTTAGCCAGTCTGGGTGAAAAAGGCAGACAAGGAAAAGCTAAAACAAGAAACAACTTCATAGAAACTAGGGGACGAAAATATAATTGAGAAATATAATTAAAATAAATCAAAATAGTGTGTGGCTCTTTAACAGGATCCCTTAGATGGAGCATTGAAAACCTGGACTTTATAGCATAATTCAAACCCCTTTAAAACCTATTAATGCTGAACAGAGGATTGTTATAGTGTTTGTGACTTGTACTGACACCTCCAAAGGCTTCGTATTGATTGAACTCAGTCCTCTGTGCCAACAATAATTACTCTGCAAAAGCTTTGAATGCACATCAGGTTCCTTTTGCCTTGAACCCTTTTTTTCAGACACAATGAAGAGCTCAGACAAAGGTAGGAAGAAAGGACAAGACACAAAGGAATTTGGAATTATTAGAGCATTTTCCTGTTACTATATACATATTCCAGCATGTTCGCTCCATTTTATGTTTAATTACAGTGGTGTACTGAACAATTTAACATTCCACAAATACAAAATTCAGAATATCTGACAGGAATAGATATACCAAAAGAATATAAGGTACATCAGAACAATGCAAACATTTGAATTAGAAGCAAGGAAGCCCCAGCACATACAACACAGACACAGGCAACAAATCCAATATATATATATATATATATATATATATATAAATACAGATTTTTTGTAGTAAAACTTTTTTGTGTATATTAAGTCCCAGCGTGTGCAGTACTTTGTCTCTCTCTCTCTATATATATATATAGTACTCATTGTCTAACCTTCCTTCATTTTGGAAAATCATTTTATTGTTCCGCTTCATGGCTTGCTGCTGTAGAGTAGCTTTTATCATTGTGTGCGTGTCTGCAGATGACAGCTGCACTTGGTGATAACACAGAATGTGTATACAGACCTCGGAGATGGAAAGCCTTTGCTTTTTTACCACACGCTGGATTCACTTGCCAGAACTGCCAAGAGCAAGCTAATAGATTATAAGTAGAAAGCATAAGGGAAATCTGCCAAAGTCTGTTGATTTGCAGCAAATGTTGTACAATACTTCCTGGTGTAAGAAGAGTTAATAATCCGTTCTTTCTGGGTGGCAGACTGATTAAGTGCATGCACAGCATGGATAGCTATTAATGCAATTCATCGTTTGCAGTGTCTCGTTATCCCCTCCATCAATTATAGTTTTGCTTTTTAATTGGATATTGACTGTTGCAAGCTAGATGAGAGAAGACACTGCAGTGGCTACAGGCATAAAAAGATTTATCTCCCTGATAAGTTACTAGTTTCAGAGGTATAAGGAGTTCATTAGACTGTTAACTGTTTCTGAAACGAGACTGGATGGAATTATTTCTGATTATAGCTGACTGTTGGACACAATCTATTTAGATTTGGACAAATACTACACAAAAGACTGTGATCAAAAGCCAATTTATATACAGGTATTCTATTATCTATTATACTTATCTGGATTTCTTGGGACCTGGGTTTTTCCAAATCAGGGATCCCCATACCTGAAGTCTGCAAAAAAAATCAACTAAATAAAAACAATAGGAAATGAGAACCATTTGCTTAAAATGGACTCTTTGGAAGATGGGCTTTCAGTAATTTGTGCTTTCTGGATACCTGGTTTCCAGATAGGGATTCCATACCTATAAAATATATTACATATGTATTGAAATTGGCCACTCAAAAATTGGGTGATCTGAAAAAAATCATCTTTGGTCCAAGTATTTAGAAGACATGGCTCATATTTAGTTTAGCTGTACAGCCATATATATATATAGTTTAGATTTTCCAAACTATGTCAATGCCCCTCTCCCCTCAACCCATGGGGACCTAAAAGCATACCGTAGAGCTTATATTTAGTGAGTTTTTGTTTTATGCCTTAATGTTTTATTTGGTGACAAAAGAGATTCAGCTAGTTATAATTTACAAGGAGATGATGATACATTTATTTCATTGTATTCACCCAGATATGCCCATTCTTTCTTCACTAGGCTCACTATAAAAACCAGATAGGCTACTTACACAATTTGTATTGTATTGTGTAATTTGTATTGAGTTATAATAGAAGTTGAGATTCAAGAGGACCAATAATCTGGGTCAAGTTCCCAAGCTAAGGCATGTAAAGATCCTGGAAAAAGTTTTGTAGAAAAATATAGTGCAGTGCATTATGACATATTGAATTTTAGGTAGTAGGACCATCTTCAACAGATAAATGCTACCTGCAATTGAAAAGGGTGGTTTACCCTAGGGGGCTGATTTACTTACCCACGAACGGGTCGAATGGAGTCCGATTGCGTTTTTTTCGTAATGATCGGTACTTTGCGATTTTTTCGTATGTTTTGCGATTTTTTCGGATTCTTTACGAATTTTTCGGATCCAATACGATTTTTGCGTAAAAACGCGAGTTTTCCTATCCATTACGAAAGTTGCGTAAAAAGTTGCGCATTTTGCGTAGCGTTAAAACTTACGCGAAAAATGCGCAACTTTTCGCGTATTTCGCGTAAGTTGCGCATTTTTCGCGTAAGTTTTAACGCTACGCAAAATGCGCAACTTTTTACGCAACTTTCGTAATGGATACGAAAAACTCGCGTTTTTACGCAAAAATCGTATTGGATCCGAAAAATTCGTACAGAATCCGAAAAAATCGCAAAACATACGAAAAAGTCGCAAAATGTTCGTTTTCAAGTCGGAACTTTTCCAATTCGGGTCGGATTCGTGGGTTAGTAAATCAGCCCCTAGGTGTGTGTTTTCACTTTTGTTTACTTTATTGCTATGTGATTATTTTTAGCCCTATAGTTGTGTGGGTTTCTGGTAATGTGAACTCCCAGGCGAGAGTGTGCACTTATTATTTACAGTATTCCAGTCTCAAGAGTCTGTATAGTTGATGTAATAGAAGAAAAAATGCATTTGAGAAATGCTTTTGTTTATGTGTTCAAAAAGTACAGGCACATTTTAATATTTCTAAGCGTGAAAAACTAGGTGTATTTCAGAAACAAATGGACTTCAATTCTAATGGTCAATATAATTCTTTCTAGTGTCCTCTCTCCATAGGCCTCCAGTCTTTTAGCTTTGTAATACATCTCACAAACTTGCTTCTAAGCTTCCATCATCTTTCATTAAGGATAATAATGCTGATCATAACTGAAACAGTTATTGTTATCCGTGCATTTAAACATTTGGCAAATACACAATTGCACATAAAACCAAATTGTCTGTTTAAATCAGGGATGGAAATTGATATCTTGGGGTCTTTTCCCCCAAAACATTTATTTTACTTGAACACAATAGTGAGGCATATCTAATACAGGGATGGGATCCGTTATCCGGAAACCCGTTATACAGAAAGTTCCGAATTTCGGAAGGGCCATCTCCCATAGACTCCATTTTAAACAAATGATTCTAATTTTCAGAAATTATTTCCTTTTTCTCTGTAATAATAAAACAGTACCTTGTACTTGCTCCAAACTAAGATAAAATTAAACCTTATTGGAGTCTAAACAATCCTACAGGGTTTATTATGTTTAAATGATTTTTTAGTAAACTTAAAGCATGGAGATCCAAACCACGGAAAGATCACTTATCTGGAACACCCCAGGTCCCGAGCATTCTGGATAACAGATCCTATACCTGTATATATCATTTATACCAGTGCACATAATGCTGAGGTGAACAGGGAGAAGGGAGGATAAACTTTCCATACTGTACAGGTATTATAAGATTCTGGTTACCTTTTGGGATGCTTTTCTTGTAATGTACCAATGTTAATGTACCAATGAACACTTTTATATTATATGCCATACAATGAATATAATATAATGATGGCATATAAAACCAAGTTGTTTGTTTAAATTAGAGATTACAACAGATATTTAGGGGGTCCACATATATACAGTGGTGTGAAAAACTATTTGCCCCCTTCCTGATTTCTTATTCTTTTGCATGTTTGTCACACAAAATGTTTCTGATCATCAAACACATTTAACTATTAGTCAAAGATAACACAAGTAAACACAAAATGCAGTTTTTAAATGAGGGTTTTTATTATTTAGGGAGAAAAAAAATCCAAACCTACATGGCCCTGTGTGAAAAAGTAATTGCCCCCTGAACCTAATAACTGGTTGGGCCACCCTTAGCAGCAATAACTGCAATCAAGCGTTTGCGATAACTTGCGACGAGTCTTTTACAGCGCTCTGGAGGAATTTTGGCCCACTCATCTTTGCAGAATTGTTGTAATTCAGCTTTATTTGAGGGTTTTCTAGCATGAACCGCCTTTTTAAGGTCATGCCACAACATCTCAATAGGATTCAGGTCAGGACTTTGACTAGGCCACTCCAAAGTCTTCATTTTGTTTTTCTTCAGCCATTCAGAGGTGGATTTGCTGGTTTGTTTTGGGTCATTGTCCTGCTGCAGCACCCAAGATCGCTTCAGCTTGAGTTGACGAACAGATGGCCGGACATTCTCCTTCAGGATTTTTTGGTAGACAGTAGAATTCATGGTTCCATCTATCACAGCAAGCCTTCCAGGTCCTGAAGCAGCAAAACAACCCCAGACCATCACACTACCGCCACCATATTTTACTGTTGGTATGATGTTCTTTTTCTGAAATGCTGTGTTACTTTTACACCAGATGTAACGGGACACGCACCTTCCAAAAAGTTCAACTTTTGTCTCGTCGGTCCACAAGATATTTTCCCAAAAGTCTTGGCAATCATTGAGATGTTTTTTAGCAAAATTGAGACGAGCCATAATGTTCTTTTTGCTTCAAAGTGGTTTGTGCCTTGGAAATCTGCCATGCAGGCCGTTTTTGCCCAGTCTCTTTCTTATGGTGGAGTCGTGAACACTGACCTTAATTGAGGCAAGTGAGGCCTGCAGTTCTTTAGATGTTGTCCTGGGGTCTTTTGTGGCCTCTCGGATGAGTTGTCTCTGCGCTCTTGGGGTAATTTTGGTCGGCCGGCCACTCCTGGGAAGGTTCACCACTGTTCCATGGTTTTGCCATTTGTGGATAATGGCTCTCACTGTGGTTCGCTGGAGTCCCAAAGCTTTAGAAATGGCTTTATAACCTTTACCAGACTGATAGATCTCAATTACTTTTGTTCTCATTTGTTCCTCAATTTCTTTGGATCTTGGCATGATGTCTAGCTTTTGAGGTGCTTTTGGTCTACTTCTCTGTGTCAGGTAGCTCCTATTTAAGTGATTTCTTGATTGAAACAGGTGTGGCAGTAATCAGGCCTGGGGGTGACTACAGAAATTGATATTGAAATTGAAAATTGAAATTGATAAACCACAGTTAAGTTATTTTTTAACAAGGGAGGCAATCACTTTTTCACACAGGGCCATGTAGATTTGGAGTTTTTTTTCTCCCTTAATAACGTAAACCTTCATTTAAAAACTGCATTTTATGTTCAATTATGTTATCTTTGACTAATAGTTAACGGTTTTTGATGAGCAGAAACATTTAAGTGTGACAAACATGCAAAAGAATAAGAAATCAGGAAGGGGGCAAATAGTTTTTCACACCACTGTATATAATTTAATACCACAGTCGTGTCTTTTTTCCCACAAACATTTATTTTTACTTGAGTACAATAGTGAGTCATATCTAATATATTTTATCTATACCAGTGCACATGGTGTTGAGGTGAATAGGGGGAAGGAAGTATAATTAACCTATTCTGTACAGGTATTATAGGATTCTAGTTATCTGTACCAATGTTAATGGACCAATCAACACTTTTATATGTCACTGTAAGGTGTATATTAAAAATGCATTGGTGCTACAAGAATAATTTGTTTGTGACAAAAGGAATGCCATACTATGCATATAATATTGGATTGGCTGATACCAGCACATTGCAGAGAAGCAGCACCAGTTTTCTACTTTGCATTCCTTTTCCTTTAAGCTAAGTCTCCTCTTGTTTATTTAAATTAGTTGGCTACATTTCAGAAAGTCATCGTTTTAATGCAGTATAAAAAGGAAGCTATATAATTATATGCAAGCCATATGGGCTTTAGACGGCTCAGCTGTGATTTTCAGGAGGCACAGAAAGAAACTCAGAGAGAGAGATGAGCAAAGAGCAGAAGAGAGTGCAAATGTCAAGGAAATTAATGTTTTAATGAGCAAGCTACCAACACTCCTCTCACCTATTTCTTTTTAGTCTCTCATTCTGAAGCACAAAGTAATGCAGATTAGGGGAAAAACATATTCCATCCAAGCAATGCTGCTAATGGGCCTACTTAATGCCTCCATTTAAATTGCAGCTTTTTAAATTAACATTGTAGATCAAAATAACATGCACGTGAAATACATCATTCCAATAAAAAAGGAGTTACGTGCACACATCAGAGAAGAGTTCTTCTTGCTTTATTTCTAATCTTAGGATTGTAAGGTACTGCACAAGACAGTAGCCTCAATTTACTGACAAAATCAAGAAAAAAAGACATGCCGTCTAGCTTTGTAATTAGTGTCTTGAAATGTTTCTGCAGATGGAAAATATATTTTTCATTCAGAAAAGACAGTTATTTTTATATTTGTAATTGCATGAAAACAAAAAAAAATAAAATCTTTTCTTAGATAAAAGCGGTAGATATAAAAAAGATTTTCTTTATAGAACAAAGCATTTCACAAAAAAAGCATATAAACCTTTTGTCATTGTTAATCAATCTTTTCCCAGCTGAAATTTTGAACTCTTATTTTTCATCTGTCTATACATCTGAGGAGCCAGATAATGAAGGCTTCCCTTGTAATATGCCCAGTGCTAGTAATTTAGCTACTGACGCATGGGTCACTCGGGAGGAAATTCAAAAGAGACTTGAACATGTAAAGGTAAACAAAGGTCCAGGGCCGGATGGGATTCATCCCAGGGTATTAAATGAGCTGAGCGCTGTGATTGCCAAACCTCTTCACTTAATTTTTCAGGATTCATTGAGGTCTGGCATGGTGCCAAGAGACTGGCGGATTGCTAATGTGGTGCCGTTATTTAAAAAGGGATCCCGTTCTCAGCCTGAAAACTATAGGCCTGTTAGTCTGACATCAGTAGTAGGAAAACTTTTGGAAGGGGTAATAAGGGATAGGGTACTTGAATACATTGCAGTTCACAATACTATTAGTTTGTGCCAGCATGGTTTTATGCGTAACAGATCTTGCCAGACTAATTTAGTTGCCTTTTATGAGGAGGTGAGTAGGAACCTTGATGCTGGAATGGCAGTTGATGTCATCTACTTGGACTTTGCTAAAGCGTTTGATACAGTACCTCACAGAAGGTTAATGATCAAATTAAGGAATATTGGCCTAGAACATAATATTTGTAATTGGATAGAGAACTGGCTGAAGGATAGAGTACAAAGAGTGGTTGTAAATGGAACATTTTCTAATTGGACCAGTGTGGTTAGTGGAGTACCGCAGGGGTCAGTCCTTGGGCCTTTGCTGTTTAACTTGTTTATTAATGACCTGGAGGTGGGCATAGACAGTATTGTTTCTATTTTTGCTGATGACACTAAATTGTGCAAAACTATAAGTTCCATGCAGGATGCTGCCGCTTTGCAGAGCGATTTGACAAAATTAGATAACTGGGCAGCAAACTGGAAAATGAGGTTCAATGTTGATAAGTGCAAAGTTATGCACTTTGGTAGAAATAATATAAACGCAAACTATCTACTGAATGGTAGTGTGTTGGGGGTATCCTTAATGGAGAAGGATCTAGGGGTTTTTGTTGATAACAAGTTGTCTAATTCCAGGCAGTGTCATTCTGTGGCTACTAAAGCAAATAAAGTGCTGTCTTGTATAAAAAAGGGCATTGACTCAAGGGATGAGAACATAATTTTGCCCCTTTATAGGTCCCTGGTAAGGCCTCACCTTGAGTATGCAGTGCAGTTTTGGGCTCCAGTCCTTAAGAAGGATATTAATGAGCTGGAGAGAGTGCAGAGACGTGCAACTAAACTGGTTAAGGGGATGGAAGATTTAAACTATGAGGTGAGACTGTCGAGGTTGGGGTTGTTTTCTCTGGAAAAGAGGCGCTTGCGAGGGGACATGATTACTCTGTACAAGTACATTAGAGGGGATTATAGGAAGTTGGGGGATGTTCTTTTTTCCCATAAAAACAATCAACGCACCAGAGGTCACCCCTTTAGATTAGAGGAACGGAGCTTCCATTTGAAGCAGCGTAGGTGGTTTTTCACGGTGAGGGCAGTGAGGTTATGGAATGCCCTTCCTAGTGATGTGGTAATGGCAGATTCTGTTAATGCCTTTAAGAGGGGCCTGGATGAGTTCTTGATCAATCAGAATATCCAAGGCTATTGTGATACTAATATCTACAGTTAGTACTAGTGGTTGTATTTATAGTTTATGTATGTGAGTATAGATTGGTAGGTGTGGGTTAGGTGTGCTGGGTTTACTTGGATGGGTTGAACTTGATGGACACAGGTCTTTTTTCAACCCTATGTAACTATGTAACTATGTAACTATGTAACTATGTTCATGAGTATTTGGGCAAGAAGAGTATATAGGAGATATAATTGAAAAATCTACCAGTAAACACACAGGTTTATTTATCAAAGTTCAAATTTGTGAATTTTTAATAGTCAATAAATATTTTTGTAAATAGTCAATAAGATATTTTATATTTATAGGGAAATAATACATTTAAATAATACATTTTGACACTTTTTGCTAGTTTGAATGTTTATCAGTAGGTCTCTTAATGGCAAAGATATTTTATAATGTATGTATTTTAAGACAAAATATAAATTTTGGAAAAAAGAACGGCTTTGATAATAAATCAGTGTTAACAAAATGGAGAACAGGTATAGGATCCGTACAGGTACAGGTAATGGATTCGGAAACCTGTTATCCATAAAGATTTGATTTACGGAAAGGCCATCTTCCACAGACCTCATTTTGTTCTAATTATTCACATTTTAACATGATTTCCTTTTTATTTGTGATAATAGAACAGTATCTTGTACTTAATCCCAACTCTTCCTTATTGGAGGCAAAACATTACTATTGGGTTTAATTAACGCTTAAATAATTTTTAGTAGACTTAAGGTATGGAGATCCAAATAACGAAAAAGATCCCTTATTCGGAAAACCCCTGTTCCCAAGCATTCTGGATAGCAGGTCCCATGCCTCTTTATATGTACATTTATATACAACAAGGATATAGCTGTAGCAGTATATATGTTAATGTGCGTATGCTGTATATATAGTTATATTTTTGTATCTTACATTTATCTGTTTGCAAATGTTATGATTGTAGCTCTATTATTTTGAAGTCCCTAAATAGGCCATTATATTTCCCTTCAGGCTAGAGATGAAGATGGACATGGTGAAAATTTTCCCCAGCAGCACTATGCTAAGGAAACTCCGAGACTTGCCTTCAAGAATAACTGCGAACTACTTGTAAGAATAACAGTATTTAACCAAGTCGAGATTGTTACTTTAGCACAGTGTAAATGTCTGCACTTCTTTATATTGATATTCTAGTACTGTATGCACTTATATTGCTTTGTATAATATATTTATGACATACATAATTTTTAGACATATTAAACATCTTTATTAAATAAAGGGCCACCATACTCTTAATTATGCTTTTGCAAGTACATTACACCATACCCCTTGGATTTTAAGGCCATGTCCCTTACGGCTTTTTGTAAATGCATTACAGGACACTAAGAGAGAGCTGTGTGAGGCTTTATAGAAAGTTGTGACCTGAACTAATCTTCATGCAAACTAAGGTAGCAACACCTACACATTTAAGAAAAACCAAGTGGAAAATAATTGTACAGTCACCTTTTAATATTTAAACTAGACACATAGAAAAGGAAAATAAAAAATCAGGTATTGTGGCCCTTTAGAAGCTATTATTTTTATTAGCACAAATATATTGCACCATGTATTTTTTTTGTTTGGATCTTAGATTTATTAAAGGCAAAAATATAGCACCATTGCATATTTTGCATCATTTTGCTTACTTTTAATGTTTACTTATCAAGTTGTTTGAAAATTCTTAGTTCCATCCCATCCATCTGTCATATGCAGTAAATCTATGTGTATAATATATTATATACTGTATATATATTGTTTTTTTAAAATTTTATCTGACTTTTTGTCCACATTATGACCTTTTTCAAGGAAATCAGTGAAATCTTTATTTAGCAGGATATTCTAGAGGTAAAAAAGATAATTAGGCAAATAAGAGTAACTATTTGTAACTTAGGGTTGATTTTAGGGATGCAACGAATCCAAGATTTGGTTTGGGATCCGCCCAACATTTGGCCTTTTCAGCAGGAATTGGCTGAATCCATGCTTTTGCCCAAACTGAATCAGAATCCTTAAAATTGTGACTTTCTGTCACATTATTACCTTGCGTATATGCAAATTAGGATTCAGGTTCAGTTTGGTATACAGCCAAATCTAAAGTAATGAGGTATTCATAATATTGCTGAAGCCTGACATGTTTTCTACACTCTCCCAGAATTCCAGCTATACTGCAGGTGCTGTAATCCTGCACAAATTGTTGTTTCAGATACTGGAAGCACATACTGTACATTTGTGCAGGTTTGTAACTTACAGTACATATGTTTTATGCATATTGCTGCATTTAATGCATTTTGGAGATATCCACTAACATGGATGGATTGCGTTGTGCACTATTTTAATGATGCAAAGTATAAAGAGTCTGGCCACAGTGCAAAAAAAGGTTTCTTTATTTACCACCTACTCAAGACAGCTGGTAGGTATGGTGCCCCCTCACACCGTAGAGCTCTGCCTGTGCAAGTGATTTATGTATGATATTTATTGTCTGCAATTCAGCACTCATTTTAGCATCTGGCACTGCAACAAGAATAGTAAATGAGCCCAATTATTTGTGCTTACATTAAGTTGGCATGCTTTAAGTGGGCATTATATAATCATGCTTCACCAGTCAGAGCCATAAGACTTTTTGGCTGAGAACTGGCTGTTCAAATTGCCACACTTCTTCACAGTTTTGGTGTAGTGTTGAGCTAGGTCAGGCCTCCCTCAGTCAGCAGCACATATATCCAGGGGGATTTATGTGGTTTTATGGCCTAACCTTTGCCCCAATGGTATGCACTGCTGAGGTAAAGGATAGCGCCACTGATTTAAAGGGGTAATTTACTTAACACTAAGGTGCCCAAAAGCATGCCCATTAGAGCTCATTCATAGAGCACTTCTGTGGGTCTGGCTGAGCTATGTACCTCGTGGTGGATAAAAACATCAGCAGTGTAGTAACAGCATCCTATCACCTGCCATAGAGCAGGCAGGAGGTAGAGGATTCTGTTGTGGTCTGCACCCACAGGTGTTCCTTAATTGCAAGTCTGAATGATGCTCAAGTTAGGGGGCTAGAGGGGAGTGCCTACATTACTCCCCCACTTATCAAAAATACAGTGCTGTTATTATAAGGGGAAGATTGTTATAATTTACTGTTAAAGGGGAACTATCATGACAAAATAATTAATATGAGCTTCATCTCATGTAAATAAGAAACTTTATAAATATAATCAATAATTCCGTTTCATTTCTGAAATAAGTACTCTACATTATACCCCTTTCAGCAATTAGTCTCCATGCAGGATTCAGAGTGAGATTTTGATGGATAATTAGGTCAGATACATAACTGGGGCCTTTCTTTTTTTAAAAGATGTATTTGACAAAAACTCTGCATCTGTGTTGGAGTAGTTTTCAAGCAGTCAGCTCTAATGTATCTTCTAGTTCAGGGGTGGGCAAACTACGGCCCGCAGGCCACATCCGGCCCCTTGGCCTTTTTAATCCGGCCCGCCAACGACGCCAAGTCTCATCACGCGAGACTTGGTGTCATTGGCGGGCCGGAATTAAACAGACTAAGGGGGCGTAACGCTGGCCTGGCCCTGCCCGCCCTGGGCCGGTCTGGCCCGGGGGTAAGTAAATGTGGCCCGTGAGCCAAAAAGTTTGCCCACCCCTGTTCTAGTTAAAGGGAGTCCCTCCACTAAATTATTAGACTCTGACTCCTGCATGAGAGACAGATGTTGAGGCTTTTTATGTTTGATGTATTTGATATGTTTTGATTTTTATTGATTGTGCTTAGAAAGTTTCTTTTTCCAGGAGAGGAAACTCACATAAAATGTTCATCTTTGTAACAGTTACGGTTATATATTTCAATACTTTTCCACTTTATCATAATGAAAATTGTGGTTCTTCTACGTAGATTTAAAATTTGACTACACAGTCATTATGAATTCTGTGTTTTTATACTAACGAATAAACTCAGATTACAAAGGTTACTGCAATAGTAATTTCTGGGCATCATAACCTATTTATATAGAATGGATGTCAGTGTCATAAATGCTGTTTAATAGCAGAAGAACTTTCATGCATGTATTTTTCCATTTAAAAAAGTACAATAAGACTTATTCAGGATATGTTTCAGTGGTAATAAGAAATTCAGAGCAAAAAGAAATATGAGTGGATTAAAAAACCAACCAGCATATATTGCTTTTACAATTTAGCTCTTAGTAGTGAGTTCTACATTACCTTTATGTTTTAGAGGAAAGAAGTTTCCTTCCTACACTATACACTATAATTTTCACCAGCCTAATAGATTACATATCTGACATGTACAACATCTATAGTAGCAGCTGAAATTCCAAGTCCTAAGGAAATGTGATGTCTCAAATCAGGCTGATCTGATTGTTCAGCCTTCAACACATATCAGTCTAAGATACCATCATATAAGCCCCATACATGGACCAATAGGAAGCCAACTTGTACAGGAGTGGCCAAGTAGGACATCTTAAAGGGACAATTACTAAAAAGTTTTTTTAATTTGCACATTCAAAATAGGACAAATAAATAGGGCTTGTATGTCGTCTGCCTATTATTTCATTTAAGATAGCAATATATTATCTTATTATTATTTTTTCTAAAAAAATGAATGGATTGTTGTTTTGTTTTTACCCTTACTACCTCCTTCTCCACCCCCTGGAGGCAGCAGAGTTAGTGTAAAATAATATAATGAGCTTTGTATTAACAAACCCCTCTCTTCTCCAGTTCCTGTCAGTGTCAGGCTTACAGAAGCATTATTTTACAAGGAGTTCAACTAGGAAGGGTAAGTTGATTATATATATTCTCATCCTCCCACTCTTATTCTGAAGATAAAAGGAGGTAGGACTCAGCATAAACTAAAGTGGTTTCATTTTTACTGTTATGCACATTTGAGTGCAAGAAAAAATATTTTAATTTACACATAGTTTGCCCACTACAAGCCCTATTTATTAAACACATAATAAATACAGGTTCATATTGTCCCTTTAAATTTCATATTACATAGTTACATAGTTACATAGTTACATAGGGTTGAAAAAAGACCATTGTCCATCAAGTTCAACCCATCCGAGTAAACCCAGCACACAACCTATACTAACCAATCTATACACTCACATACATATGTATGCATATACATACATATGCATATGCCTGTATTTCTTATGCTTAGCTCTATAGAAGGCAGTATATACCACAGCCCAGTGGCTTCTGTCACAGCACAAAATGTAGAAAGGTTTTGAATGAAAAGAAAAAATAGGGTCGTCCTGGTAAAAACCTATGGGCCGGATGTGGTCCTCTATGTTTACCGCCCATGATCTAAATATTCAGGTTATGGAACTACAACATGGTAGAAATAGTTGCCTAGATCACTGGTTTCAAACTTTCAAAGTTGCTACCCTATGGGTAGCCAATACTTTAGATAACAGGGCAACATCTAAAGAGCTCTTAAAGAAACAGTAACACCAAAAAATGAAAGTATATAAAAGTAACAGTGTCATTCTGTGGCTACTACAGCAAATAAAGTGCTGTCTTGTATAAAAAAGGGCATTGACTCAAGGGATGAGAACATATTTTTGCCGCTTTATAGGTCCCTGGTAAGGCCTCACCTTGAGTATGCAGTGCAGTTTTGGGCTCCAGTCCTTAAGAAGGATATTAATGAGCTGGAGAGAGTGCAGAGACGTGCAACCAAACTGGTAAAGGGGATGGAAGATTTAAGCTATGAGGTTAGACTGTCGAGGTTGGGGTTGTTTTCTCTGGAAAAGAGGCGCTTGCGAAGGGACATGATTACTCTGTACAAGTACATTAGAGGGGATTATAGGCAGTTGGGGGATGTTCTTTTTTCCCATAAAAACAATCAGCGCACCAGAGGTCACCCCTATAGATTAGAGGAACAGAGCTTCCATTTGAAGCAGCGTAGGGGGTTTTTCACGGTGAGGGCAGTGAGGTTGTGGAATGCCCTTCCTAGTGATGTGGTAATGGCAGACTCTGTTAATGCCTTTAAGAGGGGCCTGGATGAGTTTTTGAACAAGCAGAATATCCAGGGCTATTGTGATACTAATATCTACAGTTAGTATTACTGGTTGTATATATATAGTTTATGTATGTGAGTGTATAGATTGGTTAGTATAGGTTGTGTGCTGGGTTTACTCGGATGGGTTGAACTTGATGGACAATGGTCTTTTTTCAACCCTATGTAACTATGTAACTAAAATATAATGTGCTGCTGCCCTGCACTGGTAAAAGTTGTGTGTTTACTTCAGAAAGTCTACTATAATTTATATAAAAAAGCTGCTGTGTAGCCATGGAGGCAGCCATTCAAAGGAGAAAAGGCACAGGCACATAGCAGATAACAGATAAACCACTATTGTATTCTACAGAACTTATCTGTTATCTGCTATGTAACCTGTGCCTTTTCTCCTTTTTTCCAGCTTGAATGGCTACCCCCATGGCTACACATCAGCTTATTATATAAATTATAGTAGTGTTACTGTAGCAAACACACCAGTTTTACCAGTGCAGGGCAACAGTACATTATATTTTTATTACTTTAAAGCTCTTTCATTTTTTGGTGTTACTGTTCCTTTAAGGTGAGATTTGAAGTAAATGCTTATTTACTGACCTAGATATTACTAAAGGGCCAAATTTGTAAGGTCAAATTTGTTTTCACTTATATTTTTTTCTCCTCTTTTTACCTCATTTTATTAGGGATTCTTCCTGCTGGATTGCGTGGGAAGCAGTAGGCAATAGGATAGGTAGGCAATGTCAGGCAGATCACTAAATGTCTCCCAGGTACAATATAAAGATACCATATAGGGACTGTAAATTAAATTGAGATCATTTTAACCTCTCTGGATAAAATATACACAAACCGATTTTCATTTAATTCGGGCTATGACATTTAGTGGATGTGGTTTAAAAGGGGAGTGGTGAAATAGTTGGTGTGACCTATAGCATTTTTTATTCTAAATGCTATATGGCCACTCCTCCCTGGGTGTCCTCAGACTTTTCTTTAAAATTATGGCTACCACAACATATACTGATCTTAACTCTAACCTGCAAGCACCCTGAGATCAAAATGATATTTGTTAAATAATTGTCTTGTTAAACAGATTAGAATATTTCAAACAGTAATACACTGGGTATGTTGGTCCATTTAGAAATATATATTTAATAATTGCAATTACTAGGGGTAAGGGCAGTAAGTTTACAGCAAGTCTGGCAGACCGAGAGTGGAATTCAAAATAGGCCCTAGCATTTCAAGCACACAGAGGCCCAAACAGCCCCCCACAAGCCCAATAAGCGACTGTCTATCGCATATAACAGCAGTTCCCCTGGCATTTTCCAGAATCTACAGCCAGTTCAGGCCCAAAGTCTAGTAACTGATAGCAACCTGACAACCTGAATTTAAGCAGGTGACTAGTAAATTAAATTTGCTGCTTGTTTGCTCTGGATTACCAGACATGGGGAAAACATTAACACTTCTTTTACTTTACCCCATGGATTAGGACAGAAGGGTTGCAACATTAATCTTATCCAGACTATAACCTATATGTTTTCTCGAAAGTGCTTGGCAAGTTTACAACTGCCTTTGGAGTTTTAAACCCCTGTAACTGTTTTGCAGATGAAATGTTGGCTTAATCATATTTTGTAAACCCTCTGCACACCCATAGTACGCACAAAAGGTTGATACAAAATCTTTTATACTTGTGGTTTAATGCCACCATCAAAGCAGTTTTTTTCTGTTTTTAAAGGACATATAGATCACCCTACAAAAAAACCTGAAACAGTGAACACTCTCTTTTAAATCTTTAAATACCTGCCACATTAATTGTTAAAAGTTTAATAGTAAGGCAGCAGCAGCATCCCCTTAGGATTCCTTCTTCTCCTCTAACCCACTCAGCCCCCTCCTTTAAGAATTTACTTTGGCTGTTGGATATTGGGCATGCTCAGTTCTTCTCAACTGAAGGTTTCTAAACACACCCTCCATTGTAGCAGTCAATGAAGAGATGGTATTGGTGATTTCCATAGGAACTCAGCTCTAGCTGTGCACTGGAGAAATATGTTACAGGGCACAATTAACTTTTTATCATAGTAAATTCTCTGTGTGAGCCTGCATTTACAGCCGCCTTGTTCTGTTTGCAGATGTATATGTCGCTGATGAGGTCAGAGGGAGAATGGCAGCTGGGTGAAAGCTGCTATTTGTTTTACGAAAATGTGATGGTGCTGGTGAACTAATGGGATATATTTGGTAGAAATGGTGTGGTTTGGGTGAGGGTGATATGCCCAACTTATATACATAGTAGGAAAATGTAGGTTTTACATGTCCTTTAAGAAAAGAGGGTTTTATATATATATATATATATATATATATATATATGTTTGGGCCTCATAAGGAGACCCTGTCATTGAAGAAATAAAACAGGGATTTTTGTAGTGATGACTGGGAAATATTTAATGACCTATGGCCCTTCAACTGAAATGTAACAGGCTTTGGATGTTTGGTGGGTGGTGGGATTTGCCCATAACATGTTGGAAACACTGACGTAATGTGTCACTGATGCCAGGTTGCCCTTCTGTGCATACATTTTTCAACCTACAGCTGCTTCTAATGCAGGACACCAGTACTTGTGGAGCCTAGGGCAATTGCCCCTAATTAGGACCCCTATGTATTGGCCCATAGTTTAATTAATGTTTAGTTGCATGCATATTTTGCTTTCCTGACTTTCACAAGGAAAGGAGTATGGTTCTGAAATATAAGTAGGGCTAAAAACTTGATTCAGTTTTTCCTTGGAGGTCTATTAAATCCATAGAGGCTCTCCCTGGTACAATTCAGAGAACTTGTACTAATGGCCTGTCAAGCAAGATTTCAAGCGAAGAGGAAACAAAGTGCTTTCTTAGCTTCGGGGTTTGGCTGGTTATTTTGCTGTCTTGTTTATTGCAAGAAAAACAGCCTCTGCCTCTCAGAATGTATGTGCTCTGAGGCAGCTGCCAGGATGGATAGAGGGGATCCACAGCGGTAGTCTGGGGAACTCCCTATAGTGCCAGAACTCATGCTGATATTTTAGGAAACAGTCTTTTCTATATATATATATATATATTTATATTGTATTCTCTTGCTTTCTATTCTGCCATGCTAGTGAATACAAATCACAATAGCATTATCGTCCCTTTGTAACTTAGCAGTCATCATATTTTATTGCTTTCAAAATCATTTGACATTAAACTACATGATTCAAGCTAAATAGATATTTAGTTGCAGAAAACCATTTCATTTGTCTGAGCCATAGAATTATTCTTCTGTTTGTGGGCAATAATTGGTTTTGCCATTACACTAATTGTTTAGACACCATTTGCTGATAATTAGTTTTATGCCTAGTGAAAAGCACTGATCTGTCATTTGGCCCAAGGAGTGGATGTCACCAGAAGTGGCAGAGGCAGATGGCAGAGATATCAACTAACCCCAGTGTGATAATCAGTCCTGTGATTCTTACGTTATAGGTTAGGGCCCCAAAATGGGTCCCTATACTTGTTAAAGTTGGTTTGCATGCCCCCCCCCCAAATACAGTAAAATTGCCTCCTACATTAGGAGACAGTCATTAAGACAAGGTACATATCTAGTTCTAAATCAATATTTGGATCAAAAAAGTGATTCTGCCATTTAATTTAGAGCAGGGTTTCTTAACCTTTTTTAGGGGATCCAAACAGTCATATGAAATCATGGTTAAAATGGCAAGTAGGTAAATGTCTGGACAGGGAGGCAAAATGTGCCCTGGCATTTCAAGTACACAGAGACCTAAACAGCCCCCGCCAGCCCAATAAATAGTGACTGCCTATGGCATCTTACAGAACCCTCAGATTGTAACATGTATCTCTAACAGAAAAAATGGTTGCAATGGGTCCAAAATGTCGCTTTGCAACAAATTTTGCATTTGTGCGACAAAAATAAACAGTTACTTAATTTCTTGCGACAGAAGTTTGTGTTGTGTTTTGTGAGTGCAAATTTTTTAGTTTGTGCATGAGCACAGTGAATGGAATAAAACTTCTTAACGGCTATCTTCAAGCAGGTGTTAAACATTCGTAATGTAATAAATGTATAGTTAACAGTATTATATTCGCAAAAATGTCATTTTACACAGCATGTGCGGTTTTTATTACAATCCCCCTTAAATCGTTTGTTAAAATATGCTACTTTATTAGCTTCTCCGCTGTGCATTTGGAGCTGCATTTAACTGTGCTGTTAAAAACTGTTGCAGTTTTATTTTTTAAATGTTCTTTGTAAACTTACTAAAATTTCCAACAGATTATTGGGGGTATTTATGATGCAACAGCAAAGCACTAATTTGGAAACAAAACTGAATGGAACATATTCTACAACTTGCAAACTCAATTTGTATAGTGTCAAATGTTTATGCACAAGATGACAAAATATATTAAATCCCAACAATGTTCCAAGAGTTCATTCTAGGATTGTATCCTGAACTCAGGGTGAATGTCCCTCTTGGTTTAAACTCAGACTTAGACTGAATCAAATAGTTAGTGCTATATTAAAAGGGTGGGACTACTGATGCAAGTTCCTCCCCTGAATAAAAAGGCAGGTGCTGGAAACGAAAAGGGTTATTTCTATTGATGGGCCAGGCATGGATTCGTGGTGAATTTCCGCGTTTCACCATTGGCGGAACCATTTGCCGTGCATCCAAATATTGTCGCGTGCAGTGTGTGGCAAAAAAATTTCAACTTCCATGTTTACGTGACAAAAAGACACATGAGTTTTTGGATTTGGTTCAGCCAGGACCATGGATTCGACTGAATTCTGCTAGAAAAGGCCGAATATTGTCCGAATACCGAACTGAATTCTGGATTTGGCGCATCCCTAGTTGCCTTCCATTTAAATGTGCTGATAATCAGAATTAAAGAAAATAGGATACATTTAATTGTCTTTAACTGGTATGGCTGTGTTCTTAATCTCATTGTGGATGTGGAAAACTTACTGCCATACACTTTATCTGCCTAAACTGTGCCTTACTGTTAGGAAGCAGGCTAACTTGTTAGATGGAAGTCATACTATTTCATTTTAAAAAGCAGAAAAAGCCCTGACCTAGCATCTGTTTACATTTGTGTTTAATGAATCAGTTATAGCTGAACAGTATGTAATAATAACCTTAGCATGCCTGTATTTTGAGGCCCATCAAAATGCAAAATATTACACACCTGTAGGGAGCTGGTTTATTTTAGGTGATATGAGCTAATATGAATAAGAGATACATTAGGTTAGAGAATGTCTGCTTTTAAAGAAGCCTAGAAAAACTTTGTTCTCCACACGGCTCTGGGTCCAAACCCAAGTAGGATCAAAAGAAAAAAGACAGTAATGCACTCTGTGTTTTCCACAGACAAAATATTGATCATTAAAATACGGTGAAATTATGCAGCTATGTATTATTAAACTAATAATAATTAAACTATTTAATTGATTTTTTAATTAAAAATGTCTCAGGTTTTTTGTTTTTTTTGCACCAAAATGACAGTTTCACTTTCCAGCTCCGTGTGGTTCTTCCTAGCAAATGTTGGTGGAGGAAAATACAGTTAATCAAATTACCAGTCCATTGATAAACCCTCTGTATGATAAAATGCTTTGTGTCTGAAATCCTGACACAGGCTGCAGCTTGCAGGAGGGAGGGGTTTGTTTATGCAGATTTCATTATCTCTAATTAAACACACTTTCTTCACTACAGCAGCGGGAGAGGGGTGAAGGAAATACAGTTACAAAGAAAACAATGATCTCTGTGTTTTCTAATAGAAAAAATTAGAAAAATATAGATTTATTTAAAGGAATAGGAAAAACGGATTTACAACAAAAGTCCAATTTATCATGTTGAACAAATGTATATATAGGTGTGTACTGCCCCTTTAAAAAAGGAAACTGACAAGTTTAGATTTGTCATGATGCTGTCATCCCCAGGACACAATTTTTTCCCACAGCAGATAAATGTAAGACAGATGTACCCCTGAGAAAATGGATTTAAAAAAAGAAAATGTCATCCCCATTGTATCAGATCCTGTGGACAAGACGAGATAAAGTATAACTTGTTAGTGTCCCTTTCAATACATTTTTAATGTGTCAGCACAGTGCTGTCCAACTGGCGGCCCGCGGGCCGCATGCGGCCCGCGACCCCCCTCTGTGTGGCCCCCCACCTGTCTGGCTGCTTTGATGGATTACCTTTGAGTAAGCATTAAATGGTATCAGTACTGTGATTAACTGCCCCCCTGCATGGTTCTCACCTCAGATTCAGGCTGTAATCCCTCTGTATTGTTTAAAATTGTAATCCCCTGTGTTTTTCACACCTTTTAATACCTGCATTGTTCACCCCCTGCAGTGTTCACACCTCAGGCTCAGACTGTAATCACTCCCATTGTTCACTTCTTCACACCTCAGACATAGGTACTGTAGGCAGAGTATGGCACATACAGCCAGCATAGGGCAGGTAGAGTATGGCACACACAGGCAGCATAGGGTCAGGGAGGGTATGGCACACACAGGAAGGGTAGGGCAGGCAGAGTATGGCACACACAGTCAGGGTAGGGCAGGCAGAGTATGGCACACACAGGCAGGGTAGGGCAGGCAGAGTATGGCACACACAGGCAGGGTAGGGCAGGCAGAGTATGGCACACAGAGGCAGCATAGGGAAGGCAGAGTATGGCACACACAGGCAGGGTAGGACAGGCAGAGTATGGCACACACAGGCAGGGTAGGGCAGGCAGAGTATGGCACACAGAGGCAGCATAGGGAAGGCAGAGTATGGCACACACAGGCAGGGTAGGACAGGCAGAGTATGGCACACACAGGCAGGGTAGGACAGGCAGAGTATGGCACACACAGGCAGGGTAGGACAGGCAGAGTATGGCAGCCCTATGCTGCTTGTGGGAGGTGAACCTGGCAGGGGTTTGTTGTGGGAGTTTGTTAGCAGTTGGAAATAGCCATTAAATGATCCCTAAGGTGTGTAATTATGTACTGGGGGTTGCTCTGCTATCCACAGGGGAGGAGGAGGCATATGGAATTTAAGGGTATATCTTAATATGACATAATTCTTTCACATATGAATGATGGTTGATATCCCCACAGTAAGGACCAAGCATTTGGGATTTTGCTGTGCTACCACCATTGTGATAAAATAGGTGTGGTTTGAAGTGGGTGTGGTTTCAAAAAGGGGAGTGGTCAAAACTGGCTTCCATTAGCGGCCCTCCACCATGTATGCTAGAGAAATTCCGGCCCTCGGCACCGTAGAAGTTGGACAGCACTGTGTCAGCATATTCTCCAGTGCTCTCCCCTAGGGATTATAAAAAGTTAGATTGGATTATTTTAGTCCAATTACTAAGCAGTGTCCATTGAGTTAATTTTTAACTTGAAATTACCCTTTAGCTGCAGTTTTAAGTACAGACTATGTGGAATGTACATTTAGTTTTCAAGGATTAAAAGGAAACATGGGTATTTTAGTGGGAATTGGTCCCTGCTGGAGTGGCATTGACTCCGAGCTATGCCCAAGGCAAAAAGTACACTTCAGTTTAAATGAGAAATTGCCATCAACATTTTCTTGGTCATTAATTATATGTGTGTTGGATATAACGTGGAACAATAACAAGATTTTACATGGACACATACTGTATATAAATATCTATGTACAGATTGAGAGAATAATATATTTGTTTCCAAAAACTGCTTGTTTTAGTTTGAAAGCAACATAGGCTGACAGAAACATTATAATGCTTTTTATAGAAGTAAAATGTACAAAAGGAATTTGAAATTTGTTGCTGTGCAATACAAGGTGCTAAAGTGTATCTTTTAAAAAAAGATATATATATATAAATGTTTTTTTAATGTGTACTGAATTCTTACATTGCGATACACATAGTCCTGCTTTATTTTGCGCATTATTCAAACCAACTCCATTATTTTATGTTGCCAATTGCCATCTTGCTGTCCTTGTTCTTAAAGCTTGTATAAATGCATTCCTTTACCACCTTTTGAGATGTTTTCTTTCTTCATTTGGGAAGAATCTCCATTTCTTTTTAAAATTATATTTCTTATTCCTATATTCCTTTTGCTCAACAGTTACTAATATTTTACTGTGTGTGATATGAGCCTGAGAATAGCACACTAGGGGAGGGACTGGAAGGCCTGTATTTGATAGGTTATGCTTAAGAATCCTGTAAAAACAAAACATATTTAGGAGTCAGACTGCTGTATAACAGTTTCACCCCAAAACTATACTTTTTTATACCTTTTTTTGAATGCTGCATTTTCAAATTGCCAAAGAGGGGATGGCTTATACCCTTGCCTAGTTATGCTTCCCTTTAATACAGTTGCCATGGCTAAGCTTAGCATGATAAATTATAGAACCCAGCCCCCATTCTTGTGTGATCTACATCTGCATTTTCCAAAAATTTGTAGGGACCCATAGGGTTAAGCTCCCTATGGCTTTATACCTACCGCTTCACACCTTTACTGTTATTGGGCGAAGCCCTCTGTACTCAGGTCACAGTTTAGAACCACTGTCCCTATTGGTCTAGTTAGGTTGTTCACACCCCCTGCAGACTGATATAGTGTCTAGCAGGAGGGTGTGACTTCCTCTTTGGCTGAAGTCTGCCTTCCAAGCAACACTCCATTGAGTCTGGGAGCAGACAGTAGGCCCCAGAAGTGATAACATCCACTTGGGGGACAGGGCCCCGTGAACGAGGAATTAGCCAGCACAGCGGATTGTTTAATAGGACTTTCCAGGAAAGTCAGCTCTAGCAAGCAAGGGCAGTCTTAATAGCCCCATCAAGGAGAGATTAGATCCAGGAGTATTTCTCCTATCCGGCAATGTTGCCTCAGTGTAGGGCTAGAATAACCCTGATCCCTACTCACCGGAGGACTCATATGCTAGAGGTTATCAACCTGAAGGAGCAGATACTACCCAGACTATCTCCAAAAGGGTATTGGCTGAAAGGTGTGTTTCCCTGCCCAGACTTTCAGCAAGTTGTAGTTCAACTACACCCTCAGCTCCTATCCAGGTTTCTTCCATTTAGCGAAGGCCCATCTTAAGAAAGAGGGTTGCATGTAACACATGCTCTACATCAGTGCTGTCCAACTTCTGTTGTACCGAGGGCCGGAATTTTTCCGACCTACGTGGTGGAGGGCCGATAATGGAAGCCAGTTTTGACCACTCCCCTTTTTGAAACCGCACCCACTTGAAACCACACCCATGTTATCACATGACCATACCCATATTAATGGTTGTAGTACAGCAAAAACCTGCCATACTCTGCCTTCCCTACCCTGCCTGTGTGTGCCATACTCTGCCTTCCCTACCCTGCCTGTGTGTGCCATACTCTGCCTTCCCTACCCTGCCTGTGTGCCATACTTGGCTGGTTTGTGCCATACTTGGCCAGTGTGTGCCATACTCTGCCTGCCCTACTCTGCCTGTGTGTGCCATACTCTGCCTTCCCTACCCTGCCTGCGTGTGCCATACTTTCACTGTGTTTGCCATTCTTGGCTGGTTTGTGCCATACTTGGCCTGTGTGTGCCATACTTGGCCTGTGTGTGCCATACTCTGCCTGTGTGTGCCATACTCTGCCTGTGTGTGCCATACTCTGCCTGTGTGTGCCATACTCTGCCTGTGTGTGCCATACTCTGCCTTCCCTACCCTGCCTGTGTGTGCCATACTCTGCTTGCCCTATGATGCCTGTGTGTATGGCACACACAGGCAGCCTACAGTGACACAATGTTGGCACTGCTCCTACAGTCTGCACAATAACTATATATTAAAAAACTTTTTAATTGCAGTACCACCTCAGTATATGTTCTTTTTGTAGTGTGCAGGGATTATTTGTGGGTTTCTACTGCTCCTGAGGTGTGAACAGGGGAACAATGGGGGTGATTACAGCCTGAGCCTGAGGTGTGAACACTGCAGGGGGTGAACAATGCAGAGATTAAAAGGTGTGAACAACACAGGGGATTACATGTTTAAACAATACAGCCTGATTACAGCCTGAATCTGAGGTGAGAACCATGCAGGGGGGGCAGTTAGTACTGATACCATTTAAAGCTTACACAAGAGTAAGCCATCAAAGCAGCCAGACAGGTGGGGGGCCACACAGAGGGGGGTCGCGGGCCGCCAGTTGGACAGCACTGCTCTACATCATTTCTAGCCTGGTTTAACCCCTACATAGCCAAAATAGTGTTACAAATGTTTTATTAAATACTCTTCTATTTCCCAAATAGATGATTTTGTATAAAGGATATCTGTTGTTTCAGTACTTTAGCTCAGTAAAGCTCTCCTTATATATATGAGAGGTCACCACTGCCATCCCTGTGTAAGTCCCTTGTAGATTTCTGTAAAAACTACAAAACAGTCTATTTAATATTTAAAAAAATAAAAAGTGTTAAGAAGTAATCCAAGCTTTCCTTTTTAGCCAGACCATTAAATAATATCTAGATGAAACAATTAATTACTGCAAGATCTGTTTGTTTAAGCCATACAAGATGGAAAGAAAAATATATGGGCATAGATTTAGATTTTTCCTATCAAAAGAGAGTATTATTTCTGCTGATGCCATCCTTTCATGTGGTTTAACAGAGTACAATCTGCTGCAGAAAAGAAACTGAATGAGATCAAACCCATTTAGCTTATAAGTACTACACTGGCAACAAGCCACTAAAATATAAATAGCCTCAATGTCAATTGGATTCGTTTATACAATTAAATTACGTAGTTGTACATTTTAAGTGTTTTATTTATAGTTATCTATTAAAGATTGGTTTTAGCTAGGAACCCCTTCCAAAAAGGAAATTATATGAGATTTTCAGGAGATGTCATCTGAACAAATTAAAGAAATGGTAACATGTTTTAATAATTGATTGGAACAAGTCAATATGGGTATAGGATCTGTTATCCATAAACCCCCATGTTACGGGAAGTCCATATAGTCCACTTAAATCAAATAATTATCATGTTTTAAAAATCTTTGGGGAAGTTTTTAATATTTCCTTTTTCTCTGTAATAATAAAACAGTACCTTGTACTTGATCCCAACTAACCTGCAAAAACCCATATTGGTGGCAAATCAATCTTAAGGTGGCCATACACGCACCGATATTATCGTACGAAACCTCGTTTCGTACGATAATCGGTGCGTGTATGGCATGTCGGCGAG
Source organism: Xenopus tropicalis (assembly GCF_000004195.4). NCBI lineage: Eukaryota > Metazoa > Chordata > Amphibia > Anura > Pipidae > Xenopus > Xenopus tropicalis. Next base: position 78,767,125 of record NC_030681.2, on the reverse strand, counting down.
CCGACCGATATCGCAGGAAGCTGCTGAAATCGGTCGGCTCGCCGATCGGCCAAGTTAGAAAATTTTGATCGGGCGCCATAGAAGGCGCCTGACCAAAATTCTCCCTTCAGAGCTGAATCGGCAGAAGGAGGTAGAAATCCTATTGTTTCTACCTCCTTACCTGCCGATTCAGCCCTGAATGGTGTGTGGCGGATCTGACGATGTTTCGTGCGACCGACGGTCGTACGAAACATCGTGAGATCGCCACGTGTATGGCCAGCTTTATTGTGTTTATTTAACATGTAAAAGATTTCAGCAGCCTCAAGGTGTGGTGACCAAATTTACAGGTCCCTTATCCAGAAAACATTCTGAATATACCTATACCTGTATTACTATACCAATTCATGGCGTCCGTTTACTAAAATTGGCTATGAGCAGTGCAATGCTTCCACAGGCTAGAGTACAAACATTAGCAGTGCTGCCTCCATCCTAGTTTAAGTGACGGAACCAATCTCCCAATCTCCACACCCAGGTATCTCAGCACACTTAATACTGCAGGTCTTGTGAAAATGTATCCTGTCTTTTCCACATTTCTGTTATTTTTTTTTATTTTAAAACACTTAGAGATCATTGCTTAGTTTTTACCCTTCTCACCATCTGTAATAAGGAAAACTAACAAGTTTAAATAAACCCCACCCGTGCTGCAGCCCGTGTCTCAGGTTACAGATGGGGAGAATTTCATTAAAGTATAAAAGGTCTCTGTGAGAAGTAGTGCCTTTTCCTCCAACACATTTTACTTGAAGGACTTGAAAGTTGGAAGATGAAAATATTTAAGGTTTAAGTTTTGCCATGTTAAGGGGCACATTTACTTTTCCACAAATGCTCCGAGTGTTCGTTCGATCGGTCCAATCGTGTTTTCTGTGACTTTTCCAGCTTTTTTGACGCTTACGCAACTTTTCCATATTTTTAGCGTGAAAATATCGGATCGGTTTTGCCGCTGTTTACAATAGTTCGGTACGAAAATTTCTTGACTTCCTGATCGCCAATACGATATTATCGTGACTAATACGATTTTTTCGTAAGCATTTTTGTGATATTTGCGATCTTCAGAAATTTTCGTTTCCAATCCGAATTTTTCCCATTCGGGATTCGTACTCTGCCCCTAAGTGTAAGCAGTAAAAACCATAGATATAATGTAATTTAACCATTAGGCAACACTAATCTCATGTCCTCGTCTGAGAGAGTGTATCTAAAATTGTGTTTTTTCATTCAAAAATGAATCCAATGCAATAAAAAATTAAAAACCAATTATAACACTATAAAGAGTAGTCAGTAATAATCTGATTAGTTACAGTATATAAAAACACAGCACAATATAAAAATAAAAATAAATTCTTGCTACCCTACTGTATTTAATGCCACTAAAATACTAAGATAATGGAAATCAATACCTAAAATAATAGACAGCCTATTCACAGATAACAGATAACCGAGAAGTAGATTTGATTAATTCATTATACAATCAATATTTCATCATCACTGGATACAAAATGTCAACTTTAAAACACACATTTCTATAAATTGCACAAACAACCTAACCTACTGTATGTGGGTTGCCAGCTGATCTTAACTGTTACTCCCTGCCTCTTTATATGCCTTTGGCTGTTGGGAGATGCTGGGGTTTGAAGTCTAGAAACATATGGTGTGGTGCAAATAAGCTTCTATGTGTTAGAGCAAAATTAAATTGTATGCAATAAATTCTGCACTTGCATTTAAGTTTATTCAAGTATGCAAATAAATGTAGCAAGATAAATGTCTCCCAGGGCTTTCTTGGGGCTGACAAAGTTGCCTAGCTTTCCTTTGGCACCAAACTTATCTGCACACTATTGAGGGTAGAAGTACATATATTTCTATATCTTAGGAGAGTAATGTGAAAGTAGTTGTGAAATAATATTCTTATTCTTGAAATGATTTCCTATGCAAAAAATAGAAGGTATCAAGGGAACTGCTGGCATCTGTTTATCTGTTTATAGCAATGGCAAGATTAGTTCTTGTTCAAAGTGCCATGTGAGGGAAAAGCTTTAGTGCAAACAAGAGCGTTATTTGAATTGTAGATCATGCTTTCGCCATCTGTGGGAACTGATGGTGTGTCAAAAGTAATGTGTTAATGAAATCATAATAATTTCACTCTAATAAAATAGCAGCTTAAATGACAGTGGCGGAAATGTTAACAATTTGCTTATAGACAAATGATAGATGGTATTTTGTATTTGATAACCTTTTAACAGAGCATTTAGAATTAGTTAGCCAATTTTTCAGGTAGAACAATCTATAGTTGTAAGTGCCGCATGAAGGATAAAAAGGTCAAAATGTAAGAACTTGTCCAAGGTTACAAGGAATTGGATTTAACCCAGGGTCTCTAGCTTGTTTATGGCAAATAAAATGTAGCTAAATGGACAACTCTACACCACAGAGCAAAACAAAATGGATACTCTAGGTGGGTATTATTGTTCAACTTTTCCAAGCAGTGAGCAGGCAATTTAAATGTCATGATTGTGAGCAATATAATATTGCAATGTAGATGTCTTACTATGCTTTTGTGCTAATATATGGGCCATAAGTATCCTTTTGGAAACCACATGCACCTGACATTAAAGGACTTCCACTTATTAAACACCACTCTCTTTCAAGCTGATGGTATTATTAGGTTCCTATCAGAAATGCATAGGTTGAGCCTCATTTTTGAGCCAACTTTTTTTTGTGCAAAATACATTGGGGTCTATGGACGTTTTGTTGGTTTCCTAAAAATATTCACTGACGGCAAAATGCAGAATTTTGGCATGAATCCATAATCGGTAAAAAATTTCACTGATTACTACTTGTCTATTATAAAGTAATAATATTCCCCTTCTTGTTAAAAATACAAGGATATAGGAGCAATAAAATCTCTGTTACACCTAATATCCTTATATTTTTCTATAGATGGTACATTATGCAATATGTAATGTTTTAAGGGATTTAAATTCAGCTTTCAAAACATGTTCTTTTTATTCATCCAAACCACAAAGCATGTAATATTAGAAGTTATAGCTCTCTTATTAAATCTTAGAAATGGTATTGGAATGTATATAGACAGTTCTTGCTTTTATATGCTGAAATAACTCTTAATCAGTGATGAGTGTAATGTTTCACCAGGCATGGATTTGCAGCAAATTTCCACGTTTTTTGTGAAATGGTGCAAAAATTTTCCACAGAAAAAATTTGTGCCAAGCGATAAAAAAAAGTTTAATGCAAAGCGAAATGGGACAGATTCGTTCATCACTACTCTTAGGGGCACATTCATGAAAATGCGAGTTCCAATCCCGAATGGGACAAATTCGGATTGGATACGAAAATTTCTGAAGATCGCAAATATCACGAAAATGCTTACGAAAAAATCGTATTAGTCACAATAATATCGTATTGGCGATCCAAAAGTCACAAAATTTTCGTACCAAACGATTGTAAACAGTGGGAAAACCTTTATGATTTTTTCGTGCAAGCGTACGGAAAAGTCACGCAAGTGTATGGAAAAGTCTCGCGGGCGTTGAAAAAGTTGCGCAAGACACGGAAAATTTGGTGAAAATGCGCTCGGAGTGTTCGTGTCTTAATAAATCTGCCCCTTAATGTGCTTAGAAATGTCTGTAATGCCTGTGGCCTTTATATAGCCATGCAAATCATTGCATTGTTACTTCTTATATTGTTTTTATTTTACAATAGAAGCTAAATTTTGAAAATTTGTGAAATTAAAATACACACATTTATAAATCTATGTGCTTTTGGAGAGAAGTATTGGTTAAATGAACGGCTATTTCCAAATTAACTGTCTGTAATGTATTTGAAAACAGTTTGCAATGAATATCTTCTGCACTCTGTAATTTATGCAATAAATACATTTATTTTTCTTGTTTTAGGTATGTGATTGGTGTAAGCATATAAGGCATACTAAAGAATATCTGGATTTTGGGGACGGGGAAAGAAGACTTCAGTTCTGCAGTGCAAAGTGTCTAAATCAATACAAAATGGACATTTTTTATAAAGAGACACAAGCTAACCTTCCAGCTGGACTGTGTAACTCATTACATCCTTCAATTGATAATAAAGCAGAAGGCACCGGGGTACAGTTGCTGACTCCAGATTCTTGGAATATACCGCTGACAGATGTACGCAGAAAGGTTCCTTCCCCGGTGTCTGTAACAGGCCAAATTCAAGGACCTGGATCATCAGCATCTGCCACTGCCTCCCCATCTGAAACTGCCAATAACTCTGTTACTAAAATCCCTACACCAGTTCCCAAATCCATTCCTATGAATGATTGTCCAAATATTCCCTCAGTTCCTGTTCCACCACCTGCCAGTATTGTGCCTCCTATGGGCTTGCCACCCAGAAGTCCTCCAATGATAATGACAAATCGAGGACCAGTTCCTTTGCCTATATTCATGGAGCAGCAAATTATGCAGCAAATTCGCCCACCTTTTCTTAGGGGTCCTCATGGCTCAAATCCTAACAGCCCTTTGCCCAATCCAATGATTCCTGGTATGGGGCCACCACCAGGTGGTCCCAGAGTTTTGGGCCCCACTTCTAGCCCTATGCATAGACCAATGTTATCACCTCATATCCATCCAGCTACAACACCTACTATTCCTGGAAACCCCCCAGGGTTGCTTCCACCACATCCACCTGGAGGTCCTTTACCCAGTCTTCCTTTCCCCCCAATGGGCATGATGCCAAATGGCCCTATGCATATGCCACAGATGGTAAATTTTGGTTTACCATCACTTGCTCCATTGGTGCCACCACCAACCCTTTTAGTGCCATACCCTGTCATTGTCCCCTTACCTGTTCCAATACCTATTCCTATTCCCATTCCTCATGTAGTTGATTCCAAACCCCCTAATGACTTCTCCAGTAATGGTGAAAGCATCATTCCAAATTCATCGAATGACACTCTTGGGGCAAAGCCAAAGGATACAACTTTGCCTTCAAGGGATTCTAAGCAGAGGTCTATGAAGAGTTCTGATTCCTCATCTGGTGGTTCAGGGCAATCTTCTCACCAGGCCCCTATGCTTCAAGAGCACACTAAAACTGAAGTAGTGGATTTGACAACGAGGACAGCAAGCCCAGAAAACAAGCTTAGCCTCCATAATACACTTCAGGTACCCCAGGATGGAGTTATAGACTTAACCATGGCACACAGATCTAGACTTCACAATGTAATTCATAGAGCCCTTAATACTCACTTGAAACTTGAACATGAACCTAACAGTGTTGTTAACCTGGCCTTTGGTAAAATGGATAAAAACAACTGTACTGACTGCAGGGACAGTCGTAGCCCAGGAGAAACAAAAACATTTCCATCTAGTGATCCATCTTTTTGTGACCCCATTTCCGTTGCCTCAAGCACTCCTGGGCATGAACCCAGTGCAACAGTTTGTAATGTCATTGTAAATGGTACAAAGAGTGCAGAAGGCACTAAGAACTATGAAAAACATCATGAGCAAAAAAAGACACTGCTAGACAAGGAACCAGTTGTAAGTGAGCTGGAATCTGTTAAAGAAAACAATTGTAGTTCAAACTGTCATTTAGAAATTGATGCCAGCAAGAAGAGTCTTGTGGAAGAGTCCCTCACAACCGGTGACAAGCAAGACCCCAACCTTAATAATCCTGCAGATGAGGACCATGCTTATGCTTTGCGAATGTTGCCTAAAACAGGTTGTGTTATTCAGCCTGTGCCAAAACCAGCAGAAAAGACAGGAATGGCTCCGTGTATAGTCTCTACACCAATTCTCAGTACAGGGACAGAGGATTTGGAGCCACCATTGAAAAGGAGGTGTCTCCGTATTCGAAATCAAAATAAGTAAAGGTTTGTGGAAATAATTTATTAATTTCCTAATATTGTCATGTTCCTATAATAGTTTTTAAGAGCAGTGCATCATATGTAGCTGTACATTATATGTAGCTCCTGGTGGCTTGCACATACAACTATGTCATTAAACGCATTATGTTATCAGGGCCAGAACTAGGGGTAGGCAGAAGAAGCATGTGCTAGGCATGTACAGCTTTCTTTACCTCCCCCCTAGTCTGCGCCCTCATTCCCTACTGCCACTGCCTCTTTTCCCACAAGACAACAGGCGCTGCTCCAGTGTATGCTCCCCCACCCCACTTGCACTAAAGAGCATGCATACATGCCATGATGCTGCAGGGGGGGAGCATGCACTGGAGCAGCACCAGGAGGCTGGCTGGGTTGCCTGGGGCACCCAGATGACTTGGCCCAGCTCTGATCAGGGCAATCACAAAATTGGCAGGGGGGGGGCTTAACTGCAAATAGCTGTTTATTTTAAAGTGGCAAACTTATAACATTTTAGGCCCCTCAATTGACCTTTATTGCTTTATAGGATTTGAGGGGCCTAAAACATGTTGTGTGTGTGACTTTAAAATAAACAGCTATTTGCAATTTAGTGCAACAGCTATTTGCCTGTTTAGTGTTTCCCCTTGCTTGTTTTCATGGTTGACTATGTTTGAGAGTAGGACTGCATTGATAGGGGTTGATGCACTGAGTGTGCTACAGGCTATGCACTAAAAATCTAACTGATAATGTTATCAGGGACCTATACTATAAGGGTGATGGCACACATGCCATGGAGATAGCACACATGGAGATTAGTCACCCACAATAAATCTCCTCTGCTGCAGGCAACTAATTTCCTGAAAATGTTTTCTCACTGGCAATAATGTAATTTGCCAGTGGGAAACATATGCATCACTCCAGCTTTCGAAGTAGGCCAAAATTGCCTTAGGTGACTACTCTCCACATCTGCATAGCCCTTACCCAGTCTGAACCTGATTTTTGTACCTTTGTGTTTATTGTGATATGGCAAGCAAACAGACTAAAGCTTTTTCTGCTGGGTTATTCAAAACAACCATGGGACCATCACACCATATTAAAGGAACAGTAACACCAAAAAATGAAAGAGCTTTAAAGTAATAAAAATATAATGCACTGTTGCCCTGCACTGGTAAAACTGGTGTGTTTGCTACAGTAACACTACTATAATTTATATAATAAGCTGCTGTGTAGCCACGGGGGCAGCCATTCAAGCTGGAAAAAAGGAGAAAAGGCACAGGTTACATAGCAGATAACAGATAAGCTATGTAGAATACAATAGTGTTTTATCTGTTATTTGCTATGTGCCTGTGCCTTTTCTCCTTTGAATGGCTGCCTCCATGGCTACATAGCAGCTTATTTGTATAAATTATAGTGGATTTTCTGAAGTAAACACACAACTTTTACCAGTGCAGGGCAGCAGCACATTATATTTTAGTTACTTTTATACACTTTCATTTTTTAGTGTTACTGTTCCTTTAAAGGGGACCTGTCACCTTAAGAAATAACTCCAAATTATTTTCTATATTGTTAGTTGAGCAAAATAAACTTTACTTACTCTATATAAATAATATAAATGTTGTTTCCTTCCGTCTTGGAATTAGTCAATCAAAGCAAGCAGGCAGGCACCATTTTGTGGACACTGTTATGAAGGCAAACTTTGTATCATGCCAAAATCTTGTGTATGTGCCAGAATGGGGGACCAGATGCCCATGCCCATGCTTGTACTGGCTACACAATTAGATGAGGAGGAGGGAGGGGAGAAGTGAGATGTGCAGTGACATCTAGGAAGTGCTGAACGGAAAGCTAAAGTTATAGTCTGCCCTGCCTCTATGTCTAAGGCATAAAGGCGGGGCAAGCAATATATGATTGACAGCTGGTATTTTTAAATGCCTTTATAATGGGTATGGATGTGTTAATATAAAAATGAATTTGGGTTTCATGTTTAATTTGAAAAGGACTTTTACTATACAGCTTTTTATGTCTGGATGACAGGTCCGCTTTAAAGGTAAATAATATCCAAAAGGTGGCATTCAATAGTATGAGACAAACATCATTCCAATCGTGAATTGGCATTAATTCTCCTTTTTTTTTGGAAGGCTACAACAATGTTAAAAATGAATCTAAACCCTTCATAGCACTGTCTCACTGTCCCTTCTAGTTCTCTAAGGAAGATGACAGGAACTGAAAGGGGATCTATATCCAACCATAAACCTGTCCCACTGCGCCCCCTAGTTCTCTATAGCAGTTGGCAAAAATATTAATTATTTTAACATAATTATCTAACATGCAAGATAATTCATTAGTGAGAAATCTACTGAAAAAAAATAATTATAGATTCATAATAACCTACCACAGAGAATGCTGATTACCTGCCCTATGTCAGTCATCTTGATGTGCCATACACATGTTATTTTGTCATTCTTGTTATATTGAACTAATCAACTCTGGGCAAATGTAAACATCAGCTGTAAAACATTGCAACCAATTAAATGTGTGTGCTCATTTATTAACCTAAAGCTGAGTTACTGCCCAGTGCTGAAACCCAGTGTTGCTTAGTTGTTAGGAAGTTGAATGATTTCAGCTCCATTTATAGGAACAAAGAACATGGAGCCCAATTAACAGAGATCAGGTTCGGCTAAACTGGATGATTATGTTGCACATTGATAAGGTTGCTCACCCAAGAAATGTATAATCAGCAATATTGCTTTAAGGGTACAACCCTGATACTTCTGGAAAGCAGCTCCCCGCATGCTTTAGGCTAATGCCACGCAAGCTTATTCTTTAAGAATGCTGAGATATTTAATTAAGGTGTAATTGAATAATGTACCATTTATGCTCCTGGTACAAGATATAGTACTGCCTGGATGAGTTCTTGAACAATCAGAATATCCAAGGCTATTGTGATACTAATATCTACAGTTAGTATTAGTGGTTGTAGATATAGTTTATGTATGTGAGTCTATAGATTGGTAAGTATAGGTTGTGTGTGCTGGATTTACTTGGATGGGTTGAACTTGATGGACTCTGGTCTTTTTTCAACCCTATGTAACTATGTAACTATGTATGTACTGTGTGCTCAGTTAACCTTTTCAGTACATAAAAATTCCCTACTAACAACCTTCTCCCCCAAAATAAACACTGAGCTGGCTTTATTTTTACACCATTTTATATCATTCTTTCTTGTTACCTACATAGTCATGATAAAGAAAATAATTGTTCTGACCCAAATAGATTTCTACACTGCTTTTATCTAACAGAATTCTTCACTACAATGAAATGACAAGCTAAGCCAGTAAATCCTGCAAAAAACAAAAGAAAAATTAAAATAAATATGCAGGCAACTTTTAAACTTTATATGCAGGGAACATTTAAAAATGGAGCTAAAGTAGTGCTTTATGGGTAGGTGGTCAGTAATAATAAAATTAATGTGAGACAAGTCCTGTAAGAATGTCTCTGTAATATGTGGGGTGTCTCAGTGAATAGACAGCCCACAAGGAACTTATCAAGGCAAAATTTACTTCTGTTTGTACAAAAGCATGTACTTTTATCAATAATAAGGCAAAATGTTTTCATTTTCGGTGAAGCCCACTGGCTATAATCCCAGTCCAATCGACTTCACAGATTGAGAACAACAGGACGTTTCTCTGTGACAAATCTATTGCTCTCCTTTTGCAGACATTTTACATAGGAGAAATAAATCAACTTCTTTGTGCCGTCTGTGATGCTTTATTGGCAGAATGCCCTTGTTAGGTGCTTCACAGATAAGCGACTTTATCAGTGTCAGCTGTAAAAGTGGTTTTAAAAAACTAAGAAAATTATGCAAATTCAGTGGTTAAATTCACAGAATTCCATGGTAGTTATACATGATATTTCAGACTTTATTGTATTATTATACAATAGATTCCACTGCAATAGTGCACAACCTTGCAATAAAAAAAAAAAACAACTCTTAAAATTCAAGCTTGCATTTTTGATAAAATAACATGGTTTGTATATAAAGTATTTGAAGGAACCAATCAGCCGTATTGGGCTGCAAAATATTTATGTTATCACTTTGATATACAGGTATAGGACCCGTTATCCAGAATGCCCGGGACCAAGGGTATTCCGGATAAGGGGTCTTTCCGTAATTTGGATTTTCATACCTTAAGTCTACTAAGAAATCAATAAAACATTAATTAAACCCAATAGGATTATTTTACATCCAGTAAGGATTAATTTTATCTTAGTTGGGATCAAATACAAAGCACTGTTTTATATTTACAGAGAAAAGGGAAATCAATTTTAAATATCTGAATGATTTAATTAAAATGGAGTCTATGAGAGACAGGCTTTCCGTAATTCAGAGCTTTCTGGATATCGGGTTTCCGGATAACGGATCCCATACCTGTATAGGGTTTTGATAGCAATTTGAAATTGCAGTACAGAGCCCCTGCAAACAAAGACAATACTTTATAGACAAATCCTCTTCTAGTCAATGGCTCATTGATGTAAGTGCGAGATTCAATATGCTATTTCTACCAATATGCTAATGTAATGAATGTCCTATGCCAGTGCTCTTATTGGCATAACTAAGGGGTGGGGATTTCCCTTTATATATCTGTTTCTTTTTGAACTTTTTGTGAGAGCACCTGAGGAAGGGGGAGCATCCTCCGAAACATTGTGTGCAGAGATCTCAATAAACAAGAAAGTTATTAGCACATTGATTTCATTTGAGTGCCCTCTGATACAGTTTGATATATGTTGACAGTTCTTTGGCTCCAGAGCAAAGGAGTTTGCAGATTTGGGCACCATCTCCCATTTGTGAGTATTTTCACACATAATTGGGAAACATTTTTGAGGAAGCAAAAATGTAACATCCTAATTTCACCTTCATTAGCAAAACTATAATAAAGCATAAAACAAGACCCCCAAACCCCTAGAAATGTGTTCAAATTTTATATAACCTGCCAAATTTTGGAAAATGGGAGTGGTATTTAGGGGGTGTGGCCACAACAATGGATGTGTCTAAAAACAATTTCACTGCACTATGCACTGCTTTTTTTTATCCATTTTTCAAATGTTCAGATGTATGAACACAGTGTTAAGATTGAATACACTTACGGATGGCTTCATGCAGCGTGGGCAGCAAAAAACTCTCTCTAAACATACATTAAGGGGCACATTTTCTAATCCACGAACGTCTGAAAGTGTCCGAATGCGTTTTTTTCGTAATGATCGGTATGTTTGCGATTTTTTCGTCGCTGGTGCAATTTTTTCATATTTTGCACAACTTTTTTGTCGCTGGTACGACTTTATTGTATATTTTCCACGACTTTTTCGTCGCTGTTGCGAAAAATTTGGATTGTTTTTTCCGCCGTTTACAATTGCTCAATACGAAAAAAAACATGACGGCGACGAAAAAGTAGCGCAAAATACGATAAAGTCGTGACGGTGACGAAAAAGTTGCGCAAAATACGAAACAATTGCAACAGCGATAAAAAAAACGCAAAATTTTCGTTTCCAATCCGTTTTTTTCCCATTCGGGATTTGGATTTGAGGATTAGTAAATGTGCCCCTAAGCTACAGCAAATATTTTTTTATGGGCAGTCTCACTCAATACATTCAAGAGATAGCATTACACATGGCATTTGCTCATGTCAGTTTGTAGTTTGAGCATCTTCCAGAGCTTATAACTTAATCATTCTGTTTGCTGCTAATATTATGCCCTGGTTAATGCAGAAAATTAGGAAATCAGGATTTGTTTATGGCCTAGCCAAGCCTAGCTTAGACAAAGATGGCCTCAAAGCACATATAGTTTTTGGAGGGCGTGAATCTACTGGAAGCAATAATCTGGTCCCTCATTTCCATGTATTTATACAAAGCACTCTGTAATAATGGGCAATGCATTGTCACTACTTATTTAAAAAAATAGCAGCAATTACACATTGCTGTTGTTTACCAGCATTATACAATGTTGCTTTCCAGTTATACACATAATGAAGCAATTAAAGCTAATTAACATCTATTTAAAGAAACTGTGCCAGGCTGGCAAACAGCAAAGCATTGTTTCTAGATAATAATCATTTTGAAATACCACTGACTAACTTTCTGTAGTAGAGAGAATCTGTTTTTAATCAGGATCACTTGTAAAGTGAAAATCTAGCTTAAAATTATTTTTGGGATGTGCTTGGTGGGGGGGGCGGGGGGATAATCCATTCCCTGTAATGACCAGGAAACATTTTGGGATTGTATGATAGGTACGTGGTGGGCCAATGTCCCAAACAGACACAAAGAAAGAAATTTTAATTGTAATAAAATAATTAAAATTTAATTTTAAAATACCAATACTGAATATTTCTCTACTTAATGACAAAAAGCCAGTTCACATTTTAATATTTTATGTCTATCCATTCTTTAATGGCTCCTACACATATACATCTGGTAGATATTCTTCTTTTATATTGTCAATGTAAAAACACTGTACAGGTAAAGAATACTGATCCATATGATAGTGTTTCATCACCAGGGTATATAGCCCAAGCCACAGCAGCCCTATTATACAGAGCTTTGTAAATTCTATTAAGCAATAAATACAGCATTAAATGTATTTAAAGTATGGGTATGGGATCTATTATTCATTATTCAAACTTCAGAAAGCTCAGAATTATGGCATGGCCATCCCCCAATAAATCTGTAACTTGTATTTGATCAAAGCTAAGATATACTTTTAGCAAAACAGCCCTATTGGTTTTATATAATAAAACCCAGGTACTGACCATTCTGGATAACATTTCACATGCCTGTACTGGTGAGTAAATGAAATGGTTGCTGAAATGTAAAACAAACTTAGAATACTGTCCTACCACATTTAAATTCTCTTTTCTTGTGAAGTACAGTAATACATTTTAAAAAGTTTTTCCCTCCTATTTAATCAGTTTGCAGGTCATTTCAGACACCCCTCATTTATCAAACATAACATTTATGTAGCCCTTCTGTTCCAAGACTTTCCAGAAGCTCCAGACCTTGACTGTCACATATTATTGTTGGCACTGCTGCGCCAAAGGGAAAACATATAACGTTTTTCAGCCTATGCAATGCAGTATAATATATGAATTTAGTAAATCTTCCTCCTTTTGAGCATCCTTTGGATGATTCCACTTCTACACATTTGTCTTTGTTTATGAATCATTATGGTCTTAAAAGATTATCCAGAAAGTTCCGAATTACGGAAAGGTCATCTCCCCTAGACTTCATTATAAGCAAATAATTCTAAAATGATTTCCTTTTTCTCTGTAATAATAAAACAGTACCTTGTACTTGATCTCAACTAAGATATAATTAATCCTTACTGGAGGCAAAACAGTCCTATTGGGTTTATTCGATTTAAATGATTTTTAGCCGACTTAGGTTATGGAGATCCAAATTACAGGTCCCAAGCATTCTGGATAACAAGTTCCATACCTGTATAATGGATTACCTGTTTATTTAAACATTGCTTTGAAAATACACCGTTAATGACAGTATGATACTTCAATAAACAATATGGAATTTAAGGAGAACTAACCCCTAAAATTTATAATATATATACATTGGATGCTGAGTACATTACTAGTAGACTAAGGGGCTGATTCATCAAAGTACGAGTTCGAATCTCGAATTGGGTAAAATTCGGATTGAATATGATAATTTCTGATGATCACAAATATCACGAAAATGCTTACGGAAAAATCGTATTAGTCACAATAATATCGCATTGGCGATCCAAAAGTCACTAAATTTTCATATCCGAATGATCGTAAGCGGAGGGAAAACCTTTCTGACTTTGATCCTTCTGTGCATGGTTTTGGAAGCCTCCCATAGGGCTCAATGGCACTCTGCAGCTCCAACCTGGCCCAAGGAAAGTCTCCCATAGGGCTCAATGGCACTCTGCAGCTCCAACCTGGCCCAAGGAAAGTCTCCCATAGGGCTCAATGGCACTCTGCAGCTCCAACCTGGCCCAAGGAAAGTCTCCCATAGGGCTCAATGGCACTCTGCAGCTCCAACCTGGCCCAAGGAAAGTCTCCCATAGGGCTCAATGGCACTCTGCAGCTCCAACCTGGCCCAAGGAAAGCCTCCCATAGGGCTCAATGGCACTCTGCAGCTCCAACCTGGCCCAAGGAAAGTCTTCTATAGGGCTCAATGGCACTCTGCAGCTCCAACCTGGCCCAAGGAAAGTCTTCTATAGGACTCAATGGCACTCTGCAGCTCCAACCTGGCCCAAGGAAAGTCTCCCATAGGGCTCAATGGCACTCTGCAGCTCCAACCCGGCCCAAGGAAAGTCTCACATAGGGCTCAATGGCACTCTGCAGCTCCAACCTGGCCCAAGGAAAGTCTCCCATAGGGCTCAATGGCACTCTGCAGCTCCAACCCGGCCCAAGGAAAGTCTCCCATAGGGCTCAATGGCACTCTGCAGCTCCAACCTGGCCCAAGGAAAGTCTCCCTTAGGGCTCAATGGCACTCTGCAGCGCCAACCCGGCCCAAGGAAAGTCTCCCATAGGCCTCAATGGCACTCTGCAGCGCCAACCCGGCCCAAGGAAAGCCTCCCATAGGGCTCAATGGCACTCTGCAGCCCCAATCCGGCCCAAGGAAAGTCTCCCATAGGGCTCAATGGCATGCTGCAGCTCCAACCTGGCCCAAGGAAAGTCTCCCATAGGGCTCAATGGCATGCTGCAGCTCCAACCTGGCCCAAGGAAAGTCTCCCATAGGGCTCAATGGCACTCTGCAGCTCCAACCCGGCCCAAGGAAAGTCTCCCATAGGGCTCAATGGCACTCTGCAGTGCCAACCTGGCCCAAGGAAAGTCTCCCATAGGCCTCAATGGCACTCTGCAGCACCAACCCGGCCCAAGGAAAGCCTCCCATAGGGCTCAATGGCATGCTGCAGCTCCAATCCGGCCCAAGGAAAGTCTCCCATAGGGCTCAATGGCATGCTGCAGCTCCAACCTGGCCCAAGGAAAGTCTCCCATAGGGCTCAATGGCATGCTGCAGCTCCAACCTGGCCCAAGGAAAGTCTCCCATAGGGCTCAATGGCACTCTGCAGCTCCAACCCGGCCCAAGGAAAGTCTCCCATAGGGCTCAATGGCACTCTGCAGTGCCAACCTGGCCCAAGGAAAGTCTCCCATAGGCCTCAATGGCACTCTGCAGCACCAACCCGGCCCAAGGAAAGTCTCCCATAGGGCTCAATGGCGCTCTGCAGCTCCAACCCGGCCCAAGGAAAGTCTCCCATAGGGCTCAATGGCACTCTGCAGCTCCAACCTGGCCCAAGGAAAGTCTCCCATAGGGCTCAATGGCACTCTGCAGCTCCAACCTGGCCAAAGTAAAGTCACAATATCGAAGCTTGAATGAATCCGAAACTTTCGTACTCGGCGCAACAATATGATTTTGTATGAAAAAGTTGCACTAATGTAGGAAAAAGTTGCAGGAAATACGCAACAGTTGTAACCTTTAAAAAAAATACAATTTTTTTTGTATTACGGACCTGTCGTACTTTGACAAATGTGCCCCTATATCTTTAAAACTAAGCTCTGTGCTCTTCATTTTGCAGACAGGCTGTGTTCATATGTAGTCAGGGCCTGGGTCCCTAGGGACATTTACTGGGTAATATAATATTAGGTGCAAAGTTGGCTTTGGCCCAGTTAAAGCTGGGGGCACCTTTTTATAGTACGATACCACAGGATAGCAGCTGCATTCCTTTGCAGCTTTCCAAATTTAAAATGTTTTAGTTGCTAGGGTCCTTCAAGGTAGTTACTAAAATGGTAGACTGGAAGATGCTTAGGAATTGCTCTAAACAGAAAGATAAGTGATACAAAATTATTACTTTTTCCCTAGCATCCAGTTTAATATTGTCTTAGAATATTGCTAGCTACATCATTCTCAAAGTTAATTTTTTATGTGAACCCCTTTTTTTAAAGTGGATATACACCAAAAAAAATAATTGATATAAACTAACTGAAGGTACTTCTCAGAGCAGCTTATGTTTCTTGCATTTTTAAAATTCCAATACCTGGCTTACCTGATACAGAAAAGTTTGCCTAGTGCCTATTGACTATTGACTAAGGGAAGTTGAATCAGTGCACTGCATTAAATATGAAAAATGTGTCACACTAGTAATACTACTACAGGAAATGGGTTTTCTGCTTTGCATTAAATCCAGCCATGTCATTAATACATTTACATATGTATTTAATTGATCCCATACATGCTAGTTATACCACAGTAAGATATGGATATACTGTACTGTACTGGATTCTATTTGCTGCATTAACCCCAGAAATAACTGTAAGGCGAAAGCTAACACTATATTAACTTTTGCTTTCTACTCATCTCTGAATTTGCAATAGTGTGCTGCCCCCATAAAAATGCATAGGCAAGCAAAGATGTGTACAGTATGTTTGTCTGATCATGTTATAATAAGCTTTAACACAATTGCACTAATAACATGTACAAAACATTTGCATTGCAATTGCATTGTCCTGCATTCCTTTTGTTTAATCATTTTTAGCAACTGAGTGAGCTATATAATATATGTAAGGTGTGTTTGAACCTGACAGAATGAACAGACACGGGTTGTCTGGTTTAAATATCATCGTCCTACCCCTAATGTTATGCTACGTCCCTAACACCAGCCCCCTGTCCGGACATAGTGGCAACCATATATATACTGTTACATAGACACTGGTACTAAGTAGTGTTTCTAATATGCTTTCAAAATACTGCATATAAGTTCTGTATACAAAGCACAGAAAGGGAAGCCCGATACAGCAATTGCTGAAAAAGGGCTCATGACTGGGTGGGACAAACTGCCAGACAGGGGTTAATAGTTGGGGCTTAGTATTTAGCATTGGGGGTGGAGCATTTGGTATTTGAAGCAGGCGCAGTTATGGAGGGCATCCAGTTGGAAAGAGAAATTGCCAGCGATTAGTCTAACCTATGCTGTGGGTCAACTCCAGAATGTGGGTTAGACCGGGCCCTGGCACAAGAGTGCTTCTAGCAGCTGGTCAACATCACAAAATGGGTTACACCGAGAGCTGGCGACTTTTTTTTTTGTTTTGTGCACAATTGTAGCCATATATTGCTTTTAGCTGCCATTCAGCCTTTAGGACAAGGAATTACTTACTGGTGTATGTTAATGAGCTGGAGCTTAAAAGCAACCTGCTTTCTTACTAAAGCTCCTGAGTATGTTGTGTTAGTGAAACTTGCCCTTCACATTTTAAAACATTTAATACAAGAAATGCTGCATATTTATTTTAGCAGGTCTATTTTTTAATATATTTTTTTGCTAATCTTTACTTGTCTGTGTCTTTTAGGATGCTGACTGACAGAGTATCTTGCATACATAAAGGGAGCAGTGCAACCATTCAACTCCACCAAACATCACCAGCTGGTCCATACTTTCTTTCCTTCTGCCTAAAAAGCTTTCTGCAGCTTTTGCCTATCACCTGATTTTTTGCAAGAAGAACCATTCAATCTGGACTCATAGGATGATCATTCCTCATTTTACACTAGCCACCCAGTGAGCCTGCCTTTATGTTACCCTGTGTTTTTTCTCAAGCATATGGACCAACACAGTACCCATCCTCTCAATGCCATTGTTCCAAACATATGACTGGAAGAAAAGTGAACGTCAGCCTTTTTTCAAATTTTTTTTTGTTAAAGACTGTTTTGCTGCTACAATGAAAATTGTACTTTGCATTAGTTAATGGAACTGTTTAAAAGGGTAAAAGGTTTTGTACTGAAGTAGGAACACTTCAAAGTCATCTCTTTCTTACCCAAAATGCACTTTTAATCAAATTATTTTAAACGTTTTATTGGCTAATGTTGTATGTTTTTTCTTTTTTTTCAAAGAAAGGCCACCTTTAAACTGAATGCCATATTTTCAGTGTTAGACTGTATGGATTTGAATTCTTAGCAGAGTACAGAGTAGAATGAATAGTTTATATTGTGGTTTCTTGTACAGGCTAGATGGCAAAAGAGATCTGCAAATGTTTATTCTCCTCCACTTTCTTTTAGCAAGCTCCCCCTAAATGGCACCCCAATCAGGAACAGAGTAAAAAGCGTTAAGCGAAAGACCAATATTCCCTTAAGGTGTAAAATAATCCAAGGGGGAAGGGAGAAATATTTGCCGAGCGTCATAAGAGATATGGATGAAATTTCACCCCTGATAGTTTTCAGTGATCCAGGAAACCAGCAAGACAATCTCTCCACATATACAGAGCCCTTTCATAGTAATTGGAATGGTATGGGCATGCCAGTGACGGAATGGGGGACAAAGTGGAATTTTTTTTCCCCAGACACCCCTGTTTGTGGTGCAACCCACTCTCTTTTCCTGCTGGATATTCTGTTTCAGTGTTTGCTTACTTCTGTCTTGATTAAGAGAAATGTGCAATTCAATCCTCAGTCACTGGTCAGAGGATAACAGGGTAGAATTCACAGTAACTTGTGTGCACTTGTACAGATGTAGCCAAGAGTCCAAAATTACACTAGTTTAGAGCATGTATGCTGGCACTGAACATTAAAAAACTGAAAGAAAATGAAAAAAAAAAAGCGGAGCTGATGTAATGTACTTTTTTTATTTTTAGATACAGGTTTTCAAAAGTCTCATTAAAAGAAAAAAAATCACATTGTGATCCAGTGTAAATGTTTACCAATTCTAATAAAGCATGTGCTCACATAATTCTGCACAGTGTCTGCTGTTTGAAGCAGACGTGTATTTTATAAAAGACGTGAATTCAATGTAACGGCATTCTGTGCAGGAAGACTTTGGGCATAAAAGCTTTTCTAGTGTATGTGTACTGTTATTACTATTGTATATACTGTATTTCTATAGCTTTCTTTGTACAAAAAAAAATCACTTAACAGTTTAAGCTACTGTTTAGAAATTATTCTTTATTTATTAACATGATTTCAACTATGATTTCATGGCTTGTTATATCAAATGACAGTATCTTTCTTTCATGTTTCATGTTTCCAAGGTTGTAATGTTGATCCTTGCTGGGAACAGAAGATATATCCAAAATGTTTCCAGAATTAAAAGATAACCCATGATTCTTCAGAAAATATCCTGACTTGCATTTATTCCTTATAGTCCCACAGTCTGAAAGGTGCCATCATGTGCATGGAAAGCAGTTAACCACTTTAGTGCTAGTGTGGTCACATGACATTTCTAGCGCTGGGGAAGTCAGCTTTCACAGGCCACTTGGGAATTTTAAGGCACAAGAACGATATTGTTATGTTGTACATTTCTTTGTATTTTGGAAAGTGGGCTGGGGTACATTTCCTGGATGTCTGTACATTTGAGAATACCCTTTTGTTTCATAAATACCAGTGCATACTTTAACCAGCCTGTTTTGCTCTTCATTCTAACACCTCCTTTCTGTGAGGATCATGTCCCTCTACCATTAAAAAATTAACAATAGTGATGTGTCTCTAAAGGTTAACGGGGGTTGACTGTTTCACACCCCTGGTAAAATGCTGCCTGACCTGAGCTCCTTGTCTTGCCTTATGGTGGAAATGACACTGGGTACCATGGAAGATTCATCAAAATGCTATTCAAAGATATTGCATCATACATGTTCCTTGAATCTTGCGGCAAAATATCCCTTTGCTGTATTAGGTATAAGGTAAAGCACGGGGAGGTGCAAGGGAGGCCTAAATAAACTCCTGTCTTGATATAATACAGGGGTCTATCTGGACGCTGCACTTACATACACAACAGACTGCCTGTACCTAATGAATCTCATGATAACACCATTTCTGATGTAGAGGAGGGACTGTGATGTCGCGGGGTGGGGAAGAGGTGGGCCGTAACATCACAATGTTACTGAGTCCTGACCAAATTCCTAATTTGGGAAACTGGGAAGGAGGTTTTGACCCGGACAGGCCTTCCAAAAACTGGGCTGTCCGGTTCATGCGCAAAAAAACGCATTATCGCAAATAGTTATTTCTAACGCATTGTGTTAATTAGCGAATAGAAATAGTACTAACGCATGATTCACAAACACATTTTAAGCATTAAACGCACAAAATATCGCTTTAATCTGTGCGAATATTAACACCTACTTGGGGTAGGCGGTACTTAAGAACATTGCGGTTTGTGAGCGTTTGGCAACACAACATGGAGTTTGCAGTCGGAAGTATGTGATCGTTTCCATAGAGTGATGCATCCTCCAGTTTTCAGGGAAATGGTAATTTTCAGAACAGTAGTTTTCTGAAAGTAATGGTTACGTGCATAATATCGTGCGCTAATATCGCATGCGGTGGGAATTAACGCACGCGGCGGAAAATAACACAAGAAAAACGCTCATCGCGAGTTACATAATGCAAAGAACATCACTTCTTAATTATGATGTGTCCTTTTAGTGAATCAAGTGTTAAAGGAGAAGGAAAGGCAAAGTCATTTAGAGGTGCCAAAATGTTAGGCACCCCCAAGTGACTTTAATCGCTTACCTTTTACCCCGGGCTGGTGCCCCTATATGGAGCGAACAGCACCAGCCCGGGGTACCTGCAGCGCTTCCTACTTCCGGGATCGCTCGCGCGCGCATGCGCAGTAGAGAGAAAAGCCGAACTTTAACAGAGAAGTCGGCTCTTCACTCTACTGCGCATGCGCCTATTGTGTAGTCGCAGCGAAAGGAAGGAGGAAGCGCTTCCTACAGGTACCCCGGGCTGGTGCTGTTTTCTCCTAACAGGGGCACCAGCCCGGGGTACAAGGTAAGCGATTAAAATCACTTGGGGGTGCCTAACATTTTGGCACCCCCATGTGACTTTGCCTTTCCTTGCCCTT
The DNA here is from genome assembly GCF_000004195.4 of Xenopus tropicalis. Lineage (NCBI taxonomy): Eukaryota > Metazoa > Chordata > Amphibia > Anura > Pipidae > Xenopus > Xenopus tropicalis. Next base: position 78,746,423 of record NC_030681.2, on the reverse strand, counting down.
TAAGTCACAAAAAATAAGAAGTGATATAATTTTTAACGCATGCTATAAATAGCACTCGTTTTATCGACCTTTAGTGAATCGGCCCCTTAGTATGTTATAGAATGGCCTATTCTTAGCAACTTTTCATTTGGTTTTCATTTTAGATTTTGTATTGTTTTTGATTTACAGGCACCGAATCCGTTATCTGAAAACCAGTTATCCAGAAAGCTCTGAATGATGGGAAGGCCATCTCCCATAGACTCCATTATAAGCAAATAATTCTCATTGTTAAAAATGATTTCCTTTTATTCTGTAATAATAAAACAGTACCTTGTACTTGATCCCAACATAGATATGCATAACCTTTATTGGAGGCAAAACAATCATATAATGTTTAATTAATGTTTAAATTATTTTTGGGTAGACTTAAGGTATAAAGATCCAAATGACCAAAATCTGAATAACAGGTCTTCTAACTTATTTGCCTTCCTCTTCTGACTCTTTCCAGTTTTTAAATGGGGGTCATTGACACCAGCAGCCAAAAATGATTGTGAGGCTACAGTTTTATTGTTATTGTTACTTTTTATTACTTTTCTTTCTATTCAGCTCTCCCCTATTCATAGCTGTTTTAGAATAGCACTCTCTGGGGCCAATTCACTAAAGTGCGAAATAACGCGCGGTAAAAATTTTATTGCGTCTTAATTTTCGCAACTTTTCGCACGATTCACTATAAGCATACTTGCGCTATTTTACGTGCGATATTGCATGCGTTATTTAACTCGCGAAGACTATTTCAATGCGGTATTTGCCGGTACATGCGCTAAATAACGCTCGCGTTTAGTCGCCAGATATAAATAGTAGCTTTAAATAGTGTATACTGTATAAATTGTCGCCGCATATAAATAGTGTATATAAATATTAGCCGCTAGTGATGAGCAAATGTGTTCTGGTTATCTTTGGTGAAAAATTAGCGAATCTTTCGAAAGATCCACGAAACGGCAAAAATGTTGTTTTTTGCCCGCGACTATTATTTTTTGATGCCTGTGTAAATTTTTGGACATGCGGTGAATTTTTGCGTGGCAACTTTTTTCATGCGTTTTGCCATTGGCAGATTGTTTTGCGAAGCGCATGAAAAAATTCGCTGCGGAAAAATTTGCTGCACATCCAAAAATTCGCTGCGAATCCATGCCTGGCGAAACATTTCATCACTTTTAGCGAATAAACGCACGCCATATTAGCCATACACGCCAATACTTGTGGAAAATTACTGTATTAAAAATGACCATTTCCCTGCAAACTGGCGGCTGAATCACTCTAGGGGAAACACATACTTGAATAAATAGCACTGCAAAGTCCATATTTTATTGCCAAAAGCTCATTTACTGTACTTTTCTATAATTATTATACCTAGTAATGTATTTTGTGCGACTAAATATTTACCGCTACAGTACTGTATATTATGGCGACTAAAGATTCACCGCTATAGTACTGTATACTGTATTATCGCGACTAAATATTTACCACTATAGTACTGTATATTATCGCAACTAAAGATTTACCGCTATAGTACTGTATATTACCGCGACTAAATATTTACCGCTACAGTACTGTATATTATCGCGACTAAATATTTACCGCTATAGTACTGTATATTATGGCTACTAAATATTTACCGCTATAGTACTGTATATTATGGCGACTAAATATTTACCGCTATAGTACTGTATATTAGTAGCGAAATTCCATACATGCCAAGACTTTAGTAAAATTTAGTAAAAAGACACATACTTGAATAAATAACACTGTAAGTCCATATTTTATTGCCAAAAACTCATTTACTGTACTTTTCTATAATTTATCGCCTGCCTGTAGTAGGTGTTAATTTTCGCATAGACCAATGCGATATTTAGTGCGCCTAAGTGTTTGTGAATCATGCGATCGTATTCTTTTCAGCGCCAAAATTAGCGCATGCGTTAAAACTAGCACATGCGGTCGCGCGAAAAATAACGCATGCGATATGGCGACTTAACACACGCGATAATACTATGGTGAATCGTGCACTAATTATCGCGACTAATTTTACGCAAAAAAGCGTGCAATAAATTTTATCGCACTTTAGTGAATCAGGCCCTCTATATCATACTAAGGGGCTGATTTACTAACCCACGAATCCGACCCGAATTGGAAAAGTTCCGACTTGAAAACGAACATTTTGCGACTTTTTCGTATGTTTTGCGATTTTTTCGGATTCTGTACGAATTTTTCGTTACCAATACGATTTTTGCGTAAAAACGCGAGTTTTTCGTATCCATTACGAAAGTTGCGTAAAAAGTTGCGCATTTTTCGTAGCGTTAAAACTTAGTCGAAAAGTTGCGCATTTTTCGCGTAAGTTTTAACGCTACGAAAAATGCGCAACTTTTTACGCAACTTTCGTAATGGATAGGAAAACTCGCGTTTTTACGCAAAAATCGTATTGGTAACGAAAAATTCGTAAAGAATCCGAAAAAATCGCAAAACATACGAAAAAATCGCAAAATACCGATCATTACGAAAAAAACGCAATCGGACTCCATTCGACCCGTTCGTGGGTAAGTAAATCAGCCCCTAAAAGTTAATTTAAAGTTTAACAACCAGTTTAACCAGTTTGACTGAGGACAATTGGTAGCCTAATATAGAAAATTACTAGAACAACAGAGTTTAAAAGGGTTACAACCCTTTGGCATTTTTTAATGCCAACAACATACAGCTACTCTTTATAAAAAAGTAAAAGTTGTATTAAAATTAATTTATATAAATGTATTTTTTGTTTTAATATGAAAAAATGCCATGTAAATGTACCTCCTATTTAGAGGTGATACAGTCCACTGTAAGAAGAAGCCAACTAGCAGCAGTAGGAATCTGTGTGGTTTCAGTTGGAGTAGGCCAAACTGATCTACTTGCTGTTTATAAATACACGTTGTAATTTAGACATTAGTAGTGTGGTCAGCGTGGTTTTTGGAGACTGTGCAAAGACCTTTGATATGCTGCCACATAGGAGGTTTCTTTATAAATTAAGGGAGATCTTTATCTACATGGTTACAAACTGATTAAAAGACAGACTGGAGAAAACTATAAACAGCACATACAGGGTGGGTATGCGGGTCCAAAGGTTTCATTTTCTTTATCAGTTTTTAATTATGTTTTTAACTAGAAGGGAATACTAAAGCCATGTCCAGTTTGTAGGGCATGAAACCTATGCCTTAAATAATTATTAGATTGGACCACAACAACATAGGTGTTAACCCGTTCGCGGACTTTCGCCAAAACTCGCGAATATTCGCGAACTTTGCGAACCCCATAGACTTTAATGGGAAGGCGAACTTTAAAACCTAGAAAAGCCATTTCTGGCCAGAAAACTGATTTTAAAGTTGTTTAAAGGGTGCCATGACCTGGACAGGGGCATGCAGGAGGGGGATCAAGGGCAAAAACTTCTCTGAAAAATACTTGTAAAAAAAACGCAAAAAAAAAAAACGCAAAAAAAAAAAACGCAAAAAAAAAAAAACAACGCAAAAAAATAACGCAAAAAAAAAAAAAACGCAAGCTATTCCTATGTATATGCATAGGCGATAAAACGAAGCGAAAAACGCGGCGGAAAAACCAAGGCAAAAAAATGCGGCGCCAAAAAAAACCGCGGCGAACCCAAAGTGGCGAACATCGGCAAAAGTCCGCGAATTTGCGCGAACGCGAACACCCGATGTTCGCACGAATTAGTTCGCTGGCGAACAGTTCGCTACATCTCTAGTGTTAACCCATCTAAAAACACTTTTATTAATTATTAATGGGAAAACATTGCATTACTCAGTCATATTGTGTCTCCAAAATGTATGACCTGAGAAATCACACAAGATCAGTATCCCCAAATGGAATTGTTCATTAATCATACATTTTGAGAGCATTAGGGGTTATTTACTAAGTGCAAGGCATGGTGCAAATATAGTGACTATAGTGCTAATCCCAGTGCAGATATCTGAGGCAATTCTACAAGATTGAAAGATAGTTTTTTATTAGTGGGGAAAAAGGAGGAGCAATGCACCAATTGTTTTACTTAGCCAACTACCTAGGAAGTCATAAGTGGTCCCTTTTACATGGCGCATTGTGTAATATATATTTAACATATGTAAAATCGTACAGTTTCAATGTCAGAGCGACAACATTTTATAACAATATTATAACACAATTGTGACATTACTCAAAAAAGCAAGTATTATCTGCCCATCAATGTCCTAGTTTTATAGATAATGATGTGAAATCTTAAAGGGGACCTGTCACCCTAAGAAATAATTACAAATTATTTTCTATTGTGTTTATCAAGCAAAATAAACTTCAATTACACTATATAAATTATTTTAAACTTATTTCCTTCAGCACTGGAATTCACAATTGCAGAAAACAGGCAGGCTCCCTTTTGTGGACACTGTTAAGGCAAGCTGTGTATCCTGCTAAAATCTTGTTTCTGTGCCAGTATGGGGGGACCTGATGCCCATATCCATACACTGGTTACACAATTACATGGTGAGGAGGGAGGGGGAATGAGAGGAGTGCAGTGATAGCTAAGAAGTTCTGAACTGAAAGTGAAAGTAACTGTCTGCCCCACCCCTATGCCTAAGGCATAGAGGCGGGGCAGGCAATATATGATTGACAGCTGGGATTTTTAAATGCTTATATAATGGGTATAGATGTGTTAATAAAAAAATGACTTTGGGTTAAGTGTTTAATTTGAAAAGGGCTTTTATTATACAGCTTTTTATGTCTGGGTGACAGGTCCACTTTAACGGAGATGTTAACGGATAGCATTTGCTTTCTTAAAGGTGACATAAACCCTCCCTAAACCTTCTAGTCTTAATACAGATGCAGCAGAATTTGTTTAGTTTTTACTGAATTTGATTTGGACAAAACCTAACCCTTGTGATTGTAATGTAATTAAAGGCTCAAAGTTTTCCCAGATGCAATAACCCATAGCAATCAATAGGGCATTTGCATTTAAACAGATGATCAGGAAATTCTACCTGCTGATTATTTGTTAGGTTGGAAGCAAAACTTGCACCTTATTTTACATAACCCCCTTGTGTTTAGCTGACCTGAATCCTAACAGTTTCAGTTATGTGACTAATGTGGCTCTGGAAGACTGAATGTATACATATACATGTATAAACTTGGTTTGGGATTTGGACTAATCTTTTCCAGAGGATTCAGTATTTCGCCAAATACATATAGGAAGTAATGGAACTGAAGCTTTTGCTGGGCTGGATTGACCATTTAATCAATATTGGAACAATCTTTTCTGCCCACCCCCCTTCCAAGTGTCAGCATGTTAACCCACAGCACAGCTTCTCGATATATCAGTAAAATAGTTATTAACCCCTAAGACACATTTAAACCGACCAAAAGCCATTTTAAAAGTAGCCCAGAAATAGCACAGCATGAAAAAAAATCTTAAAAAAATATATATGTGAAAATATGTCTTCTTTTAGCCCTCCCAAGCCCACTTTCCAGTGTCATACTAGGATGCAGTTTATTGTAGTTTTACTTCAACATATGCTGTCAACTCCAACTGACAGTAAAACAATAAAACATCCAGGTATCCAAGAAATGAATTCAAAGTAATGAATTAACCCCAGAGATGCCAGCAAGAAAAGGTTGTAGGTAGATAGGTTGGGGCAGAGACACTAGAACTGCTGCAAGAAAAAGAAAAGTTTACACTCCAGCCAGTCCCATTGCATGCTGGGCATAGTTTACCTTTGAAGTATGTAGGCCACTTTTTTGCAGTGCTGCTACTTCTAATGCTGTTGGCGCTACAGGAGCCCTGAGCCACCGCTTACTATGGGGGAACAGGTACAATATTACTGAATGGCGTGCCTCCACCCAGGGTAGGGATAGGTAGAACTATAACTCCCCTCCCTGGGAAACTCTGTAATGTCCTCCTTGGACAGGGACTCCCTGCAACTCCCGGTACCTTGCCCCTCCCTTTGGGGTAACTGCTTACCGAGCAGTTGAGGATCTTCTCGTTCAGGCAGAGACCAGGACACTGGTATGATGTTGAACCAGTAGAACTTATTTATTGCAGACAGGCAGGATATTCAGAAGCAATGCACGTAATAGTCAGGGTACACTCTTCTCTCTTGGAGAACCTCTCTCCTTGGGGCTACTCACAGTACTCTCGCCAGATGACCCTCCTTGGGAGCTCCCCCCAGTACTCTCGCCAGAAGACCCTCTATAGGGCTCTCCCGCCAGGCGGACACTCCCTTGAGACCTCACCCCGGTACTCACGACTGAGGACCCCTGGATCTCCACCTAACCCCTGGATCTCCACCTAACTGACCTCTATACCCCCTGAACTCCAGCGATGTAATTCTGGGGGATCTTAACCCCTCCTGCTCCTGTTGGGGCTATATCTGTCCGGCTAGTTAACCCTGCCTGTCACTTCTAGAATGACCTTTTATCATCCACTGCTAACTAAGCACTGGTCTGTTATACACCTCTTTGCAGAGGGAGGTCCCGGGCTAGAAAACCTGCTGAACATGGGAGCATTCCCCTTTTATAACCTAACACACCACCCAGTGGCTACTTCCTGAACTACAGGGAAACTCCACTTTTTAACTAATAACATCCCAGACCACCTTAGGTGTCCCGATACCACAGTGCCACCCTCTGGGGCCTATTCTAAGGGGACCCATCCTAAGGGGCCCTAATCTTGGGGATCCCTACAAATAGATAAAAACAAAAACTACATTTCCCAACATACAAAGAGAGGTAGAGAAGGCCAGGTACACTAGGGGAAAAAAACAAATCTGTACCTTGCAAGGTTTGTATTTTGGCTGCACTGCAGCCTTAAAATAGTACCTCAGTGTGGCAAAAAACCCCACCAACCTGGCAACCCTGGCTTTTATACTGTACTTTCACTTCCAGCACCTACCTTCTTACCCAGATGCCTCTCTGCCCTAAAGGTACAATGAAGATGCAGCAGTATGCGCCAGTTGTGTGTTTAGAGACAGTTCTTGCTAAGGAAAGGACCTGCCTGACAACACCAGAAATTAGGCATATTTTATTTCTATTTATCAACTTTTGTAAATTCATATTTCCTGAGGCAAGTTGCCGAAAATAGAAGTCTAAAACAGTGAGTGCCTGAGATGGATGGAAGAAAATGCTGATTCCTCATTTTCAATGTGAAACATTTTTAGTAAATATAAAATAAATATTCAACAGGCAGAGCGTTTGGCATTCTTCACATATGCAAGACATTTTTCTTTTTGTGACAGCCTTCTAAATTTGCACAGAGATCCTATATACTACATATTACTACAAGAACAAACAGGAATCTTGGGTAATATTCTTTTTGAAAAATGTTAACCATTACTGCATGACCACCACTCTTTCTGGCATAAGTGGCGCAATCCATTTTCACTTACTTTTTAAAATAGATGGTAAAGGAAAATTGTAACTTCTGAATTAATATTAACCAACAGATCATTTATATCATAGTAAGTGACATATTAAATAATTTTACCATATCAACCACTATTTTGTGATGGTCTGTGTTCTTCCTCGGACATCACCTGACAGGAAATAATGCATCTCCAATTGTAACAGGGAGAAGTGTGCGAGTAAAAGACAGAACTTTTTCCGTTAATTGGCTGATGTGACCTATACATACATGTTTACATAGATGTTTACATACATTTTTACATACTTTAGACTGTATGATATTTTTGAGTGCAGGAACTTAGAGACTTTTACATAGAAACAGCATTTCTCTATTAATAGGGAAACAAAAACACTTTTGGAGAAATTACACTTTAATCCATTTTAAGCACTGTTATGACATGAAAGGGCACTAATAAATAAAAATCAAGCAATAAAAACATTTAATAGAATTAATTCAATATTTTTATGGCACTGCAGCTATTTGGCACAATAAATTGTCAGCGAATTTAGCTCAGGCAGCAATATAGTATGGTCTACCCGAGAATTTCTTAATAATAAAAAGTTGCTGATGACTGAAGACTATTTGATCTTTACTTACAGGGAAAAGAGACCATATAATGTAAATAAATGCTTATTAAGAGCAAAATACCTTTTATGCGGTGCTACTGGTACCCACTTTTGTTTTCAGCTTTTGTCTAGCTTATCAGATCCTTGAACTCCATAGTAATAGTGGACAGTAGTATTGCTTACCGCTGAAATCTCCACAGCTAATTTACTAGCACAGATGCTAAATTTCAGAATTTAAACTGCCCATAGCAACCTATCAGCAATAAACTCTGATTACCCCCCCTACAAGTTAGAAAACAAAAGCACAGCTCTAATTGGTTGTTAAGGGTTACATTAAACACCTATTTAAGTATATTGTAAGCTCCATTGGGATAGGAACAGATGTGAATGATGGACAATCTCTGAAAAGTTCTGTCAGCTAAACATAAACAATGGAAGCTAATATTAATAATAAATCACTCCCTCTCCTATTTCTTGAGCCTTTAAGTAGAAGTGTATTGTGTGGTTACCTAATATTGGCAACCAGAGACTTGACTCCACAAAACCAGAATACTCTATAGAACCCCACAAAGAGTCTACAGTCATATACTAATATTCTCTTTTTTTTAAGTTAATTCTTGTAAACATGATGTTGCTATCAATTAAAGTATGAAGTTAGGGGCTTTTTCACTAAATGCTAAAAAATTGGGGGAAGATGGCTTAACAATTCAACAGACAAATTTATTTAACATATAGTTTATCCGTGCGATTTTGGTCTAAGTCACTTTCCATTCTTCTGGTATATTGTTACTAATATAATATGAAATGTTACATGTGACATGAGAGTTATAATATTGACATCTTCATCACCGTCATTTGTTTATATAACACCAACAAGTTATGCAGTGCTTTTTTAAAATGAACATGGGTTCTTCTTACAACATTTTACTATCTAAAGGGTTAGGGTGCATTTGGGACATAAGGAATATGGAAACTATTGGTGATTTATGATAAATTAATGTCTGATCAATCAGAGCAGGGCCGCTCCTGCCATGAGGCAATGTAAGAACATTGCCTTAGGTGGCAGAGAGCAGCCAGTTACCAGGGGTGGCAAAAAGTCGCCATTGGTAACTTGAAGAACCGAATTTTCACAAAATCCATCGCACAACAGTCTCACATAAAAACTGGACACGGTCACTTCAAAAAAGGGCACAGTTGCGTCAAAAAGGGCGCTGTCGTGTCAAAAAGTGCGGGCAACAAAAAAAAAAGATGTGGGTGACAAAAAAAATTGGGCAACAAATGTGCTTTGAATTTTATGGGGAACGAAACGGGACAGATTCGCTCATCTTTATAAGAGACTAAATTAGTGTGTTAGTTGTATCTAAGCTGAGATAAGGTGGTATTTGGGCAATACTGCACAGATGAATACAGGATTTGGCAAGTGTTTGGACGTGCGAAGTCTAAGATAATTTCTATGCATCTTACCTGTGTGGTTATAAGGTGATTAAACCTGAGTGAAACCTGAGGGACAAGGGAAGATGCTGGACGAACTGTAATGAATTCTGTTTCAGGTGGCACTGTCACTTCCAGGTGGAGATAGCAGAAAGGCATTCTGTAACTTAGTAAAGGACGAAATCCAATCTCTGTGACTTGACAAATTGACAAATGAGCATCCTGAAAGCTTTGTAGTAGAAAGAAGATGCAGGCACTTGAGCTTCTGACTACCTTCCCAAGTCTACAGCTCACTAACAGCAGGGGGCCCATCTTATTAGGTAAATGCAGCACTAAAGGGCCACCCTTGGGGAGGGAAGGTTCATGATTGGGGTGGGGGGCCCTTGAAGTGACAGCCCGGTGGCCCCTAGCACCCCAGGTTGACACTGGGTCAGCAATAGAGAGGTAGATTAGGGTGTCATCAGCATAAAGGTGGTGCTGAAGTCCAAAAGAATGAATAAGCCTTCATACAGAAGACTTATAAACAAATGAATTGTGTCCACCAAAGGTTCTTAACCAGTACGGCTACAACATTTTTTTTATAGAACACATAATTGTGTGTCCTATATGTCCTGTAAAAAAAACAAGTAAGCAGTGACCCTTCCATATCTTGTTTTATTTACCATTTTATTAAAGTCAGTAAAACATCTTATGCCATATTTTATTTTACACTAGAGAAATCTGTTACTATACTATATACTGTATCTACAGTCAGTGGTGTTACTATAGAGGAAGCAGACCCTGCAGTTGCAGGGGGGCCCAGGAAAAAGGGAGGCTGGACCATGGGGTTTGCTCCCTCTATAGTTGTAGAAACGACCCCACATGCCAGCCACTTACAATTAGGCGGTGCAAGCAGATAGGTAGTGGAGGACGCAAGCAGGGTAGGCAGCTGCGTTTTACAGGGTGTGCGTTGCTTTTGCTGTGTGCGCTGGGTTCCTCCGCCTCCAGCGTGGGGCAATGATGCCACTGTCCACCATGTCATAAATATTGTTAAAAACTGAAATAGAATTATAATAATAATAAAAACAAGGCAGTATACATTTTCCTAGCAGTGTACATCTCTGAGAAATATTTAATGATGTTCAACTGGCACAGTTTACTGTGGTTAACAATATATTTATTTTTTTTAGATTTCTTTTAAGGAAAGCAAAATTAAATGACCCTTTGAAACTCGGTGACTTTACCAGCCATTTGACTTTAGGTTGCTATTTCAACAGTTAAAGTTTTATTTTGCGTGGCATAACTTTTCTGAAACGTTATACTGTATCTTCATAGCATGCCCCTGCAGAATGTCATAATATCGAGTGTCGCAGAGATGAAAAGACCTTCATGCCAAAGCTGCAATGTAAAACCAGCTCCTCTTCTTCCACAGTTGTTTGTTCCATGTTTTAATGGGAAATTGTCATGAACAATGGCTATAAATATTCCCTCCTAAGATTGACATAAATAGGAGACATAGACAATAATAAATAGATATCTAACAATGACCATATGAGCATGTTTTATCTACCACATCTTGTCTGCATTTAATTAAAACTCTCTAACCACCCAACCCCAGACTAAAAAGTAGATTAGAGCTAGGACTGAAACCTGACCCTGGTTCTGCTGGTGGTAAGGCTGTAAACAGCAGCAGGTTTAGTCTGGCTAAATATGAGCTTGAATAAGTAGTGTGTTAAAATATTTTTTGATTTTCTGATTTGCAGTTCACAGTTTAATGCAAAACTGACAGTTTGAATGAAGCAACATTATACTATGGGGCTGATTTACTAATGCACGAATCCGAATCCGAATGAGAAAAATTCGGATTGGAAAACGAACATTTTGCGACTTTTTCGTATTTTTTGCGATTTTTTCGTTGCCGTTGCGACTTTTTCGTAAATTGTCGCAACGTTTTCGTAACCGTTACGACTTGCGCGAATTTTCATTGCCATTACAAATTTCAGGAATTGTCGCGACTTTTTCATAGCCATTATGACACAGGTGTCAAACACAAGGCCCGCGGGCCAAATCCGGCCCGCCAGGCCTTGCAATGTGGCCCGCACCGATCTCACCGGCCGTACTTGCTATCTATTACGCATGCGCATAGAATCTATGCGCATGCGTATTAGATAGCAAGTACGGCCGGCCATAGTAGAATCATTCTATGCCATAGAATGATTCTACTATGGCCGGCCGTACTTGCTATCTAATACGCATGCGCATAGATTCTATGTGCATGCGTAATAGATAGCAAGTACGGCCGGCTATGCCATAGAATCTATGAGGCATAGCCGGCCGTACTTGCTATCTATTACGCATGCGCATAGAATCTATGCGCATGCGTATTAGATAGCAAGTACGGCCGGCCATAGTAGAATCAATCATCATAACACGCAGGTAGACCATCCTATTTGGAAGTAAGCCTGAAAGAAATGTGTTTGTCTTTTGCTAAGTACGTTGTCCCTAGAGTGGTTTGGTATTTTGTTCTGTAGTGGTTCAAAGATAACCTTGTACTCCCAACCAATTTGGTCAAATTGTGACACTATGTACTGTATATTTCACAGGTGTCAAACACAAGGCCCGCGGGCCAAATCCGATCTCGCCGGCCGTACTTGCTATCTATTACGCATGCGCATAGAATCTATGCGCATGCGTATTAGATAGCAAGTACAGCCGGCTATGCCATAGTAGAATCATTCTATGGCATAGCCGGCCGTACTTGCTATCTATTACGCATGCGCATAGATTCTATGCGCATGCGTAATAGATAGCAAGTACGGTCAGCGAGATCACAAGCCACAAGTCACGCGAGATTCAGGAGGCGAGTGCTAAAGAGCGTGTGCTAAAAAATACACAGGAGAGCGTGGGCTAAAAAATTTCTGGTTAACATTGTCAGTTTATGACTGTTCAGTAAACCATTCGGCCCGCGATTTAGGCTGGATTTTAGATTTTGGCCCCTTCTCTGATTGAGTTCGACACCCCTGCATTATGACTTTCGTAAATTGTCGCGACTTTTTCATAGCCATTATGACTTTCGTGAATTGTCACGACTTTTGCATAGCCATTACAACTTTCGCGAATTGTCGCAAATTTTTCGTATTGATTGCTCGAAAAATTTGCGACAATTCGCAAAATACCGATCATTACAAAAAAAACGAATTCGGACGCTTTTCAGACGTTCGTGGATTAGTAAATGTGCCCCTATGTATTATATGCAGTAAGACATTTTTTAAATTCATTAAAGAACCTGTTGATCCCAGTCCAGTACCACGGTTACGTTCAAAGGAACTAACAGCTCCAACAATACTGATTATTTGATTCAATGTACAGTATGGTGTTTTCTGCTTCCGTGTCAGGTGATGTGTTTTGTTGCCATTTTAAATACTGTTGTTATGGGTAAATCTGTACAGCAAGGGCTAAGATTTGAAGGTTTAGTAATTAATCATTGCAGCCAATTAGAAGGTAGTTTTGATCAGTATATGCTAATTGGTTGCTGTAGGCAACAGCACTGGTACGAAATAGTGCCAATGATATTAAATTGGCTCTATGATGGTCAAGGTAATATACTTCTAATGACTAAGTGCCCAGCAAGAATGACCACTGTGACCATAGGTGACCCTGCCAAACTCTTTACTGTGTGTATACAAGGCTCTTTGTATTTTGTGCATGTGATCTCTACTAGAGGTACTTCACATATTTCATCAAGCTCTAAATGCCTAAACAAAACTTTATTGGCCTTCATACTTTTTAGGAGCTTGGAAGTACAATTAAAGAAAGATTTGAGGGTTTAGTAATTGCCCATTGCAGCCAATCAGCAAGTAGTTTTGATCAGTAAATGCTGATTGGTTGCTGTAGGCAACAGCACTGGTACAATTTAGCACCAATGATAGTAAATTAGCTCTACATTAGCTCTATAATGGTCAGGGTAATACACTTGTATACACTAATGAACTGCTGCCAAACAAGCTTTGCATTTGCCAGTGATATATGACCATTATAGGTGACCCTGTTTAAAGCACCAGGCTACAAACAGATTAATGCTTTAACTGTGTACTGAGCTACAACAATGTCTCTGTGAATTTAACATGTGCTTGAGTTAAAAACTCACGTTTAGTCTTTGATGTAATATTTGTTACATTTATGTGTGAAGACAAACCATATCTGTATTATTCTGATTTTAAAGAGCTCTTGGATTTTATTTTCAATAGACCATTATATGGCACTGCATTTAAAAATATGACCATTCTTCATAAAATTCACTACGGGAAATGATGACATACACTCTTGGCACATTTTTAGGTTTCCATCTTTCTGGCACTATTTGGATCTTATAATTTATGGGTTTCTGAGTGTTCCAAATGTTTTTTTTTTCTTTGGCTCATATTAAATATCTTGAAACGAAGAAGAATGTAACTCTATACTGGCACTAAAACCATGAAATATACTCACAAATATGTCAGATTCTGAATACTAATTTATTTATTTTATTGAGCACGTCAAAATTATTTTGCAATTACTGTATGGGTCACCCACTGTTATGTATTGTGCCCTTTTTATAACACATAGATGAATGAATGCACAGACAGTGTCAAGTTAGACGCTGTTATGTTTCAAAAACTTGACGCAAGGATAATTAATAATTTTACATTTAAAATAATCTCTGTGTCTGTGAAAGTTTTAGCAGATAAAAAGTTAAAAAAGATTTAAAAATATTATTGCTGATTTGAACAAGACATTCTGTAAAGGTTTACTTCATTCTTGTGTTTTTCAGTGGAGACCATTACTTCATAATGATAGAAAAGCAATGCAGCCTGGCCCATCTAAATTGTTATACTGTTAAAGAAGAAGAAAAGCTAAAGTCACTAGGGGGTGGGCAAGTGTTAGGCATTCACCAGTATTTCTAACCTGTGTCTGTGCTCATTTTCTTTCAGGGTGAAGACACACAGAGCAGCAGCACTAGTAGCAGCTACTTGTCGTGGCTACTAAAATAGACAATACTGATCATTTACTGATAGTTGTCTCTATGTGTGTTTTAGTTGAGGCAATTCTCATTATTGTCTATGGCAGGGTATTTTCTGGAGTTTAGCAGCTGTGAAAAAGAAGCTGCTACTTGTAGCCCAGTGTGTCTTCACCCTCACAAATGCTGTGGCCTGGGACACTAGTTGCTGTGTACTTAACCACCATTTTTTTAAGCTTCCTCAGTGCCCAATGTGCCAGCTTTAGCATGACATGGGGAGGTTGCAATCACGGTCCCCTTTCTCCTAACCCACACCCCTATCTACCCCCCCCCCCCCCCCCCCACAAAACCAAACACAGATCTGCAATTTTCTTGGTGGAAAGGCCGCAGCTTATTTTATTGATAACATAACAAATTGTAATCAATGTTTCATTCCAATACACTTTACACCAATTACATAAACATAGGTTACATAACATTTAGCCGCTGAAGGCTGCATTACAATTCTTACCGTTATAACTTAACCTTAAATTAACCATAGACATTTGAAGAACCCTTTCAAGCATGTGACTAAGCCTCCACAACCAAACTTTCCCACCTGTGCCTATTATGCCTGTTTCCCCCCAAAGCTTAGCCCCAGGCCTGCCCCTCCAGAAAAGCACCTGTCCCTTAATTTATTTAGCCCCTTTTCGGCTCCCCCTAGGGCAGCCCCACCACGCTTAAGCTGCGACTTACCAAACCAATACCCACATATTACCTACACCCAAATCCCTTACTCCAGGGCGGGCAGGCAGGAACGCTGTCCTTTCCCTTCAGCTGCCACGAGGTAATGGATGTCTTCTTCCGGTTTCTCTCTCTCCTCCCACCTGCTCCTTTGTTACTACAACTCCCATCATCCTATACACCAGCTTCCTTTTGGGTCCCTATTTACCCCCCTTGTCATGGCCTCGCTCCTCTCCACCTGTTCCAGGCTCGCTATTCCGGGCTCCTGGTAGCATGCTCAGTACAGAAATCTTGGAAACACTTCTGTATTGTGCATATTCTTGCTTAAGCCCAGCAGTGATGCCTGGAAGTCTGGAAGAAAATTTTTGTACAGCCCCCTAGTGATTTTAACTTTCCTTCACCTTCTATTTTTGCAATGCACGTGGCTTTTACTGCTCTCCCTTCCTCTGCTCCACCCTTTGCTCCCCCCCCCTTTCTGAACCGCCCACTCAGACCCGACTGCTGCTGCCTGCCTCCTGTGTCTCTCCTGCGATCTTCAGCTTCTTCTGCCCAGGTAAGTGCCACATACACACACAAATCACACACTTATTACACTAATACACACTTATATTTACACTTACACACACACACATACATTTTTTGGGGGGTTTCACACATTCACAGCACTTACAGCACTCACACTTACTTGCACACACACATGCACACAAAACATATTTTACCTAGTGTACACACACACTTACACACTTATGTAATTTTTTTTTTATTGCACCGTTTTTATTCTTGCCTGAAAAAAATGTTTTATTGCCATTGTGGATAGCGTATTCGCTAACCGCACTGCGCAATACCTTTTATGTATTATTTTGGTGTTATTACTACATGTTCTGTAATTTTTGGTGCATTATTAGGTATTTTATTGCATTTTTAGCCATTTTATTACATTTTCAGTTATGCATAGTTGTTGTTCACTTGACTTTGTCTGTAAAACTTATTTGCCAAAGCCAAAATACTCAAACTATTATTCTGACCACAGATATTACTAGGCAAAAAAAAAACATTGATTTTAGTGATTTTTTTTTTATTCTTAGCAATTTTATTGCATTTCACATTGTACTTAACTTGTGTTACTTGTCTTTGCACATGGACATTTTGTCTGATGTATTTTAATTTGGCTTCCTCTGTACCCCATATAGTTTGGTAAATCTATGCATATTGGGCATCAAACTGTCCAGTAGTCCCCTGGTGTTTTATGTTGGTACGTTACTAAATGTGGGGGTACATAATGGGGCAACATGCAAGCTTTGTGACGATTTTCAGAAATGTCACAAAACTGTTCTGTTTAGCATAGCTTTGTAGTTTGGTAGTTTGCAGTAGAAAGATGTATTTACCCATTTTTGTTTTGTCAGAATGTGTACTTTCGGAAAATATATGGTTTTCTAGGGTCTCTGTACTGTTAGGGGGTCTTATGGCACATAATAAACATACCGGGTGCAAAATTTGCACGAGCCGGAGCGTCTTATGTGAAAATTCATATGCACTATTTTTTTTTGGTTCCCCCTGTACCCCACATATTTTGGTAAATCTATGTATATAGGGCATCAAACTGTTCAGTAGACCCCTGGTGTTCATATTTAGAATGTTTTATGTTGATACGTTACAAAATGTGGGGGTACATAATGAGGTAAAATGCAAGCTTTGTGCCGATTTTCAGAAATGTCATAAAAACCGTTCTGTTTAGCATAGCTTTGTAGTTTGGTAGTTTGCAGTAGAAAGACGTATTTACCCATTTTTGTTTTGTCAGAATGTGTACTTTCGGGAAATTTATAGTTTTCTAATGTTTCTGGTATAAATCCCTATATCATGAAAAATAGAATTTTTTCTTTCTTTTCTTTTTTTTTTTAATTTCAAGCTCTAACTCTTGTTCCAGAAGTGCAAGTACACAAAAACTCAGAAAGGTTTGGAAAGCTCAGTTTCTCCTGAAAAAAAACCAATATATAATTTGCCTACCTAAACTTAACCCTTCCCCCAGTAAAAACCCCTAAATTGAGAGAGCACAGAATGTTTACAAAACGTCTGGCACTGAGGGGAACCGAATTGTGAAATTCTGCTGGCACTTAAAGGGTTAATAGGTATGTCTGTGTTTACAAACCTTATTGGAGGACATACATTTTGTTCTTAAACCAACAAATGTATTTTTTTTACATTGTAATTTTGGTGTGTAGGCAGCCATCTTAGTACATTATGTCTGATTCTAAACTGTCAGAAGAAGTCAGCACTACACATTAGAATTGCTTTCAGGTAACCTATTGTTTCTCCTACTCCCATGTAACTGGAGGAGTCCCAAGCCAGACTTGGATTTCCTACTACTGAGTGCTATTCTGATATCTACTGGGAGCTGCTATCTTGCTACCTTCCCATTGTTCTGCTGATCGGCTGCTGGGAGGGGGATGATATCCAACTTGCAGCTCAATAGTAAAGTGTGACTGAAGTTTATCAGAGCACAAGTCACATGGTTGTGGCACCCTGGGAAAAGAAGAATATGGCTAGCCCCATGTGAAATTTCAAAATTAAAATATAAAAATATCTGTTTGCATTTTTAAAAAACAAATTTCACTGCAATGATTCTGCTGGAGAAGCTCTATTAACTGATGTGTTTTGATAAGAAAACTTGGATTGGGATGTTATGTTTTCCACTAAAAGCACAGAACAGAAAAGGTTGTCATTTAAAATGAATAAATCATTACTGTTCTTAATTTTTTTTTCAGTTCAGAAGTAAGGAAGTTAGAAGGAAAGCACTTAAAACTACAAGTCAGAGGGGACAGAAGCTGTGTTTATGAATTATAGTTAAGATAAGCAATCGTTATTAACAATAATAATAATAATGATGATTGCTTATCTTAACTATAATTCTGTCATGCAGTGACATGATTCCAGGATGATAAACATTGATATCAACATTTTTGATATGAAGCTAGACCCCACAACAAACTTAGTGAGCATAATTTATTCAGGTCCAGCATTCTATCTCCTTACTCTACTCTAAATGATTCCAGGATGTACAGTTTCTTTTAATTGCACAGCAGAGGGCACTGTATCATGCTTATTTACACTTAAATATCCATAGTGAATTCATTTCTTGCTTAATAATATACATACTCTATAACTCAATAAATTCTTAGTTCACTTCTTAGACTGTTCTGCAAGTGTGAATAAGCAAAGCATATTTAAAAATAGAAAATATATTCCAAACAGTGCTAGTGGCAGAGGCTTACAGAATCTTTATAGGCAACATTCGATGCCAAAATGCAGAACTGCGCAAATAGGTGTGATCAGTGTCATCTGGTAGCAACCAACTGAAACTATATCTGATCATAACGAGGAATCGTTGTACCTCTTATTAACCACAGCTTCCAAAAGTAAACCATGCAGTGTAGTGCAGTGATAAAATATTCTGTTTCATTCTGTTTTATAGGGAAAACTACAACCCCTATTCATTACAGAGGCTGGCTTTATTTGCCAGGTAGAGCAAAGAAAGCAGTGGAAGACAGATGACTGTCTGTATGTTTTCTTTACTTCTTTCAAGATAGACTGGATATGCTGGCAATAAATAGTCCATGTATTAGCTGTATAAATGTTCATTTATCCTGTCCAGTAATGTCATGTTTTTTCCCAGATACAAGTAGTGTAGACAAAGGAAGATAAACAGAATGCTGGGCAACACATACATTTTGTGTATTATTTGTATAACAGATTGTGTTGGAATTTGGGACAGTGGTGCATGCAATGCTGGAATTTAATTGGACTTCTGAAGCGGTACAACAATAAAACAGCAATACAGTAAAGAATTAACTGTTGTAGAGTAATGCATACTACTGTAAACTATTTCACTATCAATCTGTACAAGAACACTATTTAGGAGCTATAATTTCCACTCAGATTCAACTGTTGTTGATGCAGAATTGTGACAGTCCACAAAGATCTGGGTTAAAACACAGTTGTCCATTAACCCTTTAGGTGCCAGCGGAGTTTCTCATTTCAGTTACACCCAGTGCTCTTTTTAGGGGCATTAACTCGGGGGGGGGGGGGGGGGGGGGTTTAGCCCCTATGGGGCAGATTTATCAAAATGTGAGTTTAGAGCTTAGTACATAAAAACCCACCAATTTTCTATTCATTCCTATGGGGTTTTTAAAAGTGCATTTATCAATGGGTGAAAGTTAGAACTCACTATTTCATACATGTGCTTCTGAAAATTCCATAGGAATGCATAGAACGTGGGTGAGTTTTTTTGCACTAAACTCTAAACTTTTTGAGAAATCTGCCCCTATATATAGTTTTTTTTCTGGAAAACCTGAGCTTCCTAAATCTGCCTGATGTTTTTGTGTATTTTCACTTCTGGAATAAGATATAGAGCTCTAAATACCAAAAAAAAAGAAAAATTACTATTTTTCATGATATCATGCTTTCCCAAAATTGTTGGTTTTGAAGAAATACCTAAACATTGCCTCAAAGCTTCCACTTTCAAGCACCTTATCTCCAACATTAGGTACCAAGAAAAAACATCCTAAATATGAAAGCCAAGGGTCCACTGAACATGTGCAGTGTATCAGCAGATGGGGAGTTACTGGGGGAATTTTCGGAGGCACAGATCTTCCCTGATAAAGGGCTGTGGTTGCCTATGGCTGGTACAGGAGCCCAAAACATAATGTGCAGCATTTCTAGCCTTCTTCTTTAGTTACGCTTTAGTTCTCCTTTAAAAATGTGAACAAGGGTAGGGTGTGTGTATAAAATGTTTATTTCACAGAACTTTAGTCAGTAAAAGAATGGGCCATATATACACCTTTTCTATGAACAGTTTTGTTTTCAAAAGGGCTGAAGATATGCATTTAACCAGTAGATGTCAGTAGCACTTTGGTGAAAACCTTATCAAGACCATATAGTGCAGTGAAAACAAAGATTGTTAGAAACCAGCAATTCAGAGGTATGTGCTGTTTAGCAAATGAACCCCATGTTAATAAAAAGCAAATGACTAATATTAGAAATGGAGGAATATGACTTTAGCACTGAAATAGTGTCCGCATTTTCCAATTCCTTTACAGATTTGCCAACAAAGACAAGACATGCTCTGTTCTCACACATTATATATCTCCATAATAAATAAATAATACATTCCAATGCATTTCCTTAATATATATATTTAGGAAATGAAGAGATTAAAACAGGAAAAAGAAAATCTGATGCAGAAAAAAAACCCGTTATTTATAAAACCACTTAAAAATGGACCAAAGTAGTCCAGTATCATGGAGCAGCTGAATGTTTCCTTTTCAGTAATGGAGATTTGACTTCACCACTTTAACTATATCAGTGCTACATTAGGCTGAGCAGTGCCAGGCTTGCAGACTGTATGGGGCATATCTATCAAAATGTTAGAGTAGAGCTAACCACAGAAAAAGTCAATACATTACAATATTGTACAACTGATCTAAATGTAGCCCACTTTTTAAATGCTTGTGGCACTACCTGCTGATTTACTTTGCTTTGGCGCTACAGGAGTCCTGAGCCCCCGCTTACTATGGGGGTTTACAGGGATTTCTCCCCTTAATGGCGTGCCTCCACCCAGGGATGGTCTTGTGGAACTATAATCCACCCCCTGGGAAACAATCAGGATGCTATGCCCCTCTTGGGACCCACGTACTCCTGGTGTAATGTACCCCATCCTGGGGTTATTCCTTACCAGCTTGGTAGTGGTCATCTGGGCTTGATAGATATCCCAACACAGTGGTATAAGTGAATCAGATGAAATGGTTTATTTGGACAGAGACCTCTCCAGGAGTGGCATATCATTCATACACAAGGCAGGGCACTTCTCCTTACTTCTCATTGAGAACCTTTTCCTGTTGGACTACCCCACGGTACTCACGCCATATGCTCCCCTCTAGGTGCTCTCCCCGGTACTCTCGGCAGAGACACTCTCTCATAGAGTTCTCCCCGGTACTCACGCTAGGACGTTACACCACAGGGACCCACACCGGTACTCTCGCTGGGCACCCTCAGATCCAGCCTCCTGGACTAGCGGTGACCTGCTCCACCTACCTAGCCACTTGTGGCCCTGCACTCCAGCAGATGTAAAGCTGGGGGATCTTAATCCCACTACCACTCCTGGAGGGGCAATGTCTGCCCATTCTAACCTCTGGTGTCCTACATATCACTCCTAGAGCGACCTCTTATGTAACTTCTGTCTATTAACTGTGCCAGGGGTGCACACTACCTGCACAGTCCCTGGACTAAAATGTCTGCCAGCACATGGCTGCAACCCCTTATATGGGCCTATGCACCACCCTGTGGCCATAACCCGAACTACAGGTATACTCCCTGTTAACTATTGATAACCCAGTCATCCCAGTGTCCCTGTTAACTATCACCACCCTGTGGCCTGTCCTAGGGGCGTCTGTCCTAAGGGCCCATTTTTGGTAAACCCCTACATAAAAAAAACAAATAATGTCCATCTAGCTCAGGGATCTCCAACCTTTTATACCTGTGAGCCACATTGAAATGGAAAAAGTGTTGGGGAGCAACATAAGCATGGAAAAAGTTCCTGGGGTGCCAATAAGAGCTATAATTGGCTACTTAATAGCCCCTATGTGGACTGGTATCCTGCAGAGTGCTCTGTTTGGCAGTTACACCTGTTTTTATGCAACCAAAACTTGCCACCAAGCCAGGTATTAAAAAATGAGCACCTGCTTTGAGGCCACTGGGAGCAACATCCAAAGGGTTGGTAAGCAATATGTTGCCACGAGCCACTGGTTGGGGAACACTGATCTAGTTAATACCTGCCAGGCATTCCCATACCTTCCAACATTTGAAAAATAGAAAGAGGGACAAAAATAAATGGTGCACGTAGTGCGGTGAAATTTAGGCAGGTTATTTAAAGTATGAACACATTTCTGGGGGTTTTGGGGTTATTTTATGTGTTATTACAGTTTTGCTAAAAAGTTAAAATTGCCCTTTAAGATGCATCTCAGTTCCCCCAAGAGACCTGTTTAGCTTATTAGTTACAATTGTATCTAAGTGCAGGTGTAGCTTGTTAAGATTTTTGTCTCTCTGCCAAAAGCTTCCTATTTAATTAAGTTTGAGAAACATTGTATCTTTTTTTTAGCATTCAGTACAGGAGATCAAAGGGAAATGAGGGACTTTTCAATAAGAATCAGGGACTGCGGGCTGAGCTGTTAAAAGAAGGACTGTCCTGTGAAAATCAGGACAGTTGGGACGTATGCATTCCCTAGTAAACAGTTTGCTGACCTCTCTCTAAATCCTCAATGGATGCTAACCACTGCATGAGTTAACACCTAAAACACACTAAAATCAGAATTGAGGGGCCTAAAGGAACTGGCAATTTGGTGAAAAGCGCATCCAAAGCAGGAACTGAATCAACTTAGGACAGCAAGGAAGAGACACGCAGAAGGCAATACCCACTAAGTTATATTTTGCCTACAAAATCAGCAAGATGTTATAAAGAAGAATTAAATCTTTGTAATAATATATTTTATTATAAAAACACAACACAAGAAATCGCGCCGCCACGTATGCCATCCCACCGGCGAAAATGTAAATCGCCGGTGGGATGGCAATCCGGGGACATTAGTCGCCCGTGAACAGGGAAATTTGTCGCGGGCGACTAATCTCCCCGTGTGCCAGAGCCCTAAGCGTGACTGAGTAAATATTTGATTAGGTGAGCCAAAAGTGTGGCGTTTTTACTAAACAATAGGAGGACTATTGGGCAGTATGCTTTTTAAATTTTGACTTGCATTCTCCTTTAAGGGGAAAAAAACTCTGCAGCCTTACTTTGCTGTTTCCTTCTCCCTCTGTGATTGAAGTGCAAGTATTTTCTGCCTGCAGGGATTTGTACAGCTGAAATCCCAGTACAGCTCTGCAGGAATCCGATTGGCTGGAAGATGAATTTTGAACCACCCACCAGCCAAAACCTGTATGGCTGTACCCAGACTTAAATTTTAAGGACAAAACCAGCTTCATGGAATACTGTAGGCTGAGTGCTTATACTGCAGGAGTGGTACACTCAAAGGGAGGGAGAACATTTTCACATTTATAGAAGATAATAGGTAAGACTGGTGGAACAACATAGAAAAGAAATGAAAAAAGGCGGGCAAAAGGGAAAGGGAATAGGAAGTATCTGGGATCAGAGAGGGATACAGAGAATAGGAGAGCATAAGTGAATAGGAGATACGGGAAGGAATGACTCTATTTTGCACCTGGTGATATCTACAGTAATAATACTGAACTCATCTCTAACATTTGTGTGGGTGAGCATTTGTTGAACAATGATCATAACATGGTCTCCTTTGAGATAATGCTGCAGAGACAGCTCTATAAGGGATTAACTTAAACACTCAATTTTAGACGTGCAGACTTTGAGGTTCATTGAGGTCTGGCATGGTGCAGAGAGACTGGCAAATTGCTAATGTGGTTCTGTTATTTAAGAAGGGATCCCGTTCTCAGCCTGAAAACTATAGGCCCGTTAGTCTGACATTAGTAGTAGGAAAGCTTTTGGAAGGGGTAGTAAGGGATAGGGTACTTGAATACATTGCAATTTACAATACTATGGGGCTGATTTACTAATCCACGAATCCGAATCCCGAATGGGAAAAAATCGGATTGGAAACGAACATTTTGCGACTTTTTCGTATTTTTTGCGATTTTTTCATCGCCGTCGCGACTTTTTCGTGAATTGACGCGACTTTTTCGTAGCCGTTACGACTTGCACGAATTGTCGCGATTTTTTAGTATTGAGCGCTAGTAAACGGCGGGCAAACCTTTACAATTTTTTCGCGACGGCTACGAAAAAGTCGCAACAATTCGCGCAAGTCGTAACGGCTACGAAAAAGTTGCGACAATTTACGAAAAAATCGCAAAATACCAATCATTACGAAAAAAAACGCATTCGGACGCTTTCGATCTGTTCGTGGATTAGTAAATCAGCCCCTATAAGTTTGTACCAGCAAGGAACCTTGATGAGCAGGAACCCCGATGCTGGAATGGCAGTTGATGTCATCTACTTAGACTTTGCTAAAGCGTTTGATACAGTACCTCACAGAAGGTTAATGATCAATTTGACGAATATTGGCCTAGATCATTTGTAGTTGAATAGAGAACTGACTGAAGGATAGATTACAAAGAGTGGTGGTAAATAGTGATGAGCGAATCTGTCCCGTTCCGCTTTGCTGGAAAATTCACGAAATGGCAAGAAAACTGAGTGGTTTTTTTGTCACCCGAGACATTTTTTTCGCTGCAAATTTTCGTAGGAACATGATTACTCTGTACAAGTACATTAGAGGGGATTATAGGCAGATATGGAATCTTTATCATAAAAACAAGCAGCGCACCAGAGGTCACCCCTTTAGATTAGAGGAATGGAGCTTCCATTTGAAGCAGCGTAGGTGGTTTTTCACGGTGAGGGCAGTGAGGTTGGGGAATGCCCTTCCTAGTGATGTTGTAATGGCAGATTCTGTTAATGCCTTTAAGAGGGGCCTGGATGAGTTCTTGAACAAGCAGAATATCCAAGGCTATTGTGATACTAAAATCTAAAATTAGTATTGATGTTGGTATATATAGTTTATGTATGTGAGTGTATAGATAGGTCAGTATAGGTTGTGTGTGCTGGGTTTACTTGGAAGGGTTGAACTTGATGGAATCTGGTCTTTTTTCAACCACTATGTGGCTTTCTCTCCTGCACAATGGCAACAGTGTATCCCCAGATACAATTTGTTATTGGGGAATGGTGACAAACAAAACTTTGGCTGCCAGTGTCCACTGCCTTTTACTGCATCATTTGCTTAGGGGCTGATTTACTAACCCACGAATCTGACCCGAATTGGAAAAGTTCCGGCTTGAAAACGAACATTTTGCGACTTTTTCGTATGTTTTGCGATTTTTTCGGATTCTTTACGAATTTTTCGTTACCAATACGATTTTTGCGTAAAAACGCGAGTTTTTCGTATCCATTACGAAAGTTGCGTAAAAAGTTGCGCATTTTTCGCGTAAGTTTTAACGCTACGAAAAATGCACAACTTTTACGCAACTTTCGTAATGGATACGAAAAACTCGCGTTTTTACGCAAAAATCGTATTGGTAACGAAAAATTCGTAAAGAATCCGAAAAAATCGCAAAACATACGAAAAAATCGCAAAATACCGATCATTACGAAAAAAACGCAATCGGACTCATTTCGACCCGTTCGTGGGTAAGTAAATCAGCCCCTTAGTGTTTCCTATTAAAATAAATAATTAAAATAAATTATTGGGTTATTATTATTTCATTTCTGACATGTATGACCAACTTTAGCCTCCCCAAACAAAAAAAATCACCTATGATTAAAAAATAATGCGCATTGTGCAAAATACAGGGATACAGTTTCTGGATGTGTGTAACTGTTGCAGTCATCTTTGCAGGCCGCTAATTCCCTCACAGACGCAAATAATTCCTTGTGTCTCCATTTTTTTTTCTGTCTGTTGATTTTACATGACTCATCTAGATTTTTATGTATACGGTATGTGCAGACATAAAATGCCATATTATGCATAAAGTAACCCACCCCTCATCTGACCTTCTTAATTAAAAAGGCACACATATTGCTCCATAAAATTAATTTATTTGCACAGAATTCCTTGGGAATACTATTCGTTAAACGGCTCCAACCTTTAATGGTTTTAGGGCATCAATAAAAGGGGCTCGATAATTACTAGATTAATATCAAAGTTCAAGGGCAAAATAAATTGTTAATGGAAATCATGAGAAATAACTGCACACTGATCTCAGATTATTGCTTAAGAAGGCTATTGCATTTGAAGGCTCTATAAAAATCACACAAAGCTGGGAAATTTTATTAGCAATTTAATAAAATTAATTTTCCAATCCATTTATCATATTTAAAATGTTCACTTTTTTTCCCTTTAGAATTTGTATATTCCAAAGGGGCTAAAGGTTTTACTTCTGATCTGTGTGTCTGAGGCTCTGATTGTTGATGCTACTCTGTTCCTGGAATGGCTTTCTCATTTTCTAAACCTTCAGATAAACCTGGGTTTTTTAAGTTTGGAAAAATTAATAAGCCAATAAATTAAAGGTGTTTATAAAACGTAAAGAAAATTGCCATATAAAATTCCTTCAGTTTTCTATACATAAAAAAGGCAAACAGCACAAATAATTAACCCGTGGGACTCCAGTCATTGTCATTTTTTTGCAAAACGGGCCCAAAAAATCGCTACAGAAATATTTGCCACGTGACAAAAAAAATTGCATGCGTAAAAATACATTTTTGACACGTCATTTTTCTTTTCCCGTCCAACATTTTCCATGTTTCATGAATGTTCACAAATTTTCCGGCGAAATGGGACAGATTCACTCGTCACTAGTTCAGATATCTCCTGCACTTTCTCACATTGTATCACCTGAACCTCAGGTATAGTTAATAATAAATGTGCCCCTTAGTTAAAGTGATATTGACATATTACTGTGAGATATATATATGATTTTAATCCATATGCTCCAAAGCTCTACAGTATTGGTTCCCTTTCAATTGAATAAGTTTCTCTTTGTCTTCCTGACTCTGGTACTCATCCCCATGATTGAGTCCATGAGCCCATTCAGGCTGGGTTGGGAGCTGTGTATTGCCACATACTAAAAAAAAAAATGTATTTTTATGAAAATGGTTTATTTATATGAAGCAGGGTTTTAGATATGAGCTCAATTATGCAATATGTTTTAATAGAGACCTAGATTTTTTGGGGTGGGGTTTCCTTTGAAGAGCACATCACCTACAAATTGTTCTCCTTTGGAGGTGCAGGCTAACAAAGCATGAACTCCCAAAGGTGGAAACAACTGTATTTTTTGCAGCAAGCCCGTATTTCAAGTGCTCTGCCCCCAACATCAAGAGGGCACTCCTAGTATGGGCAGTAATGTTAGGGCTCAGGCATGCACATAATATGCGAATACCCCAGCTTGCTCATTATGTGCATGAATGTTACATGGGATCAGGGAGCACCTCAACCTCTAATGGGGGGGGGGGATATTTTTTCAGGTGTTAGGTGCCCTTTAAATCTTAAATAAGGGAATCCACTAGATCCCCTGAAGTTTAATATATTTTCTCATTTATTAAAACTTTCTCAACTATTACAAACTTTTTCCTAACAGGAAAGTGTTCAACATATGACATATATATCAAAGCATTTGCTACTTTGATTAACGCGTCACTTCACCATCAGCATCAGCTGTCAGCTCCATTTTGTGCTATATATTTTTACTTAGAGTTATTCTGCAGGAACAATGTCCACATTTCCTTGTGGTTTTAGCACCCCACACCATCCCTTTAATGGTGGTCTTATGCCTAAAAATGGGCAGTGTCTCCATTAAAAGCTGCAAGCAAGGAAAGAGTAAGCCTGTGGAATCAATGTTGTGGACTTGGCAATCTCTGTCCTAAAATGGCAATCTCTGTCCTAAAAAGCTGATGGCAGGGAAGGACTTAGGGGCACATTCATGAAAACTTGAGTTCGAATCCCGAAATGGTATTAGTCACGATAATATCGTATTGGCAATCCGAAAGTCACAAAATTTTCGTACCGAACGATCGAAAACCTTTACGACTTTGATCCTTCTGTGCATGATTTTTGAATGCTCAGAGCGTTCATAGATTATTAAATCTCCCCCTTAATGTCTGGGACAAATGCCCAGGTCAGAAGAAACTTTTTTCCAAGTAAGCAGGGAGGTGCCAGCCTATGAAAAACATGACTGGAGGTAGATAGGATAACAATATGGGCTTTAATTTGACACTGTATGGTGGCTTGTCAATTTTATAATAACTTTGTATCTGCACTTGTACAAATACTAAATTACCAGTCAAACAGGGGTCAGGGAATGTGCATTGATCAATTTCCTTTCTCTTTGTAGCTAATTTGGCCAGATCAGTTGCGCTTCCATTGTACTTAATATAAAGAACATGTAAACCTTAAAGGAAAACTATATCCCCAAACAATGTAGGTCTCTAGAAAAATATATTGCATAAACAAACTCATATGTAAAACCCTGCTTCATCTAAATAAACAATTTTCATAAAAATATACTTTTTTAGTAGTATGTGCTATTGGCTACACCTAAATAGAAAATTGCCATTTTAAGAATTAAGGGCTTCCCCCTGGGATCATTAGATTCACAGAGCACACAAACAAGCCAAGGTACACATACATGCTAGGCCCCATCAGCCAATGAATGGACAGAGTTTTGCCTTTTACTCCCACACTACTTCCTGTTACAGTTAGAGCTGCATTACTTCCTGTCAGGTGATCTCTGAGGGAGCACAAGGGATCAAGGGAAAAGGGGAAGGATGTAAAAGGACAATATTTACTGATGTATATATTCCGATTTGGTGAGATTCTTTAATAGGTCACTTTAGCTAAATATGTCTTATAAAACATTTTACATTTCTCTCAGCCTTTTTTTTCTCAGTGAGATACCACTATACCATCCCAATCTTTGATTATCTCAAGTCTAAAATGTATCTTATAGACTTTGGTGTGAAACAATAGGAGGTTTTAGTTCTTTGCACTTGAACCCTTTACTGCTCTCATTTACTAATGTTTATTTTGCTGTGGCTTTAAATCAGTTATTCAAGCTTCAGTGCAGATCATAATACAACAAAAACTGTTAAACATTTTAGCATCACTTTCTATTATGATTTCATATTGCATGGCTTATTGTGAGTGCTCAGTTCTTTGTTCTTTAAAGAATTTCGCTGCAAATCTATGCCTGGCGAAATAATTCGCTCATTGCTACGCTAAACTCACATTTTTATAAATCTGCCCCTAAGAGTACATACTGAATGTATTTAGTATGAGTACATACTAACTATAAACGTAGAACAAATTGCCATTCGCTTATTGACTTTATGGATATAACCAAGAAACTGACACCTCATAATGCGATTACAAAATATGGCCTCAGAATGTTGTATGTTACAGTACCAACATGTATTGATCATTCAGAAATATAATAGAAACTGCTTGTGCTTGGTTTGAACTTACATTTATATTAGAATATACAGTCAAAAAAACTGGTCTAATAGCAAAAAATAAACTAACAACAAAAAAGTAATCACTAAAGAATTCAAGACACAATTGGTGCAAAATTATGTTTCAATAACTGTCTTTATTTTCTTTTGTCTTATATATGTAATCATTTATTTGTTTGTTCCTCAACCTATCATTTCATTTTCCAGCTGCAGATCAATAGATATCACCTGGTCTGATGGGCATGAGACACTTATTTGCTAAGCAAAGCTGACAAAGTGCATGGTTGTTGTTTGCAGCAAGGAAAAATGACTACGGAAGCACACAAATAAAACTGTCAAAAGAATAAGAAAGGGTGATAAAATACCCACTACATTTTGGGTTTTTAACTATTACAGGTACGCTATAATAATATTTCACTGGAAGTGTTAAAGTACCCGCAATTACTCCATAATTAACTGTAGGCAATAAATAAAGCTATACTTTTCAGTGCATTGATACTGACTTCTAGAACAGCAATGTCTATAATCCTACTGGGAAAATATTATAAATAAGTATATGGAAAAAAAATTTGGGTTATAGTTCAGCACAAATACTCAGAAGCATATGGCTGCAGATTCCAGGTGTCTGTGAGCCACCCCAACAGTATATCATAAGATCAAAAAGCAAAAAGGAATAAAACAGCTCCAGGCAGCATTTGAAAACTGCAATGAATTTAATGGCAGTGTCAGCACACTACATGTTTCGGGCAGAGCCCTTTCTCTCACACTGCCATTAAATTCACTGCAGTTTTCAAATGCTGCCTGGAGCTGTTTGATTCCTTTTTGCTTTTTGATCTTAAATAAGTAAATACACATATTTCTTTATATCAGTACAGGTATGGATCTTTTATCTGAAATCCATGGATTTTTTGGGTACTGGTTTATTATTATTGTTATCATAGGGTTCAAGGACATCCATAAAAAAACAATTCTTTACTTAAATAGGACTCAAAATGTCATTGCCATAATAAAAGGTCTCTGGAAAACAGGTTTCTGAAGAAAAGACCTCATACCTGTGTATGTTGTGCTACTAAATTGTAGGAAGTTGTTTAGGGCTAGAAAAATATCTTGTGTTTACTGTTCATTGCAGTTAGTCAGTGGGCAATAATGAATATTTACCAGTTTGGGAACAATTCAGCACTAATTTTGCCAGAAAAGAATTCCTTTATACATTTAAATAAAATTCACTGGGAAATACCTAGGGTACCAATTTAGATAACTAGCAACTAGCACTATTATTATTATTCACAGTTAAAGGCCATTAGATGTTTCCTGCAGAGGGGATAGCACCAGGTTGATATCACTATTGCATTAAATGTAGCCCATGTTTTACACCCTTTTCATGTTTAATATTATGTTGATACATATGAAATATTACATCACGGCTTATTGTACTGTACAATTATAAAAGGACACAACTTAGATTTGTGGTTGGTGTCATACAGCCCATTATCCTTTGCAAGTATTACCCCATTGGCTTCAGTGGGGCACCATCCACAGATAGTAGGTGTTTTAAACGTCTTTACGAGAAGTGAACAAGCTATGGCCTTAGTATATAACAGCATTTCAGGTAGTTGTCTACTACATAGGCCCATATGTAATAGTATGCACCAAGTGTTCTGCATATGTATTGTAATACCCAGTAAGAGGCTGTGTTGGAATTAGACATGGTAAACAGGGACTTCAGTCTACAGAGGAAGACTGTCAAGTCTTTCCTCATGCTCCCAGCCATCATTAATCTCATGTTCTGAAAGCAGGTAAATAAAGATTTTTAGACAAACATCCTAGTGACATGATATGAACCAAGTGCATTTACACTTGGAGGGGGGAATTTATCATCTCTCAAGTTTAATGTTTTTTCATGATTCAAGCGCTAAAAAAAACACAAATTCGAATTATGGTTCAAAAGCTTGAATGTCTGGTATTTATTAAGTGAAAAAAAACCTGTAAACTCGAATGTGAAAATTCGCCATTTAAAAGCTTGCGAGTTTCTACAGTCAGTAAGAGGTGTCCTAAGCAAAGTAGTCATATTTTCAATTCGAGATATTTGAGTTTTCAAGTTTTATTCGAGCTTGAAAATTTGCTGGGGGCAAATTTATTATAATTTATATGATGGAATTGGGGAATCTAGGATATCCAGCAGGTTAATCTAGTTTGCCATTTTAACCCTGCAAGGCAAACTATTTGCAAGTGCTTGCAGTGAGATGATCTAAGCTCTACAGGCTCATATGAAAGGGCTATTCAGGTTGGGAGGCATCTGTGTTAGACACTATATCATATTCAAATAACGCACAGAATACACTGTTTTCTAACTGTACAGTTTGAAAATAAAGCCATCATTATTTTACTATAAAGTGTAATAAGTGATCATTAATGCTTTGTCCTTTGTCTTTTAGCTGATAACCACTGTAAGCCTGCCATACATAGATGTGAATTTTCTTACATATGCAATATAAAACTGGCAAATTAAACAAAAATAGATACAGCGACATGACACAATTCAATATAATTTCAACTTATAACAAAGCTCAATATACATATATATACATAAAAATATATACAGCCTCAGTTACAGAGCATATACATTCAGCTTTTGCGCAGCAACCTGTTAGCAATGCTAGTTTATTTCTCAAAAGGGATTTGCTTATTCACAATATACTGTACCATATTTTCATGCTGACTGTCCTGATTGGGCATCAACAATGAAAAAAACTATTCTTGCAAACTTCTGCAAAATTCTTGCAAAACTTTGTACCTATTCCATTTGTGATTGCAAATGGTGCTGCAAATGAACCCCCATAATAATTGCTAGCTAACATGCTCAGTTAACAGTACTCAGTACTTGCTC
Source organism: Xenopus tropicalis (assembly GCF_000004195.4). Lineage (NCBI taxonomy): Eukaryota > Metazoa > Chordata > Amphibia > Anura > Pipidae > Xenopus > Xenopus tropicalis. The sequence continues at coordinate 78,714,335 of NC_030681.2, read as the reverse complement.
TTTAACAGTACTACTTTGTGCAAGGGCCTGCTCAGGGCAGAGGGAGGTACACTTAAGAAAAGGATCAAACATATTGGTTTAGCACCAAATTTATTTCCCCTGAGCCAGTGCAATTTTTATAGAAGATGCACATTGGCATAGTATTGCTGGGGAGTGACCAACATATTGGCCTCATCTAGCGTTCTCCCTTATATATATACCTGTAGATACGTATATCTGTAGAGTATTAGATCAAAATGTATGAGCTTTCTTTCATACTAAGCTAAACTTTACATGTACAGTATATTTCTTTGCTGTTCCTTTAACAGTTGGTTTTTATCTTTTGAGCATTATACATTGTCATTAGCTACAGGTTTTGTTGGCTGTCGGATGTATATAGCTTGGCCCACTTCAAAATTTTTCACTCAGAGACATGCGGAACAAAAAAGCAATTACAATAGGCACTCATATTTCAACAAAAAGCACACAAAATCTTATGATATATAAAAATTGATTTACACGTGATACTAATTGTAAAAAATATGTCTGGAAGTTTTTGACTTTTTGCTTCCTAACGTCATGTATATAAAATTAAAAAATGAAAGTTAAACATCACAAGATGTGCTTATATTCTAAATTATATCCTCACTTTAACTTCCCAGCACAAAATAGGGGAATTACAATGAAGAGGGTTTTTAAATGAGCCTCAACTGGAATACACCTTTCTATATTTCCATAAACATCTATGAACTGCTCAAAGTGTTATATACACCCTATTATACAAAATCCAAGAAATACATACATTTCACATTTTACAGTAAACAGTTAAAAAATTACAAGCGGTCTGACATGATTACGTTTTAAACTCAACTTAGCGAAATATTCCAGTTTTGGATTTGTTTTAAAGAGAATGTGTTTATATTTACTGTATTAATAAAGCTCTACGTTTTACAATGAAGCAATTTAATAAACCAAATCTTGTGACGCTAGAAGTCTATAAACAAACTCCCACTATTTAATTCCCTTGCTTACCACTTTGATGATGTCACCAGCGAATGGTTCCCGGTTTCCCTTCCTAGTGATCTCATTACATGTCTGGGTTGCTGCCTTGGTTTATACTTTTATGTCTACTGCACTTACAGATGCAGAGGGGAAGTTTACTGTAATGGCAGTTGTGGTAATTCTGTATATTTTAAATACAAGAGAATAAAAAAACAAATGAATGGAAAACTGAGCTATTAATGCTTAAGCCAGTGGTTGTCAAACTTTTCAGTTCAAGAACCAATACAACCTTTTTTCAAGGCCCCATCTTGATGTCCAACTTTTGGTCAGGTACCTCCTTAGCTTACATATGATTCCAGATACAGTAAAACATTGGTGTATTTGTCATTTAGTCTGATAATATTTTCAAGACTATGTAGAAATGGAAATTAACATTCACTCTCACTGAAATCTTACTGAAGTTTAAGGTGGAGTTTTGGGTGTATCTAGAAGAGCAAATAACCATTCTCCCCAATTTTTGGCTTAAGGCAAAGCACATTTCCATAAATCAACAGGAATAACAAACCCTGGTTCATCAGTATTGCATTGTCTACCATTCATGTCCAAAAAATGGCAGCCCAGTCAGCTGCCAGAGGCATTCTGAGCTGAGCGGGAATAGCATCATGAAAATTTTTTTGTATTCATACTTGCTTTGAAAAAAAAATATAAAGCCTTTTCTTCAATGTACTGGCTTTAGAAGATAAAAATAAATCAATTTTTCTGCACTGTCTGTAAAAGACAAACATTTGTTGTTACTATAGTAATGTATAGTAATATAGTAATGTATAGTATTTTTGCAGCTGCCCTAGTAACATTTGTATTTAATGTCCTAGCCATGTATAGCAGTTGTGTTCCATGCTGCATGCCTATAAAAAAACAAGATTAAACAAATCAGGTCACTTTACCAGCTTTTGTGGCAGACGTATAAAAATGGTCAAATACAGAAGAGGAATATTAGTACAATCGGTTTCGGGCTGTTATTCATTATAAATGTTTTTCAGTAAATAAGAAGGAAATATCATGTTTATTTTAAAACAGAAGCCTTGGCAACAAAAGTGGCAAAACCTGTCAAAATGGCCTTTAAAAAAAAAAATAAGGCAATATCTACTGTATATTGTGAAAGTACTATACTAGTATAACTGTCAGAACTTGGCTTGTTTCAGCTTATCGATGTGGTAGCAGAGCTTCAGGGCAGGCCCAAGTTTTAGTCCCAAATATTTCATGACCATGTCACTTCTTAGCAGCAGCAAAGCATTGCCATCAATTTCCTGTTTTGGAAAAAGAAATAAATAAAGCAATACAAAAACAGATGAGGACATTTTTGTAGAACACTGACATTTCTTCCTGCGTATATTAACCATAAATCCATGGGGCTTTTCAGCTTAATTTAAAATAGTTGACATTATAGGCCTCATTTGCAAAGCCAAATGCAAAAGTGCAAAAGAAAAAAAAAAGGCTGCAGTCTGCCATTTGCGCACTTTTCATGCTGCATTCACCCATTTGCAAATGGCCACAGGCCTCTGTGCTCTGATACCTGGTGCACGGCCTTTGGATCAATCGCTGCCTTTGTAGGATGCAGCATGTAGACGTCCCCCTCACCTGCCCCCTTACTGCCCCTACACTGTGGCGCTCAGAGCAGAGTAGAGCATGCAGCAGCGCACTCTTGCACCCCCTTGCACTTGCTCCAGAATTGTACATGTTTTTTAAAAGACTAATTAGGTCCTTAATATATTAAATATGATGAGAAATCTGTAATTATTAATATATTTTTATTTTTAAAAAAAATAGTCCTTTACAGTTCAGTGGATTTTGTTTCATAAAAACAGCTCACCTTTAATGCTGCACCAAAAGGTGAAGGTGGCCAAAAGCAGGTTGTGCTGTATTTATGGGAAGAACTATAAGCTCCAAAATGGAGCGCAGAGACCTGCAGAGAGTACAAAGTGCTAAAAACATGACAGATTGTGCCTGTTTTTTACATTTTGTACCGTGCCCTGCAGGTAGTGAATGTCCCCCCAAATCTCTTTGCCTGGCAAGAATATCTGAAAATGAGCTGCTTGTATTAGAATGCATAAGTCTGGAAACCAAGGAGCTGCATTTGTGCATGTGTGCAGCTACTTAGATGCATACAAAGTATAATATTGGTAACAGAAAATAATTGAAAGGCTGCAAGGATTGTACATTATATGAATCTTACTTACATGCTTTCTAAAGAGGTCAACGTGAGGCCCTAAAGCCTGAGGATCAGCATCTTTCACAAACCACACAACATCTTCAACACTCCAGTTGGAAGGGTCTTTGCTCATTGGTCTACATGCCTCCTGGTTTTCAGGGGAAGGACTAGAGGCTACAATGACAAAACAGTAAGAATCTGTAATAAGAAATGTGACTTTAGTAACAAATCATTCTCTTTTCTGTCTTGTTCTATAACAGCCTATTTCAGTTCTTTTTTTTATACTGCCTCCTTATGTATATTTTAATTTGCAAAAGATATCATTCCGTTTTACTAAAACAGGGAACATTGCTAAAGGGGGGTCTATAAATCACTATAATTTTAAGAATTCCTATTTAAGGTTTTATTATCATTAAATTATAATATTTTTAGAATTATATTTACTATACTGAGTAGAGCTGCACTAATTATTGTTATTCAGTTCTGCAGCTGCTGTCTAGCTATACAAATATGCAGGGATAGCCAGAGTGGGCTACAATAGTAGAATAGATATTAATTAACAAAGAATATAGTGCTTAATAAATTGTATTTTACCACTTCTGTTCCCCTCCATATAAGATCCGTTACTGGTGGGGCTTGATGCTTGCCGTCTCAAACCCACAGATGATTGCCCCCCAGAAGATCGATGGTTGCAGGATGATGAGCCTCCTGCTCCTCCAAGACGTCCTTCTCCAGAGTTCTGCCTCATAGGATAAACAGAGCCCATGTAGTTGAAGGCAGAATCTGATGGGTCTACATTGTACCTTTTTGTGTTCACAGGATCCACCAAGTAATCTTCAGGTATTACAGTTTCTGCAGACAGAAAATAACTAAGTAAACACTGAAAACTGCATTTTTTTATATATTGAACACAAAATAAATTAGCATAGTTGGTCCCTGTTGATATTGGAGGTTCAAGGATAGGTTATCCACCTAGGTGCTTTCAGTTTCATCTTATTAAAGCTGACAGTGTCGTGCAACTGGCCTTCTGGTCCTAAATAGCTTTCCAATGGCATGAAAAACCCTAATTGGCAAATACAAGGGTGGTGCCAAGTATTCAGAAGGTATATTTTCCAAAAGCTATGGTGTGCATGTTCCATAATAGCCTAGGGTAGCACAAATTATAAATACTTCTTTCTTTGATTAAAATGGATCATATAGGAGCTTTCTGGATAACGGGTTATGAATAAAGGATCCCATACCTGTATCAGAGTTGCTCTGCAATTCAGTGTACTACAAACAGAGAGACTTTCCCTTTGCCCAATGAGTGCACGTCCAGTTACATAGAGATTCTGGCCATAACATAATTATTCCACAATAAGTGGTATGTTTTAAAATGACAGTTGATTGAGTCCATTATTTTGGTAATGAAAGACTTGTACCAGCTGTTCTCTTGATTCACTGATTGCTCTCATTATATAATGCACAGTTTGAAAGGAACCTGCATCATACCGAAAAACAGGACAGGAACCTTATCTGCTTCATTTTGTTGCACGGTATATTTTTACTACATTCAGCATTAAAAGCAGTAAATCACCTAAATAAGTGTGTGGCATACTAATTATTTGTGTGTGACATGTCAGCCAGTTTGCACAATGGCATAACATTCCACCCAAACCCCTCTCCACCATTTGCAACTGACTTGAATGGCAATTGCCCTTCACCTATGCATATTTTGCCCAAACATGTACATGAGGTGACATTGCAGTCAATAGCAGTTAGCATGATTGATTTCGGCATTTCTGCACTGGCATGTTTCCTGGTTTGCCATTAACCAATTATATTTTATATAAATAAGGTGTGGTGGCAGCCATTTAGGTTGAGATTGGGTTATAGGGCACATGTTTACAAAGCAGATAATGGATAAGCTGTATAGAATCCAGCGGTTTTATTTTTCGTACAAGAAGTTATCCTTCTGTGTCAAATGACATTTTTGACCCGTCTACCCTGCATTAAAAGTACTAAAAGCCCTCTTATAACACAAGGTATTCACATGCATGGTACCTTGCACATATTGGTGTAAGTGAATATATTTTAAACTGTGTGCTAGTAAACCAGTGCTTTTGGATCTATATTTGTCCAAAGGGACATAAATAAGTAAACTGCATGTTTTATCACATGATTTCTTGATTTCTATTTTTTTTTTTTAAAGGGAACACTATGGGCTTATTTTTAATGCTGTGTAATGAATGGTGACAAAATACACTGCATATTAACAGGCATCACTGTGTAAAGCAACAGTGTTCTGTGTAGCAGTGTAGGGATTTTGTGCTGGAACTTACTTGCTGCTTACATTTTTTCCATTCACTTTAAAGGACATATAAAACTCTTTTTTCTACAGTTGGATGTTGTGCACATTTCCCTCACCCAAATGGCATAATTTTTACAGTATATTTCCCCTTTATCTAAACAAAAAAGAACAAAAGAAAGGGTGTGTTATTTGAATCTTAATGTCTGTATCAGGCACACCCCGGGTGTTTCCCACCCTTCATAGCTATACAAAACAAAACAAGGAGATTGTTTTGGGTGTTATGACTTAAAATCCAAAATTTTATTGAAATGTATAGTTTAAAATAAGTATCAATTACCACTCATAAAAACAAAAATCAAAACAGGAACAATTAATAGCGTTCCAATTGGCTAATTAGTTTCAGTGCAGAGTAGAGGGGTAAGGAAGGCGATTAATTCATTAATGGATGGACTATGTACATTGTATGCAGTATATACATTAAGTGCTTCAGTGCAGAGATTCTCAAATTCATTAAATGGGAGTTGGGGCCAATCGTGGCCATGTATTATGCATATCACCTATTAACTAATTCATTGGAAGTTCTGTTTTTAAGAATTCAATTATCCGGTCCAAATCACGGACATCAATTCAATTTCTAGTTAGTATTATACATAGAAAATCAATATGAGCGTTATTATTATCTCAGCAGCGCTCACAACCAATAAATAGGTGAAATAAATAAATAATTCAATAAATAGATATAGGAGTAGCTATATTTTTAACTCAAAACACGCGGTAAAATACTGTACTCTGCGTTCTTATCAGCACATGGAAGAGGAATCAATCTGGCCGTCCTCCCTCACGGAAGTACTACCATCTAGGCTGAGCTGTATCAAGCTCGCAATGAATTCTCAGCATTCGTAGCTGTGATGAGTCATGTTACCCTCTCGTCACCCTGTTACAGTTAAGGAGATAAAAATTCTACCCATCAAAAACCTCCCACGCACTCTCTCTCAACAAGTGGCTATCAGGAGCCACCACCACCCGGACAGATCAGTCCTGTCCACTTCGTGAAACCCACTCGCCTCCCTTCCACCCTCAAAACCCACACCCGCCCACCGCGTTGAGATAATAATAATGCTCATATTGATTTTCTATGTATAATACTAACTAGAAATTGAATTGATGTCCGTGATTTGGACCGGATAATTGAATTCTTAAAAACAGAACTTTAGTTAATAGGTGATATGCATAATACATGGCCACGATTGGCCCCAACTCCCATTTAATGAATTTGAGAATCTCTGCACTGAAGCACTTAATGTATATACTGCATACAATGTACATAGTCCATCCATTAATGAATTAATCGCCTTCCTTACCACTCTACTCTGCACTGAAACTAATTAGCCAATTGGAACGCTATTAATTGTTCCTGTTTTGATTTTTGTTTTTACGAGTGGTAATTGATACTTATTTTAAACTATAAATTTCAATAAAACTTTGGATTTTAAGGCATAACACCCAAAAAAATCTCCTTGTTTTGTTTTGTATTTCCCCTTTATTCTCTAACACCATTACATTTTCCTAAAACAGCAGCTTTCACCCAGCAGCCATTTTTCCTCTGACATCATCAGTAACATTTATATCTGCAAACAGCACATGTGCGCTGTAAAGTTCATGCAATCAGGCATGCAGGGAGAATTTACTTTGATATCAAGTTCTGCTTGAATTGTACACTGTAATGGTTAAGGTGAGCTCAGGAGAGGAGAAAAAAGCAGGAGCAGACAGCTATTGCAGAGTTTCTATGGGAACCAGCAATGACATCTCTTTACTCCTTGCTAGCCTGGAGGGCGTGTTTAGTAATCTGAGCTGAAAAGAACTAAGCATGCTCAGCAGCCAATAGCCAAAGTTAATTCCTGAGGGAGGGGCCCAAGTTAGAGGAGAAGAAGGAATCCTAGGTAATTAAGAGGATGCTGCAGCCTTACTATTAGCCTTGGAACAACAGAAGCGGCAGGTATTTAAATTAAAAAAGGCTGTTCTCCTCATTCTCTTTATCGCGCTAGGTGGAGTCAGGTTCTGATTAACAGTTAGGTCTAATACATCCTTTGGAGGAGTTAGCTTTAACACATCTGCTAGGAAAGGAAGCCCCACTAGAAGATGTATTAGACCTACCCATCAATCAAAATCAGACCCGGACTTCTGTATGAAGAGAGAATGAAGATAGATAAGTTGCTAAGAGGGAAATAGTAAAGAGTAACTTGATCATTTCAGGAAAGTGACATCATTTTTTTTTTTAAAGGTAATTTTTTTTGGTTTTACAACATCACAAAACAATAAAATACAAAACAGTGTTTAATATACTGACATTGGGATGGTGCCAAGTCGAGTTTAGGTCAATACAAGCAAGCATACTATTGCTAGGCATTGCAGTTGTCACTGTGTAGGTGGCTGTGTTTAGTTCTGTTGGGTCAGTCACACTTGGTATAAGGGGGTGAGCTATGTGTCCTCACCATGGCCGAAACTAGGGGTAGGCAGAGTAGGCGCCTTCCTAGGGCACAATCACTTGGGGGCTCACTTTAAAGGGGAGAGTTTTTTTTTTTTTTTTAAATGGTTTGCATGGTTTGGCCTTTAATAGTTTGAAACGTTAGTAAACCACCCGCCCCAATCCCCCTTTGAGGTGTGTTGTGTACTATGTGAGCCGGGACCTGGGAGCTCTCCCCACCCCTATCTTTGCCGGCGTGTACCTTTATTAAACTGTTCCAAGTCAACACGTCGCGCTCCTGTAACACACTGGTGCTGCGACACATATAGCGCATGCATACATCAGTTTCATAGGAATGGTGTGTTGGTGTGGCTCGCACAGAATACAGAGCAGGAGAAAACCCAGGCTTATTTTCTGACGCTGGGTGCTGGCACAGGAACATATTTGGTGGCAATATCTTGGCCGCTGCTGGCACAGGTACAGATTATTTGGGGGCAATATTATGGCTGCTGCTGGCACAGGTACAGATTGGGGGCTTGGGGGCAATATTATGGCTGCTGCTGGCACAGGTACAGATTGGGGGCTTGAGGGATTGGCTGCTGCTGGCACAGGAACAGATTGGGCACTTGGGGGCAATATTATGGCTGCTGCTGGCACAGGTACAGATTGCGGGCTTAGGGCCAATAGGAGGGATTGGCTGCTGCTGGCACAGGAACAGATTGGGCACTTGGGGTCAATATTATGGCTGCTGCTGGCACAGGTACAGATTGGGGGCTTGGGGCCAATAGGAGGGATTGGCTGCTGCTGGCACAGGTACAGATTGGGGGCTTGGGGCCAATAGGAAGGATTGGCTGCTGCTGGCACAGGTACAGATTGGGGGCTTGGGGGCAATAGGAGGGATTGGCTGCTGCTGGCACAGGTACAGATTGGGGGCTTGGGGGCAATATGATGGGTAATGGCCCAGGTACATGGGGGCAATATGAAGGCTGCTGGCATGGCAACATGGACAGTCAGAAGGGGGATGGGGTTGGATGATGGCAGCTGGCAGCTGGCACATTTATTAGTTTTTTCTGACTATCTGGGCTACAGCTGGGCTTCAGGGTTGCCATGTGTGACTGCTGTTACTGAGGGCTGCTGTTTTTTGTGTGCTGTGATTATTTGGTTGTATTTAATTCATATAAATTAAGTTTCCTTCATTAATGTGTTGTAAGATGAATGAAACTGTCTGTTGTGCCACTAACAATTTTATTTAAAATACAAAAAAAAACAAAAAAAAAATTAAAATGTATAATGGTAAGGTGGGAAATGTTAATGCAGGCAGGGGGTGGGGCGCTGATTAAAGCCTTTGCCTAGGGTGCCAAAATACCCATTTGCATCAGTGAAATGTAACTGACAAGACCTTAGTAGGCCTTACCCAATATTGTTGTCTCTTTCAATTATATCTACAGGGTCTACAGGGAAATTGGTTTTTGAAATACACACCTTAAATAAAGGTACAATAACATCATGCCAGAGGGAAGACAGAATTGATATCATCGAATTATTAACATTTGCCTTTTACAACAATGTCCTGTCCTGCACCTTGGCCAGAAACTTATCTCTGGTACAGACAGGAACTCGGATGAGCTCCGATTACCCCACAGATGGGTCCAAACCAACTAAATTAAGGGAGTTCTCATGACTGTTTAAAGGCTCTTTATAATAAATGTTTACACTGGATTTATTTTAATATTCAGATGGCTTTCAACAGGGAAATCTTGCCATGGCTTTAAATTACCCCAAAAATCTGTTTCCAGGAGAGTCTTGTTGTCCAGCACAGGTTTTAACTACCAGTAAGCAAATACCAACTGATTGTCTAAAAAACACAGTCTGGCAGGGTCAGGCCACCATCCATCACCAGGACTTGCATAGTTTTAAAGGCCAATTAGGGATGTCCCCATGCCATATAAAGTTCTGTAACAAAGTCTCCATTTATTTAAACCTTATGCAGTGCCACTACTTATTTGTGAAAGATGTTTTCTTTATGCCCCCAGCTTCTAACCTGCTTACCTACAATTTTACAAATACATCTCACAGATTTTGAGGCAAACTACCATGTTAGCAGATGGCATTGCTATTAAAATGCTGCATATGTAACAAAGTTATTTCATGCAATGCCAGATGGAAAGACCCCAAAAAAGTTCCTGAAATAAGTATTTAGTTAAGTATTTCTATAGTGAAATAGTAGAAGAAAAACAAAACATCCAAACATATCAACATATGGCAGTATTACAAATGCTGATTGTTGAGCTGGAGTTACATTACAACAGCATCTGTCAAGAAAACTAGCCTAGTTTGTTGCCATAAAATCCAGAAAGAGATGATTAAATACATTTATTATGTTTTTATAGAAGAGGGTGTACAGACACTACATAATCAACAGTTTTGGTATTGCTGCAGTTCATTATTTGATGAATGTTATGTAGTTCAGAATATGAAACCCTATTGCTGGGAATTTAGAGGTCAACAAATCGCTAAATATTGCACTGAACACAAAAGGGGAATTAATGAACACTGAAACAATTTTATTAGTAATTCTGGACCCACCACCAATTTTAGCAACAATGTTGAATGGACAACAAGGTAGAATATAAAGCTGCCCTTTAGCTGAGAGGTACAGTGTAACCAAGTACAGAAAGTGGAGCAGCTGGGCTGATACATGCCGCAACCTCTTACTGGGAACAAGAGAACATAATTCAGGCTGCCAGGTCAAACACAATTCAGAATTTGGTAAACAGAGCGGAACCTGGTGCAGGCGGTCATACAGTCAGTTTTTTGTAGTTCTGTACTATGATAAGGCCACTGCATCCTTAATATAGCACGCACAAATAAAATACCTTACAACAATTAGCTGTGTATTAAACCAAAGTTTACAAGCTCTGTTTTACAGTGAAGATCGTTTCTTCTGAAGATGCCCATATAGTTGCCCAAGTATATTCCAATCTTTTTTTCTGCTAAATCACAGCACATGCTCTAAAGTACCAGCTACCTGGGCTTAAGGGCTGACAATATATAGTATACAATTCACAACACAAGGTTGATGAATAATTATTTATATTACTTATTAGATGTCAACACAAATCCAAGATACAAGAGTGGGAGATGCTGTGTTTTGAAGGCCTGAATCCTCTTTATTCCTTCAGCCATATAACAAATATACCTACTTGCTGCCATATGTTCAATCGAAGCAGCCTAAAACATACCTCCCAACATTTGAAAAATGAAAAGAGGGACAAAAAGATTTGGCGCGTGCAGTGCGCCAAATTTTTGACCACGCCCACTTTGTGTGGCCACGCCCCAATTGCCACTCCCCATTTTTAAAAAAAATACTCCTTTTATATAGATGAAATGGCGGGATCAGATGCAAATGTGCTATACCCTCATACTGTACTACCTAAGGAAAACAATATAGCAACTCCTACATATAAAATACAAATATAGAGAGAAGGCAGTCAGTTATAAGTGAGTTATAACTATGTACCAGTTTTGCCCCCCCATACACAGTGCCCCCATACACAGTAGCCCCCCATACACAGGTGCCCCCCCATACACAGTAGCCCCCCTATACACAGATGCCCCCCCATACAGAGTAGCCCCTCCCACAGTGTCCCCCATACACAGTAGCCCCCCCCACACAGTGTCCCCCATACACATTAGCCCCCCCCCATACACATTAGCCCCCCCATACACAGGTGCCCCCCCCCATACAGAGTAGCCCCCCCATACACAGTAGCCCCCCCTACACAGTAGCCCCCCCCACACAGTGTCCCCCATACACATTAGCCCCCATACACAGGTGCCCCCCATACAGAGTAGCCCCCCCCCACAGTGTCCCCCATACACATTGCCCCCCCCATACACAGGTGCCCCCCATACAGTGCCTCCCATACAGTGCCTCCATACATGCTGCAGCTTCTTCTTCAGCGTCCCCTCTCTATATGCGGCTCCTTGTTCGGCGGAGCCAGGCCCTTTTATAAGGTTGACGTCACACACACGGGCCTGGCTCCACAGAACAAGGAGCCGCATATAGAGAGGAGCCACTGGGGAACGCCTGACTACAGCCAGCGCGTCCCGCTGTCGGGATAGTTACATGAATGTCCCGCATTACGGAAATGCGGGACATTCATGGAACTATCCGGGACAGCGGGACGCGCTACCAAAACCGGGACTGTCCCGCGGAAAGCGGGACAGTTGGGCGGTATGCTAAAATATGACCCAGATTTATTTATTATTTAGTGCTAGCAAATTACACAGCTCTTTACATTAAATATGAAATGGAAAAAACATATGTTGGCCTTACAGAATTTTAAAAACATGCCATTTACCTGACTCCATTCTCCCTGTGTCATATTCTTTTGGGTTGTCTGATGCAGTGCTGTACTGAATGAAGGGTTGGTTGCTGAACAGATTGTCACAGATGAGGCTACGGCAAAGTTTTTTCAGGAAACGAAGGACATAACCAATGCTGTTCACTACAGGAAGGCTAAGAAGGTGCTGCTTGCCCTCAAATGATGCTGAAACTATAAAAGAAAAAGTAACACATATTCCAATGGATGGTTATACGACCTATCATTAGGAAAATTAACCATTATTGATCAAAGTAGACAATCATTGCCCCTATAAGCAAAATAAAGGCAGTGTTTAAATATTGTTTACAACAATAACAAGGAATATTTTTTTTGTCTGTAAATTTTTTTTTATTACCCCTGTCTTATAATAATCGTGGAATAACCTGTAATTTAAGGGGTCATTTATGTAACAGAACACAGTGTGTAAAGTGCAAGTAAAGGGTTGTGGTTGACCAGTTTTTACATTTTGCACACGCAGACTTTCCACTTCCCCTTAAAATACAGTGATGACTGCATTATTCAGTGTTGTTTTAGCAAGGGATAGGAGGTGGGAGGAACGTATTGGTGTCAGAAGGTGTTTACAGAAACCTGGACATTGGGGTGGTAGTGAATGTGATATATTTGGATTTTGCTAAAGCATTTGATACTGTACCATACAGAAGGTTAATAGTTAAATTAAGGAAAATTGGCCTGGGGCCTGGAGTTGTTTTCTTTGGATAAAAAGGCACCTGTGAAGGGACATGCTTTCTTTTTACAAGTACTTTAGATGTGGTATTTACATTTAGGTATAAAACAAGAGGAACACCCATTAAGAGGGGCTTGGATGATTTCCTGAACAAGCATAATATCCAAGTCTATTGTGATACTTAAATCTGCAGTTAGTTTATTATAGGTATGTGTATATATATATTTATATATTTTATATATGTGAGCTTGAATTTAATGGATTATTGTTTAGCTTTTAAGCCAAACTATATAACTATTTTAGCAGTGGTGGAGATCTGGAAAATACCTGTTCTTCCCCTTCTGTACATGGCTTGTATGTTCGACATTGGATGCTCAAGACCACCTGTTCTTAATCCTAAAGTACCATTACATGATATTCACCCACTCGACCTACTGTGCCGTTATGAGGCACCTTAGCGACAGATATGTTCAAAAGCATTTTGTGCTTCTTTATACAACTAATATTAATTCTTGATTCATTGACAATACTCCAAAACATGACTTGGCATAACACCATCCAAGAAAATAAAATGTAGTTTTTTTTTAATACAATTTTAACAACTAAAAATATTTGTAAAGAAATAACAGTTACTAACATCAATCTGCCAGCTAATATTAAGGACTGTTTTTAAGCAGGATTTATGTCTGCATCTCTTCTGTGACTGATTTCAGTTTTCATCCCTAGAAGCATTTGCTCAGAAGCTTTTGCAGTATATTTTGTAAAACTCATCAAGTTATAATAAACATTTATAGTGCATAGCAAGTCTGGTGTCGGATGCTTCCGTACATGAATTTAACCATAAAATTGCAGATAATATACTGCATACTATATTAAAATATACTGCCTTTTTATGGTAGATAATGAAGCCATAAAACTCAACTAAACTTTATCTTTGTTTGAACCATACAGACGCCTTTTTGGAATTATGTTTTTTGTAATGTTTGTTCATTTAAAGGGATAATGTCCAGCAATTACATATTATGGTTTCAACCTTTTATAGCTCTAGTTACTAGTTACTAATAGTAACCTACTGATATGGTTATTTTTTTACTTTAGGGCAAACAGTCCAAACTGCAATACAGTTTTTCTCATAGGAACCAACATAATGTAACTATATCACTGCATCTCAACAGAACATTATATAAGCATCAGACCAGGGGTGCTGTGCCCCCCAATTTTTCCTGGTTCCGAATGTTGATGCAGGCAGGTGGGTGGGCAGAAGGGAGGCTAGAAAGGTTAGGTGCCACAGGGAATAGTACCTTTGCCAACCCTCCCCCAAAAGGATCATCTACAATGCCTGTATTATTGTGCTGCTATATCCCGCAGTCCATGAATAAAAATAAATTTATTCTTATTGCTTAGACTAGTGATTTCAAACAATTGAAGTAGTTTAGGGCAAACAGTCCAAACCTCATTACAGTTTTCCTCATAGGAACCAATATAACCGATACCTGTATAACCAATATAACCTACACATTTATTATTGGTTGCATATAATAATCCATGAAGCTTGAACCTCCACAGCCAACACCATTCTACCTTTCTTTATTCATGCTTATTGCCTAGGGGCATTTCTAATTCTTTGCATACATTTTCTAATCATTTGCAAGTTCTTATGATTAATTCATTAAATGATTTAGCAAGTCTGGCTAAATTAATTCCACAATTTAAAATTAATGAGTATCATTTACTTAATTTGAGACTATAAGAGAGAGACCTGTGAAATATTTTAAGATACTCTTTGGTAATGTTAATTTTGCTAAACTGTGAATATCTTATGACAGTGTTACATGAGCATTATAAATAAATTATAGTCATTAAATCTACTACAATTAAAACATTCACACTCCAAAATGCATGGTGTTTTAAGCCATCATTGTACATTTCAGGATTTCACTTATGTGGTCAGTGTAGGTGGTTCTCCGCAGTGAGGGCAGTATGGTTGTGAAATAACAGCTGGGTAATGGCAGATTCTGTTAATGCCTTTAAGAGGGGCTTAGATGATTTCTTAAACAAGCATAATATCCAAGGCTATTGTTATACTAATATCTACAGTTAGGGGCCCATTTACTTACTCACGAACCGGCCGAATGCGTCCGATTGTGTTTTTTTTGTAATGATCGGTATTTGGCGATTTTTTCGGAAAATTATCGCGACTTTTTCGTTGCCATTCCGAATGTTGCGCAAAATCTGGCGATTTTTTTCATAGCGTTAAAACTTGCGCGAAAAGTCGCGCCTTTTTCGTAGCCATTCCGAAAGTTGCGCAAAATGTTGCGATTTTTTCGTAGCGTTCGGATTCATTCAAGCATCAGTATGGTGACTTTTCTTGGGCCAAGTTGGAGCTGCAGGGTGCCATTGAGTCTGAAAGTTTCGCCCGCCGCTTACGAGCGCTCAATACGAAAAAGTCGCGACAAGATACGAGCGAATCGTAATGGCTACGAAAAACTCGCGTTTTTTCGCGAAAACCGTATTGGTAACGAAAAAGTTGCGACAATTTCCGAAAAGTCGTAAAGGCGCCGAAAAAAAACGCAAAAAATACGAAAAAGTCGCAAAATGTTCGTTTTCCAATCGGAATTTTTCCAATTCGGATTCGAATTCGTGTCTTAGTAAATCAGCCCCATAGTATTGATGTTGGTATATATGGTTTATGTATGTGAGTGTATAGATAGGTTGGTATAAGTTTATACAGTATATATGCACTGGGGTTCACTTAGAGGGGTTGAACTTGATGAATTTTAACCCAACTTTATTTAGATCATTAACATGGCAGGCTAGAAATGTTATAAACTACGTGTTGGGTTCCTGAACCAGCCCAAGGCAACCACCGCCCTTTAGCAGGGACGATCTGTGCTCCCAAATATGCCCCCAGTAGCTCCCCTTTTTATTTTCTGCTGATTCAATGCACATGCTCTGTGCTGCTGTCAGGTACTGACCTGCTCACAATATACTGTATATATAGACTTTAATTGTCACAAGGCTGATTAGTAATTTATTCAGATTCATGTAACATGGCAGCTCTGAAACCAGAGCAATAAGCATCAGAATTTAATAATCAGCCCGTAGCATCAGTTTATATGACATATAAACCTCATTTTCTGCTTGGCAATTTGCTATAATTCCTAATCTTAGCTTCTCAACAGCTGCACAGAGCACACTGAGCTTGTGAGTGTCCCAGACACATCTAACAGATTCCAATATGGTGATTCCCTGTGACAAGTTTGAAGGCTTGGATCATTACTAATATAGAGATGCTGAAACTTTAGGCTGGTTGAATAAGTTCAGTAAATTAAATATTGCTTTTCTAGCCATATTCATTATTAGTGTGTAGTTCTCCAAGGCCTGTTTGGTGCCATTATTGGCCTTTGACCACACCTTCTTCTAAGCCAAACAGGATTGTAAAATGATGCTAAAGGCTATGAAACATGAGGTGTTTTGTTTACTGCTGATATGTAGTGATCAAAGCACTGGAAATTGTCGTGGGTTACTTTACAATGATTACAATGAGTGCATTGGTAGCAGGGTTTGACTGTTGTGTTACAACACACTCCTGTGCACAAGGCCAGTATTTCCATCAATATGTTTGGTGTTTTAAAGCAAAGGGTACCCAGACTTTACTAATGTCTGCATCTTGTGACGCTATTCCATCAAAATATACCACTACAACCTTAATATCAAGATTGTGATATTTATGAAAAATGTAATTCATCTTTAAGAAAACGTATATTGTCATACTAACAAAACTGGTTACTCACCTCATTTATTAAATAAAATTCCATATAGCAGGATGCAGATTGGAAGGTTATCTAATGAACCTATCTGTGGACAATGCTTTAGCACCAGCTAAATATAGGGGGGCATTAACTAAAAGTTGTATGTTTATTATTATAATTTTTTTGCGCAAAAATATGACTTTGTCGTGGAATAAAACACAGCTTTTTCACCATTTATCATGTGTCAAAACTGACAAATCCGAAAGAATAAATACGCCATCTAAAAGTTGTGGAGGTTATGTAGAAGTCAATGGCTGCTGTACTTTTTACAACTGCAAGATCTTTCTTTGCTTTGTGGTTTTAGAGGTTTTCAGGGAGTTTTGACACTTGCATTTGTATGTATGTATGTATAACTTTATTTATAAAGTGCCACAAGGGTATGCAGCGCTGTACAATCTTACAAAATACAAAATTACACACTGAGAGGACAATAATTAAGCAATGAATGAAACTTTGGTTACCTGAGACCATTTCCCCTCCATAGCCTTGTTTCACAAGAGAGAAGACGCTTTTTTGCTGATGAGCGCAGTCAATGCAGGCTTGAACTGCTTGCTGTAAAACCATGGACGGCCGCTCTGGCCCAAAATGATTAGGCAGTTGCTGAACCTTTTTTCTATCAAGATAAGGTCCGGTGTTGGCATGTTTGTTCACGTATATGCAAACTGTAAGTCCCAAATAAAGAGTTAAAAAATATTATTTTTATGTAAATGATAAGAAGATGCATTTAATTTATAGAACCCTTTGTTGCAATGGCTTGTTAGCTAATTAAGATATAATTATTTCTGCAAGCTAATCAAGCAGATTTGTTTAGATAGTGATAGAACTAATGCAATAAGATACAGTTTGATTGCCTGTGACATTTCATGTAGTTATTTATCAGTAGTAAAAAAAAAGTCACCTTATTTTATTTTATAATTACTGGTGTATTTGATGCCCACAATAAAAGTTGCTAACAAATAAAAGTTCAGATTCTGTCTGTGAACCAAAGACAACATCTTTACTGCAGTAGGTATTTACATTGCAATATTAGATTTCAGTAAAAACATGTTTTCCTGTTGCATGGGTTTTCTAAGCCTTTGAATGTATGAACTATGAGAAGATACCTGTAAGAGCCTGGGGAACAGCAGAGTTGGGTACAGTAGCTGCATCCTGAGGAATTGAGCTAATATCTGGCTCTGGAGTGCTGCGCGGTGGCGAAATTGCTAATGGGGTCATAATAACACGAGACTTTAGCTGCAAAACAAAAATTAACATTCAAACATTATTAGCTGCTGAGAGAGCAAGAAAAATGGAAGAACTACATCTCCAGACCTAGTCAGTGTTTTAATAACATAGAATGCACTGTGCTAAATAAGACAAAGAAACACATTTACACATTAAACTACAGTGATTTAACAAACTTTATTTTATTAGTAGTGCTTTCATTTGCAGAGCCCTACTTGTGTGTGTATGTGTGTGTATATATATATATATGTGTATGTGTGTGTACTGCCAATACCCACAATAATGTGCATCAGTTCATCATTACTCATGTTAAATTAGTTACTTGGTTTAGTTTGCCCCTCTCATTTTTCACAATAGCAGCTCAGCAAGCCTGGTTGACAATTTCTAAAATACTACAATTTTGTCCATTAGGGAAGTGTTTCTTAACCTTTATATTAGGGGAACCCATTCCAGCTTCATGGGGTTTATGATGGGAAACTTTTCCCTAAGCAGAGCGAAATGCTGTAAATGAAAGATAGTTTATTAGATTCCTTTGTGCAGTTGTGAGATACGGAGAAGATATTTAGTCACATTCTCAAATCCAAATAAAGTGAAAAAATAGAGAGTAATTAAAGATTATAAAATCGGTGAAATAGTTGGTACAAATTTACAGATAACTCCTATAAACTTTTTTTTTAAAAGGAATAGAATGAAAAATGAAGTTGGCCTCACATTGGTTGAGGAGTATTAATCAAAAACTGAATCTTGCCAATAGGGATTGACAGATACCTAACAGCATGCCTTACAGGTGTAAAAACACAAAAACCAACAGAGAGATGAATGTACAGCCCCCTGTCTCAGTCTTGACAAAAAAGTCTCGAGATCCACAAATTCAATTTTATTGTGTATTATTGTTGCAAACAACATGCAAAAATACACCAACGTTTATAATGTCACAAAACCTTTGGCTTCTTAGCAATGGAAATATACTGTCTCATGAGTTTAACTTTACTTAATGCTCTGTTTACACTGTATCTGGCTTCACCATACACAACATATAACCAACTGTTAAAATAGTGCAGGATACCATATAGCGAGACCATGTGTGTGTCTGATTCCTGGAAATCCAAGGCAAGAACCAGGAATCCAAAACAATTTGAAGTAGCCAAGACCAGAATGGATTTGACTACAAGGCAGCATGTATAATGTTAAACTGACTGTAGATTTTATTAGAGGTTAAATCCAACCATTGTGGATGTAGATAAACATGCGGATACAAAGAGGATAACTAGTTATCAACTGCAGCTTAAGTGAAAGTACATGGTTGTGATGAGGCTTAGTGCAACTATTTGCAAGTGTGTTTGGACCCAGTCTCTTTAATGAATTGCATAAGTATACAAGGGGGCTGACTTACCAATATTCAAATTTAGATTTTTTTCCTCAATTTTAATTTTTTGCATAAAAACACCCAAATGCAAAGTATGGTTTTCAGAACCTCGATGTTTGCTATTTATTAAGTGCAAAAAACATGAATATTAAACTTTGGCATCTAAAAGCTTACATTCATGCAGAAGTCAATGAGAATTGTCCTAGGCAAAAAAATTTTTCACGGTTTAATGTGATCAAGTTTTTTATATTTGAATTTTTTAATAAATAAAAACCATTAGTGAAATTGTGAGTTATTCAAATGTTTGCTAAAACGCACTCTAAAATTCACAAATTTGAAAATTGATAAATAAGCCTCTCTCATTTAAGTCCATTTTAGAGAGAACACACTTGCGGTCGCAAACTTCTAAAATCTAAGTCTAAAAATCTGTATAGTTGACATTATGCTTCAACTTCTTTAGTTTAATTAAGGGGTCAAATCCCAATAATAAAGAATTCCTTTTTATGAAACAGAAAAGGATGATCTTCAAATGTATATCACATTCCAAAATCTAGATTAAAAAAATCCATGTAAATATCCATGTAAAGACAAAAGGCTGGTGTATCCTTAATAAGAATCAGATACTCACACTCCGAAGATGCAATGCTTGAAGATTTATTGTGAGGGCATGCAGAGAGAAACAACGTTTCGACTTTGCTATGGACCCTTCATCAGGTAAGTGGAACAGTGGTACAGGAGCCCTCATATACTAAAAACATAAGTGAGAACAATGCTATCAGTTCCCGAGTAGATACACCATCCTTTTAGTCTTTACAGCTTATTTATTGTTGTGTATTCTCTTGTTTACATGTGTTTTTCTTTGCATAAAGTCCCATTTCATGGATTTACAAACACAATTTTACACTCTAATTGAAACCTTCATTGCACCAGAAAAATGTTATCTAGACTTATTTTAGTTCAGGCCTCCCCTTTAATGACCACCATTTGTCAAACACCCACCTCATCAAAACATGGAAACTTTGTCAAATCAATAATCCTGTTGTAGCTTCAAAATATCTATGAACCTCACCATAATTGGCAATCAGGCTGGCAGTAAATTAACATTCATCTCCCCCAAGTTTCTTTTGCTTGCCTCTATGATAGGATCCCATCAATTGCCTCAGGCTCCTTGGGGAAGGGAGGAGGGGGGCAGTGCCAAAGATTGGAAACCTCTCTAAGGTTTAGGTTTTGACATAATTACTAGTGATGAGCGAATCTGTCCTGTTTCGCTTCGCTGAAAAATTTGTGAATCTTTCTAAAGGTTTTGGGAATCGGTGAAAAATTCGCGAAACAGTGAAAATGTCGGCTATTCTTTTGTCGCCCTGCTATTCTTTTGTCGCTCGCGGCTATTGTTTTGTTGCCCGCGGCTATTCTTTTGCCGCTCGCGGCTATTGTTTTGTTGCCCGCGGCTATTCTTTTGCCGCCCAGCTATTCTTTTGTCGCTCGCGGCTATTGTTTTGTTGCCCGCGGCTATTCTTTTGTCGCCCGCGGCTATTATTTTGTTGCGTGGCTATTGTTTTGTCGTCCGCGGCTATTGTTTTGTCACACGGCTATTCTTTTGTCGCCCGCGGCTATTCTTTTGTCACCCGTGACAATTTTTGGACGTGCACCGAATTTTTCCGCAGCAAATTTTTTCATCCGTTTCGCGAAACAATCTGCCAATGGCGAAACGCGGAAATTCGCTGCAAATCCATGCCTGCCGAAACATTTCGCCCATCACTAATAATTACTGTTTCCGCCCAGTTTTAAATGCTTTGCCATGGTTTTCAATTACTTCAATAAACAACTGAGATGGCAAAATGTATCTTTTTCATGGACACCGTTGCAATCATTTGATTTTAATAAGCAGAGAAATCTAAATGTCAGAATATAGAAAGTGCATTTCTAATGGAAGAATGAAGAATAAATCACTCTGAAGGTAACTCAACTCTTATCTCAAAATAAATTGTGTGTGGCACTTAAAGAAAATGAGGATATTTTCAGAACTGGCCCAATGTATTATAGTAAAGCAAGATTACTGCAAACGTATATGATGAATAATAAAATAGTCCCGGTCCTAGAATCTAAGAACAAGTTAAGACAAGGAGATAATTTGAGTCAAAGTACTGTGACCCTATCACTGGTTTTACAGTATTATCCCCATCTGCATACAATCTAGCCAGTGTGTAAAAATATAATTCATATTGTATAGTGTTGGCACAGTAATCGCTAGTTGTACTGTATGAAAGCAAAGCATTTTAAAAATAGGAACGATTCCACAATAAGCTGAATTTAAAATAATTTCTAGATTTGTTTTAGGAAGACCTTACTTAAATATATGCTCAGCTAAACCTAGAGAACTTTATTCTCAACAAGTTAACATAGAGAAGAGCAAAGTATCTAGATTGTATCTAGGTTAAGGCTAGACATATAGGTAATGTTATAGTCTGAAGGAAGTAAAGTTAACCACAAATGACTTGTGGCAACACTTGCCATCCATTCAGCCTTTGGACTAAAATGGCTCTCTGCTCCAACTTATGGATTGCCAAGTGAAATTATTTCACTGTTGTTACCTTATTGGTGGATAACTGCTCCCAAATGACAGTGTTGGTGATCAAGATTCTATGATTGTTAGCTGAAACCCAAGGGGACCTCCAAGCTAAGTGATGGCCAGACAATTCAAATAAGAATGATCAACATATTAGATATGTTAGTCTTACCACTTTTACAGAAGTATTGTTATCCTGACCAATCATAAATGTCAAACACCCAGCAGATATGGAGGGTTAAAGGCCCAGTATACCCCCTTGTTCAATAAATGGGGCTTATGCTGAACATACTTTTTACCTTTTGTTAAATAATTAAAAATGTATGGTTTTTGTTATTTCTAAAATGGGCAAACAGGGAAACTGAATCTACTCCATGTTTGGTCCTTGTTCAATAGTTAATTAGATTACCAGTATACAACCCCTCCCTTCAGCCTTTGTTGCAACAGTTTGTTATGCAGGGGGTTATACAGTATGAATGAAAGAGGTGATTCACCTTTAAGCTATCTTTTACTATGTTATAGAATACCCTATAACTAGGATTTATTTATTTTTTATTATTTATTTTTTAATTATTTGCCTTCTTCTGCCTCTTTCCAGCTTTCAAATTAGGGGTCACTGACTGGGCAGCCAAAAACCATTCTCTACGAGACTATAATTTTCCTTATATTGTTACATTTAATTCTCTTTTTTCACATTCCCGTCTCTCGTTCATACTGCTGTCTGGTTGCTAGGGTTAAGACCCTAGCAACTAGATAGCTGCTACCAAACTGGAGAGCTGGTGAATAAAAAGCTAATTGCTAATTTGTCCCAGAATATCAATGTCTACATCGCCCTAAAAGTTAATTCAAAGGTGAACTACCCCTTTCATTTTCGCGATTAAAACAATAGGCAAAAAGCATATTCAGTAGTGATGAGCAAATCTGTCCCGTTTCGCCGAAAAATTTGTAAAAACTTCGGAAAGATTTGCAAAATGGCAAAAATTTGTGAAATGCGAAAAACAACTTTTTTTTGTTGCATGGCAAATTTTTGCACAGCTAATTTTTGGGCCCATTTCGCCAAACATCCGCCAATGGTGAAACGCGGAAATTCGTTGCAAATCCATGCCTGGCACAAATATTTTGTTCTTCACTAATGTTAAGCACAATCCATATTCATTGCACTCATGTTGAATAAGGGCCCTTCAAAGTACCAAGTCAGCAAGTAGTTTTGATCTCTCTACTACAAGTTAAAAATTAAATCACAGATTTCTCTACTAGTAAATCATGTCATTGACTTTTGATACTACATTGTTTGATCTACAAGGTGTAAGAGGAGCATTAATGACTAGTGTCTTTGCTTGCCAACTTGGCCACTCTACATTGAGTTGGCAGCTTATTGTCACGTCTATGGTGCCTGTTGATCAGCCTGCTCAACCAATAGTAGGCAGTAGACAGTAATTTTGCTCAAACAATATATGTGACAGTAATTCACTTCTAAGCAATGATGAGGGCCACATCTGAATGAGAGATCACACACCTTCCCAAGGTCCCTGAGGGACACAGACCAAACTCCAATGTGGATTAAAAATCCTGTTGCCCAATTCCTCTATTGGCATGTGGAAGGCCAAGAGAGAAGAAGAACACAAATAACTACCTTGTTTGAAATCTCCAGCCAGTCCTAACCACAGGTTACATAATTATATAAAATAACTGAACACAGGACACATTCTGCATTTTTAATGGATTTCTTATACCCTAAACAAAAACAGCCGTTTTATGTTTTTGTAATGTCCCATCAATTGATTCCCTGCTGTATAAATGCATACTGTAGTTATAAGCTTTCAATAAGCATTGCATGGCCTTTTATGCTCGCAGTCTGTCCCTTTCACTAAAATGTTTGAGAATTGAATTATCAGTGGAAGATTGGAAATATCATGTAGGAAAAGCATTTGAAATAGCAGAAGGCTACTGCTGTGCCATTCTCTGGGGTTTAATTGGAAACCTGGGAATATAAAGCAACATATTACATTTCTCATTATTTATGTCTGTTCTAGGAAAGCCGGACAATACACAAAGAACTGTAATTCACAAAATAATTTGGCAAAAAGTAATTTATAAATGACATAGGTATTGAATTTGAATCATTTTGCTGACACGTTGATTAATTATTACAGTTAAGTGGGACTGAAGCATTGAGTGCAGAGAGAAAACAAGAAAAATGTTTAGTAGCCTGGAGATCAGGCCTCAATGAGCCAATGTTGATTTTAGAGATTAAACTTTGTCACCATGGTGATGGAATCATTGAGAGCGTCATGGTTCCACTACTCATGAAGAGGCCTAATAAGCTGTGTGAATAATCTGTGACATTTAGAAAAAAACTGATAAGAGCCAGAATTGTCAGAGTGGGTGTAATAAAAGGAGAAACAATTTACAAAATTAATCAAGTGTACGCACTGAAATTCCCTGAGCTGTGAAAACCCGGGCAGATGGATAATGTTTAGAATCCAAAAGAGAAAAAAACACAAATCAGAGGCAAGAATAGCTAAAAGGAATCAAGGTATGCAGCTAGGGGCACCAAGCCTAGTGCAATTATTAATACAGGTATGGGATTCCTTATCTGGAAACCTGTTATCCAAAAAGCTCCATTTTTAAAAAAAAGTGATTTCCTTTTTCTCTGTTTTAATAAAACAGTACCTTGTACTTTATTCTAACTAAGCTGCATAAATCTATATTGGTGGCAAAACAATCCTACTGCTAACATAAAGGCTCCTAATACAGAAATCCCCAGGTCCCAAGAATTCTGAATAATAGATCCTGTACCTGCTTTGCTATTCATCCATACTGTATTAGCTATACATATTTTGTTTGGGAGTTATTTTAAACCAAAGCTAGTTTACAAATAAAATGCCACAAGGACATACAATTCAATGTATTGCTTTCATATTTACTGTCAATGGGCTTAGCACGGGGAAAATATTTGTATGAAAATGTACGAAGATTAGTCTTGAGCGCAGCATGTTTGGGTATAGATCAACCGCAATAAGACTAAAATTGCCTCCAGCACCTTTTTGTCTTGTTATAGTCCTGCCGTTTAATGGACTATAAGTTCAGTCTAAGTTCAGAATGAAGGAAACATGATCTATTAAGCCAAGAACTACAATGAAAACAAAGAAAGTTCGCCAAATATATACTAAAGCAGCACTGTAGGTACTGTTATACAGGTCTCCATCAGTGAAGGGCTTTAATATGACATAAATGATATATTGCGAAAATTTAAAGGGGGTAATATACACCTGAAAATAACTTTGCTAAAAATAAACACAATAAATAGGAGTTGTCTAAAAATAACATTCTGCCTATTGTTTTAATAAAAAAAATATTATAAAACACTAATTTGATAATTGGCCTAGTTTTACTGTGTTTACCGTCACCCCCTTCCTTTATAAACAGGCCAATTTATTCTGAGCACCCAACCTACCATTAAACAAACAAACCCCTCCCTTTTTTAAGCAGAAGCCTTTGAGCAGCTCATCATTAGGAGATTCTCAGTGAACTGATAATTTGTTTTATCTGCTCCTCTGAGATTCTGAGGGACAGGAAGTGACAGGATGTACTAAAGCAAAAATGGCTTCATATTCTTGGTTAGTGCCAGAAAAAAACAGAACAGAAAGAGTCCAGGCCACCCACCAACCAATTCTTTCTGACACTAGTCAGTAATCTCATTTAATAATCATGAATCATCTAATAATAATCTCTCGTGCTTATGAAAGAGTAAGAAATAAACCCAAGGTTCACAAGGTGAGACGAGGTCAGGTTTAAGTCAACAGAAACAAACTTTTTAACATAAAAACTAGATCAAATAAATATAAGAGGACCATAAAATGATGTTCATTCTACTTTGTTTTAGTGTTTCCTTTCATCAGTAAGTTGGAAAATATCCTCCCAAATGGAATGCTATAGTCATAATTAAGAAAAAAAATAAAGTTGTGTCAAACTGGACCTGAACAGAAAATACATTTATTATAGTAAGCTTAATATTGTGTATGTAGGCACTGAAAAATGGGTCCACAGTTCTTAGTGATTTCATTGACTTTCAGTCAAGTTAATATGCACATTCCATAATCACACGCAGTAAAAACAAAATGAAATGCTTTCTCCACAAAGTTCATAAAGCCTTGTCGTAAATATGTTGTAAAATGTTATAATTGTGCCTCTGTTCATTTGGCAGTATATTATAAAATTGTGTTAGATTACTGACAGCTGTTCATGAGTCTATATATACTGTTTCACAAGAAATAACCCAGTTCCTACATGCATAAAGTAGCATATATGGGGCTCTGAACACAATCAAAATGACATTTATTATACTTTACCTATTCCCTGGTACATTATATAATAATCATCATTATCTGCCTCCACTAGTTATGTATAAACAAAATGTAAGATGGAAGGAACTATAACTTGAGTTGCAGCGGTTACTGTTTGAAGATCATAGATAGGTTCCAATTCACAAATCTGCTATCCCCATTAGGTAGTAAGAGTAGGCTGTACCTTTAAAAAGGTAAATTCATGACTGGACTCGGGAAAGACTAGGTTTGTGACTATTGTGACTAGGTAAGTGACTATTTTTTTCTGCATTAATACTGGTTATGTGGCCTAAGTGATTTAGAATCAATAGTAGACAATAAATCTAACAGCATTACTGGCAAATTGTAATAAATGTTTTTTTTAAGACAGAAGAAACCATAATTACATTGTATAATGACTGTAATGTGCATGGATTTCTGTATTTTAACTTTAGTATGGGGTACTATTGTGGGCCCCTTGCAATAAAATAAAAAAGATGTTTACAGCTAATTATACCTAGATGTTATTAGACACTATTGGGGTTATGTAATAAAAGGGACTAAGTTTGCCCAGGAGCTGTAACCCATAGCAACCAATCAGCAGGTAGCATTTACTGGCCACCTGTTTAAAAGCAAACATCTTATTGGTTGCAATGTGTTACAACTCCTGGGCAAACTTAGTGCCTTTTATTAAAATATGGAGGTAAGGAGCTTATGGAGGCAGTGAAATAATGTGATAAGTTGTGTAAAAGCTGGAAAGAATAGCAAGCCTCCCAACAGCCCTATTACAGTCAAGAAATGAGTGCAACCCTGTATCTATAATGAATGTGTGGCAAGAACATGGTGGAACAATTTTATAATGGAGTTACCATTGCTCCACACTGAAACATATGCAGTAGATTGGGGATAGCCACTTTGCACACACATATCTCACTTAGTACATTTTTTAGATAAATTCTGTATTTAAAGAGAGATCAATGTATTTTTATATACAGAATCTATAGAAAATGTTATATAAAATTAAGTGCCTGGCACTGGATTTTTTATCCGGTGCCCACTACAGCCATTCCCCTGGGCAGAAGTGCTGCCTGAATGAGCACTAAGGGGCACATTTACTAATCCACGAATCCGAATCACGAATGGGAAAAAATCATATTGGAAACGAAAATTTCGGAAGATCGCATATATCACGAAAATGCTTACGAAAAAATCGTATTAGTCCCGATAATATCGTATTGGGGATCCGAAAGTCCCGAAATTTTCGTACCGAACAATTGTAAACAGCGGGAAAAACCTTTCCGATTTTTTCGTGCAAACGTCCGAAAAAGTCGTGCGCCGTACGAAAAAGTCGTTTGTGCTTTTGTAAATGTGCCCCTAAGGGTGCACTCTAGTTCTTCTGCCCTAAGGAATTGTTATTGGCCACTATAGTTCTATAGCTAAAATACAAAGATCCTGTAAAATCATTATGTATGAAGACAGATGCTCCCAGACAAAAGCATTTAAGGTGCTGTCAGTAATACTTAGCATTTTCCTATGTTACATATTCCAGTTTTCATTCAGTGTATGAGCTAGCCTTGTTACCTGACAGCCATTACTCTTTATTATACAGATTTAGTCCTTCTATGTGCTCACTGTATTTGAGCTCCCATTGTGACATTGACCTGCCACAGCATGTACCTCACATTTTTTTGTCTGAATCCTTTGTTCTATAATTACAAAGTCATTTTTAGAGAAAAACTAGGATTACAGTATCAGTTTTATAATTACTTGTCAAATACCCAGCACCCAGTTTTAGCTCTCTTTCTGATATACAGCATTCAACTACCTTTATAAAAGGGGCAAAACAATATGTGATATATAATTAAAAAATATTAATAATGCTGAAACAACAAAAAATATTTGTATTA
Source organism: Xenopus tropicalis (assembly GCF_000004195.4). Taxonomy (NCBI): domain Eukaryota; kingdom Metazoa; phylum Chordata; class Amphibia; order Anura; family Pipidae; genus Xenopus; species Xenopus tropicalis. The sequence goes on along the minus strand of NC_030681.2, from coordinate 78,686,118 downwards.
TTTACAGGTACAGGTATGGGATTCATTATCTGGAAACACGTTATCCAGAAAGCCCTGAATTACAGGAAATCCTTCACCCATAGATTTCATTTTAATCAAATAATTCAAAAATTAACAAATATTTCCTTTTTCGCTGTAATAATAAAACTGTACCTTGTACTTGATCCAACTAAGATATAATTAATAGTGATGAGCGAATCTGTTCCGTTTCGCTTCGCAGAAAAATTCGCGAATCTTTCAAAAGATCCGCAAAACGGCGAAAAATTAGCGAAACAGCGAAAATGTTGTGCGGCAAAAAAAATTGTCGCCCGCGGCTATTATTTATATATAAAATCATACAGTGAATGTTCTCTAGCAGGAGTTATCCAGGCTTATAAAGAAGGATTCACCCTATCATACATATTTACCCCAAAGCTGAGCATCAGAACTCCTACTTTTAGTGTGTGGCCAACAGTGATGGTTCTGGTACATGTCAAACTCTTGTAATGTAAGTTTCTGACTTTCTGAAACCCCTATGCTGATTTCATTATTTTTACATGTAAAAATCGCATCAGTAAATTCTTTCTGATTCTTTTCATGTATAAACAATTGGACTAATTGTTCTGCCCAGTCATTTATTATTACATTGTGCAAGGAATAGGTTACTCCCAGGAAAAAAAAATATAAAATTAGTTTCTGAAATTATATGAAAATACAACATGTTCTAAACTTTCTGGTATAAGTAATGAACACAATAGTTAAACTTATTACCAAACATGTCATAATAAAGGTCATGACCGTTAAAGTGGATGAATAGCTCTAGAGATCTGTACTGTAGACTGCCCTAAATTATTCCTTGCTGCTATTAATCATGGACGCAAATCTACAAGGAAAAGAAACCCCCATTTTTACTTGTTCTGCTTCTCCAGTAAGATAAACAAACAAAACGGTTCTTTAAACATATTTGTACTTGGCATAGTATTGGGAAAGATTACCTTAAAACCTGGCTTTCTGCCTCTTTTCTTTGGAATTTTTACAGTTGGCATGGATCCAGCTGACCCAGTGTAGAGATTATGGACAGCCATCTTCAAAGGGTTCGAATGAAGTGGGGGCCTTCCTCGTTTTCTGCCAGGTATCCTTGGAGACTGCATCTCTTAATATGATCACTCACTTAGTAGCAGGGAACACAGAACCTGTAAATGGTAATAAGGGAAAAATGCTTTGTTATATTATGTGCTAACGCTCTGTTAATGGCTTATTATAGATACTATCCCATAATTAAAAAACTACCAATAATAAAAAAGTGAAGACCAATTGCAATTTGTCTCAGAATATCACTCTCTACATCATACTAACAACCCCTTTAAGTATTTTCCCCCCTAAATTGGTTTCTTGGCCACAAAGAAAAATCATATGGGCTTACATACAGTTTATCTTTGGCAATGTCTACTAAGTTAACATTAATATCCCTTTATATACCCTGTGCCTTATCCAAAGTAAAGCAATATGCTTATGCTTTATTACATTCATTTTCCAACTGTTATCCCTAGATGAAGAATTTGCAGGTAGCTCTGTAAACTGTTGTTGCCTTTATAAATTCTGCATGTGGTCAGTTCAGTTCAGTGAAAGAACAGTCCTACTGGGAGGAAATGGCAGGCTTAAATAATGTAATACTACATGAAGATCAAATAGGAGTTACATCAGAGAACATTATTGATCTCAGTTCTTTTAAGCAGGCTGTAAGCTTTTACAATTTGCCAGCTTGCCACAAAGGCTTTGTGATTTGACATTCTCCTACCTGTTACATGAAAACCCTATCTAATTATAGCAGCAACACCATTTTGGTCACCTAGAGGAGAATGGGATATATTTCACTAATGACAGAAAAATCAGTCGCAATGGGACAAAAATGTTGATTTGTGACAAATTTTGTATTTGTGCAACAAAAAAATCCCATAGGTTTGAGACTGCAATTTTTTTAAATTGCCCCTATCTTCAAGCAGGTCTTAAAATGTGCAAATAAAAGTCTTAATGTAATGAAAAATATTACATTCCCCCACTAGAGATGTCTCTAGTTACAGATAGCTCTTAGTTTTCCGTGTAACTATGTAACAAAAGAGCAAAACAGAAAATGTGCACTGAAAGAGAGGGACAAGTGTTTAGAATGTAGGATTTTTTTAAACAATAAACATAACTTTTTTTTTGTTTGCCAGCAAAACCAGAATCTACAGTGCTCACATACAAAAGCACATAATAGCAATGCATTGATGCTGTATATTGTATATTCATAAAGGTTCCTGGTGGCCTTTTGATATATGTCACACGGGGGGGGGGGGTCATTTATAAAGCCTGGGCAAATTTGCACCTGGGCAGTATCCCATGGCTACCAAGCAGATGTTTACAACTAAGGGAAGGCAGAGGAAAATAGACCTTTACAGTACAAACTACTGCATGAATATATTTTTTCTTATAGCAGAAAACTGCTTGGCACTAAGTAGGCATTCTTAAGGCTCTGGTACACGGGGAGATTAGTCGCCCGCGACAAATCTCCCTTGTTGCGGGCGACTAATCTCCCCGATATGACATCCCAAATGTAAATCGCCGGTGGGATGGCATATGCGGTGGCGCAATTCTTGCCAGTGGGATGTCATATCGGGGAGATTAGTCGCCCGCAACAAGGGAGATTTGTCGTGGGCAACTAATCTCCCCTTGTACCAGAGCCCTTAATGCTCTCAGGAATACTCTCATGGAAAAACATGAAAATCATGCACCAGTATTATCCAATCTATAATCCAATATTATTCAATATTTGGTATTCTTCTAAATACAACTAAAGCTGCAGTGAGACTGAGTAACACTAGCAAACACCAATCATGTAGTGGCAGACGTGCAAAATATTTTGGAACTCTGGTCAGTTCTTCTGAACAGAAGGGTTTACATATAATAGTGAGGTCAGGCAGGTTCCACACTGTCAGCGCTTAGCAGAGGCTTATTCTTATCACCATTTCTAATGCAGCTTTACAGAACTTAGAAATAAGCGTTATATCTAAAGTTACAGTTGCTGTCTTGCTGGTACTGATATTTCAAACTAGTTTTCCCAGGTATGAGCTAATCTAGCAACTGTTCCATAAATCTGTGCTTATACTTTGTTGGACTGAGACTATGGGGGTAATCCTTCATGTACTGCCAAAAAAAATCCATGTGTAACAGACCTAGAATGGCTCTGCATTTTAGTTCTATACATTCTTACATTCTAAATATATTAATAAAAAGGATTTTTTTTAAAGGAAACTATGGCCATTGCAAACAAACCATATATCGCCAAACAATGTAGGTCTTATGGGGGTATCTTTTACGCTCACACTTCATCCTGTTACAGTTAGGGCTGCATTGTTTCCTGTCAGGTGAGCACCCAACCCATCACTAAATGGTGGCTCAATGGAAAAACTGTACAAGGGCAATATTTACTGATATAGTATATATATATATATATATATATATATATATATATCTGGCAAGATTCTTTAATAGGTCACTTAATATGATATAAACTATCTGTTGGTTAAATATTCATTCTGGGCAATAGTTTTCTTTTAACAGTAGCTACCCAGCCATGCTGTGTGCATCGCAAATTGCAGACGTGTGCTGAAATTAGCCAGTTAGAGAAGGCGAAAATTGTCAGGGTGATGTAGCTAAAAAAATAAATAAATAATAAAGCTCCCCATTTAGATCAGACCGTACATTAATATAGGATGGAACTCATTAGGGTAATCTGTGAGCAGCACTGTTTTTGCAGCAAGGCACAATGAGGCTCATTTACTAACTGGACAAATTTATATTTGTTTGACCAGCTGCAATTAAAACAATAAAACAACTGTTTAATTGGCTGCTGTGGGTTACTGTCCAGGTACAAATTTTTCCCAGTGTTGTCTTCTTATTGGAGGGGGGTAGTTTAATGTAGCTGCAATTAGATGTGCATAGTGACAGACACAATGGAAAGATGCAACTAGAGTCTTACACCAGGGTAGTAGGTTATGTGAATACATAGCATGAATACTAACCAGAAATAAAATGCTATGCTTATCTAAAGTCTATGCAAACAACAGTTATGCTAAGCAACTGATAGAGGTAGGTGTGATATCCAACCCCTTGGATGTTGCTCCTAGAGGCCTCAAACAGCAAGGGCGCTTCTGTTAAAAAGCAGCTCCTGGTAACTTAAAGAGATGAATTTCCATTTTTTAATATGAAAATTTGGCTCTGCTAGTGCAGAGAGAACCTCCTGTAGGCTGCAAGTCCACATAGGGACTACTAAATAGCCAATCACAGCCCATATTTGGCACGCCAGTAACTATTGTTGATGCTTGTATTGCTCCCCAACTCTTTTTCCATTTGAATGTGGCTCAGGGGTAAAAATGTTTGCGGACTCCTGTTATAGAGCAAAAATTGTTTTTTTTTGTAAGAATATACATTTCAGACATCAATTCATTATTGATAATATATTATTGATAATAGTTTTTCTTTTTATATGGATAGCATTTCTTATAGTAATATTAGTAATAGTAATACAGGTATGGGATCTCTTATCCAAAAACCCACTATCCAGAAAGCTACAGGAAGGCCATCTCCCTTAGATTCCATTCTAAGCAAAAAATTCACATTTTAAAAAAATGGTTTTCTTTTTTTGTGTAATAATAAAATAGTACTTTGTACTGTTTAAAACATAAGTCATACTTAAAAGGTCAACCCTTTATTATATATTTGCAATTAATTGTAAAAGGCTCTGCATATATGGTATTAATCAAAGAAAAGTGAAAATAAGTTTCTTTGGAAGGATTAGATTTATATAGTCGCTATTCTCCCAATTGCTTTTATCTTTTCTTTCTTTTTCTAAATGTCACCTACAATTCCAAAAAAGACAAAGGACAACAAACTAATATTAATAATGGATCTTTGTACTAAATGGAGCTTTGTACTAAAACATTCAGTTAAAATAAATATATTATGCAAGCACCTGGCTGAGAAAGTAATTAAATTTACCAGTATTTCAATAGCATGTAAAAAGGCCCCTTCATACAGATCTGTCTCACAATAGCGCGCTACTGCTTTTGGGTTCAAAGACACAAAAAAAAACATTACTGGCATAGATAAACTTCAGTCTGCTATTTGTTTTTGCTTCCATTTGCAGCTTGTTATATTATTTTCACTAAATGATCTCTGGAGTCTTATGACATTAATTGCACAGTGATCAAGGGAAACCTTTATCTTTCGAAAAGGTCTCTTATTGCTCATGGCAAAGTCTGCCACAATTCTTTAGCCTTGCCCAGCTTCCTGATGTGCATAATTCTCTAATAATGAAATATTAATTTTAGACATTGATTATAGAAATTAAATAATGACTTGAGATGTGTGCAGGGGGGGGGGGCTTACTGCCAAATTATATTTTAAATGGAAAATTAAAAGTATACGAATAATCATATTTTATTGTTCCTGATACATACAGTGGAGCTTCTGACCCTCCTGAAACCTTTCCCCTCAATTTACCCCTCCAACACTGGGACTGAGGCAAGGGAAAAGGATTGCTAATGCAGGGAAATGTTACTCTTTACACTAAGGGGCAGATTTATCAAAATGTGAGTTTAGAGCTTAATACATAAAAACTCACCCACATTCTATTCATTCCTATGGCAGGCAACCCCAAAACCTATAAAAAATAGTAATATTTTCTGAAGCAATGTTGTAGGCACACATAATAAAAATGTTTATCCTTTTTATGGTAACACAAATAAAAAATAGACAATAATTCCCCTCCCTGATGTAAAGATGTCAAATAATTTGGCTATAAAATTTTTTGATTGTTTACTTAAATTGCATTACTTACATTTACTTATATAACATGGATACAGTTTGCATGTGTGTATTTTTATAGTACCATATAGCATTCCTTACCCTCAGGACTTACAGCCCAAAGTCTTTGTGCCATCAAGTTTTGCCATTTATTAATCACTAATCTGCAAGTACATGTTAGCAGGTAAAGGTTGAGCCAAGCATTTCTTTAATCCCTAGAAGGGTTTTGATCAGCTAGAGTTGATATACAGCCTGATATACAGCTGGGAGGGGGAGTGTTTACTATTCCGGGTTTAAAGTATTTTCCTGGCAGTGCAGTAACTGGGCAGAGAGTGTCAGGATTCCCTAGTTATAAAAGGGGAAGCCAATGTGTGCTTGGGCTCTTTTGGGTTCCCCACTTGCTGGAAGAAGTGGTGTTCTGGGAGCCTGGAACAGAGCTAGGTTTCAGTAAGAGTAGCAAGTGCTAGCATAGATTTGTAATAAGTAGGATCAAGGTAGTTAGTAGAGCAAACAACAGCAAACTGATGCTCACACCAGCTTCCAGTTCCAGCGGTAAAAAAAGAAACCTTTATTTCACATCACAGGAAATATTTTTTTCTTCTTTTTACCACTGGAACTGGAAGGTGGTGTGCACATCTGTTTGCTATTGTTTGGCTGATTCTCTCCCTGCTATGGACCACAGGGCCAGCCTGGTGAGTAACCTGGTGTAAGCACAAGATTTATTTGAAAATTTTTGGCCGACGAAGTGGGTCACAAATTGTGAAATGTTCAATCAAATAGTTTGGGAGCATGCTGTTTATTGTTAATATAGTAAGCTAGAGCAGCCAGAGGCTTCAACAAGGAGGCCAGTAAGAGTTTGTACCCTGCAGTGACAAGGTCACCATTATTGGGGCTAAAGTGTTTAGGCTCAGGGATAGAGAGAGACTTAGAGCGTGGGACCGTTGTGCGCTTCACGTATCGCTGGGGATTGTTTCACCAAGGCACTACAGTTGAGAATAACAACTGATGTGAGAAAGTATTTGAAGCTGATTTGTAACACAATAAACATCACTAAGAAAAAAAATATATATTTTGCCAATAAAGAGTTTGATTTGTTTTTAAGAACCACTGGCGCCCAAGTTATATGTGAGATCAAATTCTATGTGTGAAATCAGTGTAGTTTACTCTTCATCCAATATTAAAATGAGGGCCTACCTGAGAGGGAAGAGTCCATATAACACATGCTGTACAGGGAGTTGCTACAGTCTAAAGCAAGCCTGGGTAAGAACTATTACAGTACAAGGTACTAGCAAGCAACTCATTTTCTAAAACCTGTTAATATACTGTAAAATCTAGAAAATTAGGAATTGTCATATATTTCCGAGATGACTTTACTAGAAGTGATGATAAATAGATGTTGCACAGCTCTAGGCCAAGTCTTTGGGGATAATATAATGACTTACACAAAGTTCACTCCATCCTAGTAAGTCTTTGCGCAGAATTTTAAATAAATCAATTTATTTACAGTATATGCACAGTTTTTTAAAAGGGCCAATTAGCTGCTCCCTAAGCTCTGTCTTAGTTGCTTCATGATACATCTGGGCCTGACTGCTTCCATTATTTCCACACAGAAAGAAATATATAGGGATTTCTGACATAGCTTTTAACAAGTAAAGAACAAAATGACAATAAGCATTGTGTTACTCCCTTTAGCAATATGCTATACATTACATTAACTCCTTTTGCATCAGAAAATTCTACAGACTTCTGTTTCACAATGGTCATGTCATTGTCAAGACTTTATCTGCACATTAATCTATTCACAGCTTGACCAGACTTATGTATTTTTTCCCTGCTAGCATGCTGACCTTCATTTTCTCTTTGATAAGCAGAGGTGTAGGAAAGTGTAGTTGTTCGGCCACAATATTTCAAAGAGTATGCTGGAATGATGGAATGCTATCTATAAATCTATCTTTTTATCTCAAAATACAGAAACTAAATGTATATGATAAATCTAAGCATATTAACAACTAGATGCACGTGTACATAAGAGACTGAGGCACACTGAGCACTACTACTCCTTAGGGTAAGAATGCCATTTTAGCTGCTCAAGAAGGTAAATACATGACAGAGTTATTGACTTTAGTAAATGCATCAGTTCATTAAAAACTTCCCAGGCTTTCAGGAAAATGTTCTGTCAGGGAAGTTTTAATAAACATCAACACAGACTGAACTGCTGGGAATCCTTTACAGAAATCCTGTATGTGCAGAGGCAGGGAATGCAATGTAAAATTCAGCTATGCTTCACTATATCGCTTCTACTATTCTGTGGGATCTACACAAAGATTATATGCTGAGTGAATTCAGTCAAAATGTAAAAAAAAATGCTGCCAATGCAAGGCAGGTGAGCAACTGCCAGCAGCAATAAAGAAATGTGTACCTGTCCATCTGGTCTATTGGGTGAACTTTAAACAGAGGAAAGCAAGTATATTAGGTTACAAATTAACTATTGGCCAGTGGTACCATAATGCCTGCACACTGACTGCTGCTATAGCTGGATTATAAACACACACACATAATATTTCACTCTTCATTCTTTTCTTACTATATTTAAAATGTATGCAATCTATTTTGCATAAACCTGTTTTCTAGAAAGCTCTAAAATATACCATTTCCCACAGGCTCCTATTTACATAAGCAATTCTGCATTTTTTGCTTTGATTATATTTTCCTATCTACATTACCATATACTATAGCTATTATCAATCCTGGAGGGGAACTTATATTAATATACAGTATGCTTGCAGTATTTCTGGTGCAGTGCTTTGAATATGTACTATTCAACTGCTGTGAGATTTTGATGGATGCAAGTTAAAATCTAGTACAAACTATACATATTTGGTATCGGCATGCTCGGGAGGCATGGATCCTTCTAAATCATAATAAAATATGTTTATCATATATTTTTTAATGCATTATATAATTTTCAATGCTTTGGGTATTTAGAATCTTGTCACAGAAGTGGAATTACACAAAAATCCAGTTTCTTTATACTAAATGTTCCCCCTGGAAATGCCCCTAAAATGAAAGAGAATAAATGTTGAAAAACTACTTGGCTTAAAGGAGAAGGAAGGGTATCATCTCTACCCTATGACGATGCTACTGTTAGCTGAGAAAAATGCATCAGCCCGTGGTCCTACTATTCTATTCCCATGCCGCCATCTTCTTCTTCTTTCGCAACCTTCTCTAAAGTCTGATTTTCACTCTCCTACACATGAGCACAGCGAAGATAGAAGAATGCTATGTGGTGCAGAAGAAGAATTCTATGTGGTGCAGAAGAATAGTAGTACCCAGCCAGTGTAGAATTCAGGACAACCAGTCCAGGGTCTCAGGGAAGCTATTAAAATCAGGGGGGGAGCATAGAGCAAAAATGTGCTGACATTAAAGGGGTTAATTGACCATATACATGCTGACCAGATTGCATGTTCTCCTGAGAGCAAATAAGAGAGTACAGTTCATTTAGCACTTTGTTATGTCCCCTTAGTTTTGACTGAGCTGCAGAAACAGCATCGTCTGCCTTATTGTAACTACAAAGCAACCTCTTGAACCAGTAATTCGACTGAGCAACCAGACTCTGCTGTACAACAATATAATTTTCATACTGCCTTACCTATATGCTAGTTTATTTGACAATAGCCTGTATAATACATATAAGGTTAGTGGGAATTTACAAATATGCATAATATTTTTCAAATGTAGGAGGCTTTGCAAGCAAAGCAACTTAACAAGGTATGATTTTTTTCTAATAAATATGTGGCTTTTCAATCAATAACACTAATTAAACATTAATTAGGCACTAATTAGTCATGTCACATTAAGAAGCAATGAAGCAAAAATCATTATACACTCTTAAACGTAATACAATTTGTCCCCAACATTTTTTATTCAGTTTATTATCCTGCTCTGCAATATCAAGAATACGGGGAGAGCATTAATAAAGTCAGTGGGGCAGAAGGGATATAACTGAAGTGGTAATGGGATTACTGTTTAGGATGACAGCTTGCAAAAATCTGAGCTCATGGTTTTCAGAATGACAAAAAGTGACACCCCAATACTCTGTGATTACTAAGCATACTCATTACAGCTAAGCAATGACAGTAACAAAGGCAAAAGGTTTGATATGTCAGAAAAAAATCACAGTAATGAATAAACACTCTCAAGGGCATCCGCAAATAAGAAACATGGGGGGGGGGGGCTGTCCCCAGGGGTGTTTCTGGGGTCTATGCCTCCCTGAGGCGAACTTGCAGGCTGCAGCGCCCCTGCTTATCCCAGATTGCTGTTTAAATGTCCCACGTTGCCCTGCTTGTTCTAGGTTCGTCTCAGCTCCCTGCTTCTCAGAGAAAAAACATCTAAGATAGGATTGGATTTTTTTACATGAGCCAGGCAGAGGGAGAGAGAGACAAGCAGCGTGGGAACAGCAGGAAAGGATAACTTTGGTGTTGGGATTCTGCTTGTACAAGTGTAGGTGAGGGAATGCTTTCAATCTATCCATTTCTGTATTCATCTTACTGGAATGTCTGAAGTTAATGGCGTGCTCATTGGCCATTACTACAGTCATTATAGGGCACATCTTGGGTTAATATGCTGATCATCCATTTCCACAGTAATTATACTGGCACATCTGGGCTTTAATTGCCCATTTAATGAATATACTGGCTCTTTTGTGGTTAATATACTCGTTTTCCATTTCTTGTAGTAATTATACTGGCATGTCTGAGGTATGTTTTGGTAAAATGGGTGCCGTATTTAGGGGTGTGGTCACAAAGTTCATGTGGCCAAACATTTCGTTGCACTGCATGCGGCAGTTTTTCATGGTTTATACTCTCTACTTAAACAATAAATTCAGGGCATGTCTAGCAAATCCAGCAAGAAATGCTGCCCTGATTACAATTTAATTCACATGCAATCAGTGCAGCCCTGCAACCTGCATTTAGTAGATGTACCAGCACAGGGCAAATGTGGATACAGACATCTGTAAGGGCTAGGGCAATGTTCCCCAACCAGTGGCTCATGAGCAACATGTGGCTCACCAATCCCTTGGATGTTGCTCCCAGTGGCCTCAAAGCAGGAGCTCATTTTTGAATTTCTGGCTTGGAGGCAAGTTTCAGTTGCATAAAAACCAAGTGAACTGCAAAACAGAGCCTTCTGTAGGCTGCCAGTCCACAAAGGGGCTATTAAGTGGCCAATTATAGCTCTTATTGGCACCCCCAGGAACATCTTTCATGCTTGTGTTGCTCTCCAACACTTTTTCCATTTAAATGTGGCTCCCAGGTATAAAAGGTTGGGGATCCCTGGGCTAGGGGGTTGCCAAAATTTCTGGAAAAAAATACCAGCCTTCCTATATTTTTCTCTTTCCTCCCTATTAACAAAATTGGCATTAAGCATTAATTTTATTGGCCAATGAGGCATTTTTTTTTTTTTGCAAGGGGAAGGAGGGCTGGGAAAGAAGGGATCACCAACAAGCTGAAATTTAACCAGCGCCCTCTGGATAGTTTTTTATCTTTTACAGTCCGTTGCTCTACACTGAGCTTTGAAGGAGCCTATTTGTATATTAAGCAGCAGCTCCCTGCTTCTCACAAAAAAAATCCAAAATGGTCATGCATTCCATGGTTATCCACTTTCTATAGTAACTAAACCGCATATCTTTGGGGAAGTTTTGTTATTATTAGTATGGTATTTAGGGTTGTGCTCAAAAAGTGCATGTAGCCAAAAGATTTTTCGCAGAGCTGCGCATGACAGATTTTCATCCCTCCTAGTTATACAATTATTAGGTGTGAGAAACTCTATGGGCTTTGCCAGTTAATTGGTTTCCTACAAACTTAGTTATTGTATACAGGTTTATGGTGGCCATACACGGGCAGATTTCAGCTTATCTGTTTGTCTATGGGCACAATGACGGGCCTACTTGACTGGTCTAAAATTGGGCAGATCTCAATCGGGCAGATTTGATTTTCCCATGGAATCAGGGGCCTGCATGTGGTCCTCTATTCGGTGGCTCATATACCCACCATTTTAATTACCTGCCATTTTAATTGGCCCTAGGGCCAAACAATCTAATTAGCCCAATATCGCCCACCTTAGATGCACATATCAGGAGAAGATCTGTTCATTTGGGGACCTCTTTAGTCTTAGAAATGTAAGTTGTTTTTTCTTGATGAATTTGCCCCCCTGAAAAAATTTTCTGCGGATGGTTTGTTTTCTTAAGAAATGGATTGTATGTACAGGTATCGGATCCCATATCCGGAAACCAGTTATCCAGAAAGTTCTGAATTATGGAAAGGCCGTCTCCCATAGACTCCATTATTAGCAAATGATTCTAATTTTTTAAAAAATGATTTCCTTTTTCTCTGTAATAATAAAACAATACCTTGTACTTGATCCCAACTAAGATACAATTAATCCTTATTGGGGGCAGAACAAGCCTATTGGTCATATTAAATATTTAAATGATTTTTAGCAGACTTACGTTATGGAGATCCAAATTACATAAAGATCCCTTATCTGGAAAACCCCAGGTCCCGAGCATCTGGATAACAGGTCCCATACATGTATTAAGAGATTGGGTGGAAGTATGAGTATGAGTGAAAGAGCCTTTATTTGGCATTTGTCTCATGGGTCTTATCATAGTAAGACTGTAATATATCCCTGTTTTAGTTAATGGTATTAGCCATTTTGATATTTAGACATGCACCTACAGTAAGCATTGAGTTTGGATGCAGTTCCACTTCCTTATGAGCCACAATGCTCTGACATTTTTTAGGCGCTTTAATAATTGGAAATAATGACGGTCAGGATGTTTAGCAATGATGCAGGCGCATGAAAAATTGCTTCAGGGAAAATGATAACAATGTAAATGTTAGTAAAACTGTACAAATTGGAAACCTATTCCCTCTAGAGTTTAAATATAATTGCTGCTGTGTTTCTATAGTCCTGATTAGTTGGCGGGGACATAGCCTTCTAATAATGGTTTATTTTAAAATGATATATAGTGACTAGTATTTCAAACAAATGGCTTGGTCTGACACACTGCTGAGTTGGCGGCCGTGCTTTAACACATGTCAGAGCTTTGTGTATAATTAGGGTGCAGACATAGTATCTGCTTATGCATTAGTAGGCAATTTAGGCTTAACCATTAGGCAACCAGTTTCTACATGCATAAATGTAACTCATCAGAGCATCTGAGCTTTGCCTTTAGGGTAAAATCAATAAGGTGTGATCTATTAGAGCTTTCCTACATTTGGATAAAGGGAATAGAATTGGTCACATAAAATCCTTAGGGAGCTTTTTATTCCAAATGCAGAGACAATAATGGTTTCATAGAATATGGGCAAGGGAAAGGGATTAAAGCAACATTTAGGAAATGTTGTACTTAATTTGGACCAAAAAATATTAGGTAAGTCATTCTGGGCCATTAGATGTTTTTCAGTCTTAGATTTTATAGCTTAATATAATTTGGCCCCTGCTGTGTGTTATTTCAAAACAAAAACACTGAATAGGCTTATTAGCACTGAAGACCCAGATAATGTGCTTCTGCCATTAGACTTTACTTGTATTGAAAATAAAAAGAGTCAAAACTTTAGAACAGAAAACATCTGGTATCTTTGGTGCAAGAGAAAATGAATTTCTTTACAAGACAAACACAAACAAGGGAACAGTTATTATAAATTCAATAGTGATAAAGCATTTCTCAGTGCTAGAAGTATTAGTACACCGTTGATATTAGGTCCCTGTCCCTAAAAGCTCACAGTCTATAAGGAAGAGGAGACAGACAGAAACCAAATAAGATGGGGACATAAGTCTGGGGTGTGTTGTTGCAGGGGAAGACTACTGAAATGCTTCATTTTCATAAAGTGATTTCTTAGGTTTCAACTTTTTATATGGTCAACCAGGGTTTGTAAAAATTGAGAAATAAAACTGTGGGGTTATCATGCATTTTATCAGCTGCAGAAACTTGTAAGCAAGATGTAAGTAGTGCTACATAATTCTTCCCTTAAAACTGTATTAGTTGTATTTAAAGCTTTTTAAAACACTCTGAAAAAAACTGAAAACAGTGAATAGAAGATGTTTGACAGTGTTTCAGTAGTTTTAAAAAAAATGAAAAAATCTACTGATTGGCTATTGGTCAGTGAGTAATAGATGACATGTAAATTCTACATTTTTCTCAGCTATTAAGAAAGCAGTACTGTGCTCCTTAATATTTATTATTTTATAGTATTGTGCTATCCAATATTAAAAGCAACACTACCAACAAATCTATATCTGGCTTGTTTGTGCTTATTCTACTTCTAATACTTCTAAAATACTCTAGGGACCAAGCAGTGACTTTAAAGTGGTAATGAACCATGTGTGACATGTTTATCATTAGACTTCAAAACATATTACCTATTTCTTGTATTAATTGGTCATTGCAAGTGATCAAATCAGTGCAATTTGGCCATCAATATGCATGTTAAAGAAAAACTATACCCCCGAATACTGTAGGTCTCCATAAAAATATACTGCATAATCAAGCTCTTGTGTAACATCCTGCTTCATCTAAATAAACCATTTTCGTTTAAATATACTTTTTTAGTAATATGTGCCATATATGTGGATACTCCTAAATAGAAAATTGGCTTTTTAAAGAGTGCATTTTATCATGTACTTGATCCCAACTAAGTTGCATGAATCCATATCAGTGTCAAAACAATCATACTGGGTTTTATTTAATGAGTAAATTCTTTGTATACACTTCTAGTATGGTTAAGTGTATGGAGAAAAAAACCTTTATCCAGAAAATCCCTGGTCCCAAGATTTCTGGATAATAGATTCTATACCTGTACTTACATCTGAAAGTTCACATAGTGTTCACGAACCTTTCCCACATACTCCAACTAAATAAGCTTATGTTAAAAGGGGGTGTATTTTCCCTTTAACCGGTCAGTGCTATTTACTAATAGTATGCAAAATCACAAATCGCTTCTAGATATTTCCAGGCAACAATTATTTGGCAACCTCATTTTAGATAATTATATAAAAGCAATGTATTATTCATGCAAAGATTAGCTAGCTGCAAATGCCCATTGGTCATTTATCAGAAGCCAAAATGTTATTAGCTCATTATAAGTTTTTTCTCTTGGGAATCTATGCCAAATGTACCGTAGTATAATAAAACAGAACTTGAAATTATCACATGAATCACATGGTTTGTCTAAACATACAACGCAGGCAATATACAGTACAGTTAACTAAAAATAAACAAGAAACTTGAAACCACCATGCAGAATGCTGTATTGCCCCATTTTCTATTTCAGTAATAATGCACTGAAATTCAACTTAAATGTAATAGAAAGACAATGTGCAAATGGAGGTGATCAGTAATTCCCCAACAGCTGCGATATTTTATTATAAGAGCAACTTTCATCCATAAGTGCATGTAAAAATTTAGAAGCCAAATTACATTCCATTGTACTGCATGCATAAATGAATAGGAATTGTTAAATGCTTTAGGAATGAGAATCATCTGAAATTTAAGCATAATACAAGCTGATTTTAACTGGGCAAGGTAAATCTGTAGTACATGGAGATGCTTTTATTGTCTCCATTTTTTTATGTTGCTTAAAGGTCCTTGATGTTCCACAATAATTGATTGAATAGGAAGGACACTCTATTGATGATCTGCCGTGGAAAGCCTTGGGGAGCTTAATAACAAATCAACAAGCCACGGTTTTACATAATTGTGTCCTTGACATTGTGTGCTTAGATTACTGAAAAAGATACCTTACCAATTCAAACTTGGCACATGGGAAATCCCACACATTTTGTGATATCTGGGACACCCAAACAGATCTGAACCAATGGCTGAGAGGTATGGTGTTTGGTACTCTTTCATTAATACTAGGCATTAGGTGAGAACATTGCATGCTCAACTCAACCTGATTTTTTAACGTCTGCACCTAAAACCTGGTGCATTTTTTATTATTTTTAAAAAAATACTCTAGTGGAAAAAATCCCTCATGGTTAAAAAAAAAAGTTAATGAAAAGATTATGATCTCTCTCTGTCTCTTACTATATATATTTAACTTGATTTACCCAAACACAAACATCATGGGATTACGAATCTACCGCTAAGCCTATGCTATGCTTCGCTGGGAAAATAGGGTAAGATGGTGGCATGGTGCTATTATTATAGAAAGAATTCCCAGGATACTGCTCTTTTTCCAAATAGGAGAGCCAGTCCAGGGAAAAAATTAATTAAACTCACTGGTGGGTGGGTGCCTAAGATAATTAGTTTTTTTAAAAAAACACATAAAAAACATTATTTTGCACTGATGTGACTATGTGAAGTGACTATAGTAGGGGCCCAGAAGTAAGTGAAATGCAGACTGTTTTAATGGGAAGGTTACATACAATAGATATTAGATACTTAGGGAAACCAAAGAGAGAATGGCAGCACTTTTAATCTGTCAGTCAAATATTAGCAAACTGCATACATTAACGTGCCTCAGTAAGTTAAATGGTTTTTTAATGTGGCTAAATAACTGTGGCAGCTTTGTGTTGGTGTGTTTTCTAATGTAAAAAGGTATGAGCAACAAAATTAGCTCCAGCTTTAGAAGATGCAGTGAATAAAATGGGTATTCCTAATAATCTGGTGCTCTACACTGAGTAGTCCTTTCCTCCACTGAATACAAAGATTGAGTTATAAATCGTTTTTGTTTTTTGTTATAAAGATCATTTCTTAAGTTCCATTCTAAGAAAACCTCACCTGACAGGAAAGCACGTTATTTATAGAGACACATCCTGTGCTGCAGACAGTGGTTTACAGAGGTCTTATACAGCCACATTTTACACTTTAACCTTTTTTTTAAATATGAAATTCAAGGCAGTAAATACTTTATATGTTGCACAGGTTCATTTGATTGGAAAGCCGCCTAGTTCTAAGGCTAGATCTAGACTCAGGTTGTCTGGTTCTACGGTCACATGGAGCCGATTCTCATCCTGTAGAAAAATGCAGGCCCAGAATCATCCCTACTCTGGCACCAGCCTCCTACCTTGCCCACACGCATAAGCATTGTCTCCCCAGGCAGATGGGGCAGATATCGGCTGGAAATGCAAAGTTCCATGTTTTTTGGCTGATATCCACCATGTGTGCCTGCACCAGGGCAGAGACAATGTATCCAGGTGCAGGCAAGGTAGCAGGCTGGTGCCAGCGGAGGGGTTGATTCTCAGTCGGGGTATGGTATATACACTATACCATATATATGCCAAAGAATGTTGGCCAGTGGCACAACTACCAGGGGTGCAACTGCACCCAGGTCCCCCCACCCTGGGACCTCCCAGAGCAGCGGAACAGAAGAGAATCTCTTTGCACATGTGTGCATTTGAAAGCAAAATACGTGTCTGGGGGGGCCCCCATTGCACATCCTGACAGAAGCACTTGTCTAAATGCAGTCCACATAGTAATAAATGCCCATGTATTAAAGGAAATGTGTACTCACAGGTCAAAAAGATTTTTGACCAAAAAGAAGTCCTATGAGTGCAGATGGGCATCTCTCTTTATATATAGATCTGTATCTAAATTCAGGATTTTTATTCCTCAGTAGATTGGCACTATGCAGTAAGATACACCACATATTGAAAATATAAATATACATTGTGGCTATATCCTTGACACATGCCTAATTAAATCTGCACACAGACCTAGATTATTCATATCGTTGCAAAGAGTACATATATTATCACTAAAAAGCTCCGTAGGAATCAGCTGCTTTGAGATTCCTTCTTTTGCTTTATGATTGGGGATGCACAGAATCCATATTTTTTATTATAAATTAGTTAATTATTTTTTTAATACTGAATCCTCAGCAAAAGATTAAACTGGATACCAAACATAATCTGAACCTAACCTAATACCTTTAAAATCAAAGATAAATATCCAATACGTATCACACACAATTATCACAGGAATAGCAATGGTTGTAATTTGTAGAATCTTACCCCCAATCAAGGTGGGTCCAGGTGCTCATGCCCCAGACTGCCTATGATTAAGTACCCCTAAGGTACGAAACGCATAAGGCTTCTGAAATTTTTGTTTTATGTATGGATTAAATAAATTGTAAACTTTTAACTACTACAAGCTGCTCCTTCTGACTTTTTTACATACTGTGGATACCAGAGTGCCTGCCTGCTTTTCTCCTGTGAATACCTTTAAAATCAAAACAGAAAAAAATGTAAACTCTGGAACAAAACAGGGGAGGGGCATGGCAGCAGCAGCCAATATGGCTGCACATTGAGACTGCTCCCACCCATAACATCTAACTTTTAAGCCACTGTGACACTATATTTTGACATCAGAAACAACAGTCCATTTGGATGATACCAGAATTCATGGCCGAGATTATTACCAACGTGCCTCCTACTTGGGCCATCAAAGAAGGTAACCATCCACCGCTGCCCCATTGTATTGATATGGCCAACCAACACAAAAAACAGCAAGGAGTACACCATAAAACCCCTACTCAGCTAGCCAGACCTGTTACAGAATACCTACACCACTACTTCAGTCTATTCCAATGCAAGAGGAAGGTCCCTTCAGTGAAATTGCAGACACCTATGGAAATGGATCAGCAAGAAACAGGTACCCCTGACCCCAACAAAATGCTGCTAGATAAATTCTGCACCACAGCTAAATGCATAACAGAAGATTTATCTTTACAAATTCAGGAACTTGGTTCCCGCACAGATCAACAAAATAAAGTTGACAATATTATCAATGTGTTAGATACGCTTGAGCATGTTGAACTAGCAACAACAACTGCAGGAAGCCCTTGGACAGTGATAACCACTCCCACAGAAATAATATTAGGGTCAGGGGTTTACTTGAGCACATCACTGAGCTACGTGCAACCTTAACTGATCTAGACTGATTTAGAGACTTGATACCCAAAACACCCCTCTCTAGACTAGAATTTTATCTTATACACAGGGCTCTCTGACCATACAAACAAGGGGACCCCCCAGAAATGTTATTACATGTTTTCACTATCATAAAACTCAAGATAGCATTCTATGAGCAGCCAGAGAACAGGGATCCTTGGAATTCCAAGGCCATCAATATCGATATAACCGGATATAACACTTCAAAAGCAGAAACTTATGCAACTAGTTACCAAATTATTACAACACAATATAAGATACCATTAGGCATTCCCTTTCCACCTGGCAATCACATTTAATAATAAACCATTCAGCTGCACTTCTCTAGAAGAAGGATTGGAAATAATGGCCAAATTTCATCACTCAGCATGATCAGTGTCTCAAATCTAGCTTTAATCTATACTACTTTGAACAACCATTTCTCCAAGGATATCTCTTGAGGCTTTATCCTCTCGCCTTTTTGCCTTATATTACCAATACAGTGTCTTAATTACAATCAAGGGGGAACCCTCCCCCCCCTTTTTTTTCCAAAACCAGTACTCTGCAGTATCAATGAAGTCTAGCATTTATAGCAGATTTAAATTGCATTAAATGTTAGACTGCCTATTAAACACTATCATACCTCCCAACATTTAAAAAACAAAAAGAGGGACAAGAAGATTTGGCGCGCGCGACCACGCCCCAATTAACACACCCCATTTTTTTCTAAAAATACTCCTTTTATATAGTTGAAATGGCGGGATCAGATGCAAATGTGCTATACCCTCATACTGTACTACCTAAGGAAGCCCACAGAGCCCCCCCATACACAGTGCCCTTCATACACAGAGCCCCCCCATATACAGTACCCCCCATACACAGTACCCTTTATATACAGTACCCTTTATAAACAGTGCCCCCATACACATTGCCCCCCATACACAGAGGCCCCCAAACACAGAGGCCCCCCATACACAGAGCCCCCCCAAACACAGTGCGCCCCCATACACATAGGCCCCCCAAACATAGAGCCCCCCATACACCGAGCCCCCCAAACACAGAGGCCCCCATACACAGAGCCCCCATACGTGCTCCGACTCCTTCCGCTGCTTCTCTCAAGTGGCTCCTTCGCCGGCGGTCCCAGGTCATTTTATAAGGTTGCGCCCCGTGTACGTGTGACGTCATTACGCACGGGCGCAACCTTATAAAAGGGCCTGGGACCGCCGGCAAAGGAGCCACTTGAGAGAAGCAGCGGAAGGAGTCGGAGCGCTCATCCCGCTGTCGCGGATCGTTCTATGAATGTCCCGCATTTCCGTAATCTATTACGAAAATGCGGGACATTCAGGGAACTATCCGGGACAGCGGGACGAGCTATAGAAAGCGGGACTGTCCTGCTTAAAGCGGGACAGTTGGGGGGTATGCACTATGCCCGTATCTCCCCTTTAATATCACAGAAAATACTAAATGTGTATTTTCATATCAGTTGCATAAAATATGCAATGTTAATAAGTTTATTATTCTTAAAATTAATATAGCGAACCACAGTTTTGTTAATAATATGGAACCTTTTTCCAGTCCAAGGATGATGGCAAGGACATAAATATTGACTTACCTATTAAGTTATTAATAGATTATATAGACTCATGAGGGACTTCAGCTTCATTATGTGGTATTTTTGCATATTTTTATGGATGTAAGGGCTCGACAAGTGAGTTTTTGTTTAGACTCATAAAGGTTACAACAAAATGGAGAAAAGGTGCTTGTATCTAGGATATCATTTAAACAAACAGACCCCACATGATAATTCTGTCCTACTGAATGGGGAGTCATTATCAAACAGCTATCCCCCTGTAACTCAGTAGCACATATAGTTACATAGTTACACAGGGTTGAAAAAAGACCAGAGTCCATCTAGTTCAACCTTTCCGAGTAAACCCAGCACACACAAACCTATACTGACCTATCTATACACTCAAATATATAAACTATATATACCAACATCAATACTAACCAATAGCTCTAATACCTTGGAAATTATGCTTTTTTCAAGAAATCATCCAGGCCCCTCTTAAAGTCATTAACAGAATCTGCCATCACAACATCACTAGGAAGGGCATTCCCCAACCTCACTGCCCTCACCGTGAAAAACCACCTACGCTGCTTCAAATGAAAGTTCCGCTCCCCTAATCTAAAGGTGTGCTGGCAATTTGATAAAACCACTGCCCCTGAAATTGAGTTTAAGAAATTCCCAAACATAGAAGCAGGCCTACTGAGAGCAGAGAAAAGGCCTACTGAGTGGGTAGGTCATGCAGGAAAACACGATCTCTGCTGTCTTACAATACAAATATATTTTTTTGTGATAATGAAAATAATTTCTATAGTAAGTCTAGCACTATTTTAAGTTGTGTTTACAGAATTGCACTATATGTGCTTATTTTCTTGAACTGTGTTTAGGGGAGAGAGTTGACTGAAAATGATATGTGTTTATACATATAACACATTACAAAAACAAGACAATCGTGTACCTTAGTGATCCCAAACTACCCACTACAGGTGAATACAGAACTGTTACTCCAAATATTATTAAAATCTGCCCTTTCCACCAATGGGAAGAATAGTGTGTCCTCCACTATATCCCCTTACATTACAGCAAATCCATACTTGCTTTATTATTTGCTATATGACCCACATAATTGGGTGTAATCAGCTTTTTCCATGCTATAATATTTATGGAAGTATGTCTTTGTGCTCATACACAGTGTCAGTTATGCACATGATTTACACAGATTGCTTCAAATATTTGCAAAATATTCTTTTGCTGAGAATGAACAAGTGACATTTTCTTTGCTCAATACATTCCGGTCTAAAGTCCATTAGTTGAAAGATCACATTAGACTGTTTATGTTGCTAGGCTACCAGACGTGAGTTAGCATATTCAGTTTATATTACTTGCATGTGTGACACACAGTTAATTGACGCAGACAAGGGCATTTATTAAAATCCATCTTACTGCATCAATATCTGTATATACAAACTGTTCATACATTCTACAAAAAAATGTTTCTTTTAGAACAGATTTTTGGCTGTATAGATTCTAAACTCAAATGTTAGCATATGTTTATGTGATTGCTTTTGCAGTATGTGTGTGGTACAACTGTAGGGTGCTCTTTTTGTATTTAGAAATAAGAACATTTATATTAGAGAAAAGAAGAAAAAAAAACAGCAGAAATGTTGATTTTTGTTATGTTGATACTCTATAGCCTTTATTAGGATACACAGGATGGCCTGTTGGTAATTAAGTGATAGCCTGGTTTGCCTGCAGTATATACAAAACTGGAACTGCACAGATGTCGGATGAACAAGAGCTTTCTGTCTCTGTCATGGTATATACTTATCAGGTCACTAGTGCCAAGTGGTTCGTGATGAGCTCTAACAATGAGATATGTGGTGTCTGTTTGCAGATGTCTGTCCCTTTAATAAAATTCTAATACATATTTTTTCAGCCAGCTGGCCATAGCTCACTTTAGCTATGAATGATCACACATTATACTCAGGCATTTACACTGTGCTGATTAATGAACTCACTTCAATAGGTTTACATGTAACAGACATCTATCTAAGCTGCATATATAGTCCCAACATGAAGGCTCATGGGGGGTTCTGGGAGATTTAATTGAGTGGAAAAACTGGAGATTTACAGTTGGACACAAAACAGAATCTAAATCCTCTTTAGATATTTAATATACTTGTAGTCTAGTATATTTGCAATCTAGCACAGACAACCTTAAAATAAAATGTCTTTGCCAGGAAAGGAATAGTCTTAATGGGCTGATGCTTACTGCAAGTGACACTTTATAGACAACGTGTTACTGGTTTAGAACTAACTAAGGGATGCATTCTTAATAAGAAATAGTTATCTTTTTTTGCAATATGAAAAAAAATAATAATTCTGGATTGCATTGCATGCAGTATAACATTAAACATCAGCATTTCCCCTCTATAAAGCTGTAAACCCTTATGCAAAATGAGCTATATATATATATATATATACACATATATATATATACACATATATAATACTAGTAAAAATCATAAGGATACAATGGAATATATGTACAATATGTATATATCATTATATAACTAAGTCGGATTAGAGCTGTACAGAGATACATTCTATTTATATATAATATAAATATATAAAAACAATGTTTTGTCATTTGACTTATATAAAAGGTACCAAGGTGCCAAGCACATCCACCTGTGCCTGTACAGTTTACCTTAGTGTCCACATGCAGATTTATGTAATTATAACTGTATATAAATACACATTGAGAAATGGGCATGCATGCAGATGGTGAGTGGAAGAAGCAGAGCAGTTGAGCGGGTATTAGCAATCCCCTTACCTATTAGCCTTTGCAGAACAGCTGTCAGTCTCCTTACTGAGCACTGTTGTTTTGACTTGAAGGACAGATGATTGCCAGCACATGCACACAGCCCCTCGCAAAAGCCATCTTCTCCCTGTCTGCTAGCAAACTGAAAGTCTCCAGCAGCTCCGCTCTCCAGCTGCAAACATCTCATTAGACTAATGCATTCAGCACAGGCAGAAAACTCGATTTACCATAGCTACAGCAATGAATTTCCATTACGATGACAGCTTCAACCACATCATGTCCGGAAAACCAGCCAACCACTGGCTTTTAAAAGAACACACACATTTTGCATGCAGAAAATGAGGCCTGTGTACTGCCTCTCTTCCTCTTTGCTGCAGTAAGGAAAAAATGTCCCTATACATATATATATATCTGCACATGTGTATAGAGAGGCTTAATAAATATGTGTGCATGACATTCAAATTCAGAAAAGGGGTTTTAAAAAGCAACATACTTTATTGACTCATTCTCAAATTTAAAAACATGAATGTGACTAAAAAAAAAACACAGTTGGGATATTATGTGCATTTTGGTTTAAACTGCATCCTTTTCCTGTTTCCATAGAAACCAGACAGTAACATCATCTCTTTGTCCTGATCATACTACGCTTTGGGCCTTGACTGAGCAAGCATGAGATTCACATGAAAGAATTCATTCAAAAGTATACGTTAAAACAAATATATATATAATGTGATTTTCCATTGATTCATAGTTATTTTATCTGAATATCACATACAGGTATTTTAAATAAATTGCAAAAAAGGCAGATATTCTGCAGCTGATTATTTATGAAAATGTAGTCATGTATAGGTTCTACACATATAGAATTCATCTGAGATAAATTGATGCACTTGAATCTGATCATCAGGGACTGGGGTTTTTTTTTTCTTGCATGAATGGTACTGGGGGTAGGGTATATCTTCCAGCACTCCCTTAAATAGGGACATTTATACAAAATACACTGTGCAAGTCTCTCTAAAAAAAAATCTCTCTAAAAACTCACAAAAATCTCTGTATTTCCTCTAACTTTCTTATTAAAAGATATCAATTAATGGAATTAATATAAATGTATAAGACTACTGTGTTCAGAATTGCATGTTTCATGAATGTTCCAATACCAGATATGTATAGTTTTATCACTGGCACTCTTGGGTCTGCTGCCGGCCGAGGCAGCAGCCCCGATGCCACCCCCCTTACCCGCTCCATACTTACCTTTTCCATGTCGGAGCTGGTCCTGGGGGGCCAAGTCGCTTAAAGTTACCATAGGCAGTTTTTTGCTCTCTGCTGCCTAAGGCAAGGTTGCTGCATGAAAGGAGTGGCCCTGAGTTTTATGGAGATTGTGTATGTGTCAAAAACTTAGTAAACTACCAAAATTTCAAAGCACCACCACAGATATCAGCATACTGTACTTCAGATTTCAAAGCCAAAAATCCTCTAATTGTAGGTCACCCCAGGAAAACATATATTTTTGGAAAGTACATATGAGAAATCCAAAATATGGGTAAATATGGTTTTCTCACACAGGTCAGATTGGTGTATTTGGGGGCTCAAGAGGTGAATCAAGAGCCCAGCCCCTGCACTACTCTGCAACCATATTACATCTCTACCGACACTGACTGTTGGTCAACAGCAATCTGGCTCACTCACCAGCATGCTCAGTCAAAAGAGGCCCAAGAGGACCAGGGTCCATCAGGTTTCTCCCTTGGGTCAGTCTAAACTTGAATTTACAGTACATGAATATCCCAGTTTGGGTGCCAGTGTGTATGTGCTGTTTGCTGATCACCAAGATGGCTGCTGGGAAGTGACGCAGCTTAAGGTGGCAGCCAATGCTGTCAAGCAGCTCAGTCGTTCTGCACATGCTAGTGTCTATGAAGTGATTAAGGGCTTGTACTTATGAGGGGTTGCTTCTGAGCTTCCCTGCGTTGCGTTCCTCTGTGTTCCACTGCAGGGAAGATCAGAAAAAAATGCATGCGCACAGGCGCATGTAAGCACTGAACAAAGGTGGAACGCATGTTGTGTCCCACATGCAACGTTTGTTTCTGCACTTCCCTGCGGTGAAACGCAGAGCAGAGTAATGGAGGGAAGCTCAGAAGCAACTGCTTGTGAGTACAAGCCTCAAAAACAGTTGCTAAAAAGTTACCTGGAAGGTTATACTTTTCCTTTGAATAAAGATTTATACAATATATTCACTAAAAACCTGCCTCATTCATTAAGTTAAAACTAGCATAATAATGCAATTGTGAAGTAAAACGTTTTTATATATATAAGATTGTATAGATTACACTCCTTTGTTTATGCAATGTTTATAAAAATGTCAGTGAGGCTTTTTGCACCTATTGTGCTAGAGTAAAGGTCCCCATACACAGGCCGATTGCAGCTGCCGATATCGGTCCCTTGGACCAATTTGGCAGCTTATTGGCCCATGTGGGGGCAGAAACGACGGCCATACCCGACCGATATCTGGCCTGAAATTGGCCACATATCGATCGGGCAGGTGAAAAGATTCAGTTGGATCGTAGACCGCATCAGCTCATTGATACGGTCCCTAAACCGACTGCCCCATTGCCAGCATTATAATTCAATCGTTTGGCTCCAGGGCCAAACGATCGAATTAGCCTACATGTTCCCCGATATCGCCCACCCGTAGGTGGGGATATCGGATGAAGATCCGCTTGTTTGGCGACCTCGCCAAGCGAGCGAATCGGCACGTGTATGGGCACCTTTAGAGAGAGACTTGTCCCCTGACAATAGACTGCTAATCCCCATTAATCTGCTAATTAGCCCCCAATGGTGCCCTAAAACAGGTGTAAAACGAAAGAACAAGTCAACCCAGAATATAATTTTTGCCTAATAAAAGAAAACTATATTCTAAGCAGCTTCGCAATATGTATTCATTACATGTTTACAGTTTAGATGTATATAAACTGCTATTAACAGCAGTGTTTGTCTGTCCTTTCTATTCTCTGCCCTGGTGGCTCTGGCATTTGAAACAATGTGCCGTTATTTAAAAAGGGATCCCGTTCTCAGCCTGAAAACTATAGGCCTGTTATTCTGACATCAGTAGTAGGAAAACTTTTGGAAGGGGTAATAAGGGATAGGGTACTTGAATACATTGCAGTTCAAAATACTATTAGTTTGTGCCAGCATGGTTTTATGCGTAACAGATCTTGCCAGACTAATTTAGTCGCCTTTTATGAGGAGATGAGCAGGAACCTTGATGCTGGAATGGCAGTTGATGTCATCTACTTGGACTTCGCTAAAGCGTTTGATATAGTACCTCACAGAAGGTTAACGATCAAATTAAGGAATATTGGCCTTGAACATAATATTTGTAATTGGACAGAGAACTGGCTGAAGGATAGAGTACAAAGAGTGGTGGTAAATGGAACATTTTCTAATTGGACCAGTGTGGTTAGTGGAGTACCGCAGGGGTCAGTCCTTGGTCCTTTGCTTTTTAACTTGTTTATTAATGACCTGGAGGAGGGCATAGAGAGTACTGTTTCTATTTTTGCTGATGACACTAAATTGTGCAAAACTATAAGTTCCATGCAGGATGCTGCCGCTTTGCAGAGCGATTTGACAAAATTAGAAAACTGGGCAGCAAACTGGAAAATGAGGATCAATGTTGATAAGTGCAAAGTTATGCATTTTGGTAGAAATAATATAAACGCGAACTATCTACTGAATGGTAGTGTGTTGGGGGTATCCTTAATGGAGAAGGATCTAGGGGTTTTTGTTGATAACAAGTTGTCTAATTCCAGGCAGTGTCATTCTGTGGCTACTAAAGCAAATAAAGTGCTGTCTTGTATAAAAAAGGGCATTGACTCAAGGGATGAGAACATAATTTTGCCCCTTTATAGGTCCCTGGTAAGGCCTCACCTTGAGTATGCAGTACAGTTTTGGGCTCCAGTCCTTAAGAAGGATATTAATGAGCTGGAGAGAGTGCAGAGACGTGCAACTAAACTGGTAAAGGGGATGGAAGATTTAAACTATGAGGTGAGACTGTCGTGGTTGGGGTTGTTTTCTCTGGAAAAGAGGCGCTTGCGAGGGGACATGATTACTCTGTACAAGTACATTAGAGGGGATTATAGGCAGATGGGGGATGTTCTTTTTTCCCATAAAAACAATCAACGCACCAGAGGTCACCCCTTTAGATTAGAGGAACGGAGCTTCCATTTGAAGCAGCGTAGGGGGTTTTTCACGGTGAGGGCAGTGAGGTTGTGGAATGTCCTTCCTAGTGATGTGGTAATGGCAGATTCTGTTAATGCCTTTAAGAGGGGCCTGGATGAGTTCTTGATCAATCAGAATATCCAAGGCTATTGTGATACTAATATCTACAGTTAGTACTAGTGGTTGTATTTATAGTTTATGTATGTGAGTGTATAGATTGGTAGGTGTGGGTTAAGTGTGCTGGGTTTACTTGGATGGGTTGAACTTGATGGACACTGGTCTTTTTTCAACCCTATGTAACTATGTAACTATGTAACACAAGGCAGCAGACCTGCCTTGCTGGTCAGACCTGGCACGTGCAACATTGTTTAAAAAGTAACAACCAGGAGTTCAGCAAATGCTGCTTTCAATAGCAATAACATTTACAAATAACTTTTAAAGCACTAATAATTTTTGATAAATTCACATTGGAAAGTTGCTTAGAATTATGTTTTCTTTTATTAGGCAAATAATTATTTAGGGGGTTGACATGTCCTTGAAGATTGGATGAACCAAAACAAAACAAAGCTTAAAATTGATCTGACAGAGTTAGACTGAGCTTTACTCCATTTTAAAAATGTCAGGAAAATGTTGCTATGAAAAAAAGGGCTATGTCCACTTTTGTGAATTCCCCCATGTTGATTCTAGTGTTTTTGCCACAGCAGATTAGAAGCGATTGGTTAATAAAATTGTGATGAGTGATGTAATTCAGATAACTGTAGCTAGTTACCTTATATTTTCTCACCTGTTTAAAGGCGCACAAAGGCAGAATATCTGGTAAATGCAAAAACTGTAGAATGTGCATTAATATATTAAAGTCAAATTATGCAGTTTCATCTAAATTGCCAGTAGTTTGGGATTAAGCAGCAGAAGCCCGCAAAGTCAACAGGCCAGTTTGGAAATAGGAAATCCGCTATAGACACCAATAGTGTCACTATGGGAGTGTTAATTAATAGGAGAATGCCATCATTTGCTGACAGTGCCCTCATTGCTTCCTTTGAAAAAAAAAAAATTATTGAATGGCTTAGCCAAGGAAAGTCACCCCAAGAGCCTTTACAGTGTAATTTTTCTAATAGATTTAAGTAGTGATGGGCGAAATAATTCTCCAGACATGGAAAAAAATTTTTGCAGCGCATCAGAAAAGTGACACATGTGTAAAAAATGACGCATGTCAAAAAAAGTTGTTGCCCGCGTCACAAGAATGGTGCACGTGACAATTTTTTTTGTGCGTGACATTTTCACTGGTTTGCGAATTTTCACTGTTTTAGCCAAACAGGACAGATTCGCTCATCACTAGATTTAAGGTATTTAGATCCAAATTATGGATCATTCTGGATAACAGGTCCCAAACCTGTAGTGAGCACTAATTGGGCATGTTAGAGAAGACACAACTACCTCTAATTTTTTATTAAGATGAGTGAAGATTTGTTGCTGCATTGTTTTGAAAACATTAACCATAGGTGAAACGATAATCAAACATTTGAAAATCAAGAGGACATTTTCGAAAATGATGTTAGGGTCATGTAGGAGGCAGTGGGATCTGTCCTAGGCATTTTTTTTTTTTTTGTGGTCCTTTTCCTTTGAGGTATTACATTTTTTGTATTTTTTTGGGAAGCTATCCATGCTATTTAAGTGATGTAAAATTCACAATTCGAACAATTTGTGTTTTTTTTTAACACATTAAGGTGTCCGCGTTTTTTTGTTGCGGTAGACATGCTACTCGTGCTTTTTAAAAAGTGAGTTTATTCTTGGTAGGCACTAACAAAACTTACAAATTACACAAATTCGAGTTTTGATAAATGGGCCTCCTAGCGTAAAGCCCATTGAAGTCAATAGGACAGTTTTAGATAGGAAAAATTAGCTTGTGTAGATTAATGTGTTAACATTTTTATGTAGCTTTCTCTAAGTTAATGCCTCTTTTTATGCAAAAATTGGGTACTATACATTTGTATGGAGTCATGTCACAAATTTATATTCTACTACACTCTGCCTTTTATAAACATCTTAACACTGCTATAATAAAATAAAAAAAACAGGTTTATTATACATCCACTAGTTTCCCTGATTTTGTATCAAAATGACAATTCTCCATTAAAGCTATAATATATGAAATTTCATATAGGTAATATACTGTATATATTCCCTTTGTCCCGTGTTTCTTATAACTGTTGTGCAATGTATGACTTTTAGCTTATTTTTCATAAATAAGGCATTCATTTACTCTCAGTCATACACACACCTGCATACTGCCATAGTTTACCAGTGTAAAGTGTATTCTGATCTTGGTATATATTTATATATAATTAGACCCATTTATTTGTGCAGCATACTTTCATGTATTGATAATAATGTGGTATTCAGATTCTTTCTATAAAAAATAGTAAGTGACACAATCATAACAGCTGTTCTGCACTAGTGCTTTTCTACCTCTGCCCCATTACTGAATGCTATATTAAGTGGTTTCTTTGAAGAATGCTTTTTTTCACACAAATATGCAAACACAACATAATACTGTTTCTTTTCTTCAAAAGCACAGGAAATGTTAAGAAGTGACATTTGTACTATGAAACTCATTTCTCTGTGTGGCTTTCTTTTTGGGCAGGGATGACTGATGTAGAGGAAGATAACAGGCATGTGTAAGCACTGAATGTAGGCGAGACACGCTCATTTACTGCATATGAATTCATATGTTCCACTAAAAATGCTGTGTCTATTTATCTAAAGCACCTTGCAAAAAGCACTGGGACCCTACACAAAAAAAAAATCTTTGGAGGGGCTCAGCACGCACAGCAACCTACCTGTCCCCCTGCTAGCTTGTGCAAGCACTGGTTGCAACTGAGGCACTGGTTGCAAATAAAATCTAGCCTACAAAAAGTGATCAAAATCTCATGTTAAGTATAGCATAAAGGGTAATGCCACACCCAGAGCTTCTCTGCCAAACCTAATTATTAGGAAATGGGTATCACCATTTTTTGAAGAGCATGTACTCATTGGGTGACCACCCCCGGGGAGATACTGTATGCAGTGGTGGCTATAGGCTCCCTGGGGGAACCTCTCTCAGAACTAATTGACTGTCTTCTTCACCCATTGGTTTTGAGATTTTTGACTTATCTTAAATACAGTTGCCATCTTATCACTTGATAATTTGAAATGGAACTCTACTTTTTCTATGGTCATTCTGGATGTGGCCTCTTTATATTCATTTATTCAACACACCTTAGGTTTATTACCTGGGCAAAGTAGTCTATATTCTGATCCACTTAAAAAAGTTGATTTTATAGGCCACCCAATACTTGTTTGACACACAACTTCTTTCTCTTTAATGACACCTATTTACAAAAATGTGGCACTGACATAAGGGGAAATTCACACCCTCCTCTGTGAATCTTTATATGGGGTGGTGAAAAGAGTCATTCATTTTTTTATATACTAACCCTTATCATAATCATATACAGTTTTATGGTTGTTACATTGATGATCTTATTTTTAAATGGTCAGGATATGACAAGAAGAGTTCTTTAATTATGTTCATTCAAACCAACTTAATTTGAAATTTACCAAACATAAACACCCTACATCTATCGTGTTTTTATATATGTCCTTATCTATAGTTGGTATCTACAGTTAGTGAATCAATACTTCCATGTATAGGAAAGACTGTATAGCTAATATGATTTTGAATGCTACCTCCTCACACCCCGTCATCTTATTCGGAATATGTGCTGATCAGCGCTCAAGCATGCACCCAAAGGAACCTTTTAACCCCACTTCTTGCCCTACTTGGCCTTCAGGCAGAGTCTTCGTCTGCTGTTTCAAATCCTTGTGTAAGGTTAGGGGTACCAAGCAGTTTTGGAACCTGTCCAGTGAATATTTTTATCTGTGGGTATATTTCACTAATAAATGCAGGCTGGTTATTTCCATAGAGTTACTGCAAAACATTTTAATGAATGGATCACTGACTCTAGTCTGTCAAACATATGTGGCTTCTTCCTAATTAGTAAAAGGTTATGTAATACAACAGATTGAACTGCCCCATTAGCAAGTAAAATAACATATAAGAGGTATGCAAGTCTGAATAATAAAAACACATTCTGCATTATATATATAAAATTATATTAAACCGGCACACACTAGGTTTACTTGAAAGGACTAGATACTCAAAGAACTGTTTACAGTTGTGTTCAGATGAATAGCAGTTTGACATCACTAACCTAAATATATAAAGAAATGCAGAAAATGAAAGGACTGATGAAAGCTAGATTGTTTTTTGGGTTTAGGGGCCGCAGAGTTTGTCAGACGACCCCCAAACACTGAATTCAATCCACAGTACACTGTAAAGACAGTAAAGCACGGTAGCGCAAGCATCATGATATGAGGATGTTTCTCATACTATCGTGTCGGGCCTATTTATCACATACCAGGGCTCATGGATCAGTTTGATTACTTCAAAATACTCGAAGAGGCCATGCTGCTTTATGCCAAAGAGGAAATGCCCTTGAAATGGATCTTTCAACAAGCCAATGACCCCAAACACAACAGTAAAAGAGCAACATCTTGGTTCCAGACCAACAAGGTTGATGTTATGGGGTGGCCAGCCAAATCCCCGGACCTTAATCCAATAGAAAACTTGTGGGATGACATAAAAAATGCTATTTCTGGGGCAAAACCAAGAAATGCAGAATTGTGGAATATAGTCCAATAATTTTGGGCTGGAATACCTGTTCACAGGTGCCAGAACACAGATGTGCAGCAGTTCTCAGAAACAGTGGTTATACAACTAAATATTAGTTCAGCAATTCAAAGTAAAGGTCCAGTAATTACGGTCGCACGAAACATCGTCAGATGTGCTACACACCATTCAGGGCTGAATCGGCAGGTAAGGAGGTAGAAACAATAGGATTTCTACCTCCTTCTGCCGATTCAGTGCTGAAGGGAGATTTTGATCAGGCGCCTTCTATGGCGCCCGATCAAAATTTTCCAACTGGTCCGATCGGCGAGTCGGCCGATATCCGCAGCTTCCTGCGATATCGGTCGACTCGCCGACATACCATACACGCACCGAATATCGTACGAAACGAGGTTTCGTACGATATTATCGGTGCGTGTATGGCCACCTTAAGGGATTACAAAGGAGCAAAATGGCCTATTATGGGATGGCTGTGAACACTGGTTGTATGGTCTAGATGTAATCTTCTGTTTCGGCTTCTTACCAGAGAGTAAAAAATGCTCTTCCCTCCAGTAATTACGGTGATAAGTTGTTCAAGATAAGGTCCAAACAATGAGTTCCGTAAATCTGAGAGCTAGTAAGTAGTTCTTGAAGGCAGTTTCTCAATTCCAGTGGCAGAGCCAGAGGGCTCTCATGGCTATCACCCTGTTTCTCAATACCAGACAGCAGCGTTTGATGAGATGTTGGTGGCTGCAAAATCTTAGGATATGTCCAACAACTCACCCCAGAAGAGGCCAGATGCAGTTTTTTTTTTTTTTTTTTTTAAATGAAAGTAACCATTGGTGCCTGGAACACATCAGATAGCCACCAACATTTCAACATTTTTTTTTTTTTTTTGGAAGAGGAGGCACTCATTGAGTAAATCTTGAGGCAGAATTCTTGATTAAAAAGTAGCTTCATTGGAGTACCATAACCACCTTACACATTTCGTGTTCGCAGATACTTAATCATAAACCATTTGGCCTATGATTAAGTGTCTATGAACACGAAATGTGTACGGCAATTATGGTACTCCAAATAAAAAAAAGCTACCTTTTAATCAAGAATTCTGCCTCAAGATTTGCTCAATGAGTGCCTCCTCTGAAAAAAAAAAAATGTTGAGATGTTGGTGGCTATCTGAAGTGTTCCAGGCACCAATGGTGCTCATAAATGCTTGCTTTTAATTGGCTTTCACTCCTCAATACAGAAGCTAGCGATTACTTTCATTTAAGGAATTTTGGAACTGGGATGGCTGGTGATACCGGGCACATAACTTATATATCACAAGGTAGATTAATATTAAATATTTCTGCTTATATTTTCATTGCATTTCCTTTCTGTTGTGTAGATTTTATGTAATGTATGTGCAACACAGTTAAGTCAATTACTGATTGAAACTTTACAACATTTAAAAATAATTTACAAAAGTAATATCAGTCAGTGACTCGAGAAACACAAATAAATCATTATGCATATAAACATCTGGAAGAAATATTAAAGACTATCAATGTAAAAGATTTAATAAACACTCACTGAGGATTTTTATTTTAGAATAGTTATGATTCACTTCTTAGGACCAGCTAACCATGCAAACGTGTGCTGACAATACAGAGTTAGTGCTACAGTTTCACAGTTGTTCTGAATCTCGGGAACTGAGAAACAAATTACTTGATATAAACTGAACCATGAAATATATAATAAAGTCTCAGATCAATATATAATTTATTTTAAAAGACCAATTCTGTAATTAATATAACACATTCTTAATGGGGAAAAAAAGGCCTGGCTTGTAGATTGGTTTTAATGAAAACTAAATAAAATGAAAGAAGACCACTTAAAGATGCATTATTCCAATGATGATTTCTGATGTTTATTTGCAACTATTGCATTACAAAGAATATATCAATGTAATTTTGCATTTAAAGTGACGACCCGTTTTCAAAAAAAAAATTTTTTTTTACCTTGAGTGGCTTAAATGAATTTAAAAATATTGGAATAACTGCCACGTGAAGGTCACCTCAGCATTACATAGTTATAGGTTCCCACCATACATGATAATCTTGTTTTGCCATTTCTATATTTAGTGAGAACTACAGTGTAATGAATGCTTTCTGTAATCTCATCCCAGAAGGTGCATTTGTCTTTGTATAGCAACAGGGACTTTTCAAATGCCTGGTATGTACAGCAGTTAAAAAAATCCGATTTTTCTCCATATTACGGATATTTGGAAGGGTAGAAAAAGAACACTTACATATGCAAAACAGTCATTGGAATAAGGTATATTGCAGATTTTATCATGGGTTGACTACACAAAGCCACAGCTCTCAGTTTGAGGTGGTTTTTTTTGTCCAGCCTGTATAGTTTCATCTGCAGAAATCCAAAATGAGCCAACACAAATGAAAGCACAACTGTTCCATATGTTGCAAAGCATACAAAACATTGGTAAAAGAGTAGTAGCTTGGCACTGTTCCGAAGACTAAATTGTAGTGTAGCTACATAATATTAAGAATCAAAATATATATTTCATGGCTGTGTGTAATGTTCACCCCTTCTCTAGCCACAGAGAACAGACCCTTCTATTTTACCTTACATTAAAATATCCAAAAGTGCACGTCTACCTCTTAGAGTGTACCTATAAAGGCCTCATACCACAAACATACTGCTACTTGTGGTCCCACAGCTTCCAGAGCTTTTGCTTGGAGTAACTGTTTGCATTGATTTGCTAGTGGTAGTTATGGGTTCTATTGATAAGGAAAAATAAAACAGTGTGGGGAGGTTCAAACACCTAAATGTTAAGTTGTGGATTACACCTTTCCTCTTAAATTTAGGCCTTGTGAACAATGTGGAATGTGACTTTTTACAAAATCCAGAAGAACATGTCTCATGCTACAAGAAGCTAAAAGTAAACAACTGAAAGGCAATATGTCAGTTCAAAAGGAAACAAGATGATAGAAAATGAGAGTCATACAATTTTAATAAAACTCAAAATGAGCTCAGAATATTCTAGTTTAGGATTCAACTCTTTCCACAGAACTCTTCATTTTGCACAAAGATGGACAGTTTTAGTCAAACCTGGACATGTTTTTAAAAAGTTTTGAGGATGGAATAAATGTATCACTCATTATCCCATGTGATTACTTGGCCACTGGGCATTCCAAGTTAGTACCAATGGCAAAGGTTTGTTTGACCTCCTAGCATAACATAAGCATGTTACACAAAGCACTCGGTACAGGTACACAGTTGCTAAAATAAACGTCCCCAGGTACGTCTACATTGTGGCTCTGCAAGATGGAATAACTCCGATATCAGGACAACAACCATGAACAACCATTCCAAGTCTTTCTTTGTACTGCCATTTAATCATCCTCATCGTCATCATCTTCCTCATCATAGCTTTCTTCAAAGCCATCACTGTCTCCCTGATCATCATCCCCTTCTATAGTGGTGTCCCACTGTGGATGATTTTCTGGGATTGGTTTAGCTTCATGAACCTCCAGCTGTAACAAAAGGGAATTGTGTTATAGTTACAATTAAACTAAATAATAAACTAAAAAGACTCATTTAAAGACATTAGGTATAATTAGCAACAAGATATATAAATAATGAACTTTTTTTTCCAAGGTACAAAACATTGTGTTAAAGACTATTAATATCAAATTAGTATATCACTATTTTTAGGATTATTTTGCAAAACATCAAGATGTCCCCAGCCCACAATAGTACTTTTATGTGTCACACTGTAACTGCAGTTATAGTAAAATCTATACCAAAATAGGGGCTTTTATCCTACTGAATTCATAACTTCTACTATTGGTAGCCAAGCTAGCAATCTCTGTAGGTTTATAATTTAATTATAATATATATATAATTATAATATATTTATAAGTTTTCAATGATTGTGGTGTAATAGACACATATACAAAAAAACCAACTGGCACACCTCTGTCTTAACAGAACTCTTAGAATTGTGACATAAAATGCATGTGCTACATATCAGACGCTTCCTTTAATCTTGCCTGTGTCTCACACAGTTTTTAATGTGCTTGGGTGTTTGTGTTTCAAAAGATCATCCTTTAACCAACAGGAAAGAAGTACTTTTAGCAAAGAGAAATTTACACCCTAAAGTTGTGTTGTGGATTTTATTTCCCTGTTCCTTAGAAGTGCTTTTTTCATGTGCTCTTATTGGAAGACGGCAAAAAAACATACCATTCTAATAATTGCTTAGAGGTAGTCTTTACCCGGACAATAAATTAATTTCTTCCTTTTCGTATTCTTGTTATGATGATGTTACAAAGGGCAAGTCTAGGAGGTTACATACATATGTACTGTTGACAAGCTATTTTAACTGATTTGGCAATAATATATAAATATTTATTGAGACCTAAACAGTTCTTAAGAAAATATTTATGCTTTAAAAATCCCTTTACTGAGCCCTTAAAATAACAGAGAGCGCTGCAGTTTACATGGAATTTCCATGATGTTATCTAATACTAGGCATATTACCATGATTATGTATATGTTTTAGGTAGGTATCATAAGAATTTAGTTTACATGAATGAAGATGGATGCTTCTCCCTGTTCAAAAAATTTCCAGCTAATAAATTACATATACAAATACTTCATACCCATTGTATTTTAGTGTACCGGTATGGGATTTGTTATCTGAAAACCCAAGTTACAGAAATTCCATCTGCCACATAAATAATTCAAATTTTTGAAAGTGAATTCATTTTTCTGTGTACTAATAGAACAGTCCTTTATACTTGATGGTAACTAAGCTGCATGAATCCATATTAATGGCAAAAAAATAAAAATAAAAAATTTAATTATTATTTAATGTTAAAATCAACTTAAATGTAAGATATGGAGATCCAAATTAGGGAAAGATCCTATATCTGGAAAACCCCAGGTCCCAAGTATCCCAGATAACAGGTCCTATACCTGTAAATTTCAATGAGGCAGGGAAAAATATACACTTTGATTAGCTTATTAAAGTTTCCAAAGCAAAAAAAAAAAAGATAACTATTAAACCTTTAGTCCAGAGTTTGTGAAACTTCTGAGCTCA
Organism: Xenopus tropicalis; assembly: GCF_000004195.4. Classification (NCBI taxonomy): domain Eukaryota; kingdom Metazoa; phylum Chordata; class Amphibia; order Anura; family Pipidae; genus Xenopus; species Xenopus tropicalis. Next base: position 78,648,953 of record NC_030681.2, on the reverse strand, counting down.
TTTTATTTTTTATATTTTGTAAAGTTATAAGAATTACCTTCAATGGTTTTATCTGATCCAAGCCCATATAGGAATCTGATCTTAAAAACACAGTATATTGATAATTCCCTGGTTTATTCGGTGCTGGAAACTTAAGCTCCACCTGAAACAAAGTGAAAAAGTAAAAACTTACCATAACTATTGCATGTTATCGATAAAAGGGTAGAAAAAAAGAATATATTCAGTGTTCTAAGAATATTTTGTAATGCACTTTGTTGAGGTGGCCCTGCTCCTTTTCCATCTGCACCTCAGTTACATTAATGAAAACATTTTTATAGAAGCTGGTAGGACTGTGAGGTATATTCGCAGAAGTGCATAGTCCTATCGGCTTCTGTAAAATCTGTTCTATTACAGCAAGGGCGGTGGAAGAAACAGTATTTTTTCCCCACATTTTTTTCTGAGGAGAACACTGTACAAGGTTCAAACATTGTATCCAAACTGGAAGATAATCCGTTCATTAGTGAAGCTTTAGTGCAAGTAAGTTGACTGCCCTCATCCTAACTGTTAAGTTAAAATAATTAAAAGAATAAATAACATCACCTCTTCTTGATCCTTAAGTGTACACAAATGATAGGGCATAGATATTAATGTTTGGTCTTTTCTATCTGCAATATAAATCCACCACCACTCCTGCTTTTCCTACAAAAGAAACAAATTGTTAATACAGACACATAAAAATCACTGACATAGTAAACCTGTTAATGTTTAATTAGCTGTTTGTGCTTTATATAAATTGGAACAGAGTATCTGAAATCTGTGAACATAAAATTTACCTCTGGAAAATAAAGACTGTAGACGGAATGAGTTATCTTTGATTTGGTTTCCAGGAGTGCCCGATCTTTACGCTGTATACTTTGCTGCAACTCTTGCCATTCCTATATAAAATAGATTTTCATCAATAAGCTGCTTTATTAAAAATCAAATTTGCATAGTGATTTAAAGATCATTAAATCAACCAGTGATTCTAGTCAATTCCATCCTAACCAAGACCAGTGATCCTCTGGCACTTATGCACTACTTAACAAACCACCTGAGCAATACAAAAGGGAGCAAATACAGAAGGTAATAGTACAAAATGTAGTGTCAGGCGGCAGCCATAAAAAAAGCAGAAGCATTACTCTATGTATAAAGCACTATTAAGATCACATATTTTAGTATGAGGGTGCAGTTCTGGGAATCAAGCTACAAAATAGAACTGTATAAAAAAAAAAGAAGAAGAAGGATATGAGTTACAGATGCTTTATCATCAGAACTGGAAGGGTGGGAAAACAATGGTAGGCGAAACACCTGTAGCACCCAACAGATTCTGGCAATCACTTGGCTATCTTCTCCCACCTACAGGTGAGCAATATTGGGCTAATTCGGTCATTTGAACCTGGGGCCAAATGATTGAATTACAATGGCGGGTATAGGCACTGTTGGTTCATGGACTGCATCAACAAGTGCGGTCCAAAATGTGATGGAAAAATCAAACCTGTGATCGAGATCTGGCTGATTTCAGGCCAGATGTTGGTTGGGCAGGCCTGTCGTTCGTGCCCATACACGGACAGTTAAGCTGCTGAATTGGTCTAAAGGACCGATATCGGCAACAACAATCGGCCCATGTATGGCCACCTTAAGAGATAAACTCTGCTCAAATTTTATCCAAGATGCAAACAAATTGTCTATATGTATCTTTGGTGTGTAGATCTTCATATGAAGTTTTTCTGTAATACATATCAGCCATTGTCTTTATTGCTAAAAGGCTTCTTATTTTTCGCCATACAAATAAAGTATCCCTTTTGCTTAAGAACCTTATTAATGAGTCTTGTTATACGAGATAAAACTACCATTAGGGTGCGATTTGGTGGCAAACGTAAATGCTTTATGAGGCTATCTTTAGTCTTGTTATAATGGGGGGCCCTTGTTCATTATGAATGCAGATTTTTCCTGTTTTAATCACATATTTTTTAACTAAACAATGCAGAGAAACTAAGGGCAGTGGCACACGAGGAGATCAGTTGCCTGTGATAAATCTTCGCTATTGAGGGTGACTAATCTCTCCAACATGCCATACCACAGGCAAGAATGTATATGATGCAATACTCGTTGCCAGTGGGATGGCATGTTGGGGAGATTAGTCGCCCACAATTGCAAATATTTATCGCGGGCGACAAATCTCCTAGTGTGCCACTGCCCTTAGGCTAATGTCCCACGGAGAGATTAGTTGCTGCGATTTTTAAAAAGCTAGTTTCAGCGACAAATTGCACGTCTTTTCCTAACAAGCGATTACTAGAGATTTCAACAATGGAGTGATTCTATTTTCCTCAAATCCAGATGTTATATTCCACAACCACAATTAGAAATTACATTCAGTGCAATGGGGAAATCACAGTGACATCCCGCTTAGTGGGTTTTACTTTCAGCAATTCCATTTCCATAGCGATTCAGAGCAATAAGTGATTTAAAGTAGTATTGTTAGTTTAGGTACTGGCGATTTATATTCTTCTCTATTTAGAGACTTGTCACTGGAACTCACTTTATAAAAATCGCAGCAACTAATCTCTCTGTGAGACAATAGCCTTAAGCTACTCCATGTTTGGTCCTTGAAAGATTCATGATTAGATTACCAGTGCAACCCCCCCACCCCTACCTTGTTGTGACCACTACTTTCGCAGGAGTCCATTACAAGGAGGACTTGTGCATTGGTATTGTCTGGTACAGTTTCAATTAACAAGCGTTCCAACTTATTTTATTACTTATACACATCATAGAAACATAGCTTACAGCTTCATCATCTTTTCCATGTTTCTCATCTGTCTCTCTGTCTGAATCTTTATCACTTCCTTCACTTTGAGAATCCCGGTTCTGATCTTCATCTTCAGAGTCGCTGCCTTTATCAGAAGCCTCCTCTTCATCATCTTTTACAGTGACATCCTTAGAAAGAAATAAAATCACAAATTTACTCTTTCAGCTGTTAAAGAATACTGTTTTCTTTAATAATTTAGGAATATTTTCTTATAGGCCCAGTTTTTGGGGATCCTAGTTGAAGACTCTTTGCAGCTCTGATGGCTTGCAACAGGGGGCTACAGGATTTCAATATGTAAGAGCACCCCTGTTATGGATATTACTGTATCTTCTAACCCCAATTAATATAATTAACAAATTTTAATTTGAACTGGATGCATGATGAGCTATGCAACCAATGGAAAAAAGGATAAACAGCTTCTTACATCACTTACGTTTAAAACAGCTCCATTTGCTTGCTTTTGTTTGATTTGCTTTTGCTGGGGTAAAGGTTGAGCTGCTGGTTTCTTTTTTGGTGGCTTTTTTTTCTTCGATTTGGAAGACTTTTTGGCAGTTTTATTTTTTTGTTGCCATCCCTTTTTCGTTTTACCACCCTCCACCTGCTGGATTGTTTATAAATAAAAATAAAAAAAAAAAAACAAAAAACCATGAACAGAATATTCCTAATTAACATCTGCCTACTTAATGTAAATACATTAGAGTAGTGTGCCTATGAAGATTTCCATTTATGCAGGTCATTATATAAAGCATCTAGAAGTGATAAATCACTTGGATTTGCTATGTAATCTTGAAAATGTAAAACCCACTGAAATGAATATAATTCATTATTGAGCACCACAGAATTAGCGCTTTACAAATATTTTGACATTTAAAATCTTTTTGGCCAGTAACTTTGGGGCAAAAAACATAGGGATTTTACTTTTTTTATAACATGTACAGTTTCACAATTTGCTGGAATCATTTTGAAATTAGCAATGTAGTGAGAGTTACCAATTGTTATTTTAAAGGCTTAGCCAGTTCAAATGTTAGTTTACTGATACTTTAAGAAAAGGTGGCATCTGTAACCATGACCAGAGTAAAATATGCATTACTTCTCAAACAAACATGAATATATATATTTAAATATATTTCTTACATTTTCATCCACAGGCTGATCTTCTGCAGAGCAAGTTGACTGTTCTTTCTCAAACACCTCCTATGTTTTATAAAATATAAAACAGCATACATGTAATTTATTCAGCAATGTGCAAGCCAAACTGTAATATCAAGATTGTATCAAGATTGATATCAAGATTGTATCAAATATAGCTGCCCTATGCCACAAAGAGTCATCATTTAAAATAATTTTTTGTTAGAGAAGTATAAATCCTCTACACCCTTGAATAGAATTTCCCTGTATAGATGGATCAATTTATAGTAAGAAGTATATTTCTATGTTAGAAGCTTCTGAATTAGACATGCAATTTAATATCAGGGTAAAAGTTTATTTGGCATTAAATATATACAAAACCATTTTATTACTTGGTGTTCTGGTCATTTTAGCAGGGAAAAATTTAAACAGACTGATAAGTGTAACCAACTTTTCACAATAATACATAGACCTTTTCTAGTTTTTACAGAGGCTGAAAACATATTTTGGTACTATTAATATTGTACTTAAAATGACTGTCACTTAATACAATGTCAATCATTTCTATTCTCTGTCCATGCTAAAACATTGTGTTAGACTTATAACATTCAAATAAATGTGTACACCTTTGTACATAATACAGAACACAACTAAATTCATGCAGGCTTACTGATAACAGATAACTGGTACTAAAGTATATAAATATATATTATACTTACAGCCATTGTCTGCCTTTTTAACACCACTAAAACAGTGACAAGGGAACCCACTGTGATATTATTACTGTCCTCATCATCTAGAACTGAAACAAAATAGAAGATTGAGAAACTGGAAGTAAATGGTAGTAATTATTATATAATTAACCTTAACTTCTTGGAAATAGTAGGAAATTACTTAAAGTGACTGACACCTAAAAGAGGTATGAACCATTATGCACTATGTAAAAGTGCACTAATAACTGTCTGTTATATTAACCCTTAAACTGAAAATTACTTCTCAGGGCAATTATAAGAACAAGCAAAAAAAATAGCCAACAATATAGGAGTAGGGACAGGACCTCGAACCTTCAGCTCTCAGTACCCAAGGCAGCTGCTTCTGTAAATACAGGTATGGGAACCTGTAATCCAGAATTCTTGGGACGTGGTGTTTTCTGGATAAGGGGTCTGTAATTTAGATCTCCATACCTTAAGTCTACTAAAAATAAATTTAAAATTGATTAAACCCAATAGGATTGTTTTTTTCTCCAATAAAGATAAATTATATCTTAAGCAGTGATCAAATACAAGATACTGTTTTATTATTACAGAAAAAAAGGAAACATTTTTCAAAATTTTAATGATTTGATTAAAATTGAGTCTATGGGAGATGGCCTTCCCACAGTTTGGAGCTTTCAGGATATTTGGGTTTTTAGATAATGGATCTCATAGCCAGTTTTATTTCAGTCATAACTGGTTAATATACAGTAAACATACAGACAGTTTTGAAAGCATGCTTATATTAAGGGTAAGGGTTACTAAAATGTAAAGGTACACCACATTTTCCTTGCATTTAGAATATTACAGCTTCTGCAATGTGTTTATTAAAGAATAAAAATACATACAAACCATTTTTTCAAGTATATGATACCATTTATAAATGTAACTAAAAAATATAAACCCCCAGAGTGCAGCTTCAATCTCTTACTGAAAAGCACACGTTTCAGTTGGCTTATACTAACTAAATGCATTACACCCAAAGGTATAACTAAAAGAAAACACAATTATACACTGTGTGGCATAGTAGTTATTTTGCACTCCCATAGCCTATTATTAGGGGGGGGAAATAATATAACATTTGTATAGAAGAATGGAGAAATACCCCTGATAGAAATATAATGGAGACAATACATTTATGGGGAAATGAAATAATGTGTAATGAAAGAAAATGTAAATCAGTGCATCTAATATACAGTAATTTAACATCTTTAGTGGTTATTTGTATAAGTAAATACTATTAAAAACTATTCTCTTCTGGTTCTCACTCCTGAAAATGTAGCCAAGCTAACTGACAGACCTGGAAAAATATCTTTTTGCTACATTGTTACAAGAGTCAGACCCAGAAGACAGAAAGGGAAACACAAGAACATTTACGAATAACTTACTGAAATTACTGAAAAATGTTCTTGCTGTTTTTGGGTAGAGGACCCCTGTTATCTGTTATATAAGGAGCAGAAAATGCTGTTCGGAAAAAGTATTTTACTTACCCTGAGTTTTTATTTCCATGTTAATGTGTGGAAAGCTGCCAAGCACAGCCAATAACTCTTCATAATTACTGTCCTCTAAGAAATTAAACAGGATGCGACGATCAGACTCCTTCATGCTGACAAGATCTCGAATGGACTTGATTTTAAACTGTCACAGGAAAAGATTATTATTTCTGTGATGCACTCCAGTATGGAACAAAAACATGCAAGCCTTGCTAAAAGGAGGTAAAAGCTCTTTCTTAAAGTGATACTGACAAGAAAAAACGACTTTTAAAATTATGAATCTACATAAAAAGTTACCTATAGGTCATGTTTATCTTTTTTCACTGTTAGAGCTGGTTTTGTATGTAATTGTTGCTTGAAGTCCCTAAACCTGACTGTTTTGCCAACCTGACTGTCCCTTCTCAGCCTGTCAGTTATAGCTTCTAATGCTAACGGAATACTGCTGCACAAATATGGCAGCCCCCTTATAGAAGAACATGGGGGATCAGATAAGGAATGGAAAAGCATCAGGAAATACTTTTATGGCAAAATGATAAAGCTCATGCAAAGACAATGTTATGATAGATGTAAAAAAGATTTTATTTCTGGTGTCAGTACCACTTTAAAGGAGAATGCAAGTCAAAATTTAAAAAGCATACTGCCCAATAGTCCTCCTATTGTTTAGTAAAAACGCCACACTTTTGGCTCACCTAATCAAATATTTACACAGTCACACTTACTTCACATTTTCTACAACAGGCAGCCATCTCTAAAAAGGTATTCTCCCTTCCTTTCCCTCCTTGCTTCATACTGCACATGTGTTACATTCCCTCCCCCCCCTCCCCCAGATCCACTTCTGATTGGCTGGTGGGCATGTGTAGCTCAGAACAGGAGACAGGATCAAGTTACACACATGCTCAGAGAATAGGAAGGCTGCCGCTGGCAGCCTACAGGAAGGACAGAGAGATTTCAGTGATGTCACTGTAGTCTTCACACTGCTGTAGGCTGCCAGCACCATATCTCAGAGAAGCAAGCAGGGATCTGGGAATTTAGATATGCAGTAAGTACTTAAAAATAATGCCTTTAGACTTACTTTTAATTTATATTAACCTTTCATTGTCCTTTAAGAACTAATCAATTAACAAATAAAGTGACCACCATGGAATAATTATATCTATTCTGCCATTTCTCTCATATTAACTATGCAGAAAAACAAGGACCTCTGGAGAAGAATATATAAGGAAATTAGGTCCATGTTCCCAAGATACATGCACTGTTTTATAAGGAGCACTGTTAAATGCAGCTCACATCCAACTAGACCACAGATTATGTGGATAGACAGGTTTTAAGCAAAAACTAGCTGCAATTAATCTTTAACAATCACAACATGTTTAGAGCCATGCAGCCCTTTGTGAAGACTTGAAGCCTGTCTTTTCATATAACCTATGGTATTAGTAGGTCTTACCTTTAGTGTCACACAATGGATGACACACATTAATTGACACAGTGGTGAAAAGAAGGGGTTTGTCCCCAATACTGGAATCTAACCAGAATGTAACAAATATTGCACAGTACAGCAGTGTGAAATCTTTGTAAACTATAAAAAATAAAGTATGTACTATTCTACAGAGATGACTCACTCAGTTTACAAACTTTTCTGAAGAGAAAACTTTTAAGGATATGGTAAAGGTTTAAAAGTTTCCTAGTGTTTGTGACAATGCGATATTAACTGTAACTTCATGCTAATAATTAAAAAGACATTAAAAGCAAGTACTGACATGATGTGAAGCACCACAAGTTGTGAATGATCATTTTTTGCAACCAGCCATTAGCTTTAAAATGTTTTGTTCAAATTACCAGAATGTGGAGCCCCCAGCGATTTAAATAAAATTTAAATCCTACAAACTGTTCAGTACCTTCTTATGGTTAGACACTCTTCTCAAATGGTCTTCTTCAATGAATGGTAGTTGCAGCAGAGGAGATTTAAACTGTTGAAGTCCTTGTACAGTCATCTGAGAGAGCTTCATGCAGTTCTCCAATGAGGACAATGAAGGCGGCCTAAGCTCCCTTTCTTGAAATATAGAAAAATAGATGTCAGCAGTATTTCTTATCATATCTATATACCTAGGACTTGGGTGAGTATTTATAAAGAGCAGTTGTGGCTTTGGTTTTATGTGTAAAATGCAAAATCTAATATATTCTTACCTTCACGACTACGAGCCATAATAATGAGCTGACAAATTACATTAACCATTTCTTGGAGTAAAGCAGGGCATTTCTTCAACATAAACTGCTGATCTGTAAACACAATTAGTAGAACACAATGTACAAGGTTACCATGGTGAGTTATAATAGCCATGAACTTCTTTAAACTACAAAATGAGTAATTCTGGTCATTATTGTTTTCAATAAAATCATAAAATTACCATCTTTTAATGTTTCAGGAATCTGCATTCTTGAAAGGTGGGCCAGAAGCAGAACTCTAGTCTTGAGGCTATACGGACAAGTCAGGGGAGGTTCGTTCTTTTTTAGATTGATGCTTCCAATCTCTCTTATAAGCTTTAAAAGAAAAAAGGCCATTAATATCCTTACTTTACAACTGCAAAGGAAAGACGAGATAATTGAATCCCTTACCTGTGGTATCAGTATATTATCAGCAGGCCGGCTTGTAGCATCCTTATTGTACTGAGGATCAAATTCTGATGCCCCAGCCAACACCATGATTAGGCCTATAAACAAAGGAACTCAAGCTAAATAAACTTCTAAAACTCATACAGAAAATTTTTAAACTTTCTCAGCATTGTTTTGGTCTTGAGTGGTTGACTAAAAACTGGTAGTATAAAGAAGCAAAAAGTGGGCCGCATCTCCAAATATCTCTTAAAACGTCATCCTTTATTTAGGCTATTAAAATTGTATACAAAGGTCAGCTAAGCATTGCCTGGTGCGTTTCAGACTTTCCCGGTCCTTACTCTCATATTTGGAGATGCGGCTCATTTTTGCTTCTTGATATGAATCGTTCATGTAGAACCAGCACTCCAATACCGAGATGCCACCAGAAGTGAATGGGACTGAGGTTTAGATAGACAGAGTGAATGGAGCGGATTCTTCTATGAAGTTTCTAACTTTCAGTATATTATACTTTTCAGTTGGTCCTCATTTTTCTTTTAGTTTGCTTTCCTCTTTCCAGCTTTCTAATGATAGTCAATGGCCCTGGTAGCAAAAAAAACCACATAATTTTGCCTCTTTATAGGTCTCTCGTAAGGCCTCACCTTGAGTATGCAGTGCAGTTTTGGGCTCCAGTCCTTAAGAAGGATATTAATGAGCTGGAGAGAGTGCAGAAATGTGCAACTAAACTGGTAAAGGGGATGGAAGATTTTAAACAGTTAACCCTGTATTTTCTCTCTTGCTTAAAAAGCCATCAAAACCTTTCTTGTTACATTTCTAACTAATCTGCCACTACAACCACTTTAGGGAGCAAATTTCATAACTTGTGCTTCTGCTAGCTTCATTACTTACGTTTCATATCCATGTTGCGGGTTTTATATACAAAATAGGTATATATCTGTGTAGTGCGAATAAGGATCTGGTCTCCACTGTAGCGGATGGATTTGTACCACCAAGAACCCTAGAAAATATTGCAATAAGTTAAAGTATGCAAACATTTGCTTGCCACATAAACACTGTATATCTATACATCTGTATTTTTTTTTTAGACACACCTAAAAAAAGGACTCAAAGTTTTTAAAGCAAAACAGGTCAAATTGCAGTATTTAAAGGGGTGGTTCACCTTTAAGTAAGCTTTTAGTATGTCATAAAATTGCCTATTCTAAGCAACTTTTCAATTGTTCTTCATTATTTATTTCTAATAGTTTTTAATCTATTTGCCCTTTTCTTCTAACTCTTTGCAGCTTTCAAAATAGGGGCCACTGACCCCAGCAGCCAAAAACTATTTTAACTTATGGCAATGTTAGCTGCACTATAAGCAAAACAGGATTTTTGCAAAGTCCAAACACTTTTTAACTTTGTGTTTAGTTTCAGTATGCCAGATTCTCTATGTGGGCAAACTAAGCAAGACTGATGGGTCTGGGCTGTGTTGCAGCTGAGCCTTACATGATATCATTCAGTTGGGCTTATGTATAAAAGGATCATAAACACAATCTGATCTTTCAGAAATATATACACACACACACACACACACACATATATATTATATATATATATCTATATATATCTATATATCTATATATATATATATATATAGATATATATAGATATATCTATATATATATATATATATATATGTATATATATATATATATTGTAATACACAGACCATGCAGGGATAAGCTCTTTTTACCTCCTTACATTGTGATTCAACCCCTTCTTCTCCAGTGTGAAATGGCACTTGAAGTGCCCCTGCTTTCCAAAGTTCCTGTGCACCAACAACTCTGGAAATCAGAGGGGATTCAAGTCCCAGAATCCATTACTTCACAATGGAAAGAGGGACTGCATTACATGGTCAGCCTATGTTGGGAAATGGCTAATCGGAGCAGAATGGTTTCCATTTAATCTGACGAATTAGGTCTGCCCGGGAAAAAAATTGTATTTTTGGAAGTTTAGATAATGTTTAGGTGCCTTTTCTACTGAGCTTGTGCCTAAAAGGGGGGTATGTTTTTTCTTTAAACAATATGTAGACATCACACCTTTCTTTTCTCTATGTTAATGTTTTTCCCCTAACTGTAGACAGTCAGACAGTTGATCTTTAATCCATCCACCATAACCATCCTACCCTTTCTATTTTTTTAACATTAAAAAATTGCAGACACTGCTATTATGTCTTACTTGGCTAGAGACATTCAGCAAAAAAAATGTTAAGAGTCCCAAAATATCTTAAATAGTGCTAGTCATACAAGACAAAAATATTTTTTTAGCAAAGAAGGCTTAAAATGGTAAAAAAAAAATATTTAATATGAAAGTGACCCTTACACCAGAAAAAAGAATGCACCATTTTCAAAATGAACCTACACAGCAGACAAGGAGCTGGCTGGGCTGGTAGCTGAATCCTTCTATGTCAGATAGTCAGGTTTGGGATTCAGGTGTTCCTGGGAGCTGCACACTCCTCTCAGGAAAGAAACACTGACTAAACTGCCTGGTGGATGGTAAGTCTGTGCTGAAGGCAGCAGATCAGTGTTCTCTAAATGTCTAATGTGACAAAATTATAGTACAGGCATCGGACCCCTTTTCCCGAAACCAGTTATCCAGAAATCTCAGAATTACGGAAAGCCTGTCTCCCACAGACTCCATTTTAATCAAATAATTCCGAATTTTAAAACTGATTTCCTTTTTCTATTTAGAAATAAAACAGTACCTTGTCATTGATCCAACTAAGATATAAATAATCCTTATTGGATGCAAAACAATCCTATTGAGTTTACTTAATGTTTTATTGATTTTTTAGTAGACTTAGGTATTGAGGTATTGAGATCCAAATTATGGAAAGACCCCTTTCGGAATACCCTTGGTCCCGAGCATTATGGATAATGGGTCGTATACCTGTACAGGTATGGGATCCATCATCTGTAAATCTGATATCCAGAAAGCTCATAATGGGTAGGCCATCTCCCAACAAATAATTTAAAAAACATATTTTCTTTTTCCTCTAACTTCATTTAATGTTTAAATTACTTTTAGTAGAGAAAGTATTAAGATCCAAACTATGGAAAGATCCCTTATCCCGAGAACCCCAGGTTCGAAGTGTTCTGGATAACACGCCCCATACCTATACTGTAAGGTTACAGCCACAAATCTGACACACAAACCTTATACCAAGCCTGGCACTCAAAATAAAGATCCTGCTGCTACGTGAGGAAAAAAAAGGTTAGAACCAAAAATGGGATAGAAGTTTGTCTGTCAAGAGGCAGAAACCTCCCTGAAGCTGGTTGAGAAGGCTGAAGCTACCAATAAGTTGTGCTTGGACTGTGAGGGTTGCTTTTTGTTTTTAATCCCTGTAATTACCAGGAAATTACAATATACAGACATTTTTTAATAAACCTTTAACTCTGACTGACAGATATTGTTATCCTGTACCAATACTACCACCAGCCTCCTATAAAGCTGTGTAGTGGGACTACTTGGTCAGCTACAAAGTAAAAGCTTAAATGACACCACTCTAGGATACAAATTCCCACATTATACATGGAAATTAGCAACTACTTACCACAACAACAGGTAGAATAACCATGAAGGCTAATCCATACACAAGTAAAACCTACAAATACAAAATAACACAACTATTAAAAATAAAGATACCATGCTGAGTATTTTAGCACAACAGACACATAAAGGGGAAAGCTCTAACCAGTAACATAAAACATATGTGGATATATAATTTAATAATACCACTGCTATATCACAAGTAACATGTAAATAGGTTTGAGCTTACAAAAAAAAAAAAAAAAGTAATTGCCTTTTTTGGCTTCATAAAGAAACAAAGCCCAAAACAATATTTCTAGAAATTATGTCTTTAATAAACTGAACTGCTATGGTCCCTGTGAATGTTTCAAATAGGAAGAGGGCATGTCATAAAGGACAGAAGAAGGGGGATAGCCAATCACAGCATTTACAAAAGCAAAGACAGGCTTCATTAGGTCAGCCTAGCTGCTGGTTGGTTCCTATCTTACAGCACAGTGTGCCGAGTGCTGCCGGCTCCCCTGCACAGCCTGGGAAAGGAGGTAGCAGGAAGTGAAACTGATGGATGGGGACAAGTTTTCTAAGCACATTTTTTTCCCACATTAGAGGAATATAATGCGCTGGCGCATCTGTTGAGAACAGCTTTATGTATGTTTTACAACAGATTCTATGGGTATTTATTATTCAGAATGACTTTACTATGGTATTATTTTGCCTGTTTATAGCACTTCAAATCACTTACCAACATAGAATTTTTCTGGTCCACAATCCACGCTGGTAGGGCTATACCAAACGTTGTAGCTATAGAAAAGAGGTGAAAAATTCAATAATTTTCTAATTAAATGAGCATACTATTGTCAAACAGACATAGATAATATCTTATGTAACACACACTATATATATATATATATATATATATATATATATATATATATATATATATATATATATATATATATATATATATATATATATATATATATATATAGGCTGAGGCACACACTTATAGGGATTACAACCTGGGTGCAAATCAGTATGTGTGTATATATATATATGTGTGAGAGGGAGAGGGAGCGAGAGAGAAGTAGCTAAAGAAAAGGAAACAACGAATGTAATTTAATTTGGTCAATAAATAAAATAAATGACAATACACTACCTTGTGGACCATCTGGGTTACCGTGCTCTTCCCAGTTTTTTCTTGACTCGTCATCTGTTAAACTATCATTTAAAAAAAAAAAAAAAAAATTAATAAAAATATATATTTAGTTTGATATAGCCAATATACCTGGTGGAACATGTCACATAAGCAACATTTAACTAGAAATAACGAGCTTTAACAATATGCAATGTCTTCTAATGTATCTTCTATAAACATACAAATATTGCAACTATTAGCCCGCACCTCTGGGGGGGGGTTGCAATTTCATAGGGATAGGTGTTTAAAAAAAAAACAAACCTTTAGATTAAGACCAAGAAAACAGTAGGTTTACCACAGGAAATGATATGTTGGAAAGTAAAGTACTAACACTTACTGACCAATATGGGTGAATTTGTCATTCTACTACAAACCACCAAACTGAATTGCTTTGCTAAAGTTAGCGTATTAAGAAAAATGTATGTAAATTCGTAAAAATATGACTTCAAAGGAACCAAGACATTAAAATCGCAGTTTCAATAGTTTCACAGTTTCAATTAAGTTTTATGGTCACAAACAAGCAATCATCAGCTACGCAGAACTGAAAATGCAATAAAATAGCTAAAAATGCAACAAAAATCATTAACACACATTAACTTTTTAGGATAAAAAAAAACATTTAAAAAATAAAAATGTGTGTCAAATTGACAATATGAATCCCTAAAAAATGTGTGCACTTAAGTGTAAATTAAAGTGTGTGTTAGTGTAGAAATTTTGAGCTGCTATGATGGTGAACACTACAGGGGTTGACACTGGGGGACACAGGAGGTAGAGACACCTAGGCGATTCTACATTCTGTGGCGTTTAAAAGGTATTCTAAACATGCTTTTGTTTTTATAAAAAAAAAACAAAAAAAAAAACAAACCTTTAAGTACTCAAGGCACCATTGTCATGCAATATCAGGATAATGAAAAATACTTTTATTGGTTCAAGAATCAAATCTTAAATGGTAGAATGAATTATTTGCAATGTATAGTGTAATTTAGAAATAAAAACTATAGCATAAAATCATGACAGAATCCCTTTTAAGGGGAATGGTTTAGCACAGGGGTGGCCAAAACATTGATCATGGTCCACCAGTCGATCCCCTGTGGATTTCTGGTGGACCGCGTCTAACCCGGGAAATGCGGCGCTTTTATCAGATATGCGCACGTATGCTGCGTTGCGTACGTATGCGAGGAGGAGCCAAAGTGGATCTCTGTCCGAAAAAGTCTGGGCACCCCTGGTTTAGCATGTATTCTCTTCTGCTATAAAAATGGCAGATACAGGATGAAATTGGCCTGGATTTGACAGAAAAAGGAAAACCTTGTGATGTGTGTATGCTAAGGAAATGTCATGACTGCCAAATTATAAAAAAATTTTGCAACAAGTTAGTACTTTGTTGTGAGTGAAGCCCAGGTAACCTTTAGTGAATATCATATTACGAAGGAGAATGGAAGTGCGATAAGAGATATAAGTTTAGTGTAGAATCACAAAATGTATTATCAACTGAGCAAGGCATTAGGCATATTTTAAGAAGGTAGAATTTCTTGTCACATTAAGAGCAATGACAGATGTGGCGCTTTGCACTAAGCCAGAGTCCCCAGCCTTTCTTACTTGTGAGCCACATTCAAAAAAAAAACTTGGAGAGCAACACAAGCACCATAAAAGTTAATGGAGGTGCCAAATAATGGCTAAGATTGGCTATTAGGGAGTCTCTATGCACAGCTTACAGGAGGCTTTATTTGGTAGCAAATCTTGTTTTTATGCAACCATAACTTGCCCCCAAAGTCAGGAATTCAAAAATAACTACCTGGTTTGGGGGCACTGGGAACAACATCCAAGGGCTTGGTGACCAACATGTTACCCCCAAACCACAGGTTGGGGATCACTGCTCTAAACCATCCAAACCATATCACTGCCTGCAAAGTAAATAGCAGTGAGTAAAGTACACAAATTGCACAAACATGCCATAATGCCATAAAAAAGCTATTTCTATCTGAGTGATTTATCTGCAGCAATCTGTATCGGTCTATATACATTTTGTGGAAGAGAGGTTTTCGAGAAAAATTACAAAGAATTTCCAAATTTTATTAACGTTAATAACTTCTTTGTTTACACACACACAGACTGGATCTTAGCATTTGATGTTTGCACAGAAGCTCTGTTTACATTACTTACGCTGCATAAGCTTTGGCTATTCTCATAAACATTACTTCATCTCCTCCTTTATCGGGGTGAAATTTTCGAGACAGATGATGATACTGTTTCCTGATTTCTGAGACAGTTGCACCCTTTCAAAATAAAAGCATTGCATTAGTAAAAAAAGACTTAAGGCCAGCACCTGTTTTTCCCGAAATCGCCCCGCTGCGTCTGCCATCCCACCGGCGACTTACATGTTCGCCGGTTGGATGGCAGGGGAAGGCAACTCGGGGAGATTAGTCGCCCGCGAACAGGGAGTTTTGCCGCGGGCGACTAATCTCCCCGTGTGCCAGAGCCCTAAAGGACTGCTCTATCAAAATTAATCCTATTAAAGAGGGTGTTAGCTCTAACAAAATTAGTCCTATATCTACATGGTTACAGTTGGTTGGATTGTTCCCCCGCCTAGGGTGAAATGGGGTCTAGTGAAGGGCTGCAAGGTATTCCATGCGACAAATGTCCTGAACTGTATGTTCTATTGTCATCTTTGTTGGTGGGGTTCTGGGGGGGGGGGGGGGGGGGGGGGGATTGTGTCTTTCAGTTCGGAGCAAATAGTCATTTAGCTGCAGTAAGTTTTAATCTAGCTAGTTCCTGGACATGATTTTTGAGCTTTGTGAATGACTGCCCCTTCTTAACCTGTCCGTTATAGCTTCTAATGCTAACAGAATTGAAAACTATTGCAAAAATATGGCAGTCCCCTCATAGGAGATCAGATAGGTAATGTAAAATCATTGTGGAAATACTTTTAAAGGGGGTTTTCCACCTTTATCTAATATCCTCAAATCTAATAGTTCACATTAATAGAACAATCTTTGCCACATACATTATTAACAAAAACTGTGCAGCTGAAGAGATATTCATCTCAGAATCATCCCTCTGCTGATCCTTCACTTCTGCACACATTACAGTTGCTTATTTACTTTCTTATATGATGTCATGCATAGTACTGGCAGCAGACTCCTATTGGCTGCGTCTCCTGTCAGTCTGACACTGCTTCCTGGGCCTGTGACAGTGCTGCAAATCTAACATAGTATGTTAGTATGTTAACACAGTATGTTAGATTTGTGATATGCTGAGTCTGTTTGCCTATGCAATTGGAAGGAAAAAATGAACCAATTAACCTTTCAATTTTTGCAACTGGTCAGAGTGCACAAGTAACCAATAAATTGGTCCAATAGGATAAAAGTAAGGGCAAAGCCTGGAAATGATGATGTAAGCATATAAGAAGATTTCAGTGTGCCAGGTTCATAACAGGCCACTCCCATCCAGTCAAAAATGATCAGAGAGACAGAAGAAAGACAAATTTTTAAGGTAAAAAAGTAGCTTTTACAGTGGTCTTTTCATTTTTTTATGAAATATGGATTTTCTGAGAGCATTGTTGGTGGTTTAATAAGATTTGAAAATTGAAGCTGAACAACCACTTTAAGGAAAAATTATAAATAGCATGCAAAGACAATGTTATGATGGATGTAAAAAAAAAAGGTTTAATGGCTGATGTCAGTATCTCTTAAAGAGAAGTTTTGTATAACCCCAAAACCTTGTGTATGTGCCAAAATGGGGTCCTAATGCCCATGCACAGGCTACCCGTTATAGAGCATGAGGAGGGAGGGTGAATTAGGAGTGCAATAACAGTAAATGACTTCCCGGCCTCTATGCCTGAAGCATACAGGCAGAGCTGGCTGGGTAAGAATTGACCCTATGTGCAATGCTGAAGACAGGCAAGGCTTCTGCTTTTTTTCATAACAAAATCAGGAATTAGGATATGAGAAACAGGAAAATGATTCTTCTATGCAAGCAACAGTAAACATTTTGCATTCTGATGACAGTGTTACTTTATAAACCATTTTATGGATATGCAAACATAACTCTTTTGTCATGAAATTTATTACTTACTGGGTCCAAACCTAACACTTCATATGGGTTGTATTCCTGATATTCTCTGTCAGTTTTGGAAACTTTATAGGCAAGAAAAATAAATAACGCCCATCCCAGAAGCAAAAATATTTTCCTGTTGGGAAAAATAAAGTAATTCAATTAAAACCTGAAAAGTTTAAATACCTGAGTACTGTTCAGTATAGGGCTGTACTCTATACTATAGAGGGCAGGAACGGCAAAATCAAGAACAAGGTGTAAAATGTGACCACACACAATCAAAGATTTAAGTCATCCTATATGTTGACTTACAAGATAATGGGTTGCATGCTGTATAAGTTGGCTAAACAAGCAGATCAGCAATCTGAAATAATTTACTTATTCTTCTGTTGCGCTATAAGAGAGGATCTCCATCTTTTTGTGTAGAGCAGGCCATATGCACACTACTTAAAGCTGCCAACTCAGGCCCTTCAGACTTAGTCCTATCCCCTATGTTGCCGTGTGCGTCACTTTTGGTAATGGCACTTCTGAAGACAGGCATCACACCGTGCTGGAAACCCCTAGCCCCACTGGCATATTTCCTTAGGAACTGTGTGGTGGGGGCTGGGGTTTTTTTTTTATTTTTTTGTTAGAAAAAGAAAAATCTTATATATAGGCACATGAGGGCCTCCCCCAAAAGCTTCCCACCCTAGGCACTGGCCCTTGGTGCCTATAAATACAGCACACTTTTTATCAGTGTAGTTTAACAGTGTATAATATTTAAATGCATACAAATGCTCTAAATTTTTTGGTGTTACAGGCCCTTTAGCATGACATGGGCTTGTATCAGCATGTCCACAGTAAAGCGCACAAATCAATACCATCTGGAAACAAATTATTTGCAAACAAAAACTTACTTTAGGGTGGGAACTACATTCCTCTGTGGCTTTACTAATTTTAGCTGGAACCACTGACAACTTCTATAGACGTGTCTTTTGTTTTTCAGCCGAATTTGCTCTATAAAAATGAAAAAACAACTTAAATAAATAACTGAATTAGATTTCTGCAGCAAGCAATAACCAACATTGAGAGATAAAACTTGGCTCATATTAGTGACCTATAAAAGAAAAACATTCGCCCTCTAAACTGCTTGCAAAAATGTAATGTACCTTATTCAAACAGGAAATTATAGTCATTTGCAATAACAATAAACAGACAAATATGGCTTATCAACCTTTTTATAAATTGATAATATAGTACTTTTAATAGATATAAATTCATTGCAAATGCAATAATATTTATTTGATAATATAACACAGTATACAGTATATTACTGTTGGGATGGTGGGACAATCAGTTGCATAACTTCCAACACCAGTCAGGGTATGCCTTCCATTTACTACCCGTCAGTTTTTTCCCCGATTCGCATTTTCAGCACTAAAATTTGAAACAGAGGTTTCGGAGTCAAAAAATTCAGGATCTTTGCAACTTTTCTCATGTAGTAAATTTTAAAAGAGAGAAATGTTAGAGTTTTAGTCAATGTGACCCTTGATCTGTGAACAGAGAGTTGGAGCTGTTTTAGGGCTTAACTACATGGAAGATTTTGATCAGATTTTGTGGGTCAGGTTTTATCTGACCCATGCAACATCATGAGATTTTGTAGGAACACCACAGCTGTAGCCCATACATTGGCAGATTTCAGCTGCCGATTCGGGGCCTTTATACCGATTCTGCAGTTTATCTGCCCATGTATGGGCACCCCTGACATGCATACCTGGACAAGACCTGGGCAAATTTAGGAGAGATCAGGCAGGTTTGATTTTCCGTTGGATTGGGGACCGCATAATCGTGTTGATGTCTTCCCCGATCCAACGACGCCTATGACCATCATTATAATTCGATCACTTGGACCTAGGGCATATCGGGAGAAGATCCATTCCCTTGGCGACCTCGCAAAATGAGCAAATCTTCCAGTATACGGATACCATGCTACAAAATCTTCCATGTAGCTTAGGTAAAAAAAAATTTCTGTAGTAGCAGGAGAGAACATCACTCTCATCAGGATTACGTCCAAACTATTTAAATAAAATCAAATGGTTTGATCGCTCCATGGTGATCTTCCTCAAGGAAAACAAACTGACTAGTGCAATTACTTTTGTTTAATTTTGTTAGTTAATTTGTTCTCACTGCCTGGCATTTATCACTAGATTACAGGTGTCTTAAAACATTTTATATATCTTTTATTGCCTCCATGAAAAAGCTGGAATCCTTGACAACTTGATTTAACATTTTACTAAATCACTATTCTGGTACAAAATCTTGTTCCAGTTCTGTGAAGAAGGAAAGGGGGCACTTTCTTTGGCTTTATAAAGAACAAATTCTAGTTTTACCACCCACCCAAACATTCCTCTCTGCCCTCATTTTGTATTTTTAATCATTATTTTGCAAAGAAATAACCTTAAACCAACAGCATTTAATCAAAAGTAATTTAAATATAGGAACCCATTCACTGGCCCCAGTGCATTATTGCGCTAAATCACTCACTTGTCATCTACGAATTTTAAACACCAAGGAAAAATTGGGATACAAAATATAATAATTATAATATTTTTCACTTTATTACTTTTCATTGGCAGCCAACAGAGAGCATTTTTGACTGAAAGAGCTGAAAAGAGTTAAAAACTTGAATGAACAAAAAAAACAACCTTGTCTGAGGTGGTTCTTGTGTCATGTGGTCAGCTGAACACAACCTCTGCCCAGACATACCTAAACAGACATCCCTGTACAACTGACTAAACAGAAAAGGGGACATACATGGTATGGCCACTGTTCATTTTGGTGACAGCCTAAATATTCAGAGCAGCAGAAGTGTAGAGTAGCTTTGTATATTTTATCTGCATATGTATGGCCAGCTTTATTCTCAGTAGAAAATCAATAATGTAAACCTAATGTTTGTATGCTGAGGCAAAGGTCTTCAAATTTGAGGAATGGACATAACTATGTGTTAGTCAATGCTAACATATAACTAAAAGATCTGAGACTCAGGAAATTCCATTGTTCCCAATTTGTCTAGTTTAGATACACAATACCTATGTAGTGTACATAAGAACACATCTTTGTAATGAAGAAAAAGGGTCATAGAACATCTGGAATCTGTCCTGGATTAAGCATATGCAGCAAGGTATGAGGTCCGCAAGAAGCATGTTGCAACTACAGGATAAATTATTTGGTGGCAATGCAACATGAGAATATTTTGAAACATTTTCTTTCAAAACACACAGTGGGTGTCATGGGCCTTGTCCACCAGGATGTGAAACTGGTCTATGCAATTAAGCATTCAAGGGGTCAAACCACTTGCGTGTCTTGCCTGCCTTGCATTTTTACAGCCAGCCAGATTGTAAGGCATCTGCAACCATCTTGCAACAAATAGCAGGCATGAATCATACTGTATTAACCACATAATGCTTTAGCTAACATTTAGTCACATAATACCACATGTATTAACTGCTTTCATTATTCTAACCTGCAAATTCTGACTAGGACATATATACTGTGACTCATGACTTAAGGCACAGGCCTAAGATTAGATGAAATGTCAGCCATAGAGAATTACATTTTTTATTTTTGCAAGAGTGATGTAGACATAGTGACATATGTACACTGGATTAAAAACACTTCAAATGTTTTCAAATGTTACATAACCCTCCCCTAGATTATTTTGGTTATCTAAATATTAAACACTGTTTTCAGGCACATACAAAAACAACATTTTACTGGTTTCATATTTCCAATTAAAGAAGTACTGCCTCCTTTATTTTAACCACATACCAAGTAAGATATGAATATACTCATAAACTGACGCTTAAACTGGCAACAGAAACAAGCACACAAAAAATATATTCAACTACACTAAAAATCTGTCGCTGTACTCACCTTATTAAAGTAAATTACATATACTGACATAATGTTATGTTTCTTCTGCTATCCCTGGTCTTTTAAAAACACCCAGAAACGGAAATGTCCAGGCACAAAGCTAGATGATTTCTTGTAGGACCCACCATGTAATGATCCACATATTTGCCACAACTTTCACAGAACAGTGGTCAAATCAAAGAATGTGGATCTTGGTACAAGTACGGCACACCTGCTTCGAGTTCCTCAGAGATCTTTTAACAGGTACAGATACTGAACATACTAAACATGCACTGCAGCTGTACTACAAAAAGCTACAAACACTACTGGTAACTAACAAAAAGAAAAAACTGCAACGGCTTAGACTACATAGGCAACGCTATGCGGATCCGACAATGCACAAAAACACTGTGTTATGAATTTGTCGGACTACACTCCTACTAAAGAGCAAATTACAGTACTTTCAAAGGGGCTAACATACTGTCCCACAAGAACAATGGATAAAATTGAACTCTGCAAGGACATGGAGGAATTCTTTAGAAAGCTGCGCCTTAAGGAATACTTTCATGAAAGGCCACACAAAGGTTCTGACACCTCCATGCAACAGGAACAAATTACAAAAAAGAAAGTCAAGTGGACACCTCCTGCAGGCCTTAATCCCAAACTGGATCAATATATAGATTCTTTTAGAGACAAGGTTAAATCAACCATCCTGGTCAAGGCAAAGAAACAGAACCACAATCTGAGTATCCAGGAAAGGAATGCTGTTAAACGCCTAAAAAACAACAAAGACATTATCATCAAACCAGCTGACAAAGGGGGTGCAGTGGTCATTATGAATACTTCAGACTACATTACGGAGGCTCACAGACAGCTATCGAACCCAAACCACTACACTAAACTAGATACTGACCCCACAGTGGCCTATAAGAAAGAACTAAAATACACAAAGAAGGTAACCCTGGACGACCTATAGTATCTGGGATTGGCACTCTGACAGAGGGCATATCAGGCTGGGTTGAGCAGATCTTGAAACCTGTTGTAAGGGGTACACCAAGCTACTTACAAGACACAACTGATCTGCTTAAACTTGCAGGTATAGGGCCACTCCCAGAGGGCACCCTGTTGGCAACAATGGATGTGGAATCACTCTATACAAACATTCCACATACAGATGGTATAGCCGCCTGCAAAGAATTTCTGGAAAAGGAGGGCCTACCATCTCATGCAGTTACACAACTGATTGAGTTCACCTTGAGACACAATCACTTCCTATTCGGGCAGGAAATATATCTACAGAAGATGGGTACACGCTTTGCACCCCAATATGCCAATCTTTTCATGGCAAAACTAGAAGAGGACTTTCTCTCTACCTGTAACACCAAGCCTCTGACGTACCTCCGCTATATAGATGACATATTCATAATCTGGACCGGTACTGAACAAGACCTCATTCAATTTCACAAACAATTTCATGACTTACACCGAACTATCAATTTAAAGCTGAACTACTCCCATACCCACATTCACTTTTTAGATACAACCATTCTGATCAGAGAGAATAATTTACAAACCAACATATATCGAAAGCCAACGGATAAACCATCTTATCTAATGTATGATAGCTTTCACCCTGACCACACCAAACACTCCATCATCTACAGCCAGGCTCTACGATATAATCGGGTATGTTCTGACACTACTGAAAGGGACCACCACCTAAAAACACTTAAAGCAGACTTCATTAACAGGGGCTACAACCCAAGGATTGTGGATCAAAACATCTATACAGCCACCAGAATTCCCAGAAGTCAACTTCTGCAATATAAACAAAAAACAGAAACAAATAGGGTTCCTCTAGTAGTCACATACAATCCCCAACTAAAGACCCTCAGAAAAATAGCTAAAGATCTACAGTGCACACTCCATAAGGATGAGAGGCTCCGAAACATATTCCCAGACCCACCACTTCTGGCATTCAGGCAGCCCCCAAACCTAAAAAAACTAATAACAAGAAGTGCCTTAACACAACCCAACAAAAATGGAACCTATCCCCGTGGCAAAAAACAATGCAAAACCTGCCCACACGTCTGTAATTCAGACAAAATACAGATTCCGGACACATTAGAGGAATACAGCATCCATGGCCAGTACGACTGTTATTCCTCCAACGTGGTGTACTTAATACAGTGCACTAGGTGCCCAACAGGAGGACTGTATATAGGAGAGACTGGCCAAAGCCCAAGAAAGAGGAATACACACCACCGCTTTACCATAACAAATAAAAAACTGGACACACCAGTAGGGAACCATTTTAACAGCCCTCACCACTCCATAAATGATTTAAGAATCTTGGTCCTTAAGGGAAACTTCAAAACAGAGAATGAAAGGAAGGTATGGGAGTACAAATAAATGAAAACTTTCAACTCTCTGGAGAAAGGACTGAACCTGGGCCTTGGATTTATAGCAAATTACATAGATTAAAGGAGAATGCAAGTCAAAATTTAAAAAGCATACTGCCCAATAGTCCCCCAATTGTTTTTTTTTGGCTCACCTAATCAAATATTTACTCAGTCACACTTACTTCACATTTTCTAGAACAGGCAGCCATCTCTAAAAAGGTATTCTCCCTTCCTTTCCCTCCTTGCTTCATACTGCACATGCGTTTCATTCCCTCCCCCCCTGCCCTCTGGCAGATCCGCTTCTGATTGGCTGGTGGGCATGTGTAGCTCAGAACAGGAGACAGGATCAAGTTACACACATGCTCAGAGAATAGGAAGGCTGCCGCTGGCAGCCTACAGGAAGGACAGAGAGATTTCAGTGATGTCACTGTAGTCTTCACACTGCTGTAGGCTGCCAGCACCATATCTCAGAGAAGCAAGCAGGGATCTGGGAATTTAGATATGCAGTAAGTACTTAAAAATAATGCCTTTAGACTTACTTTTAATTTATATTAACCTTTCATTGTCCTTTAAGAACTGCCTGCACCTAGCCAGAAATACCAACATGTGTACCTTATCTGTTTGTATCTGTTTGTCCCTTGCAGCCCCCCCCCCCCCCCCCAGCTTCATTGTATTCAGCTTGAAAAAGGAACTAAAATGTTCTGAAAGCTTGCTATGATTATCTTAGTTAGCCAATAAAGGTATCACCTTTATACCACTTTTGTTATTTTTTATTTCAAAAGGGTTACCCTGTAAACATAGTTGACTATACATAAACAGATCCATTCATTAGCCATGGCGACTGCCATGGAAAAAGCAGTCAGAGATGATCTCTGTCAGAAGAAAAACACAGGACAGAATCTGCCCATGTGACATTAGTCTAAAGAACCCCAAGATTCATGAACATCATATGTTTATAGAAAGAATTATTTTTTGTTATTTTCAGAAGATTATATTGTGTCAATCCATTTATTATCATTAAACATCTCTCTAAAATCATTCATTGTAATGCACTATTGTTTCTGCCCCTGCAGTGACTTCAGTGAAGAATTCTTTGTTCTAATAGCCTTACTGGAACCTGCTGGAATACTGGAACTTGCCAAAAGAAAAGAGCGCTCAAAGAGCAAAACTCAATTGGATTTCTCAAAAGAAAAAAATTGAATTAAATTAAATCAATAAAGTAAATAAATGACAAACTAACAAACAAAAGTACACAAATTAACAAAAGAATAAAAATATATAGGTAAGGTATATACCAAATAATGAGATTGGGCTCGGGTGTCAAAACCCCGAACCTGTCACTTAAGGTTCAAGGTTCAATCTCCCAAGCGGTTTTAGATCAGAGAAATCAACGTGCTCACCGGCATCCAGTAGTGGTCCGGGTGCTCAAAGCCCCGAACCCGCAGCTGAAGGGAAAAATCTCAAAAGTTGAAAGTAGGGCATCAAGCACTTCGGACTCAAGGAATCTGCTAAAATACGAACTTTATTTCTTCATGTTTAAAAGCAAGAGTGCCTCTTGCCAACTGCTTGTCTTACTTTGCATTATCATTACGGATTAATTTAGGAGTGTAAGCTCTTCTGCATCAGTGCAGTACAACTTTTTATCTGCAGCTCAGTCGCTGAGGAATACTTAGGTGGATGTATAAACGCTCTATCGTACTAGCATGGAACAGCATAATCATACCCTTCATTAACAGACACAGTAGTTTATATATTTAATTACCCTGAAAATGCCAACTCCATTACAGGGAGCATACAGCCGGTGCCCCCAAAAAGTTATTATTAAAGACTTTCAGTGCCTTTACTATGGAAAAGGAAATGGAAAACACTAGGCTGCTTTAACAATTGGGCTAAACTTGGTTCCACTGTTAAACAGCTGAACTAAACACATAAAAATGTAAATACTTTTTTTGTATAGTGGCACAGTTAACATTTTCTGCTGCCATGACTTGATGACTATAGAGGCCAAAGGACAGCTGCTTTGGAATAGGAAGTGATGACGCGCTTGTGTAACTCCCGGCATCCCCCGAGAGCCTCGGACCAGCACCAGATGCTGCCGGGCAGCTGCAATTGAGCAAATACATGAGATATTCCATCCACAGAGTGCCAGCAATTATGACGCGGGGTCAGCACAGAACATTCCATTGTACCACCTGCTAGGCACTCACCAGAGTTCTTGTCCTGCGGCCACAGGTAATATGTAGCCGGGATGACGATAAGCCCTACGAAGGAAGTCAGGAAGTAAAAGAACGTGTTGCCACTGTCGTCATACTGAAACTGTTGCCCGGCCATGTCTCACCAACTTCCCGGCACCTCCCTGCGGGGCGCAATGCCGAGAAGCCTGTAGGGAGTGATCACCGATTCACCCGTTCACAGACCTACCGAGGGCCGTTACACGGCCAAAGGCCCACCCACCACTTCCAGTGGGGTTCCGCCCACACGTCGTGTCATTTCTCGCGATAACTCTATGGAAGACGTGTATCTATTTTGTATAAACTTTATCAAACAGACAAAGCGTCTAAGAGTTTTCGAGAGTTTATAAAAAAAACTTTATTTATGTCGATTACAGGTCCGGAAGGGGGGATTTTTTTTATACTGTGCCATACACAAGTATTGAGAGCAGTGACCAATTATCTCATGACAGTACGTAACTAGTCTTTCACTGAGAATGTGGTCTTTGCGCTAAAACTTAAGGAGCTCTGTGTGGTCAAAAGTCACAGTGGGCGATAAGGACTGTTACCATGAGACAAGTTGAGAATATTGCCTCGGGCAGCAGCGCCTACACGTTACCAGGGGAAGCAAAAAAGCTGCTAGTAACTAAGCCGAAATTCCATTTTTTAAATCAGAATTTAGCCTCTTCTAACGCAGAGAGCGCAGTTGTAACATTCTCCTCTCCACCAACTCCAAAGCCAAACAAGTAAGCGCAGGGGCAGCATCAGAAAAGCTGCCCCAGGCAGGGATGTATTTATGTCCGGCACTGCCCAAGGCTCCAGACCTAAACACAGAGCCGCCATCAGAAATCACGGGGCTCCTCACAACAAAATTTTCTGGGCCCTCCCTCCTCCCATGCCCCCAATAGCCCCTCCCCCATTGACCCCTCCCATCAATACAAACGATACAGAGTCTTTGGTAGCCAGGACCCCCTAAAACATTTGTGGCCAGGGGCTACATTTTGCATTGGTGCCAGAACATTGCTAGCCAGCCCAGAGCCCCCTAAAACATTGGTGGTCCTCCCCCAAATACTATGGCCCGCTCCCCCCACGCATCCTTCAGCTCCCCCGCCAGTATCCTCCAGCTCCCCCCATTTCCTCCTGCTTCCTCCAGGGCCCTCCAAGCATCCTCCAGTCCCCCGCCCCAGCGTCCTCCTGCCCCCCCAAAGCATCCTTCAGCTCCCCCAACATCCTCCAGGGCCCCAAAGCATCCTTCAGCTCCCCCCAGGGCCCCCGAAGCATCCTCCAGTACCCCCCCAGCGTCCCCCTGCACCCCCTCAAAGCATCCTTCAGCTCCCCCCAACATCCTCCAGGGCCCCAAAGCATCCTTCAGCTCCCCCCAGGGCCCCCCAAGCATCCTCCAGTCCCCCCGAGCGTCCTCCTGGCCCCCCCCACTGACATCTCCCTAGCCATGGCCGGGGTTCAGCCCACAAGCAGAGCAGCTAATGTCCCGTTTCTCCTTACAGAGGTGCAGATTTTATAGCAGCCCCCCCCCTTCCCCCCATCCCAGCAAAATGTGAGATTGCGGAGCACATAAGGAAGAGCAGAACCACTTGTGGGGGCCCCCCTGCGTTACTTTCCCATTGGGGTCCCGCAGACCAGCGGCCGCTGTTTATGACGAAGACTCCGCTATGTCCTGCAGCTCCCCGCTCCATCTGCGCTTATATAAGGTTGCGCCCCGTACGTGTGACGTCACTACGCACGGGGCGCAACCTTATATAAGCGCTGATGTAGCAGGGAACACCAGGACGTAGCAAAGGATGCTGGCAGTGAGAGGGCCCGGAATTGATTAAAGGGGGCCCGAGCTAGGAAAACTCTAGTACGGCCGGGCCCCCTTTAAAGTTAAAAACATCCGGGCCCGGGACGACTGTACCCTCTGTGCTCCCCTGATGGCGGCCCTGCCTAAACATGCCCCTACATCGTGCGTGTGACATTACGCACTGGAGCCTGTGACCCCCTATTCCAATGCAACCATCTTTGGTGTAGGGCAACGCTTTCCAACTCTTGTGGTATCAAGGGCTGGAATTTTTCTGCCCTACACAGTGGAGAGCCGATAATGGAAGCCGGTTTTTAGCACTCCCCCTTTTTAAACTGCACCTACTTAAAGCCATACCCATGTTATCACAAGAGCTTTTAAGACCATACCCACATTAATGTAATAGCGCAGCAAAACCCCAAATGGTTGGTGCTCACTGTACAGATATCACCATTCATATGTGAAAGAATTTTGTCATATTAAAGGACATGTAAAGCCTACATTTGCTTACAATGTGTATCAGTCGGGCACATCTCCCCAACCCAAATGGCATCATTTGTACTGCATATATCCCCTCCGCTTGCCAGCACCATCACATTTTCCTAAAGCAAACCGCAGCTTTCCTCCGGTGGCCATTTTTCCTCTGATACATAATCAGATACATTTAAATCTGCAAGCGGCATACACACACACAGACCCTTATTCAGCATACATTTCATCATGAATACATGCTCACACAGGCACAACTGTCTTTGATAAAAGTTCTGCTTTGTTTGAGCTGAGCTCAGGAGAGGAGGTTGGGAGAAAAAAATGGAAGCAGACAGCTAGAGCTGAGGTTCTATGGGAACCAGCAATGCCATCTCTTCATTGGCTGCTATACTGGAGGGCATGTTTAGTAATCTCAGCTGAGAACAACTGAGCATGCCCACAAGCCAGAAGTCAAAGCAAATTCCTGAGGGAGGCGGCCAAGTGGGTTACAGGAGGAGAAGGCAATCTAGGTGACTAAGAAGATGTTGCAGCCTTACTGGTAACCTCTGGACAACCAGTGTGGCAGGTACTGAAAGATTTCAAAGAGGCTGTTCATTGAATACATTTTTGTATGTGGGGTTTCCTTTAAGACAAACCTTAAATCCCTATGCCTCCTCTTCCCCTGTGGATAGCAACCCCCTGCATATAATTACACATCTTAGGGGCCATATAATGACTATTCACCTCCCACAGGCAGCATAGAGCAGGCAGAGTATGGCACACACAAGCAGCATAGGAAAAGCAGAGTAAGGCACATAGGCAACATAGGGCTGACAGAGTATGGCACACACAGGCAGCATAGGGCAGGCAGAGTATGGCACACACAGACAGCATAGGGCAGGAAAAATATGGCACACACAGGCAGTACTCTGCCTTCTCTATGCTGCCTGTGTGTGCCATACTCTGTCTGCCCTACCTATGTGTGCCATACTATGCCTGTCCTATGCAGCCTGTGTGTGCCATACTCTGTCTGCCCTACCCTGCCTGTGTGTGCCATACTCTGCCTGTCCTACCCTGCTTGTGTGTGCCATACTCTGCCTGCCCTACCCTGCCTGTGTGTGCCATACTCTGCCTGTCCTACCCTGCCTGTGTGTGCCATACTCTGTCTGCCCTACCCTGCCTGTGTGTGCTATACTCTGCCTGTCCTACCCTGCCTGTGTGTGCCATACTCTGCCTGTCCTACCCTGCCTGTGTGTGCCATACTCTGTCTGCCACAGACAGCATACACAAAATGTTGGCACTACATCTACAGTCTGTCTGAGGTGTGAACAGGTGAACAATGTGGGTGCTTACAGTGTGAGCCAGAAGTGTCAACAATGCAGAGATTAAAAGGTGTGAACAGTACAGGGGATTACATGTTTAAACAATACAGGGGGTTTACAGCCTGAATATGAAGTGTGAACCATGCACAATTGTTTAAAAATATAATTTTGAACAATGGATAGATGGACGTCGGATAAAAAATCACTAGGTGTACGAGCGTTTGATGGATTTGTCAGATCGCATTTAAATTGGTCTTTAGGGAGAGAAAAATCTTGTATGATCACTTTAAGATGTCAGTTTTTAACGAGAAGCAAGCATCATCGACATACAAATGGGAGAGAATGAAGAGAATGTTACATACAAATGTATTACAAATACATTTATTGAGAAATGAGTATTATAACTTAAAAATAGTTGATATTACTTTACCATAATTCATTTGAGATTATTCATTCATTATTACAATTTCTGTTAATTCATAGGAACTATTTGTTAGTGTTGCCATTTGAAATGACACCCAAAAAAAAAATGGACAAGATCTGTAGAATATGGAGTTGACCAGAAGTAAAGCTGAAATCATCTGTTAGGCCTCTGTAAAGTATTGCAATATAAATTCAGCGCATCACACCATTGAATATATAGGAGTTAATTTTGTCCCAACAAAAGTTTGCAGGGTAAATGTGAGATTACATAACCAATTTTAACAATTCTATGTAAACTGACACCAAAATTGTTTGTTCATGTGCATTTTTTTCATAATAAATCAGTTCCCATGATTTAATGTTTGTACAGCCACCTTTTGCAGCAATAACCATTTTTAACCCTTTTTGGGTAAATACTAGGTTTGTACACTGTTACACTGTTCAAAAGTGATTTTGGAACATTCTACCAGACAGGTTTTTCCAAATTAACAGTTTAATGATGTGCTTCTTACTCTTTAAATAGTGCCACAGATTCCCACCAGATGGCTGGGCCATCATAGGATATATTCAACTTTGTCCTTAAACCACTCCAATATTAAGGTGGCCATACCCAACCAATATCTTGCCAAAAATCCAGCATATGTCGATGCGGCAGGTTTGATTATTTCCAGCGGATCAAGGACTGCATCCGCTAGTTGATGTAATCCTCACCTCATGTCCTGTATCCCTGTTGTGATCTGAGATCAGCCCATAATCGCGTACTTTAGGTGGGCATATATCAAGAAAAGATCCACTCATTTGGTGACTGTCACATGTGCCAGGAGACCGATGTGTGCTCTTACCTGAGGCGCGCTGGTCCCTGTCATCCCCCGCAGCCGAAAGTCCGGGGTCCCAAAAGGGTATCAGTGAAAACCAGGGTTGCCAGGGCTCTTCTGTTTAACCTAAAAGGTTGTTATTAAAAGTCTACTGGCTTCCTCATATTACAGTCTAAGTGACCTTGCCAAACCAGCACATCTTATCATGTATGGCCAGCTTTACTCAAGCCTTGTGTTTGGAATCATTGTCCCACCAAAAGGCAAACTTTTACCAAACTTCAGTTTTTGGCAAGTTCTCTTGCAGTATTTCCACACATTTTACACCATACATTCTTTCTCCTATTTTTAACAGAAGAAGATTTATCAAGATTCTATAAACGCCAATTACAATACTGGGCATACTGCCCAATAGTCCTCCTATTGTTTAGTAAAAACGCCACACTTTTGGCTCACCTAATCAAATATTTACTCAGTCACACTTACTTCACATTTTCTAGAACAGGCAGCCATCTCTAAAAAGGTATTCTCCCTTCCTTTCCCTCCTTGCTCTATACTGCACATGTGTTCATTCCCTCCCCTCTGGCAGATCCGCTTCTGAATGGCTGGTGGGCATGTGTAGCTCAGAACAGCAGACAGGATCAAGTTACACACATGCTCAGAGAATAGGAAGGCTGCCACTGGCACCTACAGGAAGGACAGAGAGATTTCAGTGATGTCACTGTAGTCTTCACACTGCTGTAGGCTGCCAGCACCATATCTCAGAGAAGCAAGCAGGGATCTGGGAATTTAGATATGCAGTAAGTACTTAAAAATAATGTGTTTAGACTTACTTTTAATTTATATTAACCTTTCATTGTCCTTTAAATTCATTCATTCATTTTAAATTCACTCAACAACATGCTTCTGGCATCTTTTAGGAGGAGTGACTACTGCATGGCTATATTACTATATATATTTGTCACAGTTAATAGGGGAAGTAGGGGATGGCTGTTTCACAGCTTGTGCAGAACAACAAATTTGCCAATTTTGGGTACAGATCAGCACTGGATTTCTGTTTGGGACATCCCCAGTGCACCATATTTGAGCAAATTTTATTTGTGACTGAGCTGCACACCACCCCTAAATTTATGCTGCCCTAGGGCCTGGGCTTTTGTGGCCTTACCAGATGCTGGGAGGACCACTCTGAGCTAGCATGTATGGAGCAGGCTGACTCTCAGAGCCCCCTGGTGACAGTATCTCTAATGCAGGTGACGGGAGGAGTGCTAGAAATAAAAGGCAGGTTGAAGTTACAGGGGATTTGTACCCTCCACTAACATTTAGAGCTGAATCGTCAGATATGGAGGTAGAAACAATAGGAATTCTACCCCTATCTGACAATTCAGACCGAAACGCTTGCTCAAAATTTGATCAAAACTTTCTGTTCCACTTGATCAAAGAGACCAATATCCAAGGCTTTTGCGATTTAGGTTGCCTCGTCAATCCACCATACATACACCAACCTTGTTTCGTATGATAATTTTGGTGGGTGTATGGCCAGCTTAAGTTTGTAAATTAAAATACTAGTCCATATATTTTAATACAAGCATGACACCATTACCAGTAAGGAGCGGGCTGTGGGGGTACGAGGGCACAGAATAGGCAAGTAGAAGAGGTACGTACCTAGGGCCCCCCAGCATTGCACCCTAGGCTTGTGCTTCTTCTGCCTAACCCTAGTTCTGGCCCTGATACACATAATGCTATATCAGAACTCTAGTTTATGTGTTTCCATAACAGTCTGCATATTAAAGTGCAGCATATTTCTAAAATGTGCAAATCATTCATTCAGGTCTACAATTTAAGTATAATGGTAAAAAGAAATAATACAATAAGCATTAAAAGTGTTCACACTGTGAAATGAACACTTCCTTTCTGAAAAACATTGTACATACAATCTTATATACATGACAGATATAAGGAGAGAATTCTAGATAAAATAAGATGTGGCCGCTAAAAATATTGTATTACAAAATGTTGATTAGTGTTTTCTGCACAAATGACCAGGAGAGGGCAATGAAACATAAGCTGTGGTGGCCCCAAAGGATAGCAGAATTTAGAATATGATCTGCAATTGCAATAAAATACTCTTTTTGCAATAAAAAGAAAAAAATATTAGTAAATGGGTAATTTCTTGTGGCAGGGCAGGAAACAATATGCAAAACACAGGCACAATC
Organism: Xenopus tropicalis; assembly: GCF_000004195.4. Lineage (NCBI taxonomy): Eukaryota > Metazoa > Chordata > Amphibia > Anura > Pipidae > Xenopus > Xenopus tropicalis. Next base: position 78,615,804 of record NC_030681.2, on the reverse strand, counting down.
CAACAGGTTTTTTGTACTTTGTACACTGACATAAACATAGATGAACTGCTAAAGGTTTCTGTGCTCAGATTTTGGATATTGGTAGGGGGGGTACCTAGGCATCCCCCTCCCTCGGTTTGTCCTTTTATTTACATGTCATTCAGATGCTAAAGTTAGGGAGCGTTGGCAGGCCTCATTGGGGCCTGGAATCAAAGTAAGTGACCCCTTAAGTGTCATCCAGAAAGCTCTGGATTACGGCAAAGTAATCTTCCATAGACTTCATTTTAAACAACTTATTCTAACTCTTCTATATATTCTGTAATAATAAAATATACAATTCTTTTGTGTTATTTTATTGAGTAAAAGCAGAAAAAAGCAAGCATTTTGCACACTCATATACGTGTACTGATTTTGAGTGTGTTTTATGTGTCATTAAAAACAAGCAAGGCCATACTATGAATCATTACTACATAAATAAACCTACACAGTACCAGCTTGAATATTACAATATTAGTACAGGTATGGGACTGTTAACCAGAATGCTTGGAACCTGGGGTTTTCCAGGTTAAGAGGTTTTTCCATAATTTGGATCATCAAAAATTCACTAAAAATTTATTTAAACATTAAATAAACCCAATAGCATTGTTTTGTCACCAATAAAAAATAAATATACCTTAGTTGGAATCAAGTATAAACTACTGTTTTATTATTACAGGGAAAAAGCAAAAATATTTTTTGAAATTATCTGATTATAATGGAGTCTATTGGAGATGGCCTTCCAGGTATTCGTAGTCTTCTGGATAACAGGTTTCTGGATAATGGGTCCCATGCCTGTAACTATTTTATGGTATCAAACTGGATATTACAGACTACATCAAATAATGCCATCTGAAATATTATAGTAGCAGCCCCCTGTTTTACTGAAGAAACCTGCACATTGCGTGTTACTTGCACCCCTTATTCATTTAAGTACCTATATTTTAGAGTGCCAGTCTGAGATACTGCATTACCATGAATATACCAGTACCAGCATGCATAATACACTATCAGCCCCATGTCTTCTAGCTTCCAAACCATAGAAGCCGACTATCATTTACAGTACCTAGCTATATAAGATAGTACGAGCCTGAAAATTAAAGTATCAATTATATTGCAAAAAACAGCCTATATTATCGTAGCAGCTTGTATATGTATTAATGTTATACCATTAAAAATTGATATAATGTATCAGGGTGAGGCTGCATGTTGCTTTGCAGTACAGGTATAGGATCCATTATCCTGAAACCCATTATTCAGAAAGCTCCAAATTATGGAAAGGCCAACTCCCATAGAGTCCATTTTAATCAAATAATTTTAATTTTAATAATTCCTTTTTTCTGTAATAATAAAACAGTACCTTTTACCTGATCCAAACTAAGATATAATTAATTCTTATTGGAGGCAACATAATCCTTTGGGTTTCTTTGATTTTGAAATGATTTTTTATGGTGATCCAAATTACAGAAAGATCCTTTATCCGGAAAACCCCATGTTCAGAGCATTCTGGATAACAGGTCCCATAACTTTTAAAGATTGTTTTAATATTATATTACCAGTCTGCACATAACACTGTATCAGTACACAATATTGTATATAACAGTGTTATCGTGACTAATACAGTAGCAGCCATTTTCTTCCTCTAACTGGACAGACAGCTTGCCCATAGCACTGCTCTTCTCCCGTCGTGGTACCCCCTCAGTGTCAGTGCGCATACCATATGTGCGTTCATTCCCATGCTAAAAGAGAGGGGAGCATGATACTCTAGGACAAGCGTGACACCACTGGCATGGAATAGGGGAGTAGAAGAGGTACGTGCCTAGCACCCCCCCCCCCCCCCCCAGCATTGTACCCTAGGCATGTGCCTCTTCTGCATAACCTTAGTTCTGGCCCTGATACACATAATGCTATATTATTATATTGCATATAAGTGCAGCAGATTTCTAAAATGTGCAAAACACTCACACATTCATTCAGGTCTACAATTTAAGTATAATGGAAAAAAGAAATAATACAATAAGCATTAAATGTGTTTTGCTTTCTGACTCAAGATAAAAACACACCATGAAACGTACACTTCCTTTCTGAAAAACATTGTACATATAATATTATATACATGACAGATATAAGAAGAGAATGCTAGATAAAATGAGATGCAACCGCTAAAAATATTGTTACAAAATGTTGATTAGTGCTTTCTGCACAAATGACCAGGAGAGGGCAGTGAAACATAAGCTGTGGTGGCCCCAAAGGATAGGATAATTTAGAATGCAAATCCAATAAAATACTTTTTTTGCAATAAAAAGAAAATATTTTAGTAAATGGGTAATGGCAGGGCAGGAAACAAAGTACAAAACACAGGCGGAATCCAACATGTTTTTTGTACTTTGTACCCTGATATAAACATTGATGAATTGCTAAAGGTTTCTGTTCTCAGATTTTAGATATTGGTAGGGGGGGTACCTAGGCACCCCCTCCCTCTGTTTGTCCTTTTCCATCTTGGTGACAAACACATATTTTGTGTTATTTTATTACATACTATAAATCAATGAAGATGTATAATATCTAGGATGGGTATGAGCAGGGCTCCAAATACTTTGGTGCCCTATTGGGACACCCTCCCCATAAACCACTAAGTACCAACATTTTTGGCTACGTTCCTTGTATGGGCTACATAAACGATCAACTATCAGGTAGGTAGGTTTTCCTTGGACAAAAGGTTGAGCTTATTGGACTATTTTTGCTCCACAGTTACTATCATACAAACTCACAAATCAATTTACTAAAATGTAAGGGGGTAACTATAGAGAAACTACAGGGGGCTCAGTGGGACTGTGACAGCTCACAAGAAAAAGATCACAATAATTAATTACATTTGCTAATAAATTTGTGTCAGTGAAGTTTAAACCCTAAATAACTGTCATACTGCTTTGCGCTGTCATTACTTGATACACAAGTAAGGTAAGTTTCAAAACAGCTGATGTTGCTATATAATAAGTAGTTTGTAGAAATATTTCCATTAATTTGCTAATAAGTGAATAATAGTTCAAACAAATAATGATAATGCTAATAAGTCAGCCAGTTCATTGTATGTATGTATGTATAACTTTATTTATAAAGCGCTACAAGGGTACGCAGCGCTGTACAATCTTCCAAAATACAAAATTACACCCAGGGAGGACAAGTGATATAATAAATAAATACAATAAATATATACAGGGCCGCCATCAGGGGGGTACAGGGGGGACAATCGTCCCGGGCCCGGTGAAGCCTGGAATGGAGAGCCCAGCCCCAGCCTGTATTGGCCCAGCACACCTCAAACCCGGACGGCCCAGCCCAACCCCCAACCCGATTGGCCCAGCCTTCCACCAACCTGATTGGCTCAGCCAGCCCCAGCCCAGATTGGTCTGCATGCTTCCCGCAGCCTGGATTGGCCCAGCCTGCAACCAGCCTTTCCCTAACCTGATTGGCCCAGATTGGCCCTAGCCCAAATTAGCCTGCATGCTTCCTCCAGCCTGGATTGGCCTAGCCTGCCCCCAACCTGGATTGGCCCAGTAATCCCCCATAGAGAACCGGATGGAAAAAACAAGGCACAGGTAAGAAAAATTGTTGGGGAGAATAATAGTGTGAATGGGGAGAGTAAAGAGAAAGGGAGAGACATGTACATAGAGAAGACCAGGGGTGGGCCAAGCTGACCAGGCGCACTAGGCAACTTCACTGACCCCCCCCCCCAATTAAAATACTGACTTATTAGCACATTACCGTATATACTCGAATATAAGCCGATCTGAATATAAGCCGAGGTACCTAATTTTACCTAAGAAAACTGGAAAAACCTAATGACTCGAGTATAAGCCTAGGGTGGGAAATGCAGCAGCTTCTAAGTTTCAATAATCAAAATAAATTCCAATAAAATTAGGATCTATCAATCTTACTGAACAAATACATACAGGGAATGAGTATGCGAGATGCCAGGCTCTCCCCTACTGCCTTCCACAGGCTTAACAGCATGATCAACTGGAGAAGGAATCACTCATTAATACCTGCGTTGCTATTGAACCACCCCTTCCCGATTCCCACAAAATGCACAAGGTTGCTGGGGGCTGATGGAAATTCCATCTCCCCACTCCCCATTAGACACATAGAAAGACGCCATAGAGCAAATTCAGGCATCACTGTCCTTAAACACAGACCCAACGCAGACCTCGTTGTCTATTCCTTCTGCTTTCCAACCTCAGGTGTTCCAGACTGGGTCCAACAAACTTCTGCACAGTGCTGCTCCATTCCAATCAATGCAGACTGTTTTCAATATGAATGCACCTGTCCCTCCTGTGAATGAGCCAGAAACACTGGAACAGAACCAGTACCAGGCCAGTTACAACCAGACCTTCCCTGGCCAACCTCATCAAGTGGAACAAAGAGAACTTCAACCAGAACAGCTATAAACGATTGTAAACACTTACCATGGCAACATCAGACCAGAGCCATCAAACGTCCTCGGGGCACCAGCAGCCCGCACAGCAAAACACTGGGCTTTAGAGGAGGATATGATGGTTACCATACTGCTTTGTCCAACACTTCAAACAGCGGTTACCCCCAGGCACAGTTTAATGCTCATCGTGACTACAGCAACAACTATCAGCGGGTCGGATACCAACAAAACTTCAAGCGCGGTGCTGGACAGGGAAGTCCTCGAGGTGTGACGTCACGCCGGGGCCCGAGCAAGGAGTCAGGAAGTTGCGGCGAGCAGAACGCGACCCGAGGACTTCCCTGTCCAGCACCGCGCTTGAAGTTTTGTTAGTATCCGTCCCGCTGATAGTTGTTGCTGTAGTCACGATGAGAATTAAACTGTGCCTGGGGGTAACCGCTGTTTGAAGTGTTGGACAAAGCAGTATGGTAACCATCATATCCTCCTCTAAAGCTCTCTTCTGCTCGCCGAAACTTGCTGACTCCTTGCTCGGCCCCCGGTGTGACGTCACACCTTGAGGGGCAACCCGAGGACTTCCCTGTCCAGCACTGCGCTTAAAGTCTGTCCCGCTGATAGTTGTTGCTGTAGTCACGTGGAGCATTAAACTGTGTCTGGGGGTCAAGGAATCAGGTAACAGAGGGTGCAAGCAGCTGTAGGGACTCGATTATAAGCCAAGGGTTAATTTTTCAGCACATTTTGGGTGCTGAAAAACTCGGCTTATACTCGAGTATATACGGTAATTATTTTTACTGTTTTTATTAACTACTACTGACTAGTTATTGGGCCCCACAGCAAGATCATTGGGGCCCCTAAACTTACGCAGTTTACGTAACTTATGCGAAAACTTAAGTAACTTTCATACCAAACAATGACAGCACAGAGCAGGGGCAGGTAGGTGGGAAGGGGTTAAACTTTGGGCAAACTCCACTGACCCCCAATAAACTGAATGACTTATTAGCAGGCACAGGTAGAGGGAGATTTAAGCGCATGGAGCGTATTCTCGGTAAGCCGAAAATATGCGCCATATACTACATCTGGCATTAGCCTTATATGAACTGCTTATTAAAGAGTAACATCAGCTGTTTATATTGCACAAACACAAGGGGAGAGGCCAAAAGTTTGGTACTGTGTTTGTGTTAATGGGGGGGGGGGGGGGCATATAAATAACCTGTGCAGGGCCCCAGAGTTTCTGATGGCGGCCCTGAATATATATATATATATATATATATATATATATATATATATATATATATATATATATAGCTCCTTACATAGGTAAGGAGCAGCAAGATAGAAAGGTTTAAGATGAGAGAGCACAGTGGGTGTGGATGGTGTAAAAAGACGGAGGCTCTGAGAGGAACGGAGGAGACGACCAGGAACATGCAGAGAAACCAGTGAAGAAATGTAGTGAGGAGCAGAGGAGTGAAGGGCTTTGAATGTTAGTAGAAGGGGTCAATGGAAGTTTTTGAATTCATTGATGGTCACTCCTGCCTGCCTCTGTCACACTGCTCTACCTTGTCATTGCTTGAGTTACATAAGTTACACAAGCTGCTACGCAAGTCACAGAAGTTAATGGAAGTTACAAAAAGTTTTAATATTTGTTTATAAGTTAATAAATAAATATATATAAATAAATAAATGTAAGTAATGTAACTTAGCACTACATGGCCACCCTCTCCTCCCCCCCCCCCGCCCCGCCCACCACCTTCAAATCAGAATTTGACCAGGCCTGGGACAACAGACAACCCCTCTACTGGGGAATGGTCAATCCTGCAGGGGAATGGTCAATCCTTTTCAGCATTCACTCTGGTGTGTTGTGGCCCCTTAATGGGTGATTGTGGCTTTGGGTATGAGGCACTCGTTAAGGGGCCACAACACACCAGAGTGAATGCTGAATAGGATTAACCATTCCCCTGTGAGCTAAACCAGTGGATTTAAGGATTATTTCATTTGCCAGTATATTTATATTGAAATTAGTTGTATAATGGAACAATGGGTATTCAGACACCTTAATGTGAAAGAACCACCAATGGTTCAAAGTCAGTAGTATTTTCTAATCATATGTACCTACTGTACCATCACAGTAATCAAAATATCAAATTCTACCCCCATGTGTTCTCCAGGCCTTTCTTTCAGATGGAAAGTCACTATGGCATTCTAAACCATTTTGCCACTAAAATGGGCTCTGGAAGCTGTCACCACTTGCTGGAGGGGACCATATGTCTTGTCACTCTATTTAAAATGTAAAAAAATCATCAGAATGTCTAAGCATGTAGGCTGTAAGGATTCTCTTTTTCTTTAGGTTTGGTCTTGTGGTCCAAACCATTCTGATAAGAAGCTTATAGGAGAACTAAACCCTAAAAATGGATATGGCTAATAATGCCATAGTTTATATACTGTACTTACTGCACCTGCCTGAAGTCAGCATCTCAATAGCAGCAATGATCCAGGAGTTCAAACTTGTTACAGGAGCTCCCTATCTTGGAAAGTGTCTGCAACATTTACATGCTCAGTGCATTCATTGCATTTTTTATTGTAAATACTTGCACTGCTGCTGAGCTGCCATGCAGTAATTATCTGTACTTATTATTAGTCAGCCTTATATTCTGTATATACAGCAGTGGCGTAACTATAGCGGAAGCAGACCCCGCAGTTGCAGGGCAGCCCAGATCACGGGCCTGCTGCCTCTATAGTTGCTCTAGTCGGGCTTAATAGCCCGATAAAACCTGCTGCTTAATAGTAAGCAGCAGGTGCGCATAATATTTGCAGGGGGGCCCATGTGTTCTAGGTACATCTCTGATATACAGTATATTGTGCCCTAAGCTCAGTAACTTACAACAGCACAGAGCAGGTGCAGTGAATCAGCAGAAAACAAGTTGGGGAGCTACTGGGGGCATTTTTGGAGGCACAGATCTCAGCAGCAGCTGAGTTTCTTCCTAGTAAAGCAGCCAAGCAGAAGTAAATCTGGGCGCAGCCCTTTGCAACACTGCAGGTATTGTTGCTTCTTTATTACATACTGGCATGGGAACAGAGCATCTACCTAACAGCAACTATGAGGAAGAGCATTAAAAAAAAAAAAAATATCTGTATATATATATACTGTATATATAGTGTAGTATGTTCGACTGATAATAACACCACAAAGTATAGTATATATATACTTATAGTAAAGTATAGATATATAACCTTACCAAATGAGGTACACTGTGTAAAAAATATGTGAATCATCCACCAGTCATATGGTAAGTATAAGTCCTCATTTATGATGCATAGAAAAGAAGATTTGCCAATAGTGTGATACAATTTTATTAAAATAAAATCCCCTGCTAAATGCAGGCTACTCACAAACTTTTAAAGAATCACAAAGGATATAATAATTCAAGATGGTCCAGATCTGCAGCTCTATAGGGTTGATCCACTAAAGGTCGATAAGCGTTATCGCATGCTTTTTGCGTTAAAATTGACGCGGGAAAAAAAACCAGTGCAATGCGCCAAAGTATTATCGCATGCGTTAAGTCGCCTATCGCATGCGTTAAATAGCATGCAACCGAATGCGTTAATTTTAAAATATTGCGTTAATTAGCGCGCAGAAATAATACTAATGCATGATTCACAAACACTTAGACGCGCTAAATATCGCATTAGTCTGTGCAAAAATTAACACCTATTTGGGGCAGGCGGTAATTATAGAAAAGTACAGTTCATGAGCTTTTGGCAACACAATATGGACTTTGCAGTGGGATTTATTCAAGTATGTGTTGGCCCTAGAGTGATGCAGCCTCCAGTTTGCAGGGAAATGGTCATTTTCAGAACAGTAATTTTCCGAAAGTAATGGCGTGTATGGCTAATATGGCATGTGGTTATTCGCACGCGGCGACAGTTTGTGCGCGCTGCCTTAATTAGCACGCGTTGCATCAAATACCGCACGAAAATAGTCTTCGCAACTTAAATAACGCAAACAGCATCGCGTCTAAATTAACGCAAGTATCCTTTTAGTGAATCGTGCGTTAAGACGCGAAATCAACCCTTATGCGTTTCAAGCGATGTGCATCATACTTCCTCAGGAGAAAAAATTAATAACAAGCCTAATCAGAGGGGTAAAATGAAGGGATCTGCAAGCAATTTAATCACCTGTTTGGACTTATACTCACAGAAAGACCACATGCAGCGCTGATTGCTTTTCTATTTGGTATTTGGCAGAGCATCTACCTCTTTGACCGTGACTTGCTCAGTAAGCCCTCTACTACTGTATGCTTATGCAATAAGTACAATAAGTACAATATGCAATAAGTACAGTACAGTGAACAGTAACAAGTGTCAAGGTCTGTGTTCAAGTGAATTGTGTATTCGCCTTCTAGGGCCCAACAGATTCTGTAAATTCATGTCAACCTTCCCAATGTGAAGAAAGGTGCAAAGCAAACTCTTGAGGCTACTCATTGAACATTTGCCTTGCAGTCTTGGCTATAAAATTAGCCATGTAAACACTCCTTGTACCACCAGGCTAAAAGGTACATTACAAACTCCAGTGCTTAGAGGTACTCCTCGGTGTAATACTGTACACTGAACAAAAATACCAAATAATTATTCCATTAGAAAAGATAAATAACATACCATGCACCCTCTTGCACCTGGAATTCCATTTTGGCTATAAAAGTTTTTGCAATTTGCCCCACCTTTGTAAATAAGCACTCTAATTTATTGCACTGAGTTCCATTTAACAGCTCTGTTAACTGCAGCCCCTGCATGTTTTCCCATTTATAATTGATTTATCATCATAATTCAAATACAGGCAACATGTCACGTCAAAACATACACTAAAATCAGCAAATGGAGCACGTGTATATCAGCTCTTTAGGGAAAATAAGCACATCTTTGATAGACTGCATTACAGTACTATTTTATTTTTAAATCCTAATATGACTGCACAATCCTTAACAACGTGTTAGAATTATAGTGTTTATGCAACAGTTCCGAGCTTATGCTAGAGTCCCATTTGTTTTTTAACTTTCATTAGTCAAGAGTTATTTGGCTTTACTAAGGAATCTTGCTCTTGAGATTTTACAGATAATTATAATGTCTGGCGATTGTGAACAACAAAACACCCATTTGATTTTGCCAATCTAATTAGCTGCAGAAATGATTTTTTTCCTCTTATGAAGCTGAAGATCATAAAGCAAGGAATAAAAGGGTTATTATACCTGTGAGGGGTCAAAGTCTCTGGCTCAGGAGCTTATCGTATTATGACAGATTACAAAATCACTCCATTATGTTAGTAAGCTTGTTTCCATGCAGAAACTAGCAGGGGGCTACACACTGGTTACTGAACAATAATAGTCTGGCTCTTTTTGGCATGCTTGTTTAGGTCTTATGATAGGTCAGCTGTTAGTGACATCAGCCCTTGAGGATCACATGTCAAAACCATTTTTACATGACTTCTGTCTTTGTTACTGCAGCAGCTCTTCAATGACAATCAGCCTCTTCTCCTGACTGAAAAGAGCTTGCAGTACAAATTGAAACAAATTTGAAATCCATGGGTAGCCATCACTTGCGCTAATGAAAGTAAAAAGCAAACCACTTATCCGCCATCTGACCTCTCTCAGACCCTTTTCCCCCTATGCTTTTGATGGAGAGGCAGAGCAACTATACAGTAACAGCTGGAGGAGAAGGCTTTCAACCAGAGCTGAGTACTGCTTTTTTTCAGTTTTAGAAGCTTTCCTGAACAATTGAAATCTAAAAAGATGTTCGACTTTTTCTGACCTTATCAAAAACAGTGTTATGGAAAAACAACAATATATCTGAAGGATAGCATGGCATGGTCAATGTCAAATACACACATTTGTAATATATAATACCTGTATCTCGCTTTGGCTTGTATTAAGGCCAAGTACATTTTTACATACAGATAGAATCTACTTCTGAAATCTCCCCGGTTTATACAGATTTCTTCTAATCTTTCTTTTTTTAATCTTTCTTTTTCTTTTCTAATCGTCTCTTTTGCTGATACATGTGTTGTTACCTTGTTTTATTGCACTTCTATGTTTAAAAATATAAAACAAAACTTTAAAATAAAGAGTCTACATCTACAGTCTATAGGTTATTACTGACATTTTCAACATGTATATTTAAAATTACAGCACATGTGGTGTTTGATGGCCTGCAGTGCTCTGAGGAAGGACCTTGGCAATCCAATAACCTTGCCCAGGCTGTCAATGCTCCCTATGCAAAAGAATAGGATATCTACCTTTGCGCAGGGAGGCTGCTATCTGTCTGAATATATAAATCCTCATATATTTTTTCCCTGTACTATTTCCATGTCCAGATTTTTGTGTGTTTTTCAGATATTTCATTCTTATTCCGGAACTTTACATACTCAGCTCCAATGATGTTTACATGAGCTTGTAGTTCATCTATAATACAGTATATATTTCAAAAGACTGAAAAGGACAGCACAATGGTGACTTTACAAAATGTAAACTGTCCAAAGCCCATTTTGCATGCAGGGGTGGGTTTTAAAGAAATACTGTCACGGGAAAACATGTTTTTTTCACAACAAGCTGGAGTGATATCACCCCCCTTGCAGCAGCCGATCAGCAGAACAATGGGAAGGTAGCAAGATAGCAGCTCCCAGTAGATATCAAAAAAGCACTCAATAGTAAGAAATCCAAGTCTGGCTTGGGACTCCTCCAGTTACATGGGAGTAGGAGAAACAATAGGTTACCTAAAAGCAGTTCTAATGTGTAGTGCTGGCTCCTTCTAAAAGTTAATTCTCCGGCCTGAAGTCAGGCCGCACATTTGCAGTTAGTGTTTGGTGATGTCATTTGATGCATTTGTGCATGTGCAAGTAGAATTTTCTGGCTTAAGCTGCGATTTTGCAAGATCACACCCGGATATTGGGGAAAATTTTTGGTGCCTTATACCCCCAGTCAGCTCTGTACAGTGTATGCTGTGATTGGACACTGCACTTCAATTTCTTACAGACTGTCCAGTCCAAAACCCCATGTATTCAGGGGAGTCCCAGTTAGTCACTGTAGGCTTTGCTGGGTATCTTATTAAAAGCTACTGTTGTTCAATGTATTTGGCAACCCCACTGACTACCAATGATTTGTAGTAAAAATCTGTAAAATAATATTGTTAAAGATAGGTATGATGAATGTATCAATTAGATTTCAACTATTACAGGGTACAACAACAATGAATACAATATGTATCTGGGGGGTTTATCAATGGTCCTGATCCTAATAGCCATATTATATAAGCCCAAGATACCATAGTACCGCTGTAGAGCTAGTCAGCAGTAAATTGCGGCAAAGGACAATTGAAAGGTGCTGAGCTTTGCCATAATGAGAGAAACCATATACATATGGATTCATCAGCCAATACTGGGTATAGGACCCCTATCTAACTTCATGGGATCACAACCTAGAGACCAAGCAAGAATTACTCATCCCCCGTTGAGATGTATTGGACCCTTTAAAAATAAATAAAAGGAGGGCATTGTCATATGACTGACTTTATTTTAAAAGTAAATAAGTAAATAATTTCAGTAATAAATAATGTTTTCTTTTCTTACCCTGAACTTAATGGTAGGTAAATATTACATACTGGAGTAGATTCCAAACCAGTGGTGCTAGAGTTACTTGTAGATTTTAATCTTCCTTTTATTTCGCAGGCAAGTATTGACTGAGCCAGCTAGTCATGGGGAACTTGGATCTCCTTCTGTACATTCTACAACGTATATTGGTTAGTTACTGATTACAGGAGATAAGGTTATAAATGAATGCTGGCATAATAAGTTATGATCATTGCCTTGCTATGTATATATTTAATACTGTTGGGCCTGCCTACATGATCATGGGAGTAATATATGACCCTGGAAAGGCCTTATGGTCAGTGTCTTGATTTCCGTAAGCTAGGTGTTTACAGGAACCTATATATATATATTTATATATATATATATAAAGTGCCATGTGGTATGAGACACAGTAGGAAGGAGGTCCCTGCCCTGTAGAGCTTACAATCAAAGTACCCATCCTCAGTATTTAGAGTGTTTGCCTTAAATAGACCAGAAGCCAATAAAGGCTAAATTAAAGGAATAGTTGCACTGAAAAATGAAAATGTATTAAAACAATAACAATATGAGGTACTGTTGCCCTGCTCTAGTAAACGTTTTGTGTTTGCTTTAAAAACACTACTATAATTGATATACACAAAATTGCTGTGTAGCCGTGGGGGCAGCAATTCAAACTAAAATATGGCTAAATGGCACAGGAAGATAACAGCTCCATAGAGCACCATTGTATTTTAAAAAATTATCTGCTATGGAGCCTGGGCCTTTTCTCCTTTTTCCCAGCTTCAATAGCTGCCCCCATGGCTACAAAGAAGCTTTATATTATATACATTATATTTGAATTACTTTCAGTTAACTTTTAATGTTATAGAGTGGCTGAATCTTAGCAACTTTTTAATTGGTCTTCATCCTATACTTTTTGAATTATTTGCCTTTTTCTTCTCTTTCCAGCTTTCAAAAGGGGGTCACTGAGCCAGCAGCCAAAAACTATTGCTCTGTAAGGGTACAATTTTATTGTTATTGTTACTTTTTATTACTTATATCTCTATTCAGGCCCTCTATTATTCATTTTCCAGTCTCTTGTTCAAACCACTGCTTGGTTCCTAGGGTAATTTGGATCCTAGCAACAGATACATGGTGAAATTCCACTCTTGAGAACAAAAAGCTAAATCAAAAAAACCACACTAAATAAATAAGTGAAGACCAAGCTCCATGTCATACTAAAAGTTAAATTTAAGGTGAACAATCCCTGGATCTGGATTCCTTCTCTATTTTATAGCATTTGATTGGCAGTGATAGGTTTTGTCGTATCACGGAGCATTATCAGAAAATGTCCATTGCTTTCCATTAAACATTGGTATGTTTTTGCTTTAGTGAATTTTACACAATGATAGAAGCTTATTGAACTTATGTCAGACAGAGCAACACAACCCGAGTAACGCTGCTGCTATCAGTAAGGAATTATAAAGTACAATGCTAATATATTTGTAAATGCTCTTTTACGGATCTGTCTCACGGGGAATATTTCTACCTCAAATCCCAACTTTTAATATTAATCCTTTTCAGTAATATCACAGCCTAACTAATCCTACAGTTGTTTAAGCGGGACTGATGTAGATTTACTACTGCAGACATTATGCACAGTACCTTATTAATCAGTGTCAGATACAATATGGTTCTCAAAGTAACCGCTAGTACAGAGATGTTAAGAAAGTCCAGTTAAACAAAGTACCCAGGATGGAACATGGAATTTAAAATAGGCCCTGGCATTTCAAGTACATAGATTCCCAAACAGACTCCCCCACCAGCCCAATACGCTTATCTATGACTTGGCTCCATTTATCATTTCATTTTTAAGTTTGATAATCAACTCTATTTTCTATTGTTGTTGTTCATTGATTAGTGGTTTGGGCAAATAATCATTAGCCCTTCATATAAATTTAAGGTGAGACATTAGTCCCTCTATTTTAGTTATTGACTCTTTTAGTGTTGCAAGTAATGGCAGAGCTGCAGATACCTAGATAAGTAGTGTGGTCTCCTAGACTTGATTAAAATGATTAAAGAAAAACAGCAGTCTGGCCCCCTACCACCATATAGGTTTGTGCATTGATAGGAATGTTTTATGGTTGTATCTGTGTTGGGGTTTATTCTCAATGAGCCACACTGGCAAAAACAACTGAGATAATCTGACGGCCACCAACTGGATCACAGGGGGTAAAGCTGGCCATAAACGCACCGATAATATTGTACGAAACCTCGTTTCGTACGATATTCGGTGCGTGTATGGCATGTCGGCGATTCGACAGATATCGCAGGAAGCTGCTGAAATCGGTCGACTCGCCGATCGGGCAGGTTAGAAAATTTTGATCGGGGGCCATAGAAGGCGCCTGACCAAAATCTGCCGTCAGGGCTGACTCAGCAGGAGGCAGAAATCCTATTGTTTCTACCTCCTTATCTGCTGTTTCAGCCCTGAACGTTGTGTGGTGGATCTGACGATGTTTCGTGCGACCGATGGTCGCACAAACATCGTCAGATCGCCACGTGTGTGGCCACCTTAAGGCTACTGCAGTATTGTTAGCAACAAACCATACAATTCAAGATCTTTTCCAGTTTGGAGCTTTACACAAAGTTCAAATACATATTTGCATGGAGCAGTGGGTTGGGGGGGGTACAAAACATGGTTTGCTGGGCTGCATATATGGTCAACAAAGGCTGACATGACACCTGTTCTACACAGTATGGCCAGATTTGACTAACTAGGCTGCGTGGACTGACATGTTGGTGTATTTTGGCTCTGCCAAAAGCCCTTATTCTGGCCAGGCCCTATCCACACGAAAAGTCAAACATTTATTTAAACCTACTATCTACGCATTTCAATCCACATGGGATTGTCATCAGGATGCCACTGGGAGGCAGATTTGTCAGTTTTCAAATTTGCAGGAAAAAAAAACATTGCAGAAAAAAAACAAACTCACACTTTTTTCAATAGCAAGCGTTTTATTCTCAAGCACTAGCATATTTACAGAAAGAACTTGGACAGAAAAATATTGGTAGAATTTTCTGAAGAAAAAAAGGCATACACAAACAAAAATCACTTTATTCCATTCAATTTCAGTAAGGCTAAAAAATAAACTTTTTTTTAATAAACTAGGAAAAAATAAGGATGCTTGAAATCTTCAGGTAATTCCTATTGACATCTATATAAAGCTTTAACTTTAGCTTTATTCAAGCTTTTTTTTCTTGGATAAAAATATTTAAAGGGGTTGCTCACCTTGAGATTAACTTTTAGTATTCTGAGATAATTTGCAGTTGGTTTTTATTTTTTGTAGTTTTTCAGTAGCTATCTTGTTGCTAGGGTCTTGTTTACCTTAGCAACCTGGCAGTGGAGTCCATGAGAGATTGGAATATGAGTAAGAGAGGGACTAAATAAAAATATTTGAAATAAAAAATAATAAAAATGAAGTTGTAGCCTCAAAGAGAAAAAGTTTTTTGGCTAGTGGGGTCAGTGACCCCCAATGTGAAAGCTGGAAAGATGTAGACAAAAAAGGCAAATAATTTAGAAACTATAGAAAATAAACAATGAAGATGAACTGCAAAGTTGCTAGGAATAGTACATTGTAAAACATACTAAAAGTTAGCTAAAAGGTGAACCACCCCTTTAAGTATATTTGCTATTGTGTATTTTCTTGGAATCATAGAACACTCTTACATATTACTCATTATGGAGAAGAAAAAAATGACAGTGCAGTTTGGAAATAGCCAAATATATGCACATTAAAGTGCAAAAAACATAACATTAGGACAAAACAAAAATGCACTTTTTAAATAGAAATACAATTTATTTCTTGACAAAGTAGAAAACTTAAAAGTATTAACTTTTTTGCAGTGTTAAAAAAACTGCAATTATTTTAATTGGCTACAAAGCTCAGAACGTAAATGAAAGCTGCTTGTCTTTTAAAGCGCTTAACTGCCCTATCCTGCAGTAATGACTTTCAGACCTACTTAGCATGAATGTGTTTAAAAAGCCACTGATTACGGACTCAAAAGCCGTCATTCCGCAACTTGGCAGATATAAACCCAGCTTTTATTAGCATAAATGAAAGATTGCTTTCAACGGCTCTCAATCATATGATTCACCAAATCAAGGTAATGCTTGCAGAGACTGCATGGCAGGCAGCAGCTGATCTAATCCAACTGGAGCACACTAACCAAAAACAATAACCAATTCACAACATTCATCTCCTGTTTAAGATGATCATGTTGTGCACAAAGAGGAACAAAATACAAAAAACGAAATTGTCATGGCATTTAAAATATCCGATTGCCAATGTAAAAAAACAGCTTTTCCCAACATCCTTGACCTTTTAAGTTAAAGAATTGTTTTAAAAATATATATTTTTAATAAATAAGGAGTTCAAGTGGGTTTTGAATACTGAGCAAAGGCACCCCGAGGCGCTCTGGATTTTCATGAACTAAAACTAGGAACTGCTCTACAATAGCTATAAGAAACAGGTTGTAGATCCAAGATGTATACAGGAAAGGTTTGCTCTTATATCAAAGTAAACAAATGTTTTCTTTTCATAGAAAAAAAAAAAAGACAAATTCATGGTGGAGAAACTTCTCAGAACTGGGGAAGTGCAGCTACTGAAAAACTGTTGCCCTTCATATGTTGTGAATTTTTATAATGTAGTTCTCTCCTTTGTGTACATAACAGCAAAGTATTTTGCACAGTACCTTATATCAAACCACCATTACTAAGGTCTTTCTGAAAAGGGACTCTAAAATACAAGTAACATATTGCATTGTTCTAAGCATTGGGAAATAGCTATGCTACCACAGTTTCATAAGATATCGCTGTACAAATGTATATAACTATAAGGAAAGGGTGGGGTGCTACTGCTGTAGGAATATCTGGGGTAAATATTTAGTGGCTGTTAAGGGGTGGTTAGAAAAGTTAGAAAAGTGTCTGAATCTGCCAGCAGAGTCAGCAGCACTTCAGGTAACACAAAGCAAGAGGAAAGTATTTATACATTCTCCTTCAGTACAAATAAACTACAGTGGCTTTGTAAGTTCAGGGATGGGGAAATGAAAGTTATGAAGTAATTCTTAGGCTCTTCTTAGGGCCATATTTATTATAGTGCGTAAGCCAACATCAGTGATTTTGCCCACAGCAACATATCAGCAATTAGATTTGAATGGTCACCTACAAGCTTGAAAACAAAAGCAAAGATCTGATTGGTTGCTATGGGCAACATCGGCGGTGATATTGGCTTACAGATTGTAATAAATATGCCCCAGGGTGTATTCTCCAGCAGTGTTTTCAATTAACAGAGAAGTTCCTAAGCCTAGCTGTAGAATGAAAATCTATGTGCCATGAGCCTTGCAGAACCACAACCTTGCAAAAATCATTCTGGATGTGACTGGAAGAATTACTTCAATAAACAGATACTAGTTTTAACCCAGTAAAAAAAAAAAATAAAGTCTTCAATCTTTCAGCAGCACATATAGTACGAGTGGTTACAGTATTCTCTTTGCTTGGTCACTGACAGCAATGTTTGAGTCTTGGCTCCTTCTGATACTGTATAGATAAACACCTGTGTGGCTTTCTTTAACGCTTCACCTTCACACAAGTTTCCATTTCTGTACAGTGCAAAGACTTTTTATGTAAAGGTTTTAAAGTTCAGTTACATTTATCCTGAATATTCACTGCGCTGGCATTTGACTTTATGCGGTTTGCTGTAAAAGAAAGCAAAATAATTATTCCTGTTGTTGTGCGGATACATTGTCATTGTTATGTCAAACTGTTAAGCCATATTTAGAACTAACATTTAGCTTTGCCATTATTCCATTAAAGGTGTCAGAAAAACCATCCAAATTACTTATAAGCATTCACATATATATGTCTGCATCATTAAAGCGGATCTCCATTGAAAAATTGCTTTGTTTGTACAGGTTTTGGACTGGTTATCAAAAATGCTTGGGACCTGGGCTCTTCCAGATAAGGTGTCTCTCCATAATTTTGATCTCCATACCTTAAGGAGCACATTTATTAAAGTACGACAGGTACGAAATACAAAAAATTCGTATTTGGTCGTATTGTGTGTATTTTCTGCAACATTTTCATATCTTTGCGTGACTTTTTTGTACGCGACTTTTTTTTCTGATTTTTCGTAAGCATTTTTGTGATATTTGCGATCATCAGAAATTATCGTATCTAATCCGAATTTTTCCCATTTCGGTATTCAAACTCGTACTTTCATGAATGTGCCCCTATGTCTACTAAAAAATTATTTAAACAAATTAATTAAACCCAATTGGATTATTCTGTACAAGGTACTGTTTTTATTACAAAGAAAAAGTAAAAATGTGAATTATTTGATCAAAATGGAGTCTATGGAATTTGTAATTCAGAGCTTTCTGAATAACAGGTTTTCGGATAACAGATTCCATACCCTGCATAATGAAAGAAAATATCATTCTAAGCCATTTTCCAGATGCTATTAAAAGCAGTATCTGTCTGGCTGAATATATTCTCTGTAATAATGGTTCTTCACCAACCTGTACATGGGTTGTAGGGAAGCTTTGCATCTTTAGAAGTGAGAACAGACACATGGGAAATATAATGCTGTAAAACAGATATGCTGATGATTTGCTTTTTATTTGGAAGGGTGACCAACAGCAATATGTTGAATTTATGTAGATTTTAAAAGATGGAGACGGGAAGTTTAAATATGAATTTATTTATGAGGAAAATATATATATAAATACTGAGAAAGTTACTGCTCCTACATGAAGTTGAGATGAAAGTACATTTTGCTGAGAAAAAAGCTAAATGGGTTTTTAGCTTACATGCTTGACAGTCGGGAGTCTTTGATATTAACAATTCATTGGTTAGATTTCTATTAATATATAGTGGGTCTATATTTAGCATATACCTATACATATCATATCCTGGGAATTAACCAGTTATGTTTTTATCATGTGAGTCTGTCCAAGTGCATTTTACAGGTCTCCTGGGAGTTTATGAAATCACAGAAGTTCCTTGTTACATGATTACCGTATATGTAAATTATATGTTATTTGATTGAGTACTGGATGTACTAAACACATATAGCATTAGTATGTTTTTATTGTTCTGGGCTTTCTATGTATATGCAGTGTGCAAAGGGATATAAAAAAGTTTTGATATATTTCTCTATATCATGAATTTCTCTAAATTGTACATTATTTAGCAATGTAGAATGTTACAGAGAATCTTGTTACAGAAGTGCAATTACACACGAAAAAAATATCAGGCACATTTAAAAAGTTTAGGTTCTTCTTTAAAAAAAAAAAATAAATAAAAATAAAAGTACATAATTCTCCTAGTGAAATGCCCCTTGTGTGAACGAAAACTAAATGTTCCAAAATCTAGTGCAAAACTTCCCTGGTAAGGTGGACATGATATGCATTTAAACTATATATTGCAATAATATAAAAAAAACAAAACTATTTTTCAAAACAATTTCAACACTGTTTCACAGAGCAACAGTGAACACACCTATAACACACGTATAATAGAAATCTATTTCAGGAAGTAGAGCAGTACTAACTTCTTCAGTTTTTTTTGAACTAATAAAGAACACTTACGGAAAATGAGCTTGCGCTTCTTTTGTTCGGAGTGTAAGTAGCTGCTGAGATAGAAAATTATTGGCAGAAAAAGAATAAATGCAGAAACTGCAATAACTGGAACAGTGTCAGTGCAAGGTACTGTGCAGTTGAAGGTTTTGCTCCAAAGAATGCGGGTGCTGTTCATCTAAAAAGACAAAAATACAAGGGATATTGATAATCCAATTGAAAAAATAGGGAATAATAAAATTAGAGCTTTAATCAGTTCAATTTTTCAGTATATTATGTTTGGAAACATATAATAGCAAGATTCTTGAAAACTGTGCCTATGTATGTGTACAGTGCCGCCTTTTCTTGTTGTTTTATGTATGTGTACAGGATAACCCCTTTATCCAGAACGTCCCAAATGACAGGAAGGCCATCTCCCATAGACTCTATTATAATCAAATAATTCGAATTTCTAAAAATGATTTCCTTTTTCTCTGTAATAAAGCAGTACCTTGCAAGATATAAGTAATCCTTATTTGAGGCAAAACAACCCTATTGGGTTTGTTTAATGTTTATATAAAAAAAAATTAGTGGATTTAATGGGGAACTATCATGAAATTTAAATGCAGAGCATAAAAAGCTTATGTGAAAACAAATATTTTTTGTAAACATGATTTTTTTTTTTTTAAATTTGGTATCATTGTGACGATAATAAATGAGGTTTACTGAATCCACAGCTTTCTGCAACTTTCCTTAGTAACTACTGGCTGGCTGCCAAAATATTGTCACCAACTCCACCAATAGTAAGAGCACTTGTACTGACAAATCAACTCTCCTTTTTTATCCACTGCTTGCAGCGTTTCCTTGTGAAGTCATCATTCAGTTCTGTATGTTTAATAGGCACAATTGTTGGCGACAATTTTGGTATCCAGCCAGTAGTTAGTAAGAAAAGTTGCAGAAAGCTTTGGATGCAGTGAACTTCATCTATTAACTTCACAATGGTAGTTTAAAAAAAAAAAAAAAAAAAATCATATATAAGAAAATATTTGTTTTGACAAACTTTCTATGGTTTGCATTGAAATTTCATGATAGTTCCCCTTTAAGGTATGGAGATCCAAATTATGAAAAGTTCCCCTATATGGAAAACCCCAAGTCCTGAGCATTCTGGATAACAGGTCCCATACCTGTACTAATACACATGCACACTATGTGGGATCACAATGTATATGTATAAGTGATGTTTCACTGTACTAGCCAGCATGTAGGAAGTAAGTGCCTAGAATCACTGAGGGGATGGGTTCCTAACAACTTGTCACCCCTATGTGATTTTAGCTTTCCTTTTCTTTTAAAACTACCATACAATAATCCTTGAAATTAACTTTTAGTATGTGTAGACTGATATTCTAAGACAATATGAAATATACAATTTCTTCTTTGTTTTTTAATGGTTACTTATGTAGCTGTTTTTGTAGCTAACTGGTTCTGGGTCTAATGTACCCTAGTAACTAGGCATTGATCTGAATGAAATACTGGAAGATGAATAGGATAGGACCTAAGAAGATGTAATAAAAATGAAAATAACAGTTACATTGTAGCCTCACAGAGCAATAATTTCTTGCCTCTTGGTCTCATTATTTTGTATATATATATTGTTATTACAGGCATGCCAATACTTACTGCATCTTCCAAGTCAATGCACAAAGCCTTTTCCTTTTCTAGTTTGCTGTAAAGATCATTAAGTTCTCTGTAATTCTTACTGCAATTTCTGCAAATGCTAGAAAAGTTGCCTTGCTGTGATACAACTGTTGGCTCCTAAAAACAGTTATTAAAAAAAAAGAGAAAATAAAGTAAATACTCTATACAGCAAATAAATTTAAGAAAAGCAAATACATAACAAATAAGTTATGCTTATTTAAATATTTTCTACAAAGAGTAGACCGGCTCATATGAAGGTGGTATTTTTGGCAAAGCTGGGTAAACTTCCATACTTAATAATGTGTAATTTTCTAAAATGATGTTAAACAACTTAGTCCTGATCTTCAGTTTAATTTTGCCTATGTACTAAACACTATGGCCATCAGGCTAACAGGCATATTCATCTGTGTGAAAACAGTCCCACAGTCCCCCAGAGAATTCCTCAGCTCTCGATTTACTGGTGTAGACTTTTTATTTTATTTTTACCCTTTAAATTGCCCCTAAAAACCCCATACAAGCTGTGAAATGCCCCTGAACTATTTTTTTCATAAATATGACAAAGTGTGTTAGAGCCGTAGGCAAACAGCACTGTTTTCTACAGTGGTGTTTTTAATTGCCCATAGCAGTAATCACTGACAGGAATGGTAACAACCTGTCTGTACACAAATAGCCTAGATTTTGGCCCAAAAAATATCATTTTCAGGCCAAAATCCACTGTGTGCACTGACAGCTGGATGCCATTCATGTCAGTTCTTACTGCCATGGGGCAGATTAGAGTGCACTGGCATTATGCTGCTGGCAGAGAAAACGCAGGTGTGACTTTAGCCTTAGACAATAATGTACAATGTCATGTGATCCCATAAGATATTAATCAACAATGGAAAAAAAAAAAAAAAATCAGTCTGCCACTGCCAACATTTTCCATGTATTTCAAGGTCTTATTCCGCTGACCAGTCATACACATGACCAAACTGTCTACAAAGCTATTCGTTCACAACTGACTATGTGCGCACCATCAATTTTTTTAATGACTATTGACACAGTCTCGAAGAATAGATACCATACTAAAGATTATCTTTGTTTTCTTTTTGTCTAACATGGTTCACAAACATTTCTGCATTAGCATTCTGTTGGGATTTTAAAAAGATCTTTTATTACCTTCCTGCTCAAATTAAAACAAGTTCCTAGACTGAGAAACATTTCCATGAATTCACTTGTGGTATTCAGCAAGCTTTGGCTTTGATTCTGTAAGCACTCTGGGGTAGAACAGGAGAAAAAAGCAACATTATTATTATAGATACACCGCAAAACAACATAATTTATGAGATCTGCACATAAACCTTTGAAACCTACTATTTTCAGTTCCACCAACAGGAAGGAAAAGAAAGCAAACAAACATTTACACACATGTAGATAAAAGCCTACCACTTAAGAAAGTAATGTAAAAATAACATTATATATATGTATAATGTACCTGTTGTAAAATATAGGAATATCACTGATAAGTTCCATGGCCATATAAAAGCACAAGGCCGAAATGAAACACACAAGTTTCAGTGAGTCATGTGACAAACCTGAATAAAATCATATTCTATGCAGATATTAGGCCTTTAGCAGGATTGTGTAATAGCAGAGAATAAAGTTATTATATACATTAACAAATAATGAGCGAGATTTAATTCAGGGAGAACAAGGTCTATCACAAGAAAACTAATTGATGAGATACAAACTAATTAAAACATTGCACAGTTTATCATGTGAAAAACTCTACTGAAGTCTATGGGAAAAAAACTGCAACTAAATTGAGAAATGTTTTTCTTCTCAAACTGAATCTCATCTATAAGTTCATATGATAAACCATGAGTACTTTTTCTCACTGAATAGAATCTGGCCCTGCGCTTTTTACATGCCTTCTAAAAATCCTTACTTAAAGTAAGGTTTCATTTGGGGTGACTAGTGACTAAACTAGTGTATATCAGTGTCTTATCAACTTGTGAAAATTACTCTATATTAGACTTGAAAAGAGTCAGTCTGGGAACATGCTCAGTAGCGGGCTAAAGATGCTGTTACTTAGAAATGCCAGCAACTAATGAATAATCAAAAAGGGAAATAAGTTTTAAGGCAAAGTACTAAATTTAACTTTTATTACTAAATCAATATAGTTAAAATCACACACTCCACATGAGACCCGAATTGATTGTCCATAAATAAGTTGATTAAAATCACACTTAATTAAATAAATTCCGGATGCTACTCATTCTCAAATCATTACCATATTTAAAGTAATTTAACAAAGAGCATAGCCCAGTATAGAATGCACAGGAGCCAATTTAATTTAGCCGGACACTATGTGGTCAGACCCAGCAATGGCTCACGATAGCCACCCCTTTACTTGTAAGCGGCATTGGCCGCACTCTCTACGATTGTTTTGATTTTGTGGGCATGCGACTCTTGATAGCTGCGGGTTGTGGCACTAGTGTGGCTCTTGATAGCCACTCCATTTTAAACTTGTGTACTGCCTTGAGAACTGACTGGGAAAGAACACAATAACGGTGGAGCTGCTATCTTGCTAACTTCCCACTGTTCTGCTGATCGCAGAACACTCCAAGCGCAGCAGTAAAGTGTGACTGAAGTTTATCAGAGCACAAGTCACATGGCTGTGGCACCCTGGGAAATGGAAAATTTGGCTAGTCTCATGTGAAATTTCAAAATTAAATATATAAAATTCTGTTTGCACTTTAAAAAACAGATTTCAATGCAGGATCCCGCTGGAGAAGCTCTATTAACTAATTCTTAAATGGGCAGCACATCCCTTTGTTCATAATGAGTTTAGTGAATGGGTCTTGTGCCAAACACAAATTTTGCTTCTTGTTTTAATCATGAAAATCTATGATTTTTGTTACTTCTTAAGCTAAACAAAGGAAACAGGGAAACTGAAGCCTCTCCATGATTGGTCCTTGTGAGGTTGATTATTAGAATCCCAGTGCACAAATGCCCCTGCATAATAAACGCCTGCTAATAAAACAATCACAATAGAGGGAGAAATTAGGGAGATGTATACTGGTATTCTACATGCATACTTCACAATACAATAGGCATAAAGTATGTTTAGCATAAGGAGTGTCAGTTGAATTTACGTTGAGCAAGAGACATAATGCCATTTTAACAAATTATTACGGTATATACAACACTTGTATTTTTTATTTCTTTGTACTTAAAATCAGTATATCAGCATTGTATACCTACGTGAACACTTTGATTCTTCCCATGTCTGCTCAAAAAAGTCATTCAGAATCACAATTACTTGAACTCTGTCAGACTGCAGGAGACTGGCAGCACAGCTGACTGTACCATTCTGCAGGAGAGATAAATTAAATGTGTAATGTATAAGTAAAGATAAGGGTTAATATCACTAAACATTTCAATGTTTTTTATTCACATTGCAGCTTTTGTAAGGCTGCATACTAAAAATCCCTGAAACCTACAAGTTTGCAAAACCGCTTAAAGACCTCCATGTTATTGTACAGTACTAAAGAAAATGTCAT
This sequence comes from Xenopus tropicalis, assembly GCF_000004195.4. Taxonomy (NCBI): domain Eukaryota; kingdom Metazoa; phylum Chordata; class Amphibia; order Anura; family Pipidae; genus Xenopus; species Xenopus tropicalis. The sequence continues at coordinate 78,590,918 of NC_030681.2, read as the reverse complement.
GCTGTTTCTCCTGTAAATGCATACCCTCAACTACATACTAATTTACATAACAGCATTAATTGTGTGTAGCAACCTGTACAAATGTCCATCAACAGGAGTAAACTTCTCTAAATGCAGATGATATTTTTCAGATGGGGAAGTCTCAAATTATGAGTTATTCCAGTTTCTGCTTTTTAATAAGAGGAAATGCACCACTACTTGATATTTGTATATTTCTAGATGTATAAGTAAGAGAGGCATGACTTACTGGAAGAAGTGGAAAAAAATTCTTGTTATGGTATTGCATATCCTTATTTTTTTAACAAATAGTGCAGAGCAATAGGCACAAAACTGCAACTTCCCGTCATTCTACAATGGAATCCTGCCCATAAGCTAGGAAACACTCATGCAGAAGGGGAGTTATATCAATTGTGTTTTAATAATGGTGATCAAAATGCCAGATCTAACATTACCAGAGGAAAATAAATTTGGAGATAAGCTGAGGAAAAACAATATACTGTATAAAATGTATATACTGTGTAATTGTTTACAGTGACAACAGAGAAAAAGCTTACACCCTTTTGTAACTTTTCACAAATATACTCTGGCACAGCTATGCTAATTCTATTTAGCCAAAGGTCTAGGGCAGGGATCCCCAACCTTATTTTACTTGTGAGCCACACTCAGATGTAAAAAGTGTTGGTGAGCCACAAAAGCATAAAAAAAGTTCTTTGGGGATTCTAAATAAGGACTATGATTGGCTACTTGGTAGCCCCATGTGGATTGATAACATGCAGGAGGCTCTGCTCGGAGTAAACCTGTGTCTCTGTGATTCCAAAATTTGCCTCCAAGCCAGATATTTAAAAATGAGCACCTACTTTGAAGACGCTGGGAGCAACATCAAAGGAGGTGAAGAGCAACATGTTGCTCATGAGTCACTGGTTGGGGATCACTGGTCTAGGGTAAAGAAGGAGCAGAGTAGTTAAAGAGATGATTTTAACCTTCATCTAGTATCAGGTTACTAACTAAGCCATTCCATGCCTTCAAAGGGATTTACTGAGTTGGCCTGCACTCTTGCTTTATTTTATAGATTGTCAGAATACTAGCCATGCTGCAATCTTTGAGATAAGGATGTTTACTTAAGTATATTTTATTTGCCAGCCTCATGCTGCCAGGTCATATTAGCAGTACTCTACTTAGGGCTCTGCACACGGGGAGATTAGTCGCCCGCTAATCAAGGCAACTTTCGGGGAAATCGCGGCGCCGCGTATGCCATCCCCACTGGCGATTTACATTTTCGCCGGTGGGATGGCATTTCAGGGAGATTAGTCGCCTGCCACAAGGGAGATTTGTTGGGGGCGACTAATCTCCCCGTGTCCAGAGCCCTTAAGGCTATTGCCACACAAGGCAGATTCTCAGCCTGTGCATAAGCACAGGGCAGAGACTATGCTTCTTGGTGCAGACAAGGTAACAGGCTGGTGCCAGCATAGCTTATTGCCCCATGTATGGCCTGCGTGGCCAATATCTGGATGGAAATGTCGATCGGGCAGATTTAAAAATGCCATTGGGGCGAGGAGCTCCTTGTTCATTGATTTGGTCCTCGCCCAGATGGCCTGAATCCCATCAACGTGATTCCAATCATTTGGCCGAGGGCCAAGGTGGGCATATCTGGCAAAGATCGTTCAGTGTATGGCCAGCGTTACATTAATTAGCCCCAGGCATACCACCATTATATCTTTGCATTTTTGTCTGTTCTACAAGTAGTTAGATGTCACTTGAAATATTTGACTTAACACAAATTGTGCAATTAAGGCAAACACACTGGTCACAGCCTCAAATTTGTACCGGAGGTGGACTTTGGCCTTTCAGCTTTGTCATTATGGGATATCTCTCATGCAGTGACTCAAAATGCAAGTACAGGTATGGGACCTATTATCCAGCATGCTTGGGACCTGGGGTTTTCGGGATAAGGGACCTTTCCGTAATTTGGATCTCCATAACTTAAGTCTGTTAAAAATCATTTAAATATTGAATAAACCCAGTAGGCTTGTTTTGCCTCCAATAAGGATTAACTATATCTTAGTTGGGATCAAGTACTGTACAGGGAAAAAGAAAATCATTTTTAAAAATTAGAATTATTTGCTTATAATGGAGTCTTTGGGAGATGGCCTTTCCGTAATTTGGAACTTTCTGGATAACGGGTTTCCGGATACGGGATCCCATACCTGTACAAGGCCTCCCAAATATTGTTTTTGGTTGAGAATGACTGAACTGTGGATGATCTAGCCACTGGAGAAGAGGCTGAAATAAACAAGACCCATGTGCTGATTCATGTGACACATTTCCCATGAAAAATAGGAGTGGCATAAAGATATGCCAAAAAGCAGACTAATAGGATCCACCAACATAACTACTACTGCTAAGTGGCCATGGACTTTTTTCAATTTTCATCACATTATAACCTTAAAATGTGATTCTTCACACAAGAAACAGTATTTATAATATTTTCCTATGTCCTTTTACAGGGATCTTACAGTAGAATATCAACATGGTGACAGAAGAAATGTGAATTTAAGGATTAGTACTCTAGTAAACACATAAAAGTAAATAAGACTCATAAAAAGTGATCTTATACTCACACCCACCAGCCCCCAATAACTAACCTGCAGAGGAGCCTCAATGCTTTGCATGGTTGTTTGAAGTTGCACATATTCAGTGTAGCAGTGCTGGCAGAGTCGGACTGGCCTGGCATTATACACCAGGCAACTGCTCAGGCTAGCACTATGGTTGGCAAATTCAGCCAGAAGGCGAAGGCAGATATCGGAGTCCTTGGAAAGTCCTGGAGCTAAGGAGTAAGAAGGCAGCAAGGAAAGAGATAGTTCTTCTGCCCACATGTACTGGGGCAACAGATCAGAATGTATAACCCCATCTTGTGCCAGCCAGCCTGTGCCCAAACACATACCACACAGCAGCAAGTTCCCTAGCAGTGAGAAGCCTCGGGAAAGCATGATAAGGCTGGCCTGCTACTGTTATTATTATTATGGAAAAGCAAAAAAATATAGGCAGGGCCTAATTGGGTAGCACACCCACTGCCGATAAGCAAATATCAGGACATGCTACACAAATAAATTCTGAATTATTAAGCAGCTGCCCTTATCCCGATTTAGTTCTATAAAAAGTATTTCCACCGATGGAACTGATATTAACACAAAATGCCACCACTACAAGGCTGGACTGGCACTTCCGCCACACAATTTAGCAGACAAACCAGGAAGGGCTGAAAACCAACACCGATCGCGACCGAGCCTAATCACAAGTGCATCATTCCCCATGAGCAGGCGGAGCTGCGCCAGTACTTCCGCACACACAGCTGAATGGGCGGGGCAAGTGTTGCAAAATGATTAACCCCTTTGCTGCCCATAGACAACGCAGGCGAAGGGTTTTCTATGTTTTTGAACCCAATAGGAAGCGTCTTTCAGGACAGAAATCGTTGTTTAGTATGTTAGCTACACAAAGCAGTGGTCACTCTGTTTTCATGTTAAACTGATAAGTGTTTGAAGCAAAATGTATATGGAATACCTAAATGTATAGCTTGCTTTAGAAGGAACATTGCTCAGCAAAGTGCCCTTTTTTCTCAATTCAAAGCAAGAGTTTTTAACCAAATGAGCGGACCCTCTCCCTAAGGCGGATGGGCATAGGCGCCACCAAGCACTGTATGAACGAGCCAATGTGGTCCCTGATGGTGGTACCTGTCCGATTGAGATTTGCCCAATTTTAGGCCAGATGTTGGTCAGGTAGGCCTATTGGGGTGACCCTTCATGGACAGATAAGATGCAGAATTGGTCTGAAGGACCCAAATCAGCAGCTGAAATCTGCCTGTGTATGGCCACCTTAACTTAAGCAACTGCCCCCTAACCAAACTAGTGATAAGTGAATTTTTCCGAGGTTGGGTGCGCTGTTCTCTTCCCCCTAAGCAGGTCAGACTGGGGAAGTGCTCTCCTCCTCTGCTCAAAACAATTCCCTTTCTTGGAACCAGAGGCACCCGCGATAGTAGCATATGGAGTCCTACAATCAGGGTCGGACTGGGGGATGAAGGTGCATTTCAGGGGCCCAGCACCCCCCAAGGTGCCCCCGCCGGCCGTGTCCCCTGTAGTGGCCCTGCCGTGCCCCCTAACCACCCCCAACAGGGGCACTGCCCAGCGTCCTCCCCTGATTGTGCGTAAGTGAAATGCGTCAAGGGAGGGACACCTGCGGGCAGTGGAGCACCAACAGGAGTCGGGTCTGGGCCGTCAGAGCCCACCGGGTTTTTTCCCAGTGTCCTGGTGGCCCAGGCCGACCCTGAGTACACACACACACAATAGTGCAAGGAGCATATTTGGGCATTGCTATATTTTATAACTGCCATTAATATATGCACAACTTTGGATCCATTTTAGCATGCCACACGTGTGTAAAAGCACATATTTCCGAAGGGGAAATAAGACACACTGGCAATTATGCTGGAATTCGGGGAGAAAATGCTGTATTATTGGAAACCATTGCGATTTGTACCTGAAAAGTGCTCTTCCTTTCTTTCTAATGAATTTTAAAATGTTGTGAATGTAATGTATTCCTGCTAATCTTGTTTAGGAGAAATAGCCCTGTCTGATATATGAAATATTAATCTATATTAAAAAAGATATCTGAGCTATATTTCCCATCACTTTGTAACCCTGTTGACTGCCGCCCCAGGGGCCCCACAGCTGCCGGCCCCGTATTCCACAGGGGGCCGCACCCCCTGACCCACCCAACATGGGCCCCAGCCACTGCCTGACATCGTCCCTTTAGGTAAATGAAACGTGTCAGGGGAGGGACACCTTCGGGTGGGGGAGCACAGACGGGTCGGATCCGACCCTGCTTTTACCCTCATAAATGACGCATAAGTGTAATTCACTTTAGTTAGAGGCAGTAATAGTGCAAGATGTGCAACCCCCCACCCCCACCCCACTCACTTTTTCACCACCTTGGAATACAAGAACTCTTCCAGCAGAGTCTACTAGATAGAAATGCAGAGTAGCACACTGGGGTTCATAGGCACCATCTTCTGGGTCTTTGGATCCTCTTTTTTCCCTTCACCGACAGATGGAGCCTTCTGGCACAAGTGCAGTTGGAGCTAATCCAGCTAATACTATTTTGCATATTCTATTGTGCAATGTTTAACAAAAATTGATACTAAAGAAATCTTTGTACTGCTTTCATGTGAATAGTGTCTGACTGATTCTGAAGAAAACATATCCCCCACAAAAACACACATACATGTAACCCCTATTTGGCTATGAAATAGTTAAATCCCAGGCTAGTATGGTTTAGAGCATGGGCTACATGCGACTCTCGTAAACAGGATGGGCCTTCGCTATGTGGAAGAGACCATGCGAGCAAGGGTGTAGTGGAACTACAACTCACTATAGTTGTGTACTGCAGAATTATTAAAGATGGATGCCAGAAAGGTTCTTGCAGTTGAACTATAGCACAATGTATTGTCAGAGATAAATGATGAAGCAGGGTTATACTCATAAATTCAGTTACAGATGTTAAACGATAGTTGTACTCTGAGGATAACAAGAGAGGATGCACACTGGTTTATCCCACCTCTTTTTGGGAGTCTGGGCAGGGTAAATGCGCCTTGTCAGCTTGGCAACCCCTTTGGAAGCAGTCAGGATAGATACCTCAGTCCTCAGGTTGATAACCCCTAGCTTGAGAGTCCTCCGTGTGAGTAGGGATCAGGGTTTATTCTAACCTGTCTCCTATCTCTACTCCGTGGCCCTATTGCTGAGGCAACATTGCCGGATGGAAGAAATACTTCCTGCTACTTTCCTTGGTGGGGCTGGAAAACTGCCCTTGCTTCCTTCCCTCTCTACCTCACTCTCCTAGAGAGTGCTCGACTTAGAGTAAGTATCTAGCTAATCCTCATTCACGGGGCCCTGTCCCTGACTTCACCAGAGTGGATGGGGTCACTCTGGTGTAAATGGCTTTACTGGGGCCTGTTTATGCTCACAGGCTCAGTGGTCCTTCACCCGAAGAGCAGAAGCAGCCAAAGAGGAAGTCACACCTTCTTGCTAGACACTATATCAGTCTGCAAGGGGCGTGAACAACCCTAATAACCAATAAGGTATAATGCATAGTGCAAACTAGATACATGGGACTCTGCCCAGTAACAGTAGTAGGAAGAAGTTGTAGGGAATTAAAGCCATAGGAGTGCTAAACCCTATGGGTCCATACTAGAGATGTAGCGAACTGTTCGCCGGCGAACTAATTCGCGCGAACATCGGGTGTTCGCAAGTCCGCAAATTCGCGAACTTTTCGTGATGTTCGCAATTTGGGTTCGCCGGCACCGAAAAAATCGCAAAACTTACGATAACGGTACAAATTCTCTGAAAAAATCGCAAAACTTGCGATAACGGTACGAAAAAGTCGCAAAACTTACGATAACGTTACGAATGATCCGAAAAAGTCGCAAAACTTACGATAACGTTACGAATGATCCGAAAAAGTCGCAAAACTTACGATAACGGTACGAATGATCCGAAAAAGTCGCAAAACTTACGATAACGTTACGAATGATCCGAAAAAGTCGCAAAACTTACGATAACGGTACAAATGATCCGAAAAAGTCGCAAAACTTACGATAACGTTACGAAAGCTCCGAAAAAGTTGCAAAACTTACGATAACGTTACGAAAGCTCCGAAAAAGTCGCAAAACTTACGATAACTTTACGAAAGCGCCGGAAAATACGAAAAAGTCGCAAAATTACCGATCATTTCGAAAAACGGCGTGTGTCAATTTTTCAGAGGTTTTTGCCCTTGATCCCCCTCCTGCATGCCACTGTCCAGGTCGTGGCACCCTTTAAACAACTTTAAAATCAGTTTTCTGGCCAGAAATGGCTTTTCTATTTTTTAAAGTTCGCCTTCCCATTGAAGTCTATGGGGTTCGCAAAGTTCGCGAATATTCGCAATTTTCGGCGGAAGTTCGCGAACAGGTTCGCGAACTTTTTTTTTGAGGTTCGCTACATCCCTAGTCCATACATACAGTATGTTTAAAGAAACAAAAGACAAGTAAATGTTATATTTCAGGCAATAGAACAGTAACATTTTGGCTCCCATTGTGACCTTTTATCCAATTACTGCCTGACTATATTACTACTCTTAGACTTTTTTTTAACATCCAAGCATGTGACACCTTGAATTTGTTTTGGTGGGGTGGCGGGGGGCCTCCCTTTGTCAGTAATGAGAATGGGAAGAAAAAGGAGAAAGGAATCTAAAACAAAGAGGAGAGAAGGAGACAGCGCTCCCCTGTGTACAGAAGATGCAACTACTCAATGCAAGCAGAGAATATGTTATACTCAGCTCTGTGTGCCATTGGCCTAAAAGGCCATGCCACAAGAGAGCACAGAATATATTAGGGAATATCTATGTAAAACCAACCATAAGATTAATTTTAGTGATGACAGAATTTATTCGGCAGGCATGGTTTCGCAATGAAATTCCAAATTTTGTTGCCAAACTGCAGCAAAAATTCAGCACAACAAAAATTGGCAGACATTTGTATGCTAACATCTTCATGTATCCCACAGATACAAATTACAGTCTCCGTTGCCCCAGATTTAAAGATGTTTTTTTCTGGACAAAATTTGTAGACTACATATTTGTATTATGGCAAGGAGAATAGGAAGAAATGTGCCCATACATTAACATAGCACCCAATACTACATAGGACAAGCATACAGAGACAATCAGCTGCAGTAGAAACTTGCTTTTTCCCAGAATTGATGCCATTTCTTTCCCAATCCCAGATCTTACTGTTTCTGGGAATTTATGGCATTTTGATGTAGTCATATTCAAAATTGGGGTTCTTCTGTATCTAGATGTGAAAGTATGGAAGTATGGAGTGGAAAATGGAAAGTTACACATTGAAATATTTGAAGCCATGTTTCCATCCCTAGGTGTTACAAGGGGCTTACCCACAGTCAGTTTATGAGTCAGGAGGATGACAGCTACAGATCGGAGATAGGAGGCTAATAACATGGGAGCCTCAACTAATGTAATCATAGAATCTGGTGAACATTGCGTATCATTGGGGCACCCTGCCAGGTGTCTAGGGAATACACACCACCATTATACCTGGAAATTAAGTGTACATGAGTAGTGAAGGCTTTGTATTGCTAAGCAGTTCTCTATTACTATGGAATTGCACAATTTGATTCATTATATGGGTGGGCCAAGGATTTTGGTTTTGGTGGGAAACAGACAACAGATTGATGCTCAGTATCATAGAAAACCCCTATGCACTTGTTTAACCTTTACCACAATATACTGTTGAATCGGTATTCATTGGTCCGATGGGCACGTTTGTAAAGATTGGCAGGCGTGTGATTATAGTATAAACAAATGGCAGAAGTAAACCAAGCACCTTGGAAAACCTCTAAGCCCATGTTTTCTTGCATATAATTGTTGGCTATGGGATGCTGAAGTCAAATAGTCTCTGACTTTTTCATGTATGGGAGGCCAGTCCTGGACAAGGTTTTTTTGTGTTCAGTATTTGTATTTGTAGGTAGTCTATTTCCCAATAATAATGTACATACATTGGCCAGATTCTCAATTGCTAATTATTAATTATGAAATGGACAGGTCCTTCCTGTAAGCTGTAAGAAATGCCAGATGGCTTGAATACATTAAAGGACATGTAAACCCCACACACAAAAATTTAATCAGTGAACAGTCGCTTTGAAATCTTTCAATACCTGCCACTCTGGTTGTCCAGAGGGTAATAGTAAGGCTGCAGCATCCCCTTAATCACTTAGATTTGCTTCTCCTCCTGTAACCCACTCGCCCCCCTCTCTCGGGAATTTGCTCTGGCTGTTGGTTTGTGGGCATGCTCAGTTGTTCTAAGCTCAGATTACCAAACACACCCTCCAGTCTAGCAGCCAGTGAAGAGATGGCATTGCTGGTTCCCATAGAAACTCAGCTCTAGCTGTCTGCTTCAATTTTTTTCTCTTTTCTCTCCTGAGCTCAGCTCAAACAAAGCAGAACTTTTATCAGTTCTGCCTGTGTAAGCCTGCATTCTTGATGAAACGTATGCGGAATAAGGGTCTGTGTGTGTGTATGCTGTTTGCAGATTTAAATGTAACTGATTATGTATCAGAATAAAAATGGCCACCGGATGAAAGCTGCTATTTTCTTTAGGAAAATGTGATTGTTCTGGCAAACGGAGGGGATATATGCAGTACAAATGATGCCATTTGGGTGGGGGAGACATGCCCAACTGATATACATTATAGGCAAATGTAGGCTTTACATGTCCTTTAAGGGTCAATTTCAGCTTTTTTAACAAAACTGTAATAACACATAAATCAAGACCCCAAAACCCCCAGAAATATGTTCAAATGTTAAATAACCTGCCAAATTTAGTTAAATGGGAGTGGTATTTATGGGGTGTGGTTGCAAAAATGGGCTGGCCAAAATATTTGCAGCACTGCGTGCACCATTTCTTTTTGTCCCTCTTTCCATTTTCAAAATGTTGGGAAGTATGCCCGACTGATAGAAAACACAAAATGCAATAATGCGGTGACAAACATTTTTACATGATTACGTGCTTTTATTGACATGTTTACGACAATAACAATGCTTTCCTATCTAAGGGTATTTTTTGGGCATTTCATAAGCTGCAATTTTAAGCAGACAACAAAACATAGCATACTATGTGGTTGCTGTGTAGAGTGTGGTTCAACATATATCACTGTGTCCAGTAAACAGTCTCATCCTTACAAGTGTATTCCCAGCAGAATAGAGATGCGCACTGAACACAGAAAAACAAGTCAAGATCATTTTTTCTTCTTTTTGGCATTTATATATTTTCCTGTGGCTCTCCAAACAGACTTAACACTAGTGGAACATACTACACTACAATAGAACATATTAAGCCTTAAGTACAATGCCCCATGTAGTGGGCAAAGTGCAGAAAAATGTCATATTTGTACTTTTTTGCACATTGCCCACTGCAGATAGTCTCAGGGCTCTGTGGTCCATTTTGAAGCACAGAGACCTGCAGACTATGTTATGAATCAAGTGGTGCCTGCATTAGTCTTGTGATGGTTCCATTGGGTATGCAAACTGTTGATGCTAAACCTCATCTCACAGAGTCACTGATCTAACTTCAGATACAGAAAAAAAGAATAAGGGGGTTAAAAATGGCCTCAACTCTGAGCTAAGGGCACTGCATACCCCTTAATCCAGCCTTTTTAAGAATTATGACTCTTCTAATCCTTGTAAACAGATCACATGTGTGTCCTAACTTTTAGCTCTCAGTTTAATCACATAAGGAAAGTTGAGGCTAGTTACCTCCCTATTTTGCATACAGATCCAATCATTTTATAATATGGGTGGAAGTTATTGGTCATTGGGATTCCACACTGCATGTGGTAAGCTTTACATTTTGGGGAGATTTATGGGATTTATAAAATGGTGATAAATATGCATTTAAAAATCCTGTAGGAATGAACCAAAAGTGTGTGGGTTTTTCTGTATTAAGTTCTAATCTCACACTTTGATAAATCTGCCCCTTAATTTTAATTTTTTTTTTTTTTTAATGTATCTTAACAATTCAACTAGATCAATCTCTCTCAACAAGTACGATGTTACTTACAATATTCTCCTCCGGGTCAGATATCCATGACAACGTATCTGGTCCTGTATGCTCCAGTACAAAGAATGCTTGGAGCTAGTTATAAAGACAAGGAGAAGGTGAGATATAGGAAAACAAAACAGAAGTAAATATTAGTATATTGCTCAAGAAATGTGTAGTATACTCCACATAATATTATTTGTACATCTTACACAACAGGGGGAGCAACTATTCGTTTAAAGAATGTATTAATGCTCTAAATCTCTACAAGCCACAGGATGCCACTTTGCCTGTTTTCTGCAAGTGGCAACTACTAAGTGTGTTTATGAATTATGACTAATAAGGTGGATGAACTTGAGATGCATTGGTTATGTTGTTAAGTGAGTTAATAAACTGGCTATGATTACACTAATTTCATGCTTTGCTAAGTTAATTTATAATACTTATGTTTGACGGTAATAAAATATTTATGACAATAATTTTAGAGTGCTCTATTTTGGATTCTAATGACTCTTTGCATCCTGGTTTTATTGCCAGAACACAAATGTAGCCTCCCACCCAAGTATTGTCACTGATGTCTGACGTGTTACTGTGGGGCCTACCTATAACACTACAATTCATGTCTTTCTCCTGTCACTCTCTAATATATTCAAATATGTATATATACATATTTATATTGTGTTTGTGTGTATATATATATATATATATATATATATATATATATAAAACTATTAGCCAATCTTAAATAAAATGAATTGATTTAATGAACATTTACTTTGGTTACCTGCAAAGCAATGCATTATAAATTCCATTGGTTGTAAGATTTATTGCCATGGATGTGAGAAAGTATCTATGGCACATTACCAGGGGTGGCAATAAGCTGCCTTTGGTGACTGTAAAAGAGCATAAATGCACTCTATACACTAACAAAGTAGACAACCAAAATCATTAATCAAATAATTGGTGCAAATCTTTGCACCTCTAGCATCTAATTGCCATGGGCAGTATTAAGCTTATATTCCGAGATCGACTTTTGCATTGCAAATTGCACAATTTTTTTTGCACTTTTGCACTCCTTTAGCATTTGAGTCCTGAAATCTTTATCTTTTTATTTAATTCAGTTATTAAAGTGGCTTCTGATGAAACATTTCATTATTTTAATAAAGCAAAATAGAACAAAAAGGACTCACCCTATAATCATGCAAAATTATTAAACAGCCTGGACAAATACAATTTATTATGGACATTTAAAAAAAGGGGGGGGGGTGAATCTGGGGGCAGTATAATTGTACATTATTAACAAACATAGGGGTGGGTACAAAGAAAATAAATTATAGAAGTTTAAATCAACTTCTTACCATCTGTGTCCTCCACTTGACTAGTAGGTCTCTTTCTTTTCTTCTCATCCTTTTCCTCATTATCTCTGCTTCTCTGCCTTTTCTGCCTGCTCTATTCATCTGGCTTCTTGATCTCTTCAACTAAAAAATTATTTTTATTTTCTATTTCTTCTTCCTTATTTTGAAGGTGTCTTTTCTTTTCTCACTATTGAGTTTTCCATCTTAGCTCCTTAGGGCTCTGGCACACGGAGAGATTAGTCGCCCGTGACAAATCTCCCTTGTCACGGGCGACTAATCTCCCTGAACTACCATCCCACCGGCGAAAATGTAAGTCGCTGGTGGGATGGCACATGCTGCGCAGGCGATTTCGGCAAACCGCGGGCAACTAATCTCCCCATGTGCCAGAGCTCTTAGGGTCCTAAACTCAGTTAATAAGATCTCTCCTAAAGTCAGATGTTTAAATCTTCTGCTCCAAACTATCCTCTTCTCGAATATCCAATGTATCTTTTAAAAAACACAATGGGGCCGATGCACTAAAGGTCGAAAAACGAGTGCTATTTATAGTATGCGTTAAAAATATTATGACTTCTTATTTTTTGCAAGTTAATGATCGATTCACTAAAAGCAGGCCCGGATTTGTGGAGAGGCCACAAAGGCCCGGGCCTAGGGCGGCAGAAGTTTAGGGGCGGCATGCCGCCCCGCCGCAAGAACATTTTTTAATTTTGCTCCCATACGGAGCAGTCGGGACCTCTCCCCACTGCTCCGTATGGGAGTTAAAAAGAGCGTTCGCGCATGCGCTGGCGCTTTGCGCATGCGCAATGGGGAGCTGGCGCTTTGCGCATGCGCACTGGGGGCGCGTTTGCGCATGCGCACCGGGGGCGCGTTTGCGCATGCGCACTGGGGTGCGCGTTCGCGCATGCGCATGGGGGACTCCCACAGGGGCGGCCTCGGGGCGCACCGAAGAGAAATCCGGCCCTGACTAAAAGGACACTTGTCTGAATTAAGAAGCGATGTTCTTGACGTTATTTATCCGATGATGAGCGATTTTAAGCCATATTTTAACGAATGCGTGATAATTTCCGCCGCGTACGATATTTTTCGTAGCAGTTATGTAGCAGTTACTTTCTGAAAACTACTGTTCTGAAAATTACCATTTCCCAGAAAACACAAGCATGCATCACTCTAGGAAGATCACATACTTGAAAAAATCCGACTGCAAACTCCATCTTGTCACCACAGACAATCACCAGCTGCAATTTTGTTCAGTAACGCCTTCTCCTGGGAGGCGTTAAGTTGCACAGTAATTATCGCCACATTTGACGCATTTAACGCTTCATAAGTGTTTGTGAATTATGCAATAATTACCGCAATAAAATACTTAAAAATAACGCTTTGCGATAATAGGCTAATGCGATATGAGTTATAACGCATGCGAAATTACGTTGATGAATCTGTACTTATCTCATGCTTTTAACGCAAAAAAGAATGCGATAAGCGTTAACGACCTTTAGTGAATCGGCCCCAATGAAACAACTGCATATATTGACATGCATAAATACAAATAGCAGAGTATAATGGAATCAATTAGCTCACACATTTAGGTGGGCTCAAACCTGGGTCTCAAACCCATGTTTGATTAAGAGGCCTTATATAGTTATGTGTAGAAAAACTAACAGGTAGGTGTATGCATATGTATATATGATAAATTTTTGTGTTTGCTTATATAATAAATATTTGTGTATAGAAAGAAAGAGATAGATGGATAGAAAGTAGATTGTTAGATAGATAGAGGATAGATAGATATAGACTGGGACTGAAACTTTGGAATTACAGTGAGATGGTGGAATAAAGAAATGTGTTGTTTTTGCTATGTTGTAGTGGTGGACCATGCATTTCCTGTTTTAAGTGCAGGCTCTGGAATGTATATGTGTGTGTGTATACCCTAAATTGCAATGTGATATAGAAAAAGAAAGATAATTTTACTTTTGGTTAAAAGGACAAAACACACCTGTGAAGTGTGAACCTGTAGCAAATGGCATAATCCACCTGTGTTGAGATTTTTGAACGTGTTCCAAAAGCTTTCTGTTAGTGTTTTATTTAACTAAAGGCTTCTTTGTTTTATATGTATGACTGTATATAATTGGCTTCATTGTGCCTTCCTGATGCTGCATTATGGTATCTAAAGGCAGAGTATAATGTTCTCTTTTACTTTGTGGTCATTTTTCTGAAATCACCAAATCTCTTTTTTACGCTTTCACAATATAATTCCTCATAGTTCACCATTATGTATGTTGTAGTTTGCAATCTCCCATAGTCCCCTCCTCCAGTTTTAGCACAGTCTGCAAGAAAGTAGAACTGTCATCATACTAGAGCAAAATATAATCAACTCCACAGCTTGGTATTCCAAGCTGTATTCTTATGCAAGATGTGATATTAAAAAATTAAAAACTGGCCATTTCATGATGATGCATGACTGAAGACAGACAACCTGTAAAGAGCTGACCTGCTGAGTGTACAAATTAATCAGCTATACAGAGAAATCTTCTGTTTGTCTTTGTTCTATGGCACCCTGCAATGGAGTTTGCCACAAAGATCTGATGAAACATGCAAGTGACTGACTGCACCCTTAGTATGACCAATAGTAGGTCAATACCCTTTACCCCACTACAAGGTTATATATGAATGAAACCTTACCTATAACTCCTATTTGCACTCCTAGATTTACAGCATAAGCAACTTAACCATAATTACAGATGTAAGAAGCATACTTAGTGACGGTTATCCATATCAACTGTACAATAGAACTGTAATTTTTTTGCCTCATCATCATTGCTTTTTCTGGGTCCAGAACTCCCTGCAGCTCTGTGTTCTACCTTGGGTGCAGGGTATCAGTGCAGATATATACCCAGTACCCTGCACTGTTTGTGGCTGTGCACTGTATATACACTATAATGGGGGCTTAAAAAAGAAGGTCTTGTCAATGGAACTTTAAAGGTTAAGCTGCATGGGGTTGTAGAGGGGGCTTATAAGGCAGATAAATACACTCAGTGGGAAAAGGGGCACATCAGCCCTTTTCCATAAGAATAGTTAGTAAAATAGGATGATATTGAGTATTGTTTGCTATAAACAATCCTGTTTCCCTATATTTTTATTTTTGAATGTTGTGAATTGGCATTCTCTACTTACCCAAACTGTGCTCTTTAATGTTACCATCTGTTGATAAAATGATAACGGCATGAGGGCTAATACACACAGGCCCTAAGTTTATGATTTTTAATGTGCCTTAAATGCTTGTGCATAAACACATTTACAATACAAAAAAATACCTTACAAAAGGTAAGTACATTGAGAAATACAAGCTTTTCATGCAAACAAAGAAGAAGCAGGAAGAAGATTGTTCTGTAGTGCTCACTCAGTACCCTGCTAACAGGAGCACTGGCCGGGGTAAGTAAATATTGCCCCCCCCCCCCCCCCAGTGATTTAACATTTCCTTTTCCTGATTACAATCACTGGGGGGGGGGTGCCTAACATTTCGGCACTACCTAGTGATAATACCTTTCCTTCTCCTTTAAGAGTAAGTGACAATACAAAAGCTCAGTTTGCTGCGGCCTGCAAAACAAAACCATGGGTTTGTTGGAAATCATAAAGCAGAAAATGAGGTTCAGCTCTTGTAGAAGCTGATGCTACAGGACTGTTATTAAATTTTGATGCAGAATGCACTGGTTACTGAGCTGCCATGTAATGTAAATCTGCATTAATTAATAATTTATCTTGTACTGTGACCAAGTCTACTCATAATATACAATATATATATATACTGTATATTATGAGTAGACTTGCCACCTTTCTCTTTATATATATCCGGATGGGCCAGGGTGGGTGCAGTGATTCAAAGGGATGCGGTGATAGAAGGGGGCATGCGTGGTCATGTAAGGGGGCTGCACTCTGAACCCACCCAGTGCTGAATTGGGAAACTGTTAGGTACAGAGCTCTGTACTTAAGGGTGCAAAGGCAGCTTTACACCCTGCACTGCACAAAATAAATGACCCCTAATGTGTAGTGTTTCTAGCCTAAGTCTTGTTTTAAGCTTTTATTTTCCTTTAAAGAATAATATCTCATGTACACACTGGTTTTTTTAGTAACATAGGTGCTAAATTTCAGTGCTGTTGCCAGTAGCAATCAGTCAGCAGTTAGCTTTGAACAGTCTACTGCAAGTTAGAAAATAAAAGCAAATATGTGATTAGTTGCAATCAGTAACTGCACTGGTGCAATTTATCCCCCTGTTCCTAAATGTTTACATACACAAAATACATTCATTATATAAATAAAGTATTTGTTATGACTTGTTATTATACCCCCAAATGAATAAACATTTATAGGCACACTTTCATGAGTAAAATTAAAAAACATTAAATATTTATTTGCTTTTGAAAACAGAATACTACAATACACAGTGAGAAGCACTTTCTGCCACTAGAGGTCGACACTTTCATTACAGTGGAAGAAACATAATAAACTTACAATGACAAAGCATAGAACTGTAGTAACAGGAAACAAGTAAGTATTGTGTTCGTTTTTTTTAATTCTCACCTACTACATGTGACCTTATTTATTAAAAGTCTCATTGTCTCTTGCCTCTTTTCAATCTTCTGGATAGTCCCAATATTTTACTCAATACCTATGTTTCTAATTCACAGCCATACTGAGAGAAGAATACTTCTGAGAGTCTTATAAAGGTGGCATAGAGGGACTTGTGTGTTATACTTAATAGCAGTCCCATCATCTGCTGGAAGGCCCAGAGTTTTATATTGCCCCTCGAGAGATATTATATTACAGTTTTTAATATACAGTATATTTTGCACTTATCGCAATGTGATGTAAACGATAAATATTTAATGTAATGTGGTGATGGGATTATTTTATGTTACTTGTAGACATGAAAGCTTTCTATGTTTTTGGGTGCAACATCCTTTGGTTTGTGCATGCACACTTCTTAGAGGGAACATTTGTATCAAATCAGTAGGATAGGGTTTGGTTCTATTGTGACTAGGATCCAAGAATTTTTTTTATCTTATGCGTGTGAGAATATAGTATATTTTTTATGTGCATCCCCTGAGAATTGGGAATTGTGCATCCCCTGAGAATGTTTTGACCCGTTAATGGCTATATGTATGTTTATTGGCCACCCACACATACAGATCAGAATTGCTCATCCACTTACTTGTATTACTGTGCAAATAAACAGAAATCGTAGTCACATGGACAAGTCAGAGTAATTTTTTTATAAATGGCTCACCACAGTAAAAATTCTCCCACTCTCTAATTATTCCTATGGGATTTTTAGAAGTGTGTTTATCAATGGGTAAAAGTTAGAGGTCACCATTTCATAAATACGCTTCTAAAAATCTTATAGGAAGGAATAGAAACTGGGTGAATTTTTATGTGGTGAGCTCTAATCTCAAATTTTTAAATAGTTGATACTTTGGGAGAGTGTAGATCAGGGATCCCCAACCTGTGAGCCACATTCAAATGTAAAAAGACTGGGGAGCAACACAAGCATAAAACTTGTTCCTGGGGTGCCAAATAAGGGCTGTGATTGGCTATTTGGTAGCCCCTATATGGACTGAAAGCCTACAGGATGTTCTGTTTGGCAGTTCATCTGGTTTTTATGCAACAAAAACTTGCCTCCAAGCCAAGAATTCAAGGCCACTGGGAGCAACATTCAAGGTTGGAGAGCAACATGTTGCTCACAAGCCACTGGTAGGGGATCACTGGTGTAGATTAAGGGGCAGGTTTAAAGCCTAATACATAAAACTCCCCCACATTCTATTAATTCATGTGGGATTAAGTCAGAGTATACCAATTGAGAAATACACTTCTAAAAATCCCATAGAACGTGGGTACATTTTTATGTATTAAGCTCTAAATTCACATTTTGATCATTCTGCCCCTAAATGTAGGCTAGAGTATGAAAAAGGAAAGTATACCATAATTTATCTACCCACCTACCACATCCTGTACATAAATCAAACAATTTCTTTCATTAGGAAAGGAATGAAGCTATTTACCAGCATTTTAATAATCTCTGCTTCATCTGTACATTGTAATACTATTTTTTTAATCACAGTCAAAAGATTGACATTGATAGTCTAAAAAAAAGTTATTATTTAAACATATATCCCATCTAGGTCTATTTAAATATCAGAGCTATTATACAAATGCATATAATTTCCATTTTGGACCCCTCTCACCCCAATCTGCAATCAGACACTGATAAAAGACAGCTTCAGTTTGCATCTGATTTTGTTAGAAAGCAATGTTTTCATGTGATTGGCATTCTCTAAGGAGACTAGTTTTTAAATCCCCCCTCCTCCTTAGCGTTCTGTAAAGAGAAATGTTTATGAGTCAATCTTGTATACCTTAAGATACCTAATACCACCGCTGACACCTTTAGCTTCCTATTATTTTCCCAGCAAAAAAAGATATTAATTAAAAGAAATACATGATTAAAAAGTAATGAGTTGAATAAAAAATTAGCTCGGCTTATTTTCTGATTATGTTAATTGTTAAAAACCCTTCAATCACGCAGTTGCAGTCAATGGGATTTAATGTGAAATTAGTGGGCCCTTGATAACTTACAGACCAGAATAATTCTGGTGCTTTAGCCATCAATCCTAATAACAAGTGTGCTAGTGAGAGCTATGATTTGCCTGCGAAGCGCTCTCAGATAAAATACTTTGCCTGCATCTATATTTTCACATAATGGATGCCCTTCTGTGAACTTTACAAAATGCCATATATTTATGCCTTCACAAAAGCGATTTTGGTCATCATTATCGTGTATTAATAGCCTAAAACGTTTATTTTTCTACTTTGGTTTGTTTTCTCCCTTTTTTTTTTCCGTGCAGCAACCTTAACCACAAAGGCAATGGAATGATGCCTTTTATCAGTATTGAAAAGGAATCTTTCTTGCCCCATAAAATGGTTTGCAGGTGCAGTAAAAGAAATAGAATACCATTGTGCAATCTGGTGGATTGTCTTTCCTTTTGACTTGCTGTGGTGTAAGCAAAGACGTTGAAACCTCTCTAATCCTCTTTTGACACTCATCCATAGTGCAAGTGAAGTGATTTTTTTTTTCTAGGAAGAGGTGGTGAGGAATGGGTGGATGGCACAATGTAAAACACTAATTGCCAGCAATGAATACATCTCAGTAACATACAGGTAGAATTATTTCTCTCTGTGGCTGGAATGGAAATATATAAAAAATGTATTTCAAATGAATTTTGATTTTGCATTGTGAAATGATTTAGTCTAAAGAAGTCTGTGTAGTTCAGATTCACATAGTATCTTCATTTGAGTGCATATTTTATCACATAATTGCTCCTGCGAGCCCCTGCCTACTTGAACTACAGGCCAAGTAATACAAGTTGTATTAGAGTTATGCAAAGGTGGTATTTAACTGAATTCATATAATTTAATGTACATATGTCAAGAGAATGTAACATATCTACTTTCTTTATCTCTTTTTTTTTTCTTTCTATCATCCGACTCTTATCTAGCTGTTCTTTCTATCAACTATCAAATGCTTTT
The DNA here is from genome assembly GCF_000004195.4 of Xenopus tropicalis. NCBI lineage: Eukaryota > Metazoa > Chordata > Amphibia > Anura > Pipidae > Xenopus > Xenopus tropicalis. The sequence goes on along the minus strand of NC_030681.2, from coordinate 78,571,355 downwards.
TAAATCTGAGCTATTTCTTTTATATCTATTTATCTCTATCTATCTATCTATCTATCTATCTATCTATCATCTATCTATCTATCTATCTTTCATCTGTCTGTCTTTCTGGCTGGCTGTCAATCTGTCTTTCAGTTTGTCTGACTACCTAGCTAGCTACCACAGATACAATGAAGTCAAGATATTTAATTAGTAGGTTTCGTTCAGAACCGACTAAAACACAAACAAAAAATTTTCCATATTATTTTCCACACCCCTCCAAGTCATTGGCAATTATTTTAGGGCACAATGCACTTACTACACCTTTGTGAGTTTATGGATATTCCGGTCTTATTTGCCACACTTTTTTTTTAAAACTTTGCCTGACCACACCACTTAAGCTGTATTTGATTGTCAGCAAAGTAGCAAAGTTGCAGTCAGTCTGTTTTTATTATCTTACGTTGCACTTTTCTGGAGAAAAATACGTTTTTTTACAATTTTCAAACTATACCCACCAATAAATATGTAATTTACTTAGATCACCAATAAAACACACATTGCTGTGCCTAAAATTAATTCCACGGGTTTTGTCTTCTATTTCCATGGACGTCTGGCTGAAGATCAATCTGATAAATAGCAGTGAATAGGGGCTTGCATTTAGAGGGCTTGTCAGTAACATTTAAAAGCCAATAGAGTTTATAATTCTACTCTATCATTTCTTATTGATTAAAGTAATCAAGATAAAAAGCTAGCCGGGCTGAGAGAAGCTCAGCGTATGATTAAACATAAGAGTCAGTTAATTCTGGAGCAGGGGGAATGGTGGCTGCCCTGAAGGGTTCATTTGCATGAGATGTTGAGCCTTGTAACAAGAGGACAAAAATCACTAATTAGGACTGCAGAGTGTCTCGATCTCTTCAAGCGGCATTTCAAGAATAAGGATGATAGAAAAAAAGTGATGGTCTGGCATTTAGTTTAGTTCATTTCAGCTGTTACAGAGTGACTGCATGGCAATAGCATTTAGGAAGCCAAGTGAACATATTATATTTATGTCTTACAAGCATCTCAGGCACAGCTTTGGAAGAAAGTCTCAGGTACATGAAAACTTTTAATGCATAAAGCTTTGGCTGCATACTAACTTAATGAAAAAGATATATAAATTATTATTATCTATTTACCTTATGGACTTAGAGTCTAAGATCCCTGTCACATTTACACACACTAGTCACATTTAACAGGAGCCATTTAACCTGCCTGTATGTTTTGGAACGTGGGAAGGAACCCCCCCACCCTACTAATATGCTAGCATTTATTACCTTGTGCATAAAACATGACCTCTGCCCACTGTCTATTTGGTAACATTTAAAAATAAATGTTGAATACCACATAAATGCATCCACTGTATAAATGTATCTGTTTCATTTTAGTTTAAGCATAGTGAATATAGGCTGAAAAAAGGGCTAATTTGCACCCAGTACCATTAGTAACCACTGTGTTACTGCACTAAGGTACAGTGGTGCTGGAAAGTTTGTGAATCCCTTAAAATTTTCTATATTTTTATATGAGACCTAAAACATCATCTGATAGATGAAGAAACCTTAGTTAAACAAATGAAACAAAAATTATTATATTTGCCCATATATTTATTGAAAAAAATGGTCCAATTTGCGTGTGGCAAAAGTAAGTGAATAGTGCTCTCAGTATTTGGTGTCACCCCCTTGTGCAGCAATAACAGCAACTATTGATCAGTTCTTTACATTGACTCATGGAAGTTGGTGGGTTTCCTCCCATGAACCGCTCACTTTAGGTCTTTCCACAAAATTTCATTTGGATTAGGGTCAGGACTTCAACTTGGCCATTACAGAACATTCACTTTATTCTTCTTTAACTATTCTTTGGTAGAACTACTTGTGTGTTTAGGATTGGTGTCCTGATGCATGACCCGCTGTCTCTTGAGATTCAGTTCACAGACAGATGTCTTGACATTTTCCTTTAGAATTCTCTGGTATAGTTCAGAATTCATTGTTCCATCAATGATGGCAAGCCGTACAGGCCAGATGCAGCAATACAGGCCCAAACCACAACACTCCCACTACCATGTTTCACACAAGGTTCTTATGCTGGAATGCAGTGTTTTTCTTTCTCCAAATATAATGCTCCTCATTTAAGCCAAAAAGTTCTATTTGTCATATGTGCCTAAAGGTGGCCATACATGCACACATATGATTTTGTTAAGTACGAATATCTGCGCGCAAATGGGGTCCTGTTGATTGGGGGTTTGGGGATTAAGCAGGTTCGAAATTTTTACACCAAAATACAATCCTTTCTGCTCACATACAGAGCAGTGGGGACAGGACGCGCAGAAAACTTCTGAGCGCCCTGTCCCCAGTGGTCCATATGGGAGCAAATACTATGTGCAGCTGGGTGTCATTTTCTCAGTTTCTCACTTGCATATGTGTAAAAAACCTTCAGTGGCGTCATCAGGGCCATCTGCGCATGCACAGCAAACAATCATTGGCTTCTGAGCACCAAATGCAAATGTGAGATGACATCACTTCCGGGCCTAAGTGCCCATGATGACGCCATTTCTGGTGATGTCACTGGTCTTAAGGAAAATTTTTCAACAGTATGTTGCGCACACTGCAGCTGTTCCCGAATCACCAGTGTTCTAGGTTGACAGCTCTGCAATTGTATCTAATGCAATTGTGGCCAATATGTCAAAATTAACGCAGTTGCATTTGAACTTTGATACATGACATACATGTGCACCACCTTCAGACTAGGCAGTAGCTACGCAGTTCCCTCAGCACCCTGCTCTATAGGCATATCATCATTCAATTCAGAACAGGAGGCAGAAGGAATGCAGCAGCTGCAAATGCATTTTGACACAATCGCTTGCGTACTTATATGACCTTTAGGGGCCTATTTATTATTCCATGTAAAATGACATTTGCCGAAAAAATAGTGTTAAAAACTTTGTGTAAAATAAATGGAGATGTTTGCTGTCGAACGCCAGATTTTATACTGTTACTTTACATAAGTTCCAGCGGAAGTAAAAAATTACTTTGTTTTTTATGTGGTGAAGCCTGGCGATGTGTCGCGAATTTTGTTGCCGTTTTTTACACTGAATAATAAATCTGCCCCTTAATGTATAAAAGGCCTGCATAAATGTGTTGCTATATAAGGACAAGAAATAATGTTGGTACTTGTGTGAACCATAAAGTAATGTACAAACATGGATAGAGTGTTAGGTACTGTTCAGAGATATTGTCAAGTATCGACAAGTGAACTGGAGATCTAGATTAGCGGCTCATTTAGCACATAGTTGTGGATTGCAACAAATACATATTTAATGCAGTCATATAATTTAAAAGGTACATGTACTGTGGAATTTTCAGGAATGGCATTCATTACTTGATTTATTTTTGTACTTTGATTGCAATACACTCATGACAAATAACCAAAGCATTCCTTCATGAGAAGGCACTGATTTAATGTGGGTTTTGATAGCGGGGGGGGGGGGGGGGTACTCAATGTGTCTTATGGTTTGAATAATCAGCTTTTACAAGTCAGTAGCTAAGGAATATAGATGTAAGGTGCAGATTAGGTAACATGCATAAGAGGTGAAGAGGTTAAGTAGAAGCCCTGGCTGTGATGTGCAATGCAGAGCAACTATCTGCTTTCTAACCCCTACATCTGGCAATCCCTGAGCTGTTAAGCTATGCCCAGCTAGGAACAAGCTGCCCTGCCCTTTTTACGGGTCACACAGCATCACCATTTAGAAAGATCCAGATGGAACTCACAGGAGCTGTGTAGATCCCTTTCTACTTAAGGCATGCCTGTAAAAAAAGTTTGTATTTAGACAAATAATAAAGCAGATGATCATGAGTACAAACTGTGCAGAGCAAATTAAAACTCACAGAAGTTCAAGTACTATCACGTGGCGCAATTCTGTTTTTATTACATATATGTAATATATATATATATATATATGGAATCACCTAACAGAATCCATAATATTTATATATAATATACAGAAAGTGATTAATGCAAAAGAGCAGGTAGAGAATGTGTGCAAAATGATATGTACAAGGCTGCAATTCTTCTGTATGCACCAGACATGCATAGACTCCTCTTAGACCCTCCACAGAAATTTACAGCATCTGTTAGAACTCTGGGTACAACTGGGGAAATACAGTATGAGCAACATAATATGGTGGTTGGAGACACAGGGATATATAGAGATAAATTATTCCGTAAATTATTAAACAAGCCCCACTATGTATCCAAATTCCATTAATAAACTATTAAGAGTCTACTAACTTTCTAGAAACTCTATTTAGTACACAAAAATGTGAATGGAAACTATATAAATTTTAAGTTAAAGAGAATGCATTTAGGTCACTTGTGTCTAATAGAGGCATCATTTTTAGGCAGCCATTTGATGACTTTTTTGTTGGGAAACACAGTCTCCATTTGAACGGTTATAATTTGGCACCATAAAATGTACGCTGCTTTCGTTGTAGGTGCAAACTAAAAAGTTTGAAATAAAATTTAAAATAGGAAAAAAAAACACATATTTTTTGCTAAGAATGAAGTTGTTTCGGTTCCTTAAACCAATCAGCCCAAAGAACACTTGACATCCCCATTGTTTGCTGGGAATCCTTTTCCACGTTGGGCTGGCTTGGCTCAGAAGCGCAGGGATCAGAGCCTTATTTGGGATAATTGTAGGTGTCAGCGTGTAAATGCTTGCAGACTCTTAAAAAGTCTTGCTGTTTCTTCTTTCTATACCCTGCGGCTATTAAACTGGCTGATCCCTGCACATATAAACAGGAAGGTTTGCTGGGAAATCCTTGCACTTGGATAATGTGCATGTGTAAAATTAAGCAAAGTAATGGGGCGGAATAAGGAGTTTATATTCAGGAGGGTAGCGGCGCTGCCAACTGTGTGTTGCATTGGTCTTCTGTGACGTGCATGTAAAAATCTGAAACTTTAATGTTTATTTTTCACATAGCAATATATTGAACATGTGTTTGTAACTATATTAGTTGGAATGTATATGCAAGCAGCACTGTATATATCTATCTATCTATCTATATATATATATATATATATATATACACATACATACATATACATACAAGATTCCAAAATTCCAAAATCTCCTTGTCTCTCTCTCTTTACCTTATCTGCTATATTCAACAGGAATGTCATACTTATAGCACAAGAACTGTTCTTCTATATATATATATATATTTATATATATACAGTATATATATATATATATCTTTCTGCATCTATCTATCTGAGAGCCAAACTGATTAAAACTGCCCGAATTCTTTTACTCAGCAGTATATCTCTAAGCCTTTGGCACATTTCTCTAAAGCTCAGTGAGTGAGATCTTTTTCTCCATTCGCGATCCATACAGAATAAAGTCAGTCTGTATTTAATGGTTATGGTGGATGTAAGGGAGGATTTGGTAAATGAAGAGGCCTTTTGCTCTATGATAGTGCTCCTTACATCGTGTGAGTCTACCAACCCAGCACGACCTCAGATTCCTCTCTGGGAGTCTGACTCGAATCATCAACTAGCTGATTTTCTCAGTACATCGCTGGGAAATGTAGTGAGTGATAATAGAGATTTCTCTTTCATTTTTTACGCTTGACTTGGTTATTGTTGCCTTTCTTTTCCCGTGGTTCCTCCAAAGGATTAGCTCTGACTTCCCTACTATTTGCGGTCAAAGTGGCCCAAGCTCTGGGTGACAATTGATGGGGATGAAGGGATTGCCCATTCTGTGCCTAGAAGCCCTGATTTGTGCCAGAAAAACCCATGAAGACCAAGAAAAGAATAAAAAGCAACTGAGGCTAAATGCATTCATGGGGGAAGGATTCTCCCAAATTGTTTCTAAGTTTTACTTTAATGGAAAGTAACCCTTGCAGATTGCACAGGCTTTGTATTACGGTGCTCTTAGGAAATGATGTTTGCTATGGAGGTAGCTTGGATTACTTATTAGTATGTAGACAGGCACATACAGAATAATTCAACCTTCGACTTGCTCTAATGCAGCAAACACGGTGAACATCAGTTTTGAATCAAAATTCAATACAATAAAATGTACATCAGATTTGCCTTAATATTGTGCAAATAACAGATGCCTAGATCTACTAAAGGCCAAATTGTCAAATATCCTTCCAGTTGCATGTTTTTTTTGTTCTTCTATCCCAAGATAATATTTTGCTGCCCGGTAAACTGACCAAAATATTTTGCATTGCTTGCATATCTCCCAATAGAATAAGCTTAAAGTGGATCTTCAACTAAAAACTGATTAATGCATAATGAAGGAAATATTTTTTTAAACAGCTTTCCAATATACATTTAAAATTTCCTTAATAATCTTAAACTTATTTGCAAATGTAATCACCATAAAAAATCTATAAGCTTTATTTACGACTGCAGGTGCAAGTGAGGGGCACTAAAATGAGCCCAAGTTTGCATACTGACATTATTGCTCGAAGGCAAGTGCAGTGTACGAAGTGTAATTTTGGACAAAATGTGCAGTGTTTTTTTTAGCAATAATGCAGTGGTTATGCCCACAATTCCTGTGTAACTGTACCCATACTTAGATTTGCTTGTGTCCATTTGTGATGCATGTATTGATGGTACCCACAGGGCACCTTCAGGGTGGCGGTAGCTCTGGAGTTCCCCTGCATCGGCAGGTTTGCTCACTAAGGATTGTGTTGGATGTAAGATACAGGCGCAAGAAGCATGATTAGACTGAAGTACCAATGGATGCCATCAGCATTCGGCCGAATAACTGAGGGTGGATTCGGGGATTCGTCCGAACCCAAAAAACTGGATTTGGTGCATGATGCAAGTATGAGCAACAATTGTTTATGATTTTGCAGCTATGTTTGCAAATTGGCCCTTCTGCTTTTATAGTAATCAAACCACTGAACATTTTAATAATTGTACTGTATGTTGGAAAGTTAATTAAATGTTGGAAAGCTAATTGTTTTTTTTTTTATGCAAAAATATTATTTTTAGGTGGAAGACCCCCTTAAAACATATAGGAATCAATTTATTTAATTATTTTGGCATCTTTAGGTTTATTTCAGACATGTCTGTGTTGTCTGGGGATCACCACCAGAAAGAGCAAATCTTAAATATTGCATACCTCCTGCCCACCCCCAAAGACCTATGTAGGTCATGTCTATAAACCCTTCCTTTACCATATGTGCTGAGTGGTGGGGTGGTAATAAATCATTTTTGTTGGACCCCAAAGAACCTGTTACCAAGAAATCCATATGCAAAGCAGTTATTGGCATTAAATGAATAGAGTCCAGTGAGCCTCCCTTGTTCTTATTTTCATGGGGAAGGGTGAATATTATAATAAAGCTGGGGATTTGTTTTGACCACTGACTACCTATGTTCCCTCTAAGTGTGTGCAAAATACAATTTCTTTGCCCACATTGCTGAGAAGGAATTAGAGGGAACATTGCTGACTCCTACCCCTTATCATTGACTCCATCTGCCCCCACTACTAGCTCTAGAGGGTGGGAATAAAAATTATTTTGCATCCCCCAATTCCTGACTACAAACCACCTTTACCTGGTTTAAATTCAAAAAGAAAAGAGTAGACTAGACTGTTAAAGAGGCCCCCAACCATGCACAGGGAGGGCAGTAAGCACACGATCCTGAGCACACGAAGAAGGTATTATCAAAAGTTCTGACAGAAATCCTTACTTTTGAGTAACTATCACTGGGCATCACTAGTTCTTTTCTTTGCATCAAAGTACAAAAAATGTATGCAGATTCAAAACTTTCAAATTCAACCTTCAAAGCTATTTATTCCTCTGCACCTTACTACATTTTTTCTCTTGTGCTGTCATACGTTCCTGGCCAACTCCTTCGCTCCTCTCAGAGCAACAGTTTGGCTGCATCACTCATTAACACTGCTGTTTCCCGCCTTAGGTCTTTCTGCCTTGCTGCTCCTTATATTTGGAACGCCATCCCTGAATTGGTACCCATACTTTCTTGATAGCCTTCCAACAGATTTTCTCCTGCTTGGTTTCCCTCCTAGATAATTAAAATAGTGTTACCTTCTTGTCATGTACAATACCTGCTTTCCTACACTATTAATAACATCCATACTTACTTATGTGCGATTCCACACAAATAAAACAGAGTCAAAACCTACATGGAGCGATTTGAAAAAAAACTTCTATATATGGAGCATAAACATTTGAATTTTAAATATCTAAATCAATATTTTACTAATTCATCTCCAATGTGACCCAGATGTTGAACAAAATAGTCTCATGCTGGTGAAAGCTGGCTGCAGATGGGTTGATTGCTTACATACAATTTAGTCATTTTTGTATGATATCTATGTGGGGTCCCAATGAGTGATATAGCCAATAATACATTGGTTTGATTATTAATAAAGAAATACCTATCCATGCCTCTTAACTCTCAAATGCTACTTTTTCTTACTTGCCTTTCTATTTAGTCCCACTACTACTTATATTCCAGTCACTCATTAAAGGGGACCTGTCACCCTAAGAAATAACTCCAAATTATTTTCGATATTGTTAGTTGAGCAAAATAAACTTTACTTACTCTATATAAATAATATAAATCTTGTTTCTTTCCGTCTTGGAATTACTCAATCAAAGCAAGCAGGCAGGCACCATTTTGTGGACACTGTTATTAAGGCGAGCTTTGTATAATGCCAAAATCTTGTTTATGTGCCAGAATGGGGGACCAGATGCCAAGGCCCTTGCACTGGCTACATAATTAGATGAGGAGGAGGGAGGGGAGAAGTGAGATGTGCAGTGACATCTACGTAGTGCTGATTGGAAAGCTAAAGTTATTGTCTGTCCCGCCTCTATGCCTAAGGCATAGAGGCGGGTCAAGCAATCTATGATTGACAGCTGGGATTTTTAAATGCCTTTATAATGGGTTTGGATGTGTTAATATAAAAATGAATTTGGGTTTCATGTTTAATTTGAAAAGGACTTTTATTATACAGCTTTTTATGTCTGGGTGACAGGTCCACTTTAAAGACTCTGCATGCTGCTGAAATTCCAAACTGGGGAGCTGCTGAACAAAAAGCTAAATAATTCAAAAACCACAAAAAATAAAAAATGAAAATCAATTGAAAATTACAATATCACTGTCTACATCATACTAAAAGTTAAGTTAAAGGTGAACAACTCTTTAATTGTTGTAAGAGATTATTTCCCAACCTAACCAGTGGTGCCAGATCTAGTGGCAGATGAGCTATCTATGTAATCATATAGCTACTGTATCTATGTAATCATCTCATGCAATAATTAAACAAATTTCAATATTGGATAAAATATATTATGAGTTTGCTGACCCTGAGCTGACCCTTGTATCCAGGCCCGGATTTGTGGTGATGCCACAAAGGCGTGCCATGCTGCCCAAGCTGCAATGAAAATTTGCTCCCATATGAAGCAATGGGGACTGGACACGCAGAAACTTTAGCGCATCCTCTCCCCACTGCTCCGTATGTGAATTAAGTTGGTGCTCATGTGCAGGGTGGGGGGGGAAGATGGGCGGGTGGAGAAAGAGGGCGGGCTCGGGGGCCCCTTGTAATCAAATTCTGCCCTGCTTGTATCTACCCAGAAAATACAGGATGACAAACTCCATGGGTGTCCGCTAATAGGGGCAAGGTGAGGCACGTCTTATTAATTTTTGTTTTTGCTTGATGACTTTACCCCCATCCCCCCAAAAAAACTTTCTGCGAATGCCCATGACAATCTCATTTGTGTTTGGAGCAATTGGGTCATAGTCAGGATAGCCGGAAAAAGAAAGATCCCCTAGTTTTAGATAACTGGTAGATCCCCAACCCGTTACTGCTCAGGAAAGCTGAGGTTTTGTTCCCATACACAGACCAATAAGATGCCCACTCAGTACTTATTGAACCTGACAATGCTAAGGTATTGCTACATGGTTGCAGGCAAGGTCAGGAGGCTTGTACTGTCCAAGTCAGCAGTGTTGTCACTAATGGTGTGATAAATGAACAATAAGGTGGCAAAATAGGTGTTAGAAAAGTTGCAAAAATATAAATAAATAAAAAGCTAATTGAATATTATTAATACATGATAGGATCTAAATATCAGTGGTTCTGTTTTATTATTACAGAGAAAAAGGAAATCATTTTAAAGATTAGAATTATTTGCTTAAAAATGGCATCCATGGGACATGGCCTTCCTGTAATTTGGAGCTTTCTGGATACTGGGTTTCCAGATAAAGGATCCCATATACTTTGAAAATTCATTAGTAATATTCTTGCAATATAATTGTAAATAAGATCCCTCCATCATCCTTGATTTATAATATGTGTAAAACTAATCTAACCAGCAGGGTGTATTAAACTTCTTTTTTTATGGTTTTTAGCATAATGAGGGAGTTGCAGTTTATATACTGTATATATATATATATATATACTTTTTAAGCAGTATTAAAGGGATTGTCATGATTTTTATGGTATACTTTTTATTTCTAAATTACACTGTTTACATACCAAATAATTCACGCTTCCATTTAAAATGTTATTCTTGAACCAATGAATGTATATATTTTAGTTGTAATATTGGTGTGTAGGCAGCAATCTCAGTGCACTGTGCCTGAACTGCTACCAATTGTTTCTCCTACTCCCATGTAACTGGAGGAGTCCCAATCTGGACTTGGATTTCTTACTATTAAGTGCTATTCTGATATCTACTGGGAGCTACTATCTTGCTACCTTTCCATTGTTCTGCTGATCGGCTGCTGGGAGTGGGGTGATATCACTCCAATTTGCAGTTTAGCAGTAAAGTGTGAAGTTTATCAGCGCACAAGTCACATGACTCACCCTGGGAAATGAAGAATATGGCTAGCCCCATGTGAAATTTCGAAATTAAATATAAAAAAATCTGTTTGCCCTTTTGAATGTTACTAGATCCCTGTCTCCTGCACACAAGGAGTAGGGGCTTCTTCTTGTGGCTGGTGGGGGCCCAGAAAATGTATCTGAAACATTATGCCACTGGCCCCTGCATTCCAATTTCTGCTAATGTAGTCTGGTATGTTTATGATCAACTTCATTGCTTCTTGAGTAATCACAACATTATATTATATATTATATTTCGTATATTTAGGAATTATTTTGGTTGAAACTTTTGGTGTAACCGAAGTTCTCTTGATAATGTTCTCTTAATTCAATTAGTTGCCTATTTAGGCGGCTGATCAAAAAAATAATATAGGCATGTAGAATTCTAAAGCTTGATTATTTTTAACTTGATTAATTTTCCCTTGGGTAAGTACTGTGCAAATGTTAAATGCATTGTGATCGTGGGATCTGTGATTGCCTGCTGTTATTTCTTGGTATGCATCACGTCCTGAAGCTGTGCACCCATATCCTACATTTTTATTGATGAGCTTTCATGCCTTATAACTATTATATGCTGCCTGCGCCTGGGTACAGACCACATTAACATACCTGCTTACAGGAAAAGTGACATTTGTGTCCCTCAACAACGCATGCATGTTTTGTTTATAGAACAGTTATTTACATGTATTTATGGTGCCCCCTCTATTGCTTTTCAGTGTTTTATGTTAAGTAAATAGTGATGATTGAATCTGCCCAGTTTCACTTTGCAGAAAAAGTTGCAAAACTGCTGAAAAGTTTGCAAACACATTAGCTTGCTACCATGTCACAACTCTATAATTATCACATTTTAATTACCAGATGAATCTTTTAGCATACAACTCTCATTTACACCAAGCCATCTATTTTGGAAGGAGAGGAAAGATAAGTTTTCAAATCCCCAGTTGAAGCATGTTGGAGCTGTCTAATCACCTTCCTGTCCCAAAGCCAATTTAGAAAAAAAAAAAAAAATTAAAAAAATCTGGGAAGTCCTTATACCTTTCATTATTACCAAAAGAGCGTGTATAAAGCTGGCCATAGATTTGAAGGTCCAGTTATTTAGAAAGGTTGCAGTTCCAGATTGTTCAAATGTCGTAAGCAGTCCACAGGGGGGTCTGTGCAGATTAATTAACCATAGACCATATCATCTGCCTAATATAGTCCTCTGACCAATGGAGTTTTCTACCAAGCACTGGTCAATGTCAAGAGTCAAGATGGCAGCCATTATCTTTCCTTGTAAAGGCACCTTAATTGCTAAAATTCATAAAAATTCTACATAAACATTCTATAAATATTGCGATATTATTTCTATTTTATTCATTATCATAGTGTTAAAAATTAATCAATCTGATAAATTACTTTATTTATTCTTCTTATTCTTCTTATTTATTCTTCTATTCTTCTTATAATCATATGGATGATTGAGAGTACCAGCACTACATGCCCAGAGGCATACCATGGTGGGTGAAGGAATGGCTTATTGGCTAAGTGACTGGATTATGATTTAAGACCCAGATCTGATTCCTGGTGTTGACACCTGTGTCAACTGTTTGTGGCCTTGGGCATGTCACTTAACACCTCTGTGCCTTAGATTGTAAATTACACAGGCAGAATATCTTCATGCCTGAATATCTTTGTTTAAAGTGTTGTTGTGTATAATTAGAATCACTATCAAAGGTATAATGAAAAAAAGGAAAAAGAGACATCTGATTATGATGTATTAATATTGTAAAGAGAGGATTTTTAGAAAGTAAAATTTAAAACGGAAATAGATTTTTTGTCATTGTTTGAACAAATTTAACTCAATAAAAAAAATAAATGAGGGGAAAAACTAAGACTTAGACGGGCCGAAAAACGTTTAAATGTACATTATTCTTTCCCCACAGAATAAAATGCAAGAAACATGATCGCCTACTACAAATTCAAAATGCAGGAATTTGACTTTTTCAGCTCTAGTGAATTAAAGGCTGAACAAAAACCCATGTGACAGAGTCTAACCCAAACCGACTGGCTAAGTGTGTGGTTGTAGAAAGAAATGCAGGTCGTTCCCCGGAACTTTGTGACACTAGATTTCTTTTTAATTATTCCCTGTAGATCACACTAATCAGTGCTGTCAGGGCAAAGGCTCCACTTCAACTCTTACTTATTCTGATGCTTCAAATCTCATTACTTTAGCTTTGTGACCAGTAATGTTTCTATGCCCCAGATACAATGGCAGACGCTATATAAAAATATGTGTTTTTTAATATATTTTAAAATTATAATCAGCAATCTTTCATGAATGTGTAAATAATCTGCAATAAGGAAAATGATTGTGAAGAGGTGATTACATAACAATTCCTAGATTTCAATCTCTCGTGGTAATGTTATCAAATGAACCTTCTGGGAAATACATTTAAAGGGGAAAAAAGCAATTTCTGGCTACAAATTTGAATCGATACATAGCAGTATTTATTGTGTGCTGTGGAATATGTCAGGGCTATAGCTATAAAAAATAATAACATTAATAATTGTTGTTTGTAACTACACAGAGAATAATAGCAAAATGCACGGTCTAAGATGGGCAGCTGTTCTTAAAAGTGTATTTAATAATATTAAGATTGGCTTGAACAATATCAAAACGTACAGAAACATTTTAAGATAAATGTCTTTTTTCACTCGGTCAAAGTCTTCTCCTATTTACTTACAAATATCATGAAGCCTCATCTTCCTTGAGCAAGGCAATTTTTCAGAAGTCGCCAATGCTATCATTGCTTTGCACTGAGGGGTCGTCAAGGTAGCCCATTGCTGAACTTAACCTCTTTTCAGTCTAACTCTATACATCCTTGTTAGGGTCCAGCTCTGAACTTCTGAAGAGTATTTTTGTGTGAGTCAGGGTTCATTCACTCAGGCTCTTTTGTAGGACTTTCTTCTTTTCAGCAACCAGTGTGTTACACCAATTAAAGAGCGACGTGCTGCAAATGTAATGGGCCGAGCACTGATTGTTTTTGACAAGCAACAAAACACATAGATCCTCCCCTTTGATTAGGCCGTTGAAGGGGAGGCTCAGGCCGGTCAGTTTACTGAATAGTTCATGAACTGTAATTCTGAAGGGCTCGTGTGAAAGAAAATGTCTCTTTTTTTTTTCCTCTGTCTTCTCTGAAAGAGAGAAGCAAGTAGAGTCCACGAAGAAGGAGGGTACCCATTGACTGGCTTGTCACTTTTGGATCAGCTAGCAGCTAATCATGATATCAAATGTAGGAGATCACTTTTTAGGGACTTCAAATTTAGCATTTTTAAAATGGAAGATTGAAGCTTGAACATGCAATATATGAATACAATATAGCACAGGTATGGGATCTATTGTTAGTATTATCCTTCATTTATACAGTATGGGTACATACACCCAACAGAAATTATACATCATTCATTATACATCAGTCCCTGCCCCATTTAAGATTACAGTTTTTAGGATTTCAAAGATCACATGCACACAACACATTCCATAACAAAATACAGTCCAAAATGCCCCGCAACTGAAATTGCATAGTGTGCTGCAGGTTATCAGTATTGGGTTTTTTAGTATTGACATGGTATGGCAAGCATTAGTGATGTGTGGGTCGAAAAATACTTGACTTGCACCCAACCCTAACCCCCATTTTCTCCAACCCACTCCCATTCTCTGATGTCATTAGAGGGGGCACGGTGAGCATGACTATATAAACCAGCGGTTGTGGAGCAGGTGGCATATGCAGCCTGGCAGCTGCTGCTACCCACACCTGGGGACATTTAAGGTGTTCAGGCTGACCCACACTGCAATAATAAACATAATCCTCCTCATCCTTTTCTGGTTAAAATCCAACATGTGTATGCAGTGACAGGTGAATGCTGTCAATGTCAGTAGCAGGCTGTATTGGTGCTTTCAACCAGCATTTTCCTGCTGGCAGAAAAAAAACACACCATGTGCCACTAAGAAAAATGTAAATCTCTGTTTTTTGCATTTTTCTGTACATATTTGAAATATTTCAGCAAAAATTTAAAATATAGCAATTGCTTCCTTTTAGCCTTAAATAACAAAGGCCACAGAGCTGCAAGATTATCAATATTGCTTTTTAGTATTAGCAAAAATAGGTTACATTCTCCAAAGTTATGACTGGCAAATACTGGCATTAATCATGACCCGAGGAGTCAGTGTTGTAGCTATTCATCATCTTATTTGCTCAGTCAATATTATCAATAAGAAGTAACTTCTTTTCAATCTTTACAGCAAAAAAGTGCCCAAAGGACTATTGTGTATACAGACAGTTATGAGACACTGAACTCATTTACCAGAGAGCTCACAGTGAATACCTTTTCATTTAGCCAGTAAAGATTATGACAACTGTGATTTTCTTTGTGGAAGCCACTGCAATCAAACCTGTGAGAAGACATGAAAAGTTTATCAACAGGAAAAAAAATCCCAATCTGTTGATTGTTGAACTATTGATAAATCTACCCTTAACTTTTGGAGGTACTAGGTGCAACGAGATGAAGCTTATTGGAAAAATACAACGTATTCATATTAGTCTGGAAAACATTGAACCACTAAACAAAACTGTTTTTTTTCTACTTCTGTCCAATCTAATCATTTTAGTTATCTGTACAGGTATGGTGAGTATTTCTTATCTAAATCACCAATAATTTCATTCTCCCACTCCCCCATATTACTTTTGCCAACAAATCATGCTGCAGGGTTGGGATAATGAGAACAAAAACATATTTCCGTCGTATGTGTATAGGATCTATTGATTATACTAAATGCTGGGGGCCTGGGGATAAAGAAAATACATCTGCCATTGACTTCTACATGATCTTGACAAGTTTTAGCTAGCGAATTGTTGAATTCACATTTTTAGCAGTTTTGACACATAGTAAATCTCAAAAAAGATGCGAATTTTAGCTCTAAAAAATCCAAATCAGAAAGAAAATCTGACCGTTAGTAAATGGCCCCTTATAGAACACATTCTTTCCGAAATTTCAAACTTTATGAATAATGGGTTTGTGAATAAAATATCCAATACCTGTATGGGGAAAAATCATGGCAAGTATTCAGAAATGTGCAAGCAGAAAAGAAGTAGTTCTGGCAGATCGCTCCTTAGGACAACACCTGTTAAAAATAATCTATAAAATACCCAGGCTGCTAATTCACTGGAAACTTCATGTATCCTGCATTGTTAAGCCCTCTAAACCTAGGGTCTGAGGAACAAAAGCCACTAGACCCTTCAGTATCTAGGCTACACTATTAGGGGCCCATTTACTTACTCACGAACTGGCCGAATGCGTCCGATTGCGTTTTTTTCGTAATGATCGGTATTTGGCGATTTTTTCGGAAAATTATCGCAACTTTTTCGTTGCCATCCGAATGTTGCGTAAAATCTGGCGATTTTTTCGTAGCGTTAAAACTTGCGCGAAAAGCCGCGCCTTTTTCGTAGCCATTCCGAAAGTTGCACAAAATGTTGCGATTTTTTTGTAGCGTTCGGATTCATTCAAGCTTCAGTATGGTGACTTTTCTTGGGCCAGGTTGGAGCTGCAGGGTGCCATTGAGTCCTATGGGAGGCTTACAAAATCATGCTAAGTCTGAAAGTTTCGCCCGCCGCTTACGAGTGCTCAATACGAAAAAGTCGCGACAAGATACGAGCGAATCGTAATGGCTACGAAAAACTCGCGTTTTTTCGCGAAAATCGTATTGGTAACGAAAAAGTCGCAACAATTTCCGAAAAGTCATAAAGGTGCCGAAAAAATCGCAAAAAATACGAAAAAGACGCAAAATGTTCGTTTTCCAATCGGAATTTTTCCAATTCGGATTCGAATTCGTGTCTTAGTAAATCAGCCCCTTAGGGTAGGGTGCAGATATCACTGAGATTTCGGTGCAACTGATTTTGACGCTTAATTTTTCCATTGTGTAACAATTTCAGACACCAGTGTGGGCAGCTTTGTCGAAGAGTAATCACAAATGGCCAACATACATTCCACTACATACATTATAGCCTGTGTTATTAGTGCTTAATCCCCTTCTTTACTTACATTCTTTACCCCTTTATTCATTAATATAATTGTACATTAATTTTAGCTATGCACTTGAGAGTTTTTTCCTCACTTTTCCCATCTTCCATTTAACCCTTAAAATAACAATGACTGTAACAAATGTATCACAATACAAATGTGAATAACACCCCCTAAAGAGTAAACCTCTTTATAACCAGCTCAGTGACTGACTTATATTAAGCACCTTGTGCAAGTCTGTAGGTGTCTGCTGAGAGATCAATATAAACTGGAGCGCTTGTTGAGCTTTGGAAGTGTATAGTTGATGGACAAGTATAGTTTATTCCCCGTGGAGAAAGGTTTTCAGAACTACTCAGTGAATAGAAGTCACAACCTAGTCTTGGTTTGGCTTGAATCATACAGGAATTTCTTTCTTTCTTACAGAGTAAAATGACAATTTAGTACTCTAGAAACAAAGTTGCATAAAGGATGCCCTGCCTATACTCTTTGTGGTGCAGAAAACCCTGATAGGGCTAACTTTTTTTGAAACAACAATCTTCCAATCAGTCTGACCTTGTGGAAGAAGTGAATGCTCCGAATGACCATTCTTTTCTGTGAAATTCCGCTGTACTGGGAGATTAGCATGTATTACCTAAGTCTGAAAAAGCAAAAAACAAAATAAAAGAAACCAAAGAATTACATGACATCCCAAAGCATGGCTTTGGTCTTGTGACAGACATTATTTCTAAAGTTAGCAAAAGAATGTCCATCAACTAAACAGTGTTGTTGGCTCTTGTTAGACCCCTTTCCAATTTTGTGTCTAATTAAAAAGTGCTCTTCTACTGCTTTTTATGCATAAGCGCCTTAACTGCCTTTTGTGAGAGGGGACTACAGGACCGCCATGCTGCAAAACAGTTACATAATCAACTGTTTGTTTGTTTGTTTATTGATTTATATACTGTACAGTACTCTTATTTAATATGTTATTTATCTCAAGTACCTCTACAGTGACTTAGTAACAATGTACCCATTAGAGATAAGTATTTTATATGAGCAAAACCAAAAACATACTTACACAGTACAGACTTTTACCTGTACAGTTTCCTGAAAATAAGATCTAATTTAGCCAGTGCATGGGGCTATGGTAACCAAATGGTGGGGCTGATCTTACAAGGGGAGTCTGCAGCAGTGGCAGGGAAGGCTCACAACGTCATTTTAGCTGTTTTTTTCCTTCCACTGGACTTACACAACAGTGTAAAATCTGGCGTTCGGATGGTGAAATTTGACATTTATTTTACAAAGATTTTTACACCATTTTTTGCAAACTTTGTTTTACACAGCATAATAAATAGGCCCCCAAGACTCACTAGATACACCCCAGTTACACCTAAAAGCCAAGCTTGAAGGTCTCTCATGCTGAGATTAGAGATGATATTTATGTTGCTGTTCTAGATATTCTTAAAACAATGTTTTTCTTTGCAAGCTTTTTATAACTTAAGGGGGGGGTCTGAACAAAAGTTACATCTTTTTGGGGACTTTCAAATATTCAGCCCTCCACAAGTCCATGATCCCATAACTAGACAAAACACCTTCTTTCCTATCTTTTGTTTCTTGACCTAACCCTAATTTTAGCTGTGGGGATGTCTATATAAAATCTATAAAACAAATATTATCAGTACTAACTTTAATCAAAAGGATATAGAAACAAATGCAATTAGCAGTAACATGTCATTTGGAAACAGTTGGGCAAAGTACACAGCAATAGACAACATACAAGGACAACACAGGGAAAGAATCAGGAGAAAATAAATAAAGCAACATGTTACATATATGGGCAGGGAGCTAACACAGTAGAACAGTATGGGAATTAAGGAAAATATGGACATAAGCTTGAAAAGCAGCATTAAGATTTGAAAGACACAAAGAAAATAGGTTTAAATATTTTGCTGCTGTCATATAAATGAAATTGGTAATTAATAAATGTAAAATTATATTATTGATAGAATTATAAATTGTTGATTTACTGGACATTGTCACGTGAACTAAAAATTAAATGGCCCATTTAGAACATCTCTATGAAAGACCAAAATAACAGAACCATAATTTCAATTTAATTAACTGCAACTATCCTTGGCGGTGCAGGTGCATTGCAGACATGGCCAGTTAAACATGGACACCATAATAATAGGTGCCCTTTAGAGAGTAGAGGGTCTTAATGCAGACATAGACAAGTAGCTAGATGGAGACAGACAAATAAATAGAAAGATAGATAGATAGATAGATAGATAGATAGATAGATAGATAGATAGATAGATACATATAAGATAGATAATTGATAGATAGATAGATAGATAAGCTATATAGCTAGATATCCTAAAAAGCAAAGGCCCTACGAGCAGCCAATGAGAGACAGGAGTAAGTAGTCTTACAGTAAGGTAACTACTGTGAGGTATCTAACAGGCCCAACAACTTACATCAAAAAAAGTTGTGGTTGAGGGGGATGAGTTAACAAATACATACGGCTTCTCCAAGTGCAAAAGTCATAATGTGGAGTAATAATTTGAGTATAATACAGGTCTTGAGGTTGGGGGAGTAGGTTAATGACAGGGTGGGGAATGGGCAGACTAGGTGAGGAAATTTACCAGCTGGGATGGTCAAATACCAGCTGGGTGGTAACCCTACTTTTAACTACAGACCTAAAAACAAACTGATGTTGAGTGGCGGCAGAATTTTGAACTGCAGTGTATATGAGGTTGGCACAAATACTAATCACTAGCAGAGATATTCATCAGGGTACACCTGAAATAAAAACAAAAGCATGCATACCTACAGAAATATCTTTGGGTTCCCATGGAATAATGGGGTAGAAACTAGCATTGCAAAATGTAACATCCTAACATGAAACATTTCCCCTGAGATGCAAAAGGTTTGTTCAGCAAAAGTTCTATTCATTGCACTAAAGTTAAACCATGGGGATTTATAAATATCATAAAGGATATCACCCCAGATAACCTAAAACCTATCCATAAAGTATAAAAGACTTTATTTAGTTTGATCAAGCTCTTAATATTTCAAGTAAAGACATTCTCCCACTTTGGTTCAGTTCTAGAAGGAAAGTTGGGTTCAGGTCAGGGCTCTGTGCAAAACAGTCAAGATCTAAATACAGTATATCTCAGCTAGGCCACTCTGCATTTTTGCTGAAACAGGAAGAACCTTCCCCATAATGCTTCCACAAAGTAAAAATGGTCCTCCTCCACCAAGCTATTCTGTTGGTATTATGCCTTAAGACAGTGGTCCCTAACCAGTGGCTTGGGAGCGACATGTTGCTCACCAATCCCTTGGATGTTGCTCCCAGTGGTCTCAAACAAGGTGCTTATTTTTGAATTCCTGGTTTGGAGGCAAGTTTTAGTTGCATAAAAACTATGTGTACTGCCAAACAGAGCCTCCTGTAGGCTGACAGTACACATAGGGACTACCAATTAACCAATCACAGCCCATATTTGGCACCCCATGAACATTTTTCATGCTTGTGTTGCTCCCCAACTCGTTTTACAGTTGAATGTGGCTCACGAGTATAAAAGGTTGGGGACCCTTGCTTTAAGGAATGTGTTGTTTTCCTGGCACCTGCCAAACCCAGACTTTTCTTTCTGAATATCAGAGAACAAGATTTCATGTCCAATTGCAGTGACCTTTACACCACTCCAGCTAATGCCTGGCATTGGTCTATGCAAATATTTCTTGTGCTGACAGTGCTCTAATCAAGGGCATGTTATTTGTAAATGTAGAGCAGTGATCCCCAACCAGTGATTCATGAGCAACATGTTGTTCACCCTTGGATGTTGCTCCCAGTGGCCTCAAACCAGGTGCTCAATTTTGAATTCCTGGCTTGGAGACAAGTGTTGATTGTATAAAACCCAGTGTAAACCCAAACAGAGCCTTCTATAGGCTGCCAGTCCACATAAGGGCTACCAAATAGCCAATTATAGCTCTTATTTGCACCCACAGGAACTTTTTTCATGCTTGTGTTGCTCCCCAACACTTTTTTCATTTGAATGTGGCTCACGGGAAAAAAACATTGGGGACCCCTGATGTAGAGTGTCCCTGATGTAGAAATGTGCCTGGATACTTTTAGCAATATTATGTATGCCAGTAGTTTGCAGATATCAGAGATACCAATAAAAGTGTATTTTCAGAGGTCTATCTAGAATCATAGAGGTTGTTTTCATTCTTTCTCCATGTCTCTTTTCCCTTTTTTCTTTCTTTTACCATTGCAATTCCCCCAATGCTTCATTTGGGTTTTTGGCACCTTATTTTGGAATTCAGATAGGTCAGTAAGGTTTCATTTTATCAGTGTCGGGTTATGTGTTTAATACCCATCAACACAAAATCTCTTCTTTTATTGATCACTGTTCTTTTTTTCTCTTGCACTCATGTCTGCCAACTGAATTCTGTCAATCTTCCTCCATTCCTGTTTCCTTCTTTTCTTTTCCTCACTCTCCCCATTTCTCTCACCCCTTCTTTCTCAACTCTCCCTCTCTCATTCTCTCCTCCCTCTCCCACTCTCTCAGGTTCAATAAAGATTACATCATGGACAAAGTATGCCCTGAGAATCAAAGCCGTCACAATTGGCAGCTATTTAACTGTAATGTTGCTGAAACACATCCCTCTCCACCCCACCCTCTGAATCCTCCTTACCATTAAGGGTAGCATTATTTAGCAGGGGCAAATCTGATCAAAACTGTCGACCGCCAACTGCAGATTTTCTATGGCTTCAATAAAGGCCACCTTAACGATTTCCCTAATTAATGGATGACATCTTTGGCTAGAGGAGAGGCGATGTATTCTACTCTGCCTTATTCTTTGTTAGCCCACTAATTAACTTTCCTAGGTCACCCAGGTCTCCCAAACCTAAGAGAGGAGAGGGCTATTGTGAAAGCTGCAGTAAACTCACTTTTTCTGCATTGGGTACTTAAAAAGGAGGGAAGATTATAGTCAGGGGAAAAATAACTCTGTTAAAAGTCTTTGTGGCTGCCAAGAAAACATAAGGATTCTCCCTTGGAAAGTAATCAAAATACCTTCCATACTAATATTTCCCCACGTAATAAAACAAATTAGCAAATGCATCAACATTCAGGTACTTTTTTGTTGAGTTTTTTTTTGTGTGCAGATCTACAAACCCAGTGAGTTGTCTAAGGGCTTCTGCATTTTGTCACAGCTATGAAGCTTTGTACTGACTGATCCTTTACAAACGTTTTGCTCAATATTCACACAAGGCAAATCGGGCTGTGACAGGAGCTTATATCACGCAGGAAGAATTGCATAGCAATAAGCTTCATTTTCCTTCCATTCGCTCCAAAGATGTCCTTCAGCTATAAACAGAAAACGTTCTCAAGTTGAAAGCAACAGGGTACACAATGATTTTACTGGAATAATTCGAAACTGAGTTGAAATGCACCAAATTCTCCCTTACACTAAAACTGACTGAGTTTTGTTTCAGGATAAACTATAATATTACTCTAAACCAGGAAGGCCTTCTTTGTAGATCACAAACAGTTTCATTAGAAAATTTTACTAAGGTTCAATGAGGGCATCATTTAGGGTTACCAGATTCAAATTCAGGGACATATCTAATAAATGCATGTTACAGGGCTGCTCTGATTGTATTTAAAGGAACAGTAACACCAAAAATAAAAGTGTATAAAAGTTAATTCCAATATAATACCTACACTAGTAAAACTGGTGTGTTTGCGTCAGAAAGACTACTATAGTTTATATAAACTAAGGTGCTGTGTAGCCATGGGGGCAGCCATTCAAAGGAGAAAAGGCACAGGTTACATAGCAGATAACAGATAAAACACCATTGTTTTCTACAGCGCTTATCTGTTATCTGCTATGTAACCTGTGCCTTTTCTATGTAACCTAGCCACAAAATTTGCTCTTCTTTTTTACAGGAGACCAGTAAATTGTACCTGCTAATTAGTGTAAGAAATCGTGTATTTAGGTGCCATTATTTGTGATATATATAAATATATATAAATATATATATGTGTGTTTGTGGCTCTATTGTGTTATACACTGAGTATGGGGGGAGCTCTACTGATTACTAAACTGATTACTATAAACCAGTTTTTCAAGTTGCACCCAAAGCCAAATCTCCATATCTAAGGGTTTTTCTGTGGATGGTGGGACAGTACGTCTCCGAGAAGCCATAAAACTCAACAGTTACTGAACAATGGGCAAGGTGTGGTTTTATCAACCCCCATCTGATCAGTTGGTATGTGGGGGCAGTGGCTGAAAGGTGTATAAAGGTGGGCTGGACAGTGGTCAAAGGGGCAACCTGGGGGGAGCAACCTGGGAAAGGAACCTGGGTGGAAGGAGCACCTGGGAACTGCATCAGAAGTGACTGGGCAGGATGTGAGACAGACCGGAGAGAGAAGGCCATGGCAAGGAATCAGACCACCATGTTCTTTGTTCATCGGTAGCTATAATGTAGATTTTGTCATTAATCTGTAAATGTAAATAATGTATAAATATTGTTTTTTGTTAACTAATCATTTAAGTGTAACAATCCATTGATTTGCTACTCAATATATTCATTTTAATATACACTTATTGGTGTGGGTTATTTGTCTGCTTCTCAAAAGAACCGAAACCCTAGTAAGAGGGGTGATTAATATTATTATTAATATTATTATTATTATTATATATAGTCAAAATCTTACATTAGTACTTACCCATAGTAGAGCTGGTGAACACTTTGAGATTTTATTACATTACCCCAGTAGAGCCCTGGAGCATATCATTGTTTAACTATTTAAGGCGGTGGGTTAAGTTTAGTCATATCATGCACCACTATATGTCATGTGTCTTCGTATATGGAATAATGTACCGCCTACTGTAAAATTATAAGGATATTAGAAGTAGCCAAGGAGTTCCATAACCTTACAAAATCACAAGTTCACAGACTGAGTTTATTTATAAAGATCTCCAAACCGACTCCTATGATATGATACTCATATTTAAAGCACCAATTATGACCAATGACATCATTAAGAACGGTTATATAGTGAATAATGCATCCCCTATTGTAAAATATAAATATATTATAAGTGACTGAGGAGTTCCATGACCCTAAGAGGGCATGAGGCCGAAGTCCAAGTGCTTTTATACAGGTCATGGAACTCTGAGGTGACTTCTAATATCCTCATATTTTACAACAGGGGGTACATTATTTATTGTAATACACAAGTTTCATTGAGTCATTTGATAGAAATTACATCACTAATTTCCAATTATAACTGATCATATCATTTAGCACCATTTATAAGGATGTAATAATAATATATTTATTTATTTGCAAAAATGTGCTACACTCTTAAAACATATATACACAAACTAGGGATGCACCAAATCCGGGTTTGGGATTTAGCCAAGATTTGGCTTTTTTCAGCAGGATTTGGATTTGGCCGAATCCAAATTTTTCGTCACATAAACATGGATGAACATTTCTCGCCGTCCACTGAGCATGTTTCTCTTTAACCCTACAACATCTTAATTTGAATATGCAGATTAGGATTCAGATTTGGTTCTTTATTTGGCAAAATCTTTCCCAAAGGATTCGGGGGTTCGGCCAATCCCAAAACAGTGGATTTGGTGCATCCCTAACACAAACACATTTATTTAAACATTATCCATGGCAGTGACATTTCATCTTTTGAGATAGTAGTTGTTAATAGGATACATTCCTTAAAAGTGAATACAATTTCATCTGATTCAGCAAAAATCATACCTGTGTTTGCATTTTGTTCCATATAATTTATTTGTCTGGGGCCTCCCGTTAACACAAGCACATAGCACCAACATTTTTGACCACACCCCTTGAGCTATACAAACAATCAACTAGCAAATAGGTAGATTTTACTAGGACTAAAGGCTGAACTTATTCGATGTATTCTTTCATCCGAAGTTACTATGATACAAACTCACCAATCATTTTACTGAAAAGCAGGGGGTAACTATAAAGGAAACAGACCCTGCAACTGCAGGAGGACCAGAAACTCTAAGGGGCTCCATTGGACTGATAAGCATCTGCCGTATATGTTCATGGGAAATGTCTTGTTCCCAAAGTATATGGAGCCCAACGATCCAGCTATGGGGACCAACAATAACTAGTCATTCAGCTGCTGAAAAGTTCATGTAGGAGAGACTCATATCATTCTGTAAAAATATCCCAATATAAACAGTTGTGCTACTGTATAATAAGCAATTCCTAAAAATAGTTCAATTAATTTATGTGCTAATAAGTCGGCCAGTTCATTGGGGTCAGTGGGGTATAAACCCTACACCTCTGCCTTCCTCTGTCACAATGCTTTGCACTGTCATTGCTTGGTAATGTTTCTATGTTTCTACAAAAGTAACATAAGTTACACAAATCGTGTACACTTAGGGGGCTGAATGATCTTGTTGTGCTGTGGGGCAAAATAATTAGCCATTCCATTCCCGGAAAGTTTATTCAATAAATAGATCCCAATATAAACAGCTAATGTTACTCTATACAAAGTAGTTTATATAAATAGTTCAGTTCATTAATGTGCCAATAAGTCAGTCAGTTCATTGGATCGGTGAAATTTAACTTAAAGGGATTCTGGAAAAACATATTTTTTCAAAATGCATCAGTTAATAGTGCTCCTCCAACAGAATCCTGCATTAAAATCCATTTTTCGAAAGAGCAAATAGTTTTTTTTATATTCAATTTTGAAATTTCATGGGCAAACCATATGCTTCATTTCCCAGGGTGCCACAGCCTATCACTCTTCTCTGAAATGTCTTTTGCTTGATACATAAGTTATGTAAGCTTCCATGCAGGCCTGGACTGGGATACAAAATAGGCCCTGTCATTTCAAGTACAAGATGGCTAACCAGCCCCACACAGGCCCACTAAAAAGTGGCATCTTACAGCAGCCCCTCTGGCATTTGCCAGAATCCACAGATTGCCAGCCCAGACCTGCTTTTATGTAAGTTTCTAGGCAAGTCAGGGCAGTTTTTGCAGAATTTACACAATTTACACAACTTCTCTGGCCGAGCCCTCCTTTGGTTTAGGAGTTCACCTAAACACCAGATACCAAACCCAAGGAAAATCATATGAGCACAAAAAACAATGGCTCCCTTGGTTGCTACACTTGGAACCATTACAGACCCCCACTTACCATCACTACATATTCCAGTAGTCTTTCCCTTTCCAACTTCCTTTTGTGTAAATGTATTTTTCTTATAGTTTGAAGGGGTATCAGGGTTGGACCGTTGTGTGCAGGGCCGACCAAGGCTGGTACCCCCACACCCCCCTGAGGGGGCCCCTGCCACCTGCCTAACCCCCCCCCCCTTACATTATACTTATCTGCGGTGCGATTTTGGGTGTGTGATCATTGGGGGAGCGCTGGCCAAATCTGACCCTTTATTAATGACAATATGGCCCAACTGGCCCTCAGGCTGCTTCTCCCCATGCCCCCATACAGACTGGTTTTTAAAGCATAACAGCCTGTGAACCAATTCATAAAAAATGCCTACGTGGTGAAAAAAAGCCTTTCTCTTGTTTTCATAAAATGACTATGTATCTCTGCTGGAATATGTTTACTTCACAAATATTAATTACAATCAATGATTTTAATAAATAGGAAATGAAATGATCCTGAAAATGTGCAAAATAGCCTCTTTTCCTTTTATTTAATTTTATTATTCCTGCCTCTCCACAGGTTGTTGATCTGCTTATTCTCTTGAAAGAATCAAGCCTGCTTACAAATGCCTGCAAATAATCCCATTAATAGGCCATAATGCTGCAGAAAAACCTGAGTGAATAGAAACGAGAGACAATTTAGAGCATCTCTGAGTTAAATGTTAATTCCTGAAGAGAGATAATCAAGTGTGAACTCCAGTTGTCTCTTTATGTACCATGCCTTGTGGAACTAGCGTTCAGCAGGATCCACACTGCAAACAAAATAACTGGAACAACTTGAAAATATTTCAGCTCCTATACACTGGCAGCTAAGTGCAGTGCAAAACCTGCCAGGGAGACATATATATCAACTACATAAAAATTGAATTAAAATGGATTAAAGATAAATGTTATTATGCAGTGAGAAATACAGAGTTTCACTGTGGAAGTCTTGCCTTGAAAATGTGAGTTTGCATCTGTGTTATAGTAATTATCCCAGGGAGGAGCACATTATACAGCTCTTCATTGTTTGCTTTCCCAGGGGATCCCTGTCTAATTATTATATACAATTGACCCGTTTTTAACACGATTCCCTGTGACTTTTGAATTCCTGTGTGAGACAGAAAGCGTGCTACAGAAGAATGAGCTCCCTATAGTCCTAATGCATTTAACATATATGCATTAATGTATGCATACTAACTAATCTATTCCTAAATATCACACATCATTTAATATGTATTGTACAAGCTTAAGAAGCCAGGGTGCAGTGTTAATAAGTGACCCCCAACAGCATTCCCTGACTAAAGTACAGTTAGTGACAACCAATCCTGTATAATTAAACTGATATAGGCATACCCACATATGTATTCCCCTTTGTAAGTTTTTCTTAGCTTGCTTTACTGGAGGAATTATGTTAGACACAACTGAATACTATTCAAGTAAATGTCAATTGGCTGCAAAGTAAACACTCTAGAGTCCTGTTTTTTCTCACAGTGCAGCATTTTCCCCCCAGAATTGCAGCATGATTGAGGTCACAAAGGATTTGTGCCAAAATTGACACAACTGGGCATGCACTTTGAAGTCTGCCTGCCGTCATTTCCGGTGTTTAGCGTGCTAGTGACATATGTGCCCTTTTGGTGCAACTAAACTGCTGCAATTGAGAGAGAACCCTGTAGATACCCCCTGGTCTGGAGGTGGCTTTAGCTTCCAGGTTCCTGGGCACAGAAGCACTCAGTTTAGAATGAAACACAGCAAGGACTGAGCGGTGCTATGCTATACAGAAGTACAAGGAGCGTATTTTTATGCAAGTACCTGTTATAAAAATGGTTTTAATTGCAACTGACTTCAGGGAAAGTTGCTTTTTACTCCCACTGATACACACTTGCAGTCATAACTGTTTGCCATAGAGTATTTGGCATACATAGTGCATTTCCAGCTGCCACTGGAAGAAGGATATTTTAAACACTGCTATACCCCACAATTCAGGGCTGTGACCCATGTCTTGCAATTCTTGCATTATCCTTTTCCTTATCCATTATTCATGTTAAGATCGACAAAACATTTACATACATTCTAAGTTATATATTATTTTTGTTCAAATTTGGGGGTCAGGGGGCATGCACTCCCCCCCCCCCCCCCCCCCACCATCTTCTATGCATGTTTGTGTTGTATATACTGTATGAATGAGATGGCATTTCGCTAGTCTCAGAGAAGCATTTTTACAAACATCACTAAAACAATACAGTCTGTCGCCACTGTGGGTGTACTTAAAATGGGATACCTCTGCTTATAAAAGCAATATAATAGTTCCCTCTCTACAGTATAAAAGTAAATACATGTAAGTTAAGAGCTACATACAGATAGGGCATACTTTGGATGCAGGAGAGGTGTGGTGTTTTAGAACTGTGTATACTTTGTCATATGTTTTTGTCTTAGTTACTGACATCATTTGGATCTGTACAAATCTAAGCTTTAAATTGTGATCCATGTGCTAAAACCTAGGTAAGAAATACAGTTTTGTTTGCATTTGTATGGGGGAATCTAAAGTGACCACAAAGCAAATGGTTTAACTTTTCCCATTCTCTTGTCTATCTTGAGTAAGTAACTAACTTTAGAGCCCATAGAGAGAGTAGAAAACAATGAGATCTTCTAATCCATCAAGTCACCTTCCATAGCTCCAACACGGGCTTCATTTCTTTCCCTCTCTCCCTCTCTCTGCTCTCTCTCCTTCTGCTTTCTCTTGCTGGCTAGGAAAAAATGAGAGAGAAATTGACTTTTGTTTGGAGTTTGTGAAAAGTGGGGCTGTGGTCCCAGTCAATGGGGCTCCCCGCAGTGCGGGCTGAGTGGAGCCATCTCGAATCAGCCAGCCAAGGCCCCAATTAATCCGCTCTTTGTCCCGTCCAAACCACCAGCAGCACATCAACACATTTGGCTATTGTTCAGACCTTCATGCAATGGGATTTACCCTTTCAAACAGCCAGTTTTGTCCAAAACAGTTCGAGCGGAAGTTTCTCACTGACAATTTGCCCCAAATAGATAGATTTGTCAGCACCGACCTTTAGCAAAAGCCAAGTAAAGTTAGCTGTCTACCAGGGAACAGGTGGGAGGGGGGGTGCCAGGTTATGCTATCCTTGTGGGTCGTGGGGAAGTCAGCTTCTGGAATTGACAAGACTAGTCTGAGAAACTAATATCCTTATCACTCTTCTGCCCAAATGGAATCAGTTTAATGGGCCTTTAACTTTTCTGGATTTACCTTGAATCTTGTGGGTTTGCATTGTCAGTGTTTTAGTTTGCAAAATTAACCTTTTAAAAATGCAAATAATATGTACACTATTTATATTTTTTTATTTTGCTGCAATAGAAAAAAACTTTTGTTGCATGGGTTTTCATAAATAATAGATGAGAAGTAACCTGAAAAAAAAAGTAGAAACTTAAAATACAGGACTGCAGACTCTGCACCGGCTAAACCTACTATTTAATTGTATTTAACCCAGGGTTAGCTGTAAGCAGTTATACTGCTGTGTGTCCAGGACTTTACTATTACTGAGTTCACTGTAATAGCAAACAGGCAAATAAATAGTTTAACTATAAAAATACAGCCTCCTGATCAATTTAGCTTCTATAGTCAATGACCCTAGCAACCAGATAGCATATTTAATTTTCAGTTAAAAAAGGGGTAGAATTGAAAAGCTAATAATTATGTTTTCATGTCCCCCATTAAAGGGGTAGTTCACTTTTAGGTGTGTCATAGAATGCTCTATCCCTAGCAAATTTGCATCTGGAAATCAGAAAGATATAGGTTTCCTGTTAAATGTAGTCTGTTTATTCAACCATGCCTTACAAACTTCACCAAATAAAGAGGATCAGCCAAATGAAGAGGATTGTATGGCAAAGACATGGTTTCTCCCTAGTTTTAGACTAAGGGGTATATTTATCATGCTGTGTGAAGTAAAACATTACCGATGATGTTGCTCATAGCAGCCAATCAGATGCATTGCATTGGTTTTCTAACTGTTGAAATCTAATTGCTGATTGGTTGCCGCAACCTACAGAGCATGATAAATATGTTGGGTGTAAGGCAAAAAGATGAATTGCCAAATTATCTGGGTTTATTTTAGAGATGATACTCATAAATTCTGCCATCTAAGGCAGGGTGCTTTAACCCCCTCCCACTACCCTGCAAGGATAAAAGCAGTTTGTCTCTGCCTGCATTGTATATACAGTAGATTTCTCACACAAAAAGTAAGACAGAGCCATGGTGCATGCAGTGGTATATAGTAATATCAAAACATTTATATTTTCAAAGTCTTCCAACCCTGTTGTTGGTTATCAGTGTGTTTCATTTGTAATTACTACATTTGTCTGGATCAGTAACAGAAATATAGATATGTTGGTCCTGCTTCAAAAGGCACCTCATTAATACTAACACATCTTTTGGAATTAGTGGAGAGTTGAGCTCAGAGTTTTAAAATGGTTGGTCCATCAACAACAAGTAGGATCCAGATTTAGCTGAGGTTAAATCTTGACCCACCCCAGGGTCTTATGCTTAAAGAGTTTCAGAGATCACTGTTCATCCCACCCTTAAGAATTATTACCAACCTGTTTTTATTGCCACCTAACCACCCTATACTAAGTGGGTTAACAGGTACATACAATTTCAGGGATTTAACAGCCCCACTCCACAAATCATATGGCTTGTATTTGGCCTCCTTAATATTTTTACACTCAATCCTTCCTCAAGCACCCAGAGAATAGTGGATACAGAACTTCCAAGACCATCACTCTGACCAGCATTCTGACAACCAGCTCCTCAGCTCTTAGGAGCCCAGTGACTCCCCTGGTATGGTCACAGGAAATCACTCCTCCAAGGCCCACAGAACAAACCTGACAGCATGCAGAAGAAGATATATTTAGTGCCTTTATGTTAATACATTATTCACATTTTAATATTTTTTTCTTTAGGTAAAAATCTCAACATGAAAAATATAAAGAGATATCACATTTGTAGATGGATATATTGTTGTACTGGGGTATAAATCTATCAGGCATATAACTAAGGGAGGGTGGGTTATGGTTAATGAAAGCCCAAAGATATAACCTGTGAGTTTATCTTCAATCATCTGTTAGTCCAGTAATATATTGCTATTTGCACCTCCTTCATTTGATATCATAAAAATGGTAGATCTCCCTAAAATGAACAGTGGTAGTCAGTAGTATTATGTGAAAATTTGCAGTTTGTTTTGATTTTTCTGTTTGTTTTTTTGCAGGCCTGGAGTTTGGAGTTTTCAGTATAACATACCCTAGAAACCAAGCAGTGACTTGGACTTCAGTGTAGTATGGGAACATAGTGGCAGATTGCTCACAATATATATATATATATATATGTGTGTGTGTGCGTAACAAAATATGCCATCCCCTTTAAGCAAATCAGCGATTGATTGTCCATATATTGCAATATATACAAACTGGCCAACTATGCCAAAGTCGTCAATGGTCTGGCCAGTCCTACACTCACTTTAATCATTAAAATCATTAAAAATTCTACTGCTTCATTACACATTTTACAAAGGGACTGAGTTTTACCTGCAAGTTGCTTGCTTTCAAGGTTTCACCAAGCAGAAAATAAGGTTTGTCATAGATACAGATACTACAGGGCTGATTATTAAATTCTAATGGCGAATGCTCTGGTTTCTAAGCTGGTTTCTGAGTTGTCATGTAATATGAATCTAAATTTATCTGACATTTATAAAATACATATACTGTGTATTATGAGTCTGTCCCTAAAGTGACATAAGCCCAAAGCAGGTGCTGTGAGCAGAAGAGAGGATGGGGGTGAAAGTGTAAAAGCGCTAAGGGGTCCCAGAGCAGTTTCAGGAGATGCAGCTCAGGCCTGTCCTTATCACCTGCCCTAGAGACAGAGCCCAATGTGGGCTGCACCTCCTGCCACTCTGTACCTGTACCCATGCAAGTTACGGGGCAGGAGAGGGGACGCATATGTGCCACCCCCTACTTGTCCCTCAATAATACGGTGCTGACTCACTTACGCAGTCAGTGCTGCATTCGTGAACATAGTTGCATGGTGCATTATAAATAAGCCACAATATTTTGCATTAATAGTTTTCTACATTTACTACCACAGTTTTTCAGGTATGCCAAACTTATATTATCACAGCTACCATACTACATATTAGCCTGACACAAAGCAATAAATGTATATTGTCATAACACAATTTTTTTTACACACTGTTTATTTAAATGCCTTTTATGTTTGTTTATACGTGGCTAAACAGTAATGTGGTATTTGTTGTTACATAACGGGACAGTTTTTAAATGACATCTTTTTCTAAACTGCTGCCCATTAAATAATTTCAGGGTCAGACTGGGCCACCAGGACACCGGAAAAAACCTGGTGGGCCTCGACCACCCAGACCCGCCATGTCCTCCCCTGACGCACTTCACTTATGCGCATTCAGGGAAGGACGCTGGGATGAGGCCCCTGCGGGGGGTAAGGGGGGCACGTTGGGGGAGGGAGCACGACAGGGGCACCTTGGGAGGTACCCCCCAGTCTGACCCTGAACAATTTAATATCAAAGTAGCTTAGTACAGACATGGTATCAGGCCCCTTATCCGGAAACCCATTATCCAGAAAGTTCCAAACTACGGAAAGGCCATCTTCCATGGACTCCATTTTAATCAAATAATTCACATTTTTAAAAATAATTTCCTTTCCTCTGTAATAATAAAACAGTACCTTGTACTTGATCCCAACTAAGGCATAATTAATCCTTATTGGAGGCAAAACAATCCTATTGGGTTTAATTACTGTTTAATTTTTTTTAGCAGACTTAAGGTAGGAGATCCGAATTATGGAAAGACCCCTTATCCAGAAAACCCCAGGTCCCGAGCATTGTGGATAACAGGTCCCTTACCTGTATCATTTTTACATAAATTCTAAAATAACTGTATTTAACTGGCTGTGAATTAAAGTTAATAAACCCTACACCCATACTGTGTATCACTATACTGTACATACACTCATTATTATTCATCCCCCTGTTTGGATTTTGTTGTGTTACAACCTGAAATTAAAATGGATTTCATTTCTACCATTTGACTTTCAAAATATATGTAAGTACATAGCAAATTTGCACACTGTTTGGGAGTGATGTTATGATGAGTATGCACCTCAATTTTCAAATAGTCCTGCACAATCTCAAAAGGACTAAGATTAGTCTTTGACTGGACCATTGCAGGACATTCACCTTTTTGTTTTAAAACTACTCCATTGTTACTTTTGCCTGTATATTGCTCCACGTATTCTTTCTTCTCTTATAACAAGATGCCTGGATTCTGCTGATGAAAAGCAGGCTTACAGCATAAGGTTCCCACCACCATAAGTCACAGTAAGTATGTTGTTTTTAATGGTGTGGGCAGTGGTAGATCTGCAGCACATATTTTTTTTGACTTTGGGCAGAAAGCTCCTTACTGGTCTCATCTGATCACAAAACATTTTTCCACAATTTAAATGGGTCACTGCCATGCTTTCTGGCAAACCCCAGACTTGCTTTGGATCATTCTGACTAATAGCTTCATTTGTGCCACACTACTTAAGAGGCCAGTGTTATGCCGAGCTATTGATAAGATTTATCTATACTTACAGAGAAGTAAGGCTTTGATAGAATGGATGAAAATATACCTTTATAAATTATTATTGAGTATATACAGTATTATAATGTATATGGTGCTTAATGATGTCATATGTAGACAAAATTAAATGAATGTATTATATGAAATAATGTATTTCTTTATAATAAAATTTAAAGCACCTTGCCTCTTTGGTTACTTCTAATATATACATTTCTATATATCGATGAATATATATATTGTTTGTGTGTGTGTATAGAATTTAATTTAAATCATTCACAATTTGGGAATTAAAGCAATAGTTTAGGATGTACTACAAAAAAAAATTTCTTTAGAGTAAATTGAATTTTTTTTTCCTTTTGGAAAATTCTAGCCATTTAAAAATGATTAGGATGGCCAAACAAATAATAATAAAAATAAATCCCAAACAACAGGGTTAGGAAGATAGAATGCACTTTTCCCCTGTGTAATTTGATTTTGTTCTCTCTGTTTTGGGAACATTTTAGAAATTGTGCCTGCTTTTTCCCCCAAATTAGCCAAATAAAACAGCTCCATACCGTCTTTATCTTCATTTTGTTAAAGGACTTGCCCAGAAAAGGAGCTTCTGAGATCAAAAGTTATGCTCTGTTTGGTTGTAGTTCTAGCACTGTCTGAAGCACAAAAACATAACATCTTATTTCGCTCTCACCCAATTACTGCTTTCAGATGAGCCATGTGAAAATGAACTGGAAAACTGCCTTTACAAAGGGACATTATTTCAGTTTGAAGACGTGACTCCTATTTAAAACATAATCCTGATTACCCTCTTAGTCAATTATTTTGTAACATCCAGGGGTAGAATAGGGCATAAGATAGTTCAATCATCACAGCTGCTTGTTCTGCACAATAGAGAGGGAGTTAAAAAGCCCCAAGCTGCTTATAGACTTTCAGTTCTTTTTGTGAAGTACCCTCTCCACAAACAGTTTCTTGGCTATACCCACTAATGTACTTCCAATTGAAACATCCAATGGTAAACATTAACAAAACGCTGCACAGCAAATTAAAATGAAATGCTCCTCTAACTTCTATTCACTCAAGGGGTATTTCTCATTGTCCTGGCATAAATCATCAAGGTAACTTCAAATAGGTTTGGCCTTTTCTTTATCAGAGCAGTGCAGATGTGTCAGTGGGGTTACAGCGGGTAAGTTAATAACCCTTTTCACATCCATAGGACAGGCTGTTTCCTTTCTGCCCGCTAACATCCCACAGATTCTCTGTGCACTATAAGTTACCCCCGTAATGCATAGGTTACAGAGCAAATAAAGACAGAAATTTTCATTGAGCATTAAAACATTAGCGGTGCAGCATCCTTTTGTAGACCATAATATAAGTTGTAACAGGAGGGAAAAAAACAAAAAATTTTATTTTGCAATGAAATATTCTTTATTAGACAGTTGTTATATGGTGATTTTTGATAAGGGGTTGCCAAAATCAGATTTTTGTTCCAACAATATTCTCAGATATTATTAGGGCAATGTCCTTTGTAAACTAACCTATCCTAGTGAAAGAACAGAAGCAGCTCCTTGTACAACAATAAGTGAATGCTTCCAAACCCTGCTTTCTCCAAAAATGGCAAATAATTGCACCATTGTACAGACTTATACACATCAAATGGTGAAGACTTACATGCTGACATTCATTTTAATACTTGAAATATAATAAGTTAACAGCAGGAGAGTATTAATTAAAAAGTAATGACATTGAATGCTTTGTTGGACCAAGGATTTCAACGTATGGGTCAGTGGCCCCATAAATTCTCTTTATGGGTCTTAATCATCCTGTTTTAATACAGGTATAGGACCCGTTATCCAGAATGCTCGTGACCAAGGGTATTCCGGATAAGGGGTCTTTCCGTAATTTGGATCTCCATACCTTAAGTCTACTAAAAAATCAATAAAACATTAATTAAACCCAATAGGACTGTTCTGCCCCCAATAAGGATATTTTATATCTTAGTTGGGATCAATTACAAGGTACTATTTTATTATTACAGAGAAAAAGGAAATCAGTTTTAAAATTCTAAATTATTTGATTAAAATGGAGTCTATGGGAGACAGGCTTTCCGTAATTCGGAGCTTTCTGGATAATGGGTTTCCGGATAAGGGATCCCATACCTGTAATGTGAAATGTCTTTCTGCAATAAAAAAATATTTGAAATAAGATGCATAGCGCAAAGACCTGCACTCAGCAACAGAATTGAGTGACCATTTATCTCCCCACCCCCAGGATCACGCGCATGCGCATCATTTTCACTTACATATGGAGCACTGGGGACAGGACGTGCTGAAGTTTTTTGCGCATCCTGTTTGATTGAGTCCTAAAGTCAGTGGCATAACTACATATACAGCAGACCCCACAGTCACGGGGGAAGCAGGTGACAGGGGGGCCCTGTTGTATCGTAGTCGTCCCCCTTCCCAGCCCCACATCTAACTTAAACTTTGGCAAAAACTAGAGTAGCGAGTGGGCCAGGAGGGGGGCAGAGGAGGAAGGACTGTTCAAACCAGGGCTCTTCAAAGATTTATTTTCGGGGGGGGGACCCAGCACATGCAAGTTATGCTGTTGCCTTTAGTGCTCAAATATTTGAGCCCAGGGCCTTCTAGTCCAACAGCGCACCTGGCTTTTGCAGAGAATCCTTTACTGGCAAGTAGCATGATTTGCATTATATTAGGTACAGTGGGGAAAGTATAGCAGCACCTATTCATTTGTATAAAGAGCAATTCATAGATTAGAATTGTTCGATACACACACTGAGCTAAACTGTCCTGTACAAGTTTTTCTTTAATTATATTACTTAATGTTGCATATAATATTTAATTCTTACTAGACTGCTATGTGTTACATTAAATCAAATAAAAAGTGGCAATTTGCCGTCTCCACATGCCAGAGTTAATTGCACACAGTGTACAACTGCATGACTTTATAAAATGTTTTCCAGTAAGGCAAGTCTTAACAACTATAAAACACGCTTTATGTGCTATTTACTCATTTTTTAATTTCTGCTAATGAGCTGTTATTATTGTACATATGATATTACCACAAAACATATACCAGTAAAAAATTAACGTTTGCGTTTTATGTTGTTCCTATAGAGTGCATTTTCCTTGCACATAATGTTGATTGCAATTAGCATAATGTTCAGTTACAGTACCAAACATCATATGGGAAAGCAATGCAAAACAATATGAATATGGAATATTTTAATTTGCCTAATGTGTCTTAGTTTCATATCTGTGTCCATAATTTACAGCCAGAAAACTTTTTAATTTAACTCATTCCTGTCCATAACTGAATGCCATCTCATGCACTTTAATGTGTAGGTTTTACATGGACAGGGATCAGTGAGTTTTTGACTGGTCTGTCATATATTCATTCTTTATAAAACTGGATAATCCCATAAAAAATATGATGATGTTATGTTTTGTATGACATTTCACAGCCTTTGCAACACAAAAGAGGTCATTTACTAAAAGGGAAGAAGTCTTTACTGAATGAGCACTAAGGAGAACATTTTTTTTGTGTAAAAAAAACCCTAATCCATAGGGCAGGTGTATCTGAATGACGCACAATCTGGGGCAGGTAGGGTGGGAGATTTGAGATGCCTACATGCCTCCTGACTTTACATTGTTAACTAACCCAGGCAGCGTTGTATTCACTGGGGCAGCCCTGTAATTTGGTGGTTTCTGGATAACAGATCCCATACCTGTATATTCATTACATTATAAAGTACTCACACAGCACATTATTACTTATGTTGTTAAAAAAATACAAAATATATTAAAACCGCTGTCAACATATATTTCACTCCCGATTTATGAGAAATAAATCTTATTAATGCATTGTATCTTCCATATACCGTGATACCTAAAATGTGTATTCTTGCATATTATGGATAGCAGCATGCATTTATGTACCCTGACATTTCTATAATATAACATTTCACTTTTATTTTGTTTTCTCTTTTAGATTTAAAAGCGAGCAGTGCTTCCACCAGGGCGGTATATGGTTAGCATCATTGCCAGGACCCTGGAATTCACTAATTAGTTCAGAATATAACCAGAGGGACCCGATGTTACAGGACGGCAGAAGAAAGAATAGTTGGAGGCTGTTGTGTTAGTGAGTAACTGGTTAATGACAAAAATGGCCATTGCCCAGTAAATAAGAATTCATGAAGGCTTGTAAGAAAGACAGAAAGGACAGAGAATATGAAAGATTGTTGAAACTGTAGCAAATGTGAGGAAGAGGTTGCCTCTTTTTGCTGTTGAATATGTGATTGTAAATTGCCCCAGAAGAGCAATGGAACACCAGATGATTTCAAGCATTTGCCCACCTGTGCATTTGCAAGCACCATGGGGGAACATGATTACTGGTGCACCAGTAGTCTCATTATTATTGATAACACATGTGTATGAAGCACCAACATATTTTACAGCACTGTACAGTAGATGGATGCAGAAACAGAACATACAGACTACATACATACAGAAATACAACCAATAACTGATACAAGAGGAAAAGAAGGCTTTGCTCACCAGAGCTTACAAGCAAATCATGTCATTAGTACATTTGAAATATATCCTGCTCCACCAATTCCCTGCAATTTTAAACATTCACCATTATTTTATTGGCAGTCCTGTAGTGACTTGGAAGTATAATCTATCTTTAAAGGTCTGTGCGACACACAATGGCAGAGAATATTTAGAAGTAAATAGGGAATGGCATTAGTTAGAGACATATCAATATTAACAGCAGAACCAGCTAGGGAGCCTGGAGTATAGAGAAACCCATGAGCTTCCTGACTGATGGGAAGTTTCTAAGTATGTGAGATGTAGGGGACCCTGAAAGCATTTTAC
The DNA here is from genome assembly GCF_000004195.4 of Xenopus tropicalis. NCBI lineage: Eukaryota > Metazoa > Chordata > Amphibia > Anura > Pipidae > Xenopus > Xenopus tropicalis. Next base: position 78,532,708 of record NC_030681.2, on the reverse strand, counting down.
TTTGGGGCCCAGTAAGTTCTAGTTGGGCTCCCAGAAAGCAAAAACATGAATACTTGTTTAAGCCAGCGCTTGCATATACATTTAATTATGGGGTTTTAGCGAGTGTTTATGTCCATTAATTTACTCCATTTGCCTCATAACAGGCATTATTTTCATAGTTATATAACATTTTTTTCCTTGAGGGATTGTACTATTATGGGATTCAATGATCCAAAAGTTAAATTCATGGAAAGCTATAAGAAGTTATATTTGCTCTTAGGCTGAATATTTTTAGTATTTATAAAATACTAAATCAGCACTATATTTTTTTCAGCTCATGAAGTGATTCTTCTTTAAATATGGCATCTATTAATAAGTTGGGTTCCATTCAGTAATAAATTCAATTTCATCATCAACTGGAGGTTTTCAAGGTTATTCCTGATTAAAAATCATCAAATGGTAATTAGTACAGGAAGAAATCTGAATACCTGGCTGGGATCATACAGGAAATATATTAGATTCCCCATTCCCCTTTTATGTTCATCTACTGTTTCAAAGCCGTCTTTCCATGCTTATGGGCATAATTTTGCCACCATGAAGTTGACTGTCTCTTAAGGTGGCCATACTCGAACCGATTTCACTCTTTCTGTGATGAAGGATCTAATCAGTATATGATCGTTTGATGATTGGTTTGCCATACATATCATGGCAGAAGCAGTATATACAGGAAACAGGATGTGATGTAAAACATTCTTCATCGGTGGGCATTTGTGGCCGAAAGTTCTTTCACGTGAGGTGAACAACAAATGATGTGTGCAATGGCTTTGTTGCCCCTGTGTGCGCCACACCCTACTCTACCAATAGTTATGGGGACTTTTGCCAGCATTTTGGAAATGGTTGCAACTTGCTGCACTGTCCAAAAAACATGTTTTATTAAAGGTTATGTAATATGTAGCATTCAAATACGAGTGAACACTGCAATAAACAAATTAAGGTTTCACAATCATTTATGTACTTCAGTATATGTTCGCTGACTTCTGCTGGCAATCATGACGTGCAGGGAACAATCGCTCAACAATAAATGTCTGGCACTCACACCAACTGTCGCTGAACGACCAAGAACCCATCTGATCAATTTTTTGCCCGATTAGTGGCCCAACGATCGTTCGCACACCATCAACTATAGGATTAGTTAACGATATTATCGGATCGTTCTGGAATTGGTCATTTAAAAAGTAAGAAATCGGCTCATGTATGGCCACCTTTAGTTTCAGACGGTTAGGATTGTGCACCCACAATGCAGGATATGAAAATTGTCTTAGGAGCTGATAATATTAATATCATTATTATTATTATTATTATCATCATCATTGATTAGGATATTGACTGTTTTTATGAGGCATTAGCAAAGAAGGTTTAGAAACTATTAAAGGGGACCTGTCACCCACGCATAAAAATCCTTTGCAAATTAAACATGAAGCCCAAATTCTTTTTTAATTAAATAATCCATACCTGTATTAAATGTATTTAAAAATCTGAGCTGTCAATCATATATTTCCTGCCCCTCCTCTATGTCTAAATGATAGAGGTTGAATAGGCAATATATGATTGACAGCTCAGATTTTTAATTAATTACTTTTTACTTTTATTAATTACTTTCACTCCATTCAGCAGTTCCTAGATGTCACCTAGATGGTGAATACACAAGATTTTGATGTTATACAAAATGTTTCTTAATATTAGCGCCCATAAAATGGTACCGGCCTGCTTGCTGTGATTGTGAATTCCAAGACTGAGGGAAACAAAATGTAAATAATTTATATAGTGTAAGTGAAGTTTATTTTGCTCAACTAACATGATAGAAAAGGATTTGTAATTATTTCCCACGGTGATGGGGCTCCTTTAAGTTGCATAGTATTCTTGAAAAAGGTTACAAATCTATCAAGCACAACCTTTACTTATTCCTCTTTTTAGGGCTCTGGCACACAGGGAAATTAGTCGCCAGCGACAAATCTCCCTTTTCATGGGCGACTAATCTCCCGGAACTGCCATCCCACCGGCGAAAATGTAAATCGCCGGTGGGATGGCATACGCGGCGCTGCAATTTTCATGCCTTGACAGGCGCCGCATATGCCATCCCACCACCGATTTACATTTTCGCCGGTGGGATGGCAATTCGGGGAGATTAGTCTCCCGCGAAAAGGGAGATTTGTCGCGGGCGACTAATCTCCCCGTGTGCCAGAGCCCTTAAGGATCTGGATGAAGGCAAACATAAACTTGTACCAAGATAACTGCCATATTAAATCTCAGAGGTATAATGTTCTTATCTGGCCTCAGAGGTCAGATATATCACTTTAATGGTTTGAATTACTGGTTTTACAAGCCAAAGCCACTCCCTGTCTTGTGCGAGCTTAAATGTGGAAGTGTCTGTAGCCCTTTAACATGGAGTGCTATTAAAAGTATTGATTGCAAGAGCTTATTTAAGGCAAGGGCACATAGGTAAATAAGTTTTCCAACATTGCCTTATTGGAACAGTTACCTTCAGTAGGCTAGGAACCAGGGTTTGTTGTGCAGATGAGGAGCCCTACTGATGTAACAGCTAATTATTGGTTAGTATGGAACAGAGTTTGTAATAAAGAATAGATTAAGCAAAAGGACATTATGTCCCTGTTTCCAACATTGATTTGATGACTAGGATTTGTGCTGGACATACTTTTTGCCTATTCTTTTAATGAAGAACAACATTGGAAAATGAAACTAAAGCCACATTCAACGCACGTGTTTACCACTGACGAATGGGGCAAAAAGCCTCTGAAACAATTTGTTGTTTCGGCACTTTGCAAATTAACCTTTTGGAGGGACTTTGGTACACCAGCTTTTGTGTAATAGTGTGTCCTTCTGCTACAATTTGATAATACTTAAGAGGCATGTGACCTTGGATGGACTGCACTTACCAGAAAGCATTTGAAAAACATCCTATATAACATTTAGCTTTATTTTCAGAATACATAGTAAGGCAGGAAAATAACGCAGTGAGCTGACTTTAGTACAGAGCAGAGATATAATAACTCATTTACAGTGTTCCTTTGAATTACTACTTGCTTGAAACACAAGCCAAAGCTGGTAGTATACCAACAGGGATTTTATCTAATATCATGCACAGTATATATACACAGTATAGATATATTTTATCTAATATCATGCACCTGCCCATAAAAGGATGGTGCTTTGACTATTTTGCTTTGACTGGTGGAAATTACTCTTAAGTGATACCATTAAGTGCTGCCAGGGCCATCCTCTGCTAAGAAAGCATGTACTATACAGATTATGACTAGTCAGTCTGTGAGTTCTGAATCTGCACTTGCCATTCACAATGTGCTTTTGGCTTGGCACAACCAAGAGCATAATAATGATGTTACCAAAAGCAGTCATTTTGGCCAGCTTATAAATGTGCTATAACTTTATCCAACAGGCTGAATTCAATCATGACAGAGAGGTCAGAATGCTCTACAGGCCTCTGAGAAGGACTGCTCTCATTATATATGAAGAATAACTACAGCATAATTGTGGCACACCAGCTGGAAAGACCCCAAAGTGAATTTATAGCTCTCCCGGCTGTTTTTTCCACCCTCAGTAAACACAGCCCCTGGTATTCTTCACATTTGCTTTGTGCCACAGAGCATTGTGGGAGAGATATAACTTCCCTTCCCAGGTGTTGGGATTGATGAGTCCTTACCTGTGGAAAAGGTGAGGGGAGGAGAGTCCAGGAGAGTCCTTCTCAGTCCAGGAAGTAAGTTTGAGAGAGCTGACAACTAGTTTGAGTGTTTTCTCATTGTTTATTTATAAATTGGCAGCAAGTTACATTTTACTTTAAAATACTTATAACAAGCAGGGATCTTACAATAATTTAATAAACAAGGGTTTAGAATAAAAATAGTTTGGAGGGCCCTGCTCACAAGAGCTTACAATTCAAAGGGTAAGATATAAGAATGCAGGAGAGTAGAAAGTCTCAGTTGTTTAAGAATTTCTTTACTATGATAATGCCATTCTGTTCTTAAAAAGAGATACCTAACATGATGGATCCGAGCATTTCTGGTCCATATTTAATAATATAAGTGCAACTTGGTACCACTGCAGTAACAGGTAGTAACCAATCAGGTATTAGCTTTCCTAATGCTAGTGCAGTTATCTTTATGAAAACAAATGCCTGGCTGGTTGCTGTGGGTTACTGCACAGGAGCAGATTTGCACCCATATTAGTAAATGAGAACCAACTGTCTCTTTTTCAGTTGTGCCTAGCCACAATACCATTGGAATGTTCTTCATTTACAGACAGAGAGGTTTCTTTACAAAGGCTCCCATTTGTTTGCCTGATATTCCAGCAGGAGGGTAACACCACTATACACACTCCAGTGAGAAATACATGACTTAACTTTGCTCTTTTGTGTTTAACGTTCATATTACCTTTTGTTTGCTAAATAAGTGATGCAATTTGATCCATGTCCCTAATCAGTTATCAGCAGTTATGTGGTAAGCAATCTCAGTCCCTCTGAGAATACAATTATCCTTCTCAGCTTCCAGTTTAGCTTCCCTTCCCAGCTTATATGCCATGCTTTATTCTAAAGGATACATGATGTCATAAGCAGCAAGATGTCATATGCAGCCATTGCATGGGCAGCAGTATAGAACCTTATCTGTAAAGAAGATCCCTACCTTGTACTGGGTTTATTGGCTAGGAAATGCCTTATCTATTGAAGGACAGAAATCTCAGCAAGTGGTGGGTTAAATTATTGGCCATTATTAGCAGCATTTGGGGGTTCTAAATGCAGATTTCGAAAATTAAAGTCCTGCAAAAAAATGTGAAACTTTCACTCTGTCCGAAAAGTTGAAACTGCATTGGGGAGATTTCGCGATAGCCGGACATAAATGTAATAATGAGAAGAAATGATGTAGCAACATCTCTTACCACTCCCTTCCGACTTGAGCTGAGAGGATCGGGGGGTTCCAGTTTCATAGCAGATGTAGATAAAGTAAATCATTAGATGAACAGTGGTTTGGAGAATAGAATTGCGTTTGAATTCGAAGCACTTGATGAAAGATGATAGTTATTCATTGTGGATTTTTACATTAGTGCATCGTCAATTTAAGGCATACAGGGACATTTAAAGCTCAATTTCTGCTGTACCTATACGTAATAAAAGTAACTTACAATTACTGGGAAAAAAACTAAACAAAGCAAAGTAAGTTTATTTCGTTTAAGTAAATACTCTTTTAATTCGCCTGGAATATCTTAATAAAAAAAATGTTCCAGTGTAGCTAATGACTTATTTAAATTATTTCTGACGAGATATACCAGGGGATAAACTAATAAACTTTTCTGATGCGTGTTGATTACCCCATAGAGTGATCCTGCGCTATACAGGCGCTAAATATCTCACTAACTTTCCCATCAATGGATTTATTCCACTCTGCAACAGAGATCAGAATGAACCTCGCAGTGATTAGGGGAAATAACAAATTACAGTCGGACTGAGACTTCATTCAAACTGCAATGGCAGCTAATTACTACTCTCCCCCCCCGCAAACTGACACGGTTATTAGGGGATATCAGGTAAATCACACATCTGATGCCACTTTATTCGTTTTGTGGTCTGCAAATGTATCATATAGGTAAAAATAATTATATAATTATCCAATCTACTTTGTGTATGTGCATCTCTCTCTGTATACGCCTATACAGATCCATTATATATGATTAATATATATTCTAAATTCTGTAATCTATATTAATTATATATATATATATATATATATACGGTATATATATATATATATATATATCTATACACATATGATGTCTAAATACAAACAGGTAAGATATTCATCTAGAAATGGATTTTTACCGAGACTTCTTACTACAAAAAAAGAGAGGAACTGCCTGTGTCTTTCGAAAGTCGGTACGTACTTAAATGTATGTACATATTTATCTCTTGGTAAAGTTTGACATATTCTACATGATGATTATAAGGTCTGAATATTAATTTAAGATATTCTCTGACAAATCCCAAAGTGACAAAATGAAAGAGGCAGCCTACAGGAGAGGGACACCTATAATGGCTCTTTCTCTGCTTCTATTACTGGTATCATTGTTTCTGCAGGTGATATGCAGAGGGATTTTCTACAAGTCGGCTCTATCTGTCCTTTCCTTTTCAGATTAAATGTAATGTGCCATAAAGGAGGTCTGTAATAGAAATGTTATATATTCGTCAATTATTGATAAAAATCTTATTTTTAATGGGCACTTCGCCCGGCTGTGTATGCGAATAGAATGCTCTATGCTGATCGCCCGGAGAATCGGTTTGGTTTTATTAGGGTTATTGCAATATTCCGATCAGCTAAATGGAGTAAGCAGAGTATATAGCCCGGTAGGTTAGTACCAACCAACAGCTGAGTGACTCTGTAAGGTGAGGGGGTAACCATGCACATTTGTTAGAATCTAATCTAACAGCAGGTAGGACTATAAGTAAAGTAATTATACATGTGGTAGGATTATGTAGATAGCCCTGTGCATATTATATCTATCCAGCTTAGCCCGGCTCTCTGGGGAAACCTACATGGATCCAGAGAAGGGCAAAGGATTGCAGCAGTCAGCGTCCTGCGGAAGGACATTAGTTTCTGCCATATCCACTACTAACTACCCACCATATCCACTTACTAACTACCCACCATATCCACTCCTAACTACCCACCATATCCACTACTAACTACCCACCATATCCACTACTAACTACCCACCATATCCACTACTAACTACCCACCATATCCACTACTAACTACCCACCATATCCACTCCTAACTACCCACCATATCCACTCCTAACTACCCACTATATCCACTCCTAACTACCCACCATATCCACTCCTAACTACCCCCCAGGGTAACGGTGTGCTGTGTTGCAGTTGAGCTTTGTGTGGGCGCTCAGTCACCGGTGCCGGGCAGGAGAACCCTATTACAGCCACACAGTAGCACAGGGAAACTTACTGACTGGAAGAACAGACTAGGGAGGCGCAGTATTGCCCCGGCTGTAATACACCTGTAGAGTTGGAAGTCCACACTATGGGTCCGGGGTGGATAGGATCAATGAGGCACTTGACCCCATAGAAAAATATTCCCCCCCCCCCCAACTTGGGGAATAACGCATCTGTCATAAAACTGCTTATTAATCAATGTCCCCCTCTACTTCTTGGGCCTCACAGCAATCGCAGGGTCTTTTTCTCTTTTGTTCCACCCCTGGGCGGCAGTTATTGAACAGGGAGGCCAAGGGCAAAATATGCGCAGCTGTATTCTGTGCAACTGACAACTTTTTTTTTTAATATACAGATGTCTTCCTCTGAGAAGCTGTACCCAAAGGTAAGGACCAAGCAGTACAGAAACTGTGGGCAAACACCGCTGCCAGTTAACTCCTGGCACCTGCCCTGGGATCATGTCTAACAGGCTCACCCATTGCAAACATTACCTTTACACACAGGCACCGGTGACAACATTAAAGATGTAATGACCCAGTGAAAGGAACACACTTTATTCGATAGGCGATAACATCCCTTCTCCCTAACAGTTCTGGGAAGATGTGCGCAGTCAGGCTGAGCAACACTCGCTCCCTTCCCAAGAACACATGGCACAAACGCAGGCAGATATACGGTACCTGAGAGTGATGGGAGAGTCTGTAAGATCCTGGGCTGAGTGGCAGAGTGCAGCCAACTAGCCCATCGTGCCCCCCCATTCCCACACCCACCTCCCCTGGGCAATGTGACGTCACCATGCTCCGGGACTGGGGGAGAGCAGGGAAAGCTAATGGGCAATGAGAGAGCAATTCTCCTCCCTTGCGTCCTGTCACTTGCTCCAATCCCTATTTTATTGTAGGGGCTGCTGCTGCCTGCGGCTCAGAGCACAAAGTCACAGGGTGTAATGAACTTGTGAGCACCTTGGCTTCCCTTATCTTTGCCCTGTCACTTTCCTGCTGTAGTGCCCTGACTCCATGTCTCTGGGGCACCTGCATTCTTACCCTCTCACTGGCACTGGGGTGGCGCAATCTCTAAGAAGTCACACAACTTATTTTTAATTTTTTTTTTGGTAATTCCTTGTTGGATAATTTTTATCTCGTACGGTGAATGTCAGAAGGGAAGCGGTTCTGTCGAATATTTAATTCGATCTTGCTAGCGATCATCGGTCGATCTGACTGTGCCCTGCAGGATGCTGTGATTTGCCCGGAGTAGCAAGCTGTGAGCTGTGGAGTTGCACCTGTGCATAGGAGACTTATTGGCCACCGGCGGGAATTTGGGTCACTTTCTGCGGACAAGATGAGCAAACCGACAGGATCAACAAGTGGGTGATGTGCCCCTCTCCCCTAAATGTTTAGTTACAGTGTGACTCTGTCATATACTGTTATTTTGTTGTTTTCCAAAATCCCCAGATTTCTCACCATTAGTTTATATAATACAACAAATATATATTATATTCGGCTTATTATTTTTATTTACTGTTAGCATAGAAATTTGCTTATTATCAAGGAAAAAGTTGCGCCAGCTGTAGGTCTAAAATTACCATTTTGTATGTTAAAAATAGCCCACTGAATTTTACTGTCAGTTCCTTAAGGAAGGAATTATATCAAGCTTAATTCGTTTGTTACGGATTTGTCTCATAACTATGGCCGTGATTTCTGACAGTTACGTTGATAATTGTATACGTTTTAGTTTGCCCTTGGGAATGGATTGCAGCTTCGAGTTAACTGAAATAAATAGAACTGAAGTAAGTCCCAATATCCCGGCTCTGCAGAGTTACCTACTGAACATATGATGCGTGTAAAACTCCATAATACTTCCTGCAAGAAAATAGAAACTTTCAAAGTAGCCATTGAAATAAATCAGCTAGGATCACAGAATCATCTGGGTGTAAATCGGATTTAAATTGAGCCTGCTGCACACAGCTTCTCTAATTATTTCCAATAATCCTGCAAACGAACAAGGCAAGAAAAACACCAGTTTAAAAGTCACATTTTCTCTAATCCCGAATCCAGGCACTTTAGCACTGGAACAATTCTCAGTGTGGCTGATTGTTAATTGCTAAAGTTTCTGCTAATCCTGGGCACAGTTAGGGTGGGCATACTGTGGGGAACACACACATTTACATTTTTTCTTGCTAACTGTTAATAATCAGTCAAATTTCAATACAAACAATATGGACCAGTGTTAGTTCTTCCTAATGAAAACAATAACAATTATACCGAGTTTTCCAAACAAATTCTGAATGAATTAATTGAACTAACAATGTTGGAATATTTTGTAATACAAAACCTAAATCTGTTCCCAACACATACACTCATGTACAGCAGAGCTTTGTTAATACTCAGCAATTCAAAATATTTAGCAATTTTACTCTATCTATCTATCTATCTATCTATCTATCATCTATCTATCTATCTATCTATCTATCTATCTCTATCTATCTATCTATCATCTATCTATCTATCTCTATTATAAAGTGATACATTAAGTTAGTGCAGATATAAGGAAACTGGCTAGCAGCTGGATGATAATGCATGTTAACAAATATGAGGAAACAGAGCATTAGCGTGTTTTTTAGAAATTATACTTAGCCATAACCTCATAAGAAAACAAAACTTCAACTTAGAATCATTTAAGTTATATAACAACTGAGGAGAGCTGTATATAGCGTTTCATGGTTATGTTGTACTTTTTACATGAATACATGGTGTTCACTGGGACTGTGTGTGTTAGCTGGTATTAGGAACTTGTTTCTGTACTTATCTTACAAAGAGAATAAAATACATTTGTAGGCCAGTGTTTTACAAACTGCCTTACTTGTGAGGTTCCATTGCAAATCATGTTTAGTGTTGGCTCCCCATATATGAAAGTAACCTCTGCCACTTCTGCAGTGAACTTTAATATAACAGTGATTTTTGATCACACATAACCCTTGGCATTTTTCAAAGTAATGTTTAAAATAGGTGATGCATGGGTTAACTATGGTAAGTAAGGGAGACCTTGGTGAGAAAGGATTTTCAGGCCACTGGATCATGGGTGTTGAGTCTGCATGGTGAGTACTATGGAAGGTATTGTATAATATCACTGGGAAAATCTGTACCCTCTGCAGGATCTCAGAGTCTCTTTGCACAGTGATTCATTTTAATGTTCCTGAGAATGTTTAATCCCACTGGAGGATATGAAGTGAGTGTTTGTCAGTGTGTATAATGTTCCTGGTATTGGCATATGGCAGATGTGGAGAGTATATTGGGCAAGTTAGTGAGGTATAATGTTCCTGGCAATAACTGTGCCAACTGAAAAACTTAGCACAGCATTTGTGGTATCATTTAGCTGGAGATCTATGTACATACTAAAATATGGAGAGATCCTTTGCTTAGTCAGTATTGTATATGTCTCTGGGAAGATCTAGGCACACTGTGGATCTAAAGTGACTTAGACAGTATTTAATTTTTGCCCACTTAGTATTGCATAACTTCAGTGGGACATTCTAAAAACCCTAAGTCTTTATGAAGAGTACCTTGGAGCAGCAAGCAATTGATTATAATGCTAGGAATATCTGTTCATTCTAGAGAATATGGCAAGGGCATTTCCACTGTGACCATTGTATAACACTGCTGGAGGACCTGTGCAGTGACTGGGAAGCAGCGGGGCAGTTTGTACACAGTGAGGCTGCCCTGAGAGTATAGTTATGTGAACTGATCTCTGCCTGGGTGGTAGGGTTACTCCTGCAGTTCATACACTCTCTTCTTTCAGCAGCCCCTGATGGTAATTACAGTAATCTAAGCTGCCATATATCTTTAAGCAATTATAACACACAAAAAGTCCCTGGGCACCCTGCTGTGGGATGTTAAAAACGGTTTCCCAGTTCAATAAAAATCTGTTTGTGTCTCGCTCTACTGTCAAATCCAGGCTGCCCTGAGGAAGAGGCTTCTGCTCAATCACTGGACTCCTCCAAACCCTCATTAGCCTCCATCCCAGTGACCTTGTGTCAGGCTGTATTGCTGTCATATTCTGGAAATGTCCTGCCCCAAGATCTGCCAGGCTCTCTAGCATGGGGTGCATCTCCCTCTCTTGCCCACCCAATACCAGTTCAGGAATACATTTTTGTGGTGAGCACAGCCATGTAAAGTCTTCTCTCTGATGTCTGTCTGTCTGTCTGTCTATCTATCATCTATCTATCTCTCATCTATCTATCTGTCTTTCCAGATATACCTTTATAGTATCAATCTATTATCTATGAAATCAGGCTAACTGTCTTCTTTATTCTCTATCTTTTTGCTGTAAAACAAAGAAGCTGTAGGCAGCTCATTGACCTGTGAGTGTAAAAGTGTAAAAAATACAGTGTATATATATATATATATATATATATATATAATTTGTATATTCTCAGTCCATTAAACCTATATATAGTGCAGGTAAAACCACTTGTTCAACGGCAATATAGATAAATGTTTTTTTCGGATATAGTGTATTAGCAAATATTAATATAATTAAACACAAAAAAATTGTGTTTACTAAGTAAGCTTCAGTGATATAATAATTTAGCACAACTCCAAAGAATAAAACACTTATTGTGGCAAGGGAAATGTAAAGGTGGCCAAATATGTCAAGATCCACTGCTTTGGCAAGGTTGCCAAACAAGAGACCATATAAGAGAAGCTAAAATGTTGTACATTTTTTGCTGCATATTTATTAGGCTAAAACAGTGCATTGACCTGTGTGTATAAGGCATCCCATTACAAGCTGGCAGCCTATTGCCAATGAGCAGTAAAAGTTGGAGGTTACAGGACACCCCATGCCCTGTGTATGTAAGGCATCACATTGTTAGCCGGCTGCCCATTGCCCATGGCTTTGCAGAAGAGTGCATTGCTGGGCTGGATCAGGAAGGTGGAGTTAGTATCAGAAGAAGCTAAGCCTGCAGGAGGGGGTGCGTGTGCTCCCTGTAGGCATTGTGTGACAGCAGAATTCCCATGCTACTCTTTTTGACGGGTCACTGGTGAATCAATAGGTAGGTGCCAAAGGGACCTTGTAATTACACATTTAGAGGAACAAAACAAGTACATATCTGCTTTAACAGCTCCCCACACAAACATACCTGCAAAGTGCCATAACCTGCACCGAAAGCTGCTTAGACCTGGATATAAACTGCTGTTTGAAATTGTTAGAAAGTTTTCTATCAAATAAATTCACCCCCCCATCCCATTCCCCACCCAAGCTTAATCCCCCTTTCCCCTAGCCCTGCTCTACACAGCAGCTGTCGAGCCTCATTTACTAGGAGATGTGGCAGCTTGTGCTTGTTGGAGGCAGTCAAACAGGTCTCAATGGGAAAATCATTAAGTTAACACTCTTTCTAATGCATTGTTTTAGAGTCCCTGCTGGATATGAATGTCCCATCCTAACCCCACATGTCCCTGGGAAGATGCCTTGTTATCACCCAGCCCCCCTGCCTCCGACACACACTACTTCCAATCCCACATACTTCCTATAGTTTATTGACTCCTTAACCAAATACAAAAACTCATCAAAAAGTACAGCACTCCCCTGCTAAGCAGCTCCCACACAATACCTACCCCCTTGACTGGCTCAGTCATGCTTTGGTCAAACAGTTATAATGTCTGGGATTTTAACTTTATTCACTGGGACTATTTATATTCACATTTATATTCTCTATTCACTGGGACTTTATTAACAGACAGCAACCCATGAGAAATCAAAGGTAATTACTGACTGGTTGCTATGGGTAACGCAATTGGGGTATCTTAGTCAGTAAATGAGCCCCACTGACTGATTCGCTGCTTGCAAAGGGCAAAACTAAGGGGAGCATTGGGGATTAGGATAACAAATCAGGACTCCAATGTATGACTTTATAGTGTTAGGCAACTGTCTGGGAGTCTGGGGCTTGTCTGCCAGCTCATCCTCTAAACTCAGTGTATCTCCAGCAAAGATAACAGTCCACTCTCCTAAGGATGTTTTATTACATAATCTGAAGCAGTGGCCTGCAATATCAGATATTTGCCAGCCTAATCTTATAATGGTAGCATCATTCAGCTACCCATTAAAGGAAGCACTTGAAATTCAGGGCTTCCTACAGTCCCTCTTGCTGGGTCCTGAGAGGGTTAATACTTGTACTTTCCACCCAGAGAATCCTGCCCAATGTCAGTGTGTGTGGCCCTTCCTGAGACCTTAGGGACTATAGCCTTCTCTGATCTAGGACTTGTATTGAAATTTCCCTCTGATCTTTATTCACTGCCCCCAGTGCTTGCCACACTACCAATCAATTTATCTGCAGAGTGAAAAGAAGCTGTTAAATAAACATTGTAGTTATTGACTAGTTGAAGTATAAATACCTTTTGAAAATTCTTATTCATTGCCATTTATAACTATACTTGCAGATGATTGCTAATGCCGAGCAAACATATTTGGGGTGTTACACTTATGTAAGGTCCCAGCTACATATATGTTGTAATATCATTACTGATGCCACAAGTGGCTCTGGAAATGATCACTCTTTAGTCTCCCATATTATTCTCTCTGTGAGACTGAAAAGTATGAATTCAAATCTCCTATTTAGCTCTATAGTAACATGATTTCTATCCTAATCACATGCAAATAGTAAGGCATGAATTGTTAGGGTCACATGGAAAGAATACAGCATAATGTATGACTGTAGCTGCAACTTACTTGCAACTGCATTAGAATTAGGATTTCTGGATAGTGAAAACTGAAAGGAAACAGAAATGCACTAATACCTTTGGAGCTGAATCTGAATGAGCAGAAAAAAAGCTGGTGTTTTATAAATAAAGAGCGGGGCTTTTATTGTCACATACACTAATACCTGGCTTTGGGTGCTGTTCTGGAAAAGCGTCAGTAAGTGTTCCTTGTCTCTACTTCTTTTAAAAATAGCATTTATCATTTTCTTGGCTATAACAGTGATTGTTTTTGCCATATTCACAGTAGCAAATTGGTCATTAGAGGGATTCTGTCATAATTTTTATGGTGTACTTTTTATTTTAAATTACACTGTTTACATAGCAAATAATTCACTCTACCATTGAAACTTTTATTCTTGAACCAACAAATATATTTTTTAGCTGTAATATTGGTATATTATCAATTAGGTGACTCTAAAGCAGTGATTCCCAACCAGTGGCTCGTGAGCAACACGTTGCTCCCCAACCCCTTGGATGTTGCTCCCAGTGGCCTCAAAGCAGGTGCTCATTATTTAATTTGTGGTTAGGAGGTAAGTTTTGGAGGCATAAAAAGCAAGTATAATGTCAAACAGAGCCTTCTGTAGGCTGCCAGTCCACATAGGGGCTATCAAATTGCCAATTATAGCTCTTATTGGCACCCCGAGGAACTTTTATCATGCTTGTGTTGCTCCCAAACACTTTTTTCACTTGAATGTGGCTCACGGGAATAAAAGGTTGGGGATCCCTGCTCTAAAGTCATTATACAAGATGTTTTATAGCATTCTGGTAATGTTCATGGAGATTTCCACTGAAACTAAATCATTAGCAAGGTAATGACTACAGTTTTTGTTTTACTCAGTGTTAAAAAGCAAAACCAAAACTGGATCATAATGGACCTGTATTGAGCACTATAATGTATGATGGGTCCCAGTGATATTTGTCAATATCAGAAATAGCCTGAAGTCTGTAAATTTGAGCAAGCATGTAGTATCGATTTCAGTGTTTGTAGTTATGTCATTCAATAGCCAAAAAACTTAGTCTATAAAGCTCCAGATAACATTCAAGTGCAACATTTGCTATAGCAAATAAAAATAAATGTTCAAATTAATAGTGTATGTTGTCCATGCAAGGTTAATTGTTATTTGCCTAATGAAAGAAAATGTCATTCTAAGCAACATTATGGTTAAAAAAGCTGAAAGTCAATGGGAATAGTCCTCAGCAAAATTCAAGCTATTTGTTCAATTTGAGATTTTCGAGTGTTTTTTTGAGTTTGTAAACTCACAAATTCGAGTTTTTTTTCCGCAATTTTATTCAATCGAGTATTTTGTATTTGCATCTTTTATAAATAAAATATTTGGAAATGTGATTGCTGTTAAAGGACACCTATAACTGGAAAATTGTTTCTCCCACAAGATGTGCTGGTTAAGAAACAACACACTTTAGTATGGGGAAACAATACTATTTTGCCCAAAAATTGCTTATAGTGAGTCGCCAGCACAGAGAGAGAGCTCCCAAACTGCAAACTGATTTTCAAGAAGTGACTTTTTTGATGCAGCCATAATGTAAGGTCACCAAGTATCATGCCCACAGAGCAAGCAATCTGCACATGTATATGCATTTGTGTCTGGAAGTGGGAGCTGCTGTGGGCTTGCCTCAATTTCTCATTACTCACCCACTGCCAAAACACCATCTATATAATATTTTGTCTGCAGCTTTAATTAATAAAAGTGTTAAAAAACACACAGATAAGGAAGCCACTGAAGAAATTCTAAGAAAAATAGAAATATACATAAATAAAAGAAATGAGTTTCAGTCTGATATTGTTTATGCTCGAGCATTTTGAAACAATTTACCTTTGAATTGCTATGCTCTCTTCAACAATAAAAGGCATACACTTTACACTGCTTATTATTTGCCTTGTTCTGTTATATTCATTACAGTAACTAAGTCAGAGTTGAGGACTAGGAGGTTATATTTGTTACTGTCACTTAAGGGTCCCCCTAATGATCCAAAATGACGCCTTACAGCTCCGGTTGACCCATTGGGTGGAATGGTCATATCTTGTTCATTCATTGAGTCAAATGGCCCTGTCTGACCTGTGTGCACTGCATCACCCTCAATTACCACACTGGACAAATGTGTACTTGAACAGTAACCCATGGCAGCCAATTACACTTTTGCTTAGTTTTGCTTTCATCGTTCTACCTGCCTGAACAAAAAGCCAAGGACATATTAAGTACTCACCAAACCTAGGATAGATGCTTTAATGATTGCAAGATTTCCTGCATATGACAGAGTAAGATATATGGATATTCTCAGAAGTATCACTATAGCTGTGCTCAATAGTAAAAAAAAAAATTGCTGCTCACAGCGATCCTATCTAAATTATGCACCCTTCACTACAAACAGGACCCTGTGAACAAGAGTAGTTTGTCAATATTGAAAAAAATGTTCAAACCATGCTACAGGCAAAATTTTCAGCTCTGCAAAAATGTAGAATAATTGACTTTACAATAAATAATAATTTCAAGTTTTCTTTCTGACATTAATTCTGACACTAATATGTGAAAAACAAAATATATGTTTACCTTGTAATATTTATGTGATTGTTCTACGGCTAAAACATTTTATCCCCCAAGAAAAACTTGGAATAAAACATTTTTTCATAAACATATATTGAAACTTCTGGTTAGTCAGTGCCCCGCTGGGTCCCCTATTGCCTCTGTGTACCTCTATATTACATTCTGGGATTCTTCATTTTTGGCATGCACTTTGTTGGGGCATCACTTTAGTGCACCACATTACATCATTCATTGCAGGCTGTAATTATCTGTTTAAATGGAATGACCAAGTGCTATCTGACAAATATCTATATTATTTATATTTGATATATTTTGACACATCTCAGTGATATGTTTTCTTTAAGTGGGGATTGTGGCTGTTATATATAACAGTTATAAATAAGTCTTAAGTCACAATTGAAGTGATACTCCATAGAGCTTAAACATAAATGCAAGCTTTACTGTTTTGCTGACAACATTTAATTGTGCAAATGAAGAATGCTGCCGCTTTACAAAGCGATTTGACAAAATTGGAAAACTGGGCAGCAAACTGGAAAATGAGGTTCAATGTTGACAAGTGCAAAGTTATGCACTTTGGTAGAAATAATATAAACGCAAGCTATCTACTAAATGGTAGTTTGTAATTCCTGGCAATATAATTCGGCAGCTACTAAAGCAAATAAAGTGCTGTCTTGTATAAAAAAGTGCATTGACTCAAGGGATGAGAACATAATTTTGCCCCTTTATAGGTCCCTGGTAAGGCCTCACCTTGAGTATGCAGTGCAGTTTTGGGCTCCAGTCCTTAAGAAGGATATTAATGAGCTGGAGAGAGTGCAGAGACGTGCAACTAAACTGGTAAAGGGGATGGAAGATTTCAGCCATGAGGTTAGACTGTCAAGGCTGGGTTTTCTCTGGAAAAGAGGTGCTTGCGAGGGGACATGATTACTTGTGGAATGCACTTCCTAGTGATGTTGTAATGGCAGATTAGGGTTGAACTTGATGGACTCTTTTTAAACTTGATGGAGTCTTTTTTCAACCCTATGTAACTATATAACCCTGCTGATAATTCAAGGGAGCCATTAGTGGCTTGTGTCCATAGTTAAAACTGACTTTTGCCAAGTTAACTTGAAATTAGTGATGTTATTGTTGGAATTCTAGGGGAAAACATTGCCGTGTTAATAAAAAAAAATATATAGATTTATATAATATTTCTGCTGAGGATTCCAGTCTATCAACCCGCTTACATGATTCACCTTACCAGCAGAGGGCACTCATTTCAAACTGAGCTCATCGGTGATCTGCCAGTAATTAATTTGGAATTCCATGTAGATGGTGTAAGATATTATGTTAGAACTCATACATTAGGGATACTTTCAGACAGGATACTTTTGTGAAATAGTTCAATTGTGATAAATGCCTTCTGTAAGTTCCATCTGTTTGAATGGGAATGCACAGTGGCACTGCCAGGAGGTGATAACTTATTAAGCAGCTGCAGGAGGGGAAGCAAGTTTTAACTGCTGCGCCTCACCCTGAGAGGAGCACTGTCACCCATACTTTGACAGTAACATGGGCTTTATACCATTGCTCTAACAGTTTGTCAGCGACAGAGGTGATTAGTAAGGAAAGCAAATAAACACCATTAACAAAAATCAAAAGTAAATGAGGTTTACTTTATGTTTTACATTTCTTTTTTTCAGTCTTCTGTCTTTACTAGATGCTGTCATCACACAATTTTCTGGTTTCCTAAAGCCATTTCCCTTTTTACATGAGTATTATGTTATATTCAGTCACATAAGTGGTCTGGCTTTCATTGATTCAGATATAAAAGTTTAAGGGTTGCCTTTGAGATCTGTTATTATCTCACAAATAGAATTCTGATTGCCACAAAGCAAGAGAGGATTGTAATGTTTATGCCAGAAAGGAAGTATGGATGCACTGGCATGTTTTCTAACTGAAAATAGTCCTGCATCTTCAATGCCTGATATCCAAGAGGACTGTCTTGTATAAGGCCCAATGGGTCCTCTGTCTTTTTAAATGATTTTTGGGTCATGGGCAGTATTTAGAAGTATACAAATGTAGGAAATATTTAGGGACAAGTTTGTTTATTAACCAGTCAATGTAGTACAGTATATATATATATATATATATAGGCAACACCCCTTTTGCTTTACAGCCTTTAGTTGCATTAAAATGTATGTATTTCTTTATAGATCTAAAAAGATGAGGCTTTTGTGTCTCATTTGTCCCTTTTGTCTCCCTGTAGGTCGGATCCTGGACATACCATGCAAAGTATGCGGAGATCGTAGCTCAGGTAAACACTATGGAGTGTACGCCTGTGATGGATGCTCAGGGTTTTTTAAAAGAAGCATCAGAAGGAACAGAAGCTATGTCTGCAAATCTGGAAATCAGGTCAGTATTTCCCTGGCAAGTTTTTACGTCTAAACTTGTATTTCTTTATCTGCATTCTGGATCAAACTGAGAAACAAAACACTGATAAAATGACCACCCCTCTACTTGCGAAATGACTTAATTCTGAATGTGTCTGCATCTTTGTGTTGCATATAGAATTCAGCATACAATTAAAGCAATTGCAATATAATAAGATCTCCTATATGGGTATGATGATGGCATACTATATACCATTTGATCCTTTTACTTTTCTACAAGGCACTGATACCCTTTTATGTACAATCCAAGTTACAGATTGTTTTCAATTCATTTCATTCAAGTGATCTGTACAAATAGCAGCCAATCAGCTCCTCTGTGTGTCTATATGAACACTGGTCCCATAGGTTATGTTATTATGCTGTTTATTGTAATATGTAGTTGTGGTCCGGTACACTTGTATTGCCTCTAATTAAAATATAAACTATAAAAGCAACATGCAATATCTCTAGCTTTACTAATGCAGTGTGTTACATATAACATTGGTACCCTCTCACCAACCTCATAGATATCAACTGCCCTGCAGTTAAAAAAATTAACATTTTTCACTTTATGTTTAGTGCTATACATAAACAGTCCATATTGCATATGTTTTCATTCTGAGGCTCCCTTTGCATGGAATCTTATATACAAGCACTGCTCTGACAGCCTGATGGCTATCTACGGTGAGCACCACTATACCCTGACCCACTGTTATTCACCATTCATTGATATAATACTTGGAGCTGCACTTTCATTTGCTTGATTGTGTAGGAGGTATTCCATTCTCAATGCAAAACGCACAATGGGTTAGTGAAAAAAAATTTAACATGATATCATTTCTGTGCTGAATTCTTAACCCCTTGCAGTGTAAAAAGGGTTTGGCAGGCAGCGGCCTTCTTCAGAAACAAATAAGGGTTGGCTGCTAAATCAATAAAATCAATAATGTGATCTGATTGGTAGACTAATCTTCCCATTTCATTTTTTCTTATTGCTACAGCATAGTGTTAAACTTTAATGGTTAAAATAGACTTTTGTTAAATGAATGCCATTTAACATCAAGATACTCATCTTGGTTTTTTTCTTTTCAACATACATTAGAGCATCTATTTTACATTTTTCAGGAGGCCATAAAGAAATGTGCAAAATCTGGGAAAATGTAAAATCAGGGAAATGCATTATGCTTTATATATCGGTGGGACCATAAAAATACAATGTAAAATAAGGTTGGTGTACATATATTTGAGGTTTCACTGTAATTATTTGAAGTCATATAAAGGAGTTTAATGTGATTTCAGCTGTGCAGAAGAGGGTTCTGTAGCAGTTTTTTAAGTTCACCTATGTCTAACAGTGACATTTTAAGACTAGACTATATGAAATAGCTCTGTAGGACACCATTATAATTTACAGAGCTTATCTGTTATCTGCTATTTAACCAGTGCTATCTATCCCTATTTCAATTGCCCTCATTGCTACATAGCAGCCTGTTTATATATAAAATAGTAGCATTTCTGAAGCAAACACCAGTGCAGGGCAACAGTACATTATATTTGACTTACTTTACAACACACTCATTTTTTTGGAGATACTGTGCCTTTAAAACTGCTGCTAAGTTGTTATTTATGCCTTTTTTTCCAGTCGCTCATGTAATTTATACTGATAGTGGGTTTTTTTCTGTTGGACCTTTGACCATTGTGTTCTGAACACTCTTTTAAAAAGATAAGTCAGTAGAGATTTGTTTTCCAAATGTTCTCATCTCATCTCTTTATTAAACCTTATCCAATGTTACCAAGGACAATGCAATTTGATATGTGTCCCAAGATCTTGCCTGACTGTTTATGGGCTAAGCATCAAGAGACCTGTTTATATAGACCAATCCTTTCTGCAATTTGTAATTACCATTTTCTAATGTAGGAATAATTTCATTGTATGGGGTTTAAGCTTAAACATTATGGGGCCCAATTGTTTTAAGAATTGCTGGTCAACGGAAAGTCTCACTTGGGACAAAAGATATATATATTAAGGCTGAACAATAGTTGCAAACTTTAAAGAAAGCAAGTAGAGATAAAAAAATATATATTTTCAAATAAGCCCCTAAATGTAAGAGACCAGTCTTGTAGCTGATTTATATTTTTTAAGTGCTATTGGTAATTCAGGTATGATTTGTAACCTTATAAAATGTATCCAGTGGTCAGGCACTTTGATTTGACACATGTTGCTATGTAAAGAAACACATGGCATAGATAACTTAAAAGGGGTTAACTACTAGAATTATTTCTTATTTTTCCCATTTGTGGTAAATGTACTTGAGAGTGTAGCTATTACAAATAGAAAAGCACATTATCAACAGCAAATATTGCTTAAGAACTGAAAAAAGATAAGGGTATTTTACATCTGAGCCCACAATGAAGTGTATTACAGTTGCATCTGTCTGGAGCGGAAAGTAACAAGAATTTCTGGTTACAGGGGGGTTGTCTAGTAGACAAGACGCACAGGAATCAGTGCCGAGCGTGTCGTCTGAAGAAATGCCTAGAAGTCAACATGAACAAAGATGGTAATTTCTCTGAACTACTTGTTCCTGTTTATGAAAAAATATGTAATCCTTTCCCTTATATAGACAATCATCTTTTGTCATTCATATTAGAAAAAAAGGGGAAAAATCCAATTACAATATTTTCTTAGCAATCAGCAAGACAGTCACTGTGTATTTTTTTTAGATAAGCAAAATCAAAAGTGTTATGCTTAAGAACAGAAGCATATATTATTATGTTAAAAAAAGCGAGAGATTGACGTGCCTGAAATAAAATATAGATTAATGTAGTTATTTAGAAAAGGAAAATCTTAACGAAGGGATGTTCTCTCAAGGACACAGTATGAGGGAAGATTTTCATGATTTTAACCTTTTAATGAAATGAGGACAGCTTTCTACATCAATTTACCAAATGAGATGGAATAGTTCTCAGATGATTACTGGGTTGATTTCAGCTGTTCAACATGAGAGAGGACCAAGAACATCCACCATAAGGAAGCAAGTTGCTCTGTACTTCAGAGGACACAAGGAAATAAATGGAAGCACGCCACACTTTCCATCAGCAGCACTGCCAGCCCCAACCTTCTTCACCACAGTTAGCCAATTGGAACCACATAACCTGGAGCTGACAGCTATCTCCACTACCCCAGAAAGACAGACCTTGGTAGGACTTGCACAGCCAACCCCAAAGGTAAGCTTGAACTACTCAACTGCTGGTCATTACACTTATTTTCTGACTTTCTGTCAGGCATTCATATGTCATATGGCATTCATATAGCCCCCATGCTATGGCAGAAACATACTTATTATGCTATGTCATGAAACAACCTTTCTAATGCTAAAATGAAACTTTCATTACATGTTAACATGCATGTAGATGTTTGTAGCTATCTTTTTCATATGTATTTAAAAGTTTGCAACTGCTGTGATATTACTTGATTTGGTTTTTAGTTTTATTCATTATCTATACACAGGAATACCACCATTTTAAAAAAAGACAGTCCTTTTACTAGGTATAGCCTCTTCATAGATAGGTTCTTCTAAGTGTGCACAACTGAGGAATTTGTGTATAATAAAAAGCTGCCCTTACTTTTCTTTAGAAATGACTTAGGCAATTTTAGTAAATAAAAGAAAATTAAGAAAATGGTCATTATCAGCTAAAATGTACTGGTTGGATAATTTTCAGCTAAACTTAATTTATCTGCATATTTTGCTTTTAATGGGCACTTGTGATTTGATAATTTTAGACTTGGCTGTGAACTAATGCAAAGTAAGGTGAATTTCATGGTCAAGTTAGGCATTCATATAGCAACAATTATTTATCAGATAAACCCGATGCCCACCTGCTGCTGCCCTGCTTCCATGAACCCAGATTGCAGCGAACTATAAGGTACGCATGCTGGGAAAGAAAGGAGCTGGCGGTGGGTGAGCAGGCATGCAGGGGACCCCTGGGGTAACAGCCCGGGGGCCTTGCACACCCCAGTCTGACCCTGTATATGATACAGTCCTCGGCTGGGATTCAGAATAAACCCTAAACTGCCCCCCACCAGCCCACTATAATAGTGACTTTCTATGGCATTTTACAGCAGCCCATCTGGCATTTGCCAGAATCCATAGATTGCCAGTAGGGGCCTCATCTGATAGCACTCTGCAGATATGGATATTTGTAACGACATTTATTACATTCCTGCTTGGTATCCTTTTTCTTTAAATATATGCAATTACTGTTTAGGGTAATTTATTCAAACTACAATGCATTTTAGTATATAAAGCACATGTACAGGCATGGTATTTCTTATCCAGAAACTCGATAACTAGAAAATGCATAATTATGGGAAGGCCATCTCCTATAATGATATGATCAATTTTAAGAAAATAAGTATATTTTCATTTAAATATCCCTTATCCTTTTAATAATAAAACAGTATCTTGTACTTGCTGGTACCAAAGTTACATTTTTTAACAGACATCAGGTACAGTTATACAAAATACAGAAAAAGTCCTGGAACACCCCAGAACCCACACTTGTCTGTGTGAATATAAGTTTACTCAGATTTTAACAATGAACTCATTACATTTTGAGATAAAAAAAGTATTGTTTATGTTGCAGAGAGAAATTAGTAGCTGACTAGAAACTGTTTTTGTTGTTTACTAGTATTTGATTTTTTGTACTTTACAATGAACTTTATACTAGATACCTGTAAAGCAGAATAACATACAGTTGCTCTGCCTTTTAGTACCCTCATGAAGTGAATGGAGCACCCCTTTATCTGTATGAGGTCGCCACAGAGTCAGTCTGTGAATCAGCTGCACGGCTTCTATTCATGAGCATTAAGTGGGCAAAGAGTGTACCTGCATTCTCTACACTGTCGCTACAAGACCAGGTAAGTTAAAGCCCAGCAGACGTAATGGAAAAAAATTCATGACTTGGAAGTAGGCAAACTCAAGAGATCATTTGATCTTTATCTGTTGAAATAGCAAAAGTAATAAGAATGGAATATTTCAATCAAGCATTTCCAGCTTAGTTCAAATGGCAAACACAGTTTGGTAGTCTAATATTTAAATATTGGTTTGGGACATTTTATTTAAGATTAAAGGGAAAATATATAATATAGATCTCTGTAAAATATTTTGCAGCTCATATGTTAAACCCCACATTATCTAAATAAACCAATTTCATAAAAATATAAAGTTTTAGTAGTCAGTGCCATTGGGTAATCCTAAATAGAAAATATCAATTTTAAGTACTAAGGGATGCCCCCTGGGATCATAAGATTCACTGAGCATACAAACAAACCAAGGTAAGGTCACATCAGCCAATTAATGGACAGATTTCTATCTTTTACTCCCACACTTCTTCCTGTTACAGATGCATTATTTTCTGTCAGGTGATCCCTGAGGGAGCATATATATATATATATATATATATATATATATATAGAAAAAGGCTGAGGCACACACTTATAGGGATAACAACCTGGGTGCAAATCAGATAAACAATGTAAATATGTAAAAAATGCTGATGCACACCAGGAAAATGTAATCAAAAAAAGATACTTATTTTATTTAGATCGACGTTTCGGTCCTCACCCGGGACTTGATCTTGATAAAGGTCCCGGGGTGAGGACCGAAACGTCG
Organism: Xenopus tropicalis; assembly: GCF_000004195.4. NCBI lineage: Eukaryota > Metazoa > Chordata > Amphibia > Anura > Pipidae > Xenopus > Xenopus tropicalis. The sequence goes on along the minus strand of NC_030681.2, from coordinate 78,508,327 downwards.
ATCTAAATAAAATAAGTATCTTTTTTTATATGTATATATATATATATTCAAAGTAACTGTTCATTAAGTATTCATTCTGGTAGTATAATTATACCATTATGGTTTTGTGGCCTGTTTTTTGTGTTTTTTAATTAATTACAAAACTTTCCAGATCCAGTTTGATTCTCAGATTCAAGAAAGAGAAATGTTCATTAGCTAGGCAAATAAACTTAGCAGCACTCTTTCAATAATTATACTGAACACTAACAACTTTTGAAATGTACACTAAAAAGTTTTGTAATAATTGTAATAAAGCAAAACTATAGGGAGATACTAGTTTTGGAAAAACACTTACAATCAATATTACTTGGTTTAGTAATATTTCAGATTCAAAATGATATGATAATATCGAAGGTTACACCTACTCCATAACTCACAGATCGGGAAAAATGTCCCATCTTTTGCTGTGTAAAAGATATGCACACAAAAATATCATTCTAAGACAAGAGACCCTAAAATGGTTCTTCTATTCCCCTTACCTCCCATTCTCTATTCTGTAAACTAGAAGATTTATATTTTAAAACCAATTAAGTACAATGAAGTTTGCTTGATCTAAACAGCACAATATGTTACAGACCCTTTTATTTACAAGTATCATTGACAAACCATGATTGAGATAAAATATTCAGATAGATAGGCTTCTAAAGAGCTAGCATAGCAACTGCGAGATAATGGGAATATGCATGGTTGATGTGCTTGTAAACCTATCATTCATATATTGTGTGGCAGCTGATGCTTCTGGAGGACGCGTGGAGAGAGCTGTTTGTTCTTGGAATAGCACAATGGGCGATCCCAGTTGATGCTAGCACACTTCTGGCTGTATCTGGTAAGGGCTGCTCAATTTAATGACTTTGTTGTAGAAATTAACATTAAAATGCATTACTGGGAGTTAGAACAAAATGGCAAGAATAACAAATCCCATTGAAACAATAGACTATACCTGTCATTTATAAATCTATATTTAAATGCAAATAGTGTTGTCTTGTTGTATTCATAACTGCTTGTATCGTTATTGAAATGCAAATTACTGTGTTTGTTATCATCCAAAAAAAAAAGAGAGTATTTTATAATAACTTTCATAAAACAAAATCTACACCAAAATCGTTTATCTCAGGCTGACAGCTTGATAGATGTTAATTGGTACAGATTTGTCAGAGATTAAAACAAAGCGACTGGAGGGGGAGGGGGAACAGAAGCAGATTTATCATGAACCTGTTTTATTTTCAGGAATGAACAGTGATAACACAGAATCTCAAAAGCTGAATAAGATCATCTCGGAGATCCAGGCTTTGCAAGAAGTGGTTTCTAGATTTCGACAGCTCCGGCTAGACGCTACTGAATTTGCTTGTCTCAAATGCATCGTCACTTTTAAGGCTGGTGGTATGTAGCAATATTCCTGCTTCAAAATAGGAATGTTTGATGCTAAATCATAAAAAGAACTTCATGGGCTTGGGGCATATAGAGGCTACCATAGGTTAAGGCTTTAAATTACAGATGGGCCATCTTCTCCCATAGACTCCATTTTAAGAAAATAACTATAACTTTTGAATGATTTTCTTTTTCTCTGTAATAATAAAACAGTCGCTTGTACATGATGGTAACTAAACTGCATAAATCCATTACATTGTCAAAATAAGATATAGTGATTCAAATGATAAAAAAAAGCCATTACCGTTACTGGAATTAAAAATAATGTGTCAAAACCTTTCTGTATAAAACCTGGAGAATCTTCTTTTCATTAGATGCAATGCCTCAGGTTCGAACTGCCAGTGTAGCGCCTGTATAAAAATATTAATTAGCAGTCAAATAGCTTGACCATTATAGCATTACCTTGCCCATATATAGTCCAAATGTCTCATTAACAAATTGAATGATGTCCATTCAACTAAGATATTGGTCACTCAGGCTCATGTACTGAAAATCATACCAAACATTTCATTATGTGAATGACCAGCTTTAAACTTATATAGCAATGCACAATAGATTAAATGTTTTCTTTTTTAGTTTAGGAAAGCAGACTTCCAAGGTCTATTCTAGTAACAGGCTAATCAGCAATAATTGCTTTATGCATAGCACGCAACCTTAATATAGAACATTTTCTTTGGCATATGATACCGGTTGGAAGGTACCAGAAGTATCCACTTGCACCTTACTGTTCTTTCTGGTACAATATAGAACGTTTTCTACCAGGTTCTACAGCTATGTATTTGTTTTTTTTCTCCTTAAAGTGCCTCCGCACAGTGGTTCTGAACTAAGGAGTTTCCGCAATGCTGCTGCTATCGCAGCCTTACAGGATGAAGCACAGCTCACACTCAACAGCTACATACACACCAGGTATAATGATTTGTGTGATATCTGGATGTCAAACCTGAAACTGCCTTACTTATTTAAAGTTTGAGTCTTGTTGTCATGTATGAGCCGAGATGTAAATGAGCCAAATGGGTTTCAAATGTTGCCATTGGGCTTTATGAAGCATAGCAAAAATAAATAAATTAAAAAGATATGAGATCTAATTTTTTTTTGTATTTCTTACTGAGGGTTGTCCCTAACTATATTGAAATGGTGACATGTTTTTCACAAATGTCTTGAAGGGATTCTAGTACTTAGATACATATGGCCTCCACTATCTGAAGGGCAGTATACCTATAAATTAACTGTTTGTATGAGTTGACAGTTATAGACAGTTCTGAGACAATTTGCAACTTCTCTATTTCTTAGTATTTTTTTTTTTTAATTATTTAGCTTTTAATTCAGCAATTTTTCAATTTGCAATTTCACCAGCTATCTTGTTGCTAGGGTCCAGTTTACCCATACACAGTCAAGAACATAAAGTAATGAAGATACGCAATAGATTTCCTGTATTCGGCATTCCATGGACTTAGCTAGGTGGGGCTTTAAAGGAATTCACTTCTTCATCTCGTCCGTGCTTGAAGGACATGTACACCCAACATTTTCCTACTATGTATATAAGCTGGGCACACCTCCCCCACCCACACATTATTTGTACTGCATATATCCACCAACACACATTCCTAAAACAAATAGCAGCTTTCACCCAGTGGCCATTTTCCCTTTGACATCATCAGTGACATTTACATCAGCTAACAGCATGTGTCTGTAAAGTTCATGCAATAAAGAATGCATTGGTTAAGCTAAGCTCAGTAGAGCAGGTTAGGAAAAAACGTTTCTCCAGCACAGCTAGAGCAGAGTTGCTGGAAATCAGCAGTGCCATTTCTTCATTGGATGCTAGAGTGGAGGGTGTGTTTAGTAACCTGAGTTGAGAAGAACTGTGCATGCTCAGTTAGCCAACAGGCAAAGCAAATTCCTAATGGAGGGGGCTGAGCGAGTTATAGGAGGAGGTTAAGTGATTAAGGGGATGCAGCAGCCTTACTATTAACATTTTAACAACCGGAGTGTTGGGTATTTAAAGATATCAAAAAGGCTGTTTACTGATTTTTGGTACAGTATTTTTGTAGAGGGTTTACATTTCCTTTAATGAGTATGTGTACTATAGTACTCAAATGACCTGCACATTAAATTGGCCCTATAATAGAGCCTTCCACCACCAGTCCTACAACTGTTTCTGAACAGTTGTAGGTCTGCATCCTCTATAATAAAAGTTCTCATTCAGGCACCACTAGAGTTTCCCAAAGTTGTTAATAGGTCTCCCATTATGGATGGTAAGGAGAACTACCATAGGATTGGGTCAATGCTTATATTGCTATTCCAGATAGTTGCAACCACAGCCTGAAAGCCAGCTAGAATAAGATTTTGGATGGCTCATTAAAGGTTGCGCTATATATTTTTGTAAATAACCTGCTTTTTGGGTAAGGGCAGGCACGGACTGGTAATCTGTGAATTCTGGCAAATGCCAGAATGGTTGAGACAAACCTTTATGGCTTGTTAAAAATATGGCAGATATGGTATCAGTGTGTTTAGACCAAAGATTAGGTTATCAAATTCAGGTCTGGTTGTATTCATACAAGTATATGTAAGCTGTGTGTATCCAGGATTATTGTATCCATGGTATGGCAGCCTCCCACCCAATGAATAACTAATATGTTGTTTTAAAATTATTTTTTGCAGATACCCTACACAACCATGTCGGTTTGGCAAACTCCTATTGCTTTTGCCAGCATTACGCTCCATAAACCCATCTACGATAGAAGAAGTTTTTTTCAAGAAAACAATTGGCAATGTTCCAATAACGCGGCTACTTTCAGATATGTACAAATCCAGTGACATCTAACCTTAGGAGAATATCCTGAAAATAAAGACTATTGCAAATGACTGTTTAAGCAGATATATGAACATTCCTTCAGAAGGCCATGACCAGAAAGAATAATATTTTTAGCAAAAAGCCATCATATTGATGAACAAGCTATCCAACTACATTTTACAATGCACAAGAACTTGACTTCAAGAAGTGATCCATTTCAAACACTGAGAAGGTGGCTAAGTTACTCACTTCTAAGTTAAAAGTGCTGAGGCTAAAGTGCCATTGTACATATGCATACTACATCTCGTCAAAATGAATCAACTAAATGTCTTCATCTTCTAAAAGATGGGAAAAAAAGAACTGAAAAGAAACAGAAGGCAAGATTTGCTATGGTGGTAATTGCCTGGTTTCAAGACTGCTAGAAAGATAACAAATTCTTGGGAATATGGCTGCTTTTATTTAGACTTACTCGAATTCCCGACCTTTGTTATATTACATTTGTGACCACCTAAAGTTGCACAGTTGGCATTTCCACAGTAGGAACATTCTTCAGTTAATCCTCATATGTAGCATAGTCCTATATGGGCATTGCATATGCGCTGGTGCCATAAAAATCACTTGTCTGGAGTGACTTGTTGGTCACTGGAAAGTTCCAGCCATTAATTTAGTACCTCAAAGGCTATCAATGTGCCACAAAGATTAATACTTTGCACTTCAGAGTGTTTGAAAGAGTTTCAATAAATTACTTTCCCATAAATCCACTCAATTTGCTGCAACCTCAAGCAATACTGTGACAAAACATGCACAATCCATTTACTTAACCTTAGTAACAATGTGAGCAAGTACTTAACCAATGATTATTTCAGTTCCAATCACTGCTTTAATTTATGTTTTGTAAGTTAGAATTATGTCAAAAATCCTATGTTTTACTAAGACACAAAAGCCTTTCTGGAGATGGAACACAAGAGAACCAAAAGTGAAGGGAGGAAATATAGTCTGCATAGGGTATGAAAACCAAAGGCAATAGTGTCCAAATCACTACCATATAATAAGCAAATTAATTCTTGCATTAAAAAGTCTTCTAAGAACTGATTAGAGGTTAATAAAAAATAATTTGTTTAGTTATTCTGGGCTCTATGAAATATCACAACAAAAAAAAAAAACATTGTTATCATTACACAACATGTAGAAAGGGACCATCCAGTAACAGTATAAAGACATAGCTGCTTTACTTTCAGAGTTTTGGTGTAATATTAGGTTCTAGCACTGAGGAATAAAATCAGCACTTCAACTATCATAGACAAGTAAAGATTTTTCTTGTACAAAGTGTCGACTAATTTGTGAAGATAAAAGTTGTACTCAATTTCTTTACAAAGAAAAATAAACTATATTGAATTTAAGCTTTTCCCTTTTGTTCTACAATGTGAAAACAATGCACACCAAAGTGTATAAAGAGCTTTGTGGCAACAATTTTGTAGACTAGACAGGATAATTACAAGCAGCCTGTATTAAAAAAAATGAGTTAAGTATACTAATGAATGAATGCTCTACAAGGTGTTCAGACTGAATGGGTGTGCATATCAATTCCACTGTGATGACTGCCCTGAAGAACAAGTAGGCATCAGGGAACCATACACAAAGCCTGTTCTGTAACATAGTTTTGTAGCATAGGGTTCAAGTCTAAACCCTTATAACACATGCTTTTGTCTTCTGGCAAGTTTCTCTCAAACTATTTCTTAAATGGGTGATTCACCTTAATCTTAACTTTTAGTATGTTATAGAGTGACCCATTACTAGCATGTTGCAATACGTCTTCATTTTTTTTTTTATATAGTTTTTGAATTAATTGCCTTTTTCATCTACATCTTTCAAATGAGGGTCACTGACCTGGCTGATCTAGAGACAAGTGCGATTTCCCCCCTTTCACTAAAAAAAGTTTTTTTTCACCTTCCTTTTGGCCCTACTGGATGCTAAAAAAAAAAAAAAAAAAAAAAAAGACATCGGTCTTTGTGTAAGGACCTGCCTATGCCAAAATGGAAGTAGTTCTACAATTTGTTCAACGCAAAGCAATAGATGCTCTTGGGTTATCCCCCATAATGCCATAGGATACACAAAAGTGCAATGGGAAAAAATTATCAGTTGACGTGGGGAACCAAGTAAACTCCTCAACAGAGAACCACAGACAAATGCAGTTCTCATTCCACAGCAACTTTACCTATTCCTCTGAATAATATTTGTCTGAGACTGAATCAGATATTGATCAGAGGCCACTGTTTTGCCCCATACATGGATAAACACACTCAGGAGTGTCAGCAGGTAATATTAGCATCCTTAGCATCAGCTAATAAAAGGCTGTAAATTAGTTTCAAATACGTGAATGAAGATAGATTACAAAGAAGCACTGGGGATTTTTAGTCTTACAATTTTATTTCAAAAAGGTAAAATATTACACAAATTATATAAATGTTTAATATTTTATAAAGTAATTTCTCCATAATGTTAAGTATAAAGTCTTCTTGCAAGCATAAAAGCAGATCTACTGGGGTAATTTAATAATGTGGTTTGCTCAAGGTCAAAACAAAACTTTTACTTTCAAACGAAACAAATTACACACTACCTACTGATTGGGTACTTGCACCCATTATTACATTACCCCATACATGTCTAGACATTATTATACATTAGAAAAAACAGATTATATAATAAATGTATGCAGCGTAAGACCAAGAGTTGATATAACAAGAAGCAGTAGAGGTTAGTTACAGTTAGCAGCCAAACATAGAAAACAATTTCTACCTATGATGTGGTTTTATTTTTAATTAAAAAAAAAACATAGCAATAACTCATGTTTAAGAAACATAAGAGCTGAATTTAAAGAACAAAACCCCACAAACAATGAATGTAATTGCACGGAGTGATCTTCTAATCATTTTGTAATCTACCTTAACATTTTCTTAATTTTTTCCTATTAGCAGTTTTATGCTGCTAATATTATTTTGCCATAGCAAATCATTTGGCCAGAAAGGGGTTTAAATGCCTGGCCCAAGCAGCATTTAAAGAAACTAGTCTGCACATTTATCTCTCTTCTGATCAGCTTGTTTACATTTCAAACCTGATAGCTAAAATAGAGGGAGCCAAATGCGCATAGTATTCTACGTGTACTAGTGATGTGGGTGAGAGTTGACCCAAGGGTTCACCTTTAGGTCAGGTGAGTTAAGGTGGTCATACATGCACCGATATCATTGTATGAATGTTTAGTACTATAATAAATGTGTGTATCATCCTACGATAACCAGTGGGACCAATGGTCATGGGAAAGATTGTAATCGTAGCATGCATAGTTAACTGACTGTTAGGGTTGAAATTTGGGCAGGTCAGACTGGGGAAGGGGGTGAGTGTTCCTATGTTTTAACTTACCTATCTGGTATTTAAGAACATCTGGGTAAAAACAAAACATCATGGATAAAATAACATAATTAATCCCATATTGAAACACTGTAAAGGGGTCACTGGGAAAATCCGTGAGCTAATAAATGTCAGTTAAAGAAAAGAATTATGGAGCTGCAACCATGGCTCTCAAATTATTGCTGTGATACAAGCGCATATATCAGAATTCTAGCTCCAAAGCCACAGATGCAATTCTAAAGCAACTAATCGTACATTCAACACCCTCAATAAAAGGGGTGGTTCACCTATATTAGAGTTTGGAAATATATAAGTAGATACAGTCATTTAAGTCATATTTGCAATATTCCTTAATTAAAAAAAAATGGATTGTTTTCAAAATAGCTACCTGTAAAGTTTTTGATTCATAGTCTTGTTGCTGCCCTGCAGGGGGAGTCACACTGAAGGTTGGGGAAGGCAATAGTCACTACTGTGCACACTCTTTCATTGATCTGATTGGCTGAATCACATCAGCAACCAGATCACAGATTTGCAAATTAATTAAGCACGCGCATTAGCTATCTGTCTGCACTTCCTTAACGCCTTACTCCACTGCTTGTAATGTCAAAATGATGTGGACAGGCCTAGCTATTTTGAAAATGATCCATTTTTTTATTCAATTAAACCAAATTGCAAATATGATTTAAGATAGTGTATCCATTTATATTTCAAAACTGTAATAAAAGGTGAACACCCCTTAAATCAGGTAGGCTACTGGAATTGAGAATGGCTGACCTATGTTTCTCTAGCTGTTGCTGAACCCTTGTAGTATCTTCCATGGGCTAAGGAAGGAAACTGTACTTTCACAGATGGAGTTCTACACTGTAATAGAGGATACAATCATAACATTACTAAAAACATTCAAGATTTTTTTTTCTTTTGTAAATAAAAGCAGTACAAACTGAAACAATACGACTATAATACTGTGCATATATTGAACTATAATTTTCCCATATGAATAAAAGGAAAGGCAGGTATATGCCATTGCTGGATTTACAGATAAATCAAAGCTCTCAAAGGCAAAGGCTGTCATTAGGTATTTCAACTGCTTCAGCACTGTAGGACTATCAGTATATCCCACAAATTGTTGATGCTTGCAGCACTCAAACAACTGATTAGAACTCAGTTAATACTGCTCTGCCTATTACTGTATATGCTCTGTTTTACCTGGATACACATTTTGGTAAAAACTAGGTCACCTATCAGTAACATAATCTGCAAACAAAGATCTTATGATTATAAGAAGGCTTAAAGGAGAAGGAAAGGCTAAGTCACTTGGGGGTGCCAAAATGTTAGGCACCCCCAAGTGACTTAGAACGCCTACCTTGTACCCCGGGCTGGTGCCCCTGTACGGAGGGAACAGCACCAGCCCGGGGCACCTGTAGACACCGCTTCCTCCTTCCTTTGTGCGCTGCCGGCGAAATCCGCCGGCCGGCGCATGCGCAGTAGAGTGAAAAGCCGACTTTAATGTTTAAGGTCGGCTTTTCACTCTACTGCGCATGCGCGCGCAAGCGAGGAGGAAGGAGGAAGCGCCGGCAGCTACCCCGGGCTGGTGCTGTTCCCTCCGTACAGGGGCACCAGCCCGGGGTACAAGGTAGGCGCTCTAAGTCACTTGGGGGTGCCTAACATTTTGGCACCCCCAAGTGACTTAGCCTTTCCTTCTCCTTTAAGGTGGCCATACACAAGCAGATCCGCTCGCTTGGCGATGTCGCCAAGCGAGCGGATCTTCCCCCGATATCGCCCACCCTGGGGCCAAACGATCGGATTATGTGGGCGGCAATGGGGCAGTCGGATCGGGGACCGCATCAATGAGCCGATGCGGTCCCCGATCCGACCGGATTTTCTAACCTGGCCGATCGAGATCTGGCCAATTTCAGGCCAGATATCGGTCGGCCAGGCCGCTCTGCTCTCCCCATACACGGGCCGATTAGCTGCCGAATCGGTCCAAGGGACCGATATCGGCAGCTATAGTCGGCCCGTGTATGGGGACCTTAAGACTTGGGGGCATATTTGTAAAGCTGTGTACATTAAACAAGTGATATTAGAACACAATGTATACTAAAACACCCTAGACTCAAAAAAAGTGAAAATTACACATTTATTAAGCTGCATGGTGATGATATGCAAATGCCCAGTCAAAGGTAAAAATCTAATGTAAAATAAGCATTACTTTGGAAAAAGCCACATTAAAACCAGTGCATAGTGTTAAAACGTATTACACACCAATCTACACTGTTTACTTCAGAAATACTTTGAATCCTGTATTGTCCCATTGTGCCATGTGTAGAGTGGTGTAAAACAATGGAGTCATTTTAGGCTTTAGAATAGTAAAATACACACACTTATAAATATGCAGACTTGCTCTGTGTAATAGATTATTTACATGATTGTGATATATGGCATTATTTTATCGATAACTGCAAAATACAGATCTTTACACATGGGCCATTTACACAGTTTTTTTGGCATAAAATTTTACACATCTTTCTAAATATGCCATTGAAAAACAGCAGGGACAGACTTATTGTATAACCATTGCTTTGTAAAAGGCCCCAATCATTAACTAATGCAAAATATGATTTAAAAAAAGAAAAAATGAAAGGAAGCAAGTCAAATGGGACACTGCCTAAAACTGTAAAATACTCCTTTAAAGGGATTCTGTCACAGGAAAACATGTTATTTTTACAAAATGTATCAGTTAATAGTGCTCCTCCAGCAGAATCCTGTATTGAAATCCAGTTTTCAAAAGAACGTTTTTTTACATTTATTTTTATAATCTGATGTGGGGGCTAGACATATTCTTAGTTTTCCAGGTGCCCTCAGCCATGTGACTTGTGCATTTTTCTGCCAGCTAAACTACACTGTGGAAACTGTCCCATGTGCCATTGGCCTCAATTAGCTCGGACAGTAAAGGAGATACAGATATATACACACACACACACAAGCTGGAATGATTTCACCCCCTTTCCTTTCCCTCCTAGCAGTCTTTTTTTAGAGCAATGGAAAGGTAACAAGATATCAGCTTCCCGACACCTATATTGCAAAAATTAAATGTTCCCATTCCCCATCCAGTGGTAAATATGACAATAGCACTCAATAGTAAAATGGCCATTGGTCTGGTCAGTTACACTAAGTAGGAGAAACAGCTTAACTGAAAGCAGTTGCATTGTGAAGTGCTGGCTCTTTCTAAAAGCTCAGACTCGGGCATAATGCACTGAGATGACTGCCTACACACCAATATTACAGCTAAAAACACATTTGGTGGTTCAAGAATACCATTGTATATGGTAGAGTGAATAATTTGCTATGTAAACAGTGTAATCTAGTAATAAGAAACTACACCATAAAATCATGACAGAATCCCTTAAATAGACAGGGTAAAATAACCCCTTTTGTCTGCTTCCTGACAGAATTTCTATACTTTTCAAAATGCTATGACAATCATTATCTTAGTTTTGTATACGGCCATTGTAAAAAATATCAACAACACATATGGTTTTCAATGTGTAAAACAAGACTAACTACAGTCCAGTACAGGCAACCAAGCAGTCACAATATCTGCAAATGAACCAGTTTGTAGAACAACACTTAAAGAAAGAAGATGGCGATTAGTATGTTACATTCATAATAGCAGATTGTAACATGCCGATGACAGTAAATTTATAAGGTTTTAATGTCATAGTATTTCAGTTCATTTTCCAGTTCTTAGGCATGTCTTATTTTGGATGGGGTGTAGTTCTTGTCTAATATTTCATCTTGTAAAAACATATGAAGGCACCGTTCATTCTGCGCCAATGGATGTCCCGCAACTCTGAAGGAAACAAAATACAAAAATGATGTTCTGTTTGTCTTTACCAATGTTATTTCAAAAAAATCAAGAAATACGAAACAAAATAAACATTTTGACAAAAAAAAAAAAAACATAGATATCTTACAAGAAAGATGCTTTGATCAAACTGTCTTTTTTTGGAGTAAGTTTTTGCTTCTACATGGCTTGTAATCATGTACAGTATTATAAAATATGTTGGTAAACAAAAACCTCACATGAACTTTTAGACTAATATCCCACTTACTCTGTTAAAGAGAAAACAATACAAACCATGTCTGTAGCGGGTGACACCAAATGCACCTGCCTGCCACTATGTACTAGATGGATTTTGGATCAGAAATGCATGATCTTGCCTAAGGCAAGGGCACACTAAGCATAGGAGCAGATCCGCTTACACAGACAGAAGGAAGCAGGCCCTATGTGTAGCTGCACTAACAGGAACAGCGTTTGCCTGAGTGCAGCTACATGAAACAGAAATGCGCCAGAAAATACACGCTTTCGCAGACCAGTTTCCTTCCTATTATATACCCTGGTTAACCGGTTGATCCTTATTTTACACCAACGTGATCAATCTGTGTTCAAGCTTGTTTGGGCGACTGATATGCAGATTCAATTGATATCCAGACCCTACTAAAATAACTTGGCCTGGACAGAACTCCTTTAATTACCCAGGGGCAAAACTTCCTACTTGCAATGCTGTTCCGTAAAGCAGTCCCTTCTTTGCTTTTGCACTGGGCCAACAAAAACAGCTGGATTGGTATTGCCCTGTATCTACTACACAGTCATTCCTATAATTTATCTTACTTGGCTGTTTTCCTTATCAGCCAAATATGGTGCCCCATCTCAGTAGACTTATCCAACCAAGCAATAAATTCCAGAGGACAAGAATCTCTTCAGGTCTGGGCAATATTCAAAGTCAAATACCTAGGACACATATACAACATGTTTTTAAGTGAGATTTATCACAAAACTGACATTTTGCCTAATGAAAGGAAATTTAATTCTAAGCTAATTTTCTTTTTTTTTTATAATTCTTTATTTTGCAATTTTTCAGGTATGGGGAAGGGATACAGAAGGCAAAAGGGAGGGGTAGGGGGGGAAGGAACATTGCATATGGTAGTCTTGACATTTCTTATACATTTCAAGCAAGCTGTCATCAAGTTATTTCTACATTTTCAGGTAAATATTCGTTTAACTAAACCTTATAAACATTAGTTCCAGAATGCTTCTTTTGAATGACTGACATGTGGTAGTTTTTTCATAAGGATCTTAAATAATCTAACCAGGGAGTCCATATATTTCTGTAGTAATTGCTTTGATTATGTATCATGAGGGTTATTTCCTCCATTTGCCCGATATCTTCCATTCTGTAAAGAGGGAGGGATCGACTGATTTCCATTTTCTGGTTATTAGTGATTTAGCGGATTGTAATAGATGTAATGTGAGTGGATCTGAAATAGGGACATTGTTACGTAAATAGATGTTGAGTAGAATTAACGCGGGGTCACCAATATCTATATTAAATTTCGTGATTGCGTTTATTGTGTTCAGTACTTCCGTCCAGTATTTTTGTATTTTTGGGCATGTCAGCCAGATATGTGTATGATTCCCTTTATGTGTGTTGCATCTCCAGCATAAGTCGGAGGTGTTGGGATACATTTTATTCAATTTTGTTGGTGTATAATGCCACCGTGTTACCAATTTATAAATTGCCTCATTTGTTCTCGATGCTCTAGATGTTTTATACATAGTGCTTAAGATTCTCTCCCATGCTTCTTCTGGTATATTGGAGGCTAGCTCCTTATCCCACGCTTTACAGAATGACCAGGTTGAGAAGGGCATGGCATTTAATAGGTACCTATAGGTTTTCGAAAATGGCTTATTGATCATTTTTGATTCTAATATAATTTGCTCCCATGGGGTCAATGTTCTGTTCCATCTTTGAGCCTTGTTAGTTTGCATGAAATTGTGAATTTGATTGTAATTCCATGCGTCCCTTGGGTGTGTGCCCCATTTCTTTTGGATAATTCTAAGCTAATTTTCAGTATACAATTACATTTTCAATGGGCTTTAAAGTTAAATGTAAATGCCATTTCAAACTGTTTCTGTTGTATGCAAGTTTATAAAATGCAGCAAAAGCCAGCTCATTAACCAATCTATTGAGAAGCATGCAAGGCATTGTGGGAACTGGCATTTTGTCAGGACAAGAGCTGGCTTCTACTACATTGTTTCAATAGTCTCCAGCAATGAGTGCAGAGAACAGAAAAGGACAACATTTTCAAGTAAATTTGTAACAAATATATAATATGGTGCTGAGAATTATATATTTTTTTCATTTTGCAAACTCTTAACTTCACACCATGTGATATCAGGACACAAAAAAGGGCTACTGAACATGTACTGTTTCTGAACCCACAATCCATTTTAAGAAGTTTAAAGTATAGGAGAAAACACAGAACACTCAATGGGTATCATGTTATTAAATTTAAAATTGGTCATTCTTTAGTAAACTTTTTTTGCTCTTTCGGTCACTGTCCCCAACAGCCTAACAGTCTGTGATGGGTCTACCGTTCCTCAGCTGTTAGTCAAGAAAAGCTAAAAGTCCCTGCTCCTCCATAGTGTAGGTTCCGGTGCTTAGCAACTACAGGACGTCATTACATCCCTCCACTATGTATGTATATATACACATACACACTAAAAACATTACCCCAGCACTCCATTATAAAGCTTCAAGAGACAATTAAAAACCAATTTTGCACACACTGAAGGAAAAATGTCTGCATGGGATGAGCTGTATTTTTTGTATATTATATATGTATATACAGTCATGGCCAAAATTGTTGGCATCCAAGAAATTTTTCCAGAAAATCAAGTATTTCTCACAGAAAAATATTGCAGTAACACGTTTTGCTATACACATGTTTATTCCCTTTGTGTTTCAAACATGTGATCCTCCTTTAAACTCACCTTGGGCAAGTAACAGGTGTGGGCAATATAAAAATCACACCTAAAAGCAGATAAAAAGGAGAAAAGTTCACTTAGTCTTTGCATTGTGTGTCTGTGTGTGCCACACTAAGCATGGACAGCAGAAAGAGGAGAAGAGAACTGTCTGAGGACTTGAGAACCAAAATTGTGGAAAAATATCAACAATCTCAAGGTTACAAGTCCATCTCCAGAGATCTAGATTTGCCTTTGTCCACAGTGCGCAACATTATCAAGAAGTTTGCAACCCATGGCACTGTAGCAAATCTTGATGAAAGGTTACAACGCAGGATAGTCCAGATGGTGGATAAGCAGCCCCAAAAATTTCCAAAGAAATCAAGCTGTCCTGCAGGCTCAGGGAGCATCAGTGTCAGCGCCAACTATCTGTCGACATTTAAATGAAATGAAATGCTATGGCAGGAGACCCAGGAGGACCCCACTGCTGACACAGAGACATAAAAAAGCAAGACTACAGTTTGCCAAAATGTACTTGAGTAAGCCACAATCCTTCTGGGAAAACGTCTTGTGGACAGATGAGACCAAGATAGAGCTTTTTGGTAAAGCACTTCATTCTACTGTTTACTGAAAACGGTGAAAATATGGTGGAGGTTCAATGATGTTTTGGGGTTGTTTTGCTGCCTCTGGCACTGGGTGTCTTGAATGTGTGCAAGGCATCATGAAATCTGAGGATTACCAAAGGATTTTGGGTCACACTGTAGAGCCCAGTGTCAGAAAGCTGGGTTTGCGTCAGAGATCTTGGGTCTTCCAGCAGGACAATGACCCCAAACATATGTCAAAAAGCACACAGAAATGGATGGCAACAAAGCGCTGGAAAGTTCTGAAGTGGCCAGCAATGAGTCCAGATCTAAATCCCATTGAACATCTGTGGAGAGATCTTAAAATTGCTGTTGGGAAAAGGTGCCCTTCCAATAAGAGAGACCTGGAGCAGTTTGCAGAGGAAGAGTGGTCCAAAATTCCCGGTGAGAGGTGTAAGAAGCTTATTGATGGTTATAAGAAGCGACTGATTTCAGTTATTTTTTCCAAAGGGTGTGCAACCAAATATTAAGTTACGGGTGCCAATAATTTTGTCCAGCCCATTTTTGAAGTTTTGTGTGACATTTTTTTTCCTGCCTTTTTTGTTCTGTTCCAATACACACAAAGGGAATAAACATGTGTATAGCAAAACATGTGTTACTGCAATAGTTTTCTGTAAATTTCTGGGGTGCCAAGAATTTTGGCCATGACTGTATGTATGTATGTATATGTGTATGTATATATGCGTATATATGACACATACACTGATCAATCTTTATTTAAAAATATTTAGATGGGTACTACATTATTTGCAAAATATCTTATACCCTTAGAATATAGTTACTATGTATAGGTTTAACTTCCATGCATTATTACTGATTCTGAGGTTTGCTGTATAACAACACACACAGATTCAAACCTGTGCATGAATATGTAAAAATTTTAAAAAAATATGCAGAATCTGTGTAAAAAAAAAAAAAAACACCTATTCTTAGGGTGTTGGAAGTTTATTAAACACTACCCAGTAGAGATAAGAACACAATCTGCAATCAAAGTAGAATGATTATACTTCCATTGTAGATCATTCCAGCAATGGTGCATACACTGAAACCAGGAACATCTACAGTTTAGGATCTAACCATTTGTTTCAGTGCTATCAATCTCAGAGGCAATTTGCATACATTACTTTGAAAAACAAATAGAAGGTCAACAAAAAGACAAGCTTGTTTCAACTCTTCTGTTGCTGGCAGGGAGCTGCACATTATCATCTCACACCGACCCGCTGTAAATCTCTATATGTGAATAGAATAATTTGTAATAAAATAATACAGTCTATGATACTAAACACAAACCCACTTACTTGTTTATAAATTGTTCGAGGCCTTGCTTCCTTTCCTCTATGAAAGAGTCATCATATATTCCTTCATCTCCTCTAAATGGAAGTTGCCGAAAGAAAGCTTTTCCGGGTAAAGGAGGTACTACCACCTATAAGCCAGACAGCAAGAAATGAACTGTTAATATATTACTTTGATAATAAATATATTCTGGGTGTTTTGACCACTTAACTGCCACAAAGCGTAAAACTTACAACCTAAGTAGTAAGGTTTATGGCACACGAGGAGATGGTTACATCTGGGCTACCATGGGCTACAAACCTCCCTAGAGTATTTCACCAGCAGTAATAAAGTGAGTGGGAAAACATACTGCGATGCTTGGTTTTCCAAAGTTGCCGAAATTTCCTTACCACTGATTGACTATATGGCTGGTAGAAAAGCATTCTGGGAAGATTTGTCACCCGCAGTCGCCCACATTTAACCATGGGAGACTAATATCTCCTTCTGTGTCATAATCCTAATGGTTCAGACTGCTACACATTGTACACTTTACAATCTTGGGAGTACGAGGTTGGGAGCTCTAGGGGTCCCACACATTGACACAAACATGGAAACCAGAACTAAATAAAGCGATTGCCTCTTGGCAGTCGTTGTATCTAGATTACATAAAAGGGATTCAAGAAAATTTACATTTTGGTAAAGCTGTACTATTAAAGGGTTATTATGCTTCAATTTTTGTGTTTTTGTAAGAC
Organism: Xenopus tropicalis; assembly: GCF_000004195.4. Classification (NCBI taxonomy): domain Eukaryota; kingdom Metazoa; phylum Chordata; class Amphibia; order Anura; family Pipidae; genus Xenopus; species Xenopus tropicalis. The sequence goes on along the minus strand of NC_030681.2, from coordinate 78,491,194 downwards.
TATTACCTTGCTTTCTCTTTCAAGCTCACTTTTTAGCCATTCAAAATCACTGTATCGTCTTCTAACACAAGACTCCTTCAGCTTAAAAATTGGAAGATTTGTCTGAAAAGATAAAAACACAAAAGGGACCTTATATTAGGTCTTCAGCATAAGTCTTAGCATATAAACACAAGTATATATATGTATATAAAAAGGATACAAGCCTGGATTTTAAAATGGTTGTATGAAAGAAACAAAGGCTCACTCACAAATGCAACTATGGTGGGGTAAAAATGATGCAATTCTTAAAGGACACTTAATAAAAAATAAATATGTTCCTTGCACTTGTGTGCTCTTTTCTGGAGTGCCAATGCACCACTCAGTCAGCTCTGTGAATTGTGCGCAAGTGCATGCTCTCTCGCAAGGGAACCCTGGAATTCCCACCAACCTGCAGGCGGTGTTAATTCCAGGGTTCCCACAAAGGTAGGTCATTAATGAACACTGGACAAGTTTGCACCTAGGCAGCAACCCATAGCAACCAATAAGAGATTAGCATTTTTCAACCAGCTGCAGGTACAACAATGAAACCAAACATCTGATTGGTTGTCATCAGTTGGTTCAAATGTGCTAATTTGATAAATGAACCCCAGTGCATGTCTACAGTAGCAAATGACTAGCAAGCAAATTCATGCAAACATTATTAACACCACACATACTGGTGTGCCGGAGGAGACACAACTTGCTCTCTAATAATGTAAGCTGTAAATTGCCAGCGATTCATAAAAAAGTAGGGCCCAACTTACTGCACTCCCACATCTGGAATTGTTGGAAAAAACATGGCAATGAGCTATGACCTGTATTTGTAAATAAGCCTTTTGATGTTCAGATCTGAAGTAGCAATTAAATATGTGGGTTTAAAGGATAGCTCCCAGAATAACATACTTTTCTCCCTGCACTCAGTCTCGTGTAGATTCTGTACCACAAGCAGCTCTCTGCTACTTCTTAGTCTAGCGTGAAGCTCCGCCCCTCTTTTCTAAACTCTCTCGCTCCGACTGTGAAGAGGTGTATACTGCGAATGCCTGTTTGATTTCCAATGGAGCAGAGACAGCAAGTATGTGCAATAGACATCTCTTTGACCACAGTCAGAAAGAGAAAAAAGAGCTTAAAAAAAAACAAGTGGGCAGAGCTTTGCACAAGACTAGGATGTAACTTAGAGAGCTGATGTTGAGCTGCTTGAAATACAGAATCTACATGAGACTGAGTAGAGAGAGAAAGGTATGTTATTCTGGGCAATAGAGTCTTTAGAGATGGAAAATAAAAGGTTTACTTAATGATTTGCAAATCCTCCCATTGTATTTTTATTTATCTTTTACACAGAGAAACTTTTTTGGGAACAGGCTTGAATATCAATGTAATTACGCCATCATTCACGTACAAATAAAAGTTTAATACCATACAGTCAGTATCAGACTGGGGTGCCACAGGCCCACCAGAAAACCTTAGACCTTAGGCCCACTCTCCCCTTCTGTGTTCACTCACTTTCTTTGGTCTCTTAATTATTTCATAATTTATTCTTATACAGAATTGAGTAATGGCTATGGTATAGGCATACAAGGCAAATGGTTGGATGAGTAGGTGGGCCCACCAGGAGTTTTCCCGATATCCTTGTGGGCCAGTGCAACACTGCATATCACGACATGGGAACTATATATTCAGGCAGGGCCCCTTTAAGACCCGCTTATATTGGCAAGGTATTCCAATGTATTATATTGTTTAATATTTAAAAAAATCTACACTTTCCTATTTATTAGCCATTATAAAGCACTAATTTGAAAGTTGGGCTGTTTCACTGACCTTACTCCTTTCTTCCTTTATAAACAGGGCAATTTGTTCAGAGCTCCCGATCTACCTTTGAACAAATAAACCCCTTCCTTATCTAAACAGCAGCCTTTGAGCAGCTCATTACTAGGGGCTTCTTAATGGATTGGTAATTAGCTCCTTTGGGGTTCTGCAGGACAGGAAATGACATAAGTACTATAAGTTAAATTGGCTTCACATTCTTGTTTAGTGCCAGAAATAACAAAAATGTTCTATTCACTGAGCTCATGTTTGACAAGTTTACCATAATCATCATTGTTGATGCAAAGTTATTACATACAAGCAATGACAAAGCAAATGTTGAAACAGCCTACCAGGCCAAAGTTCTGGTAAACTGCAATTACACCACTCACTTAGGTCAAAAATCTATACACTGGACTGCTAATAGAAAAGGGGTCTTTAGTATGGAATGCCCAGATCTGCACACTAACTTTGGCAAACTGTACCGAAAAAAGATAAAGATGTCCTTCCTGAACAGGTTTCACAGTGAAGGAAAAACAAATGCCCAGGGCATTTCTGTAAAAAAACTCTCGCATCTTTGCTTGCACCACTGTCTATTGTCAAAAAGTTGTGCTTATGCTAATTATATGTCTCAGAGCAACTTTGCACCTTTATGCACAATACAAACTGTCATGCAAAAATTGTTCAATAAAGGAGGAAGCAAACAATCAGCACGTACTATAATTTTTAACCCTAAAACAGATTCAAGGATAAGTCAGGATTTCTGAAAATCAACACTTGTGTATGTAACAAGGTCTGACAGTCAACTGTCTTTTGTCTTTATACTGCAAGAAAGGAATGTGAAGCCTTTTTACTGATGGAAATGTAACAGTTCCTGCCACAATCCCAGTTACTTACCTTTTTCACAGATAACCCGTTTCTTCTATATAAAACCATCTGACCTGATGGTGGTGCTGTAACATGCACCCAGTTTAGGCTGAAAGTCACTGTCGTAAACTGGGTGCATGAGCAAAAACACCACACTGACCAAACAGAATTGTGCATGTGGGCAGTAATGTGTCAACACCACCCAACTACTGCACAAGGGGGGATGAAAAAATATACCCCCTTACTATAGACTTTCCTTGTCCATTAATATCCTGTTCTGTTGGAAATGTACTTTATAATGCAATTAATGATGTCTCACTTTTTATTTTTTTTTAAATTCACTTTTAAAAAGCATGTCAAACAATCTCACATAGGGTTACACTACAAAAGGACATTGTTTACCCGGTAACCCCATTCTTAATTGCGGAGATGACTAATGATTAATTACAATGAAGGAACCAGTTGTTTAAGATTAAAGTCAAACTTGCATTTAATCAGCTAGGTCTCTAAATAAAGAGTATTCAATAGATTAGGAGAGGTCACCAACACCACAGAATGGGGAATCTGAAATAAGCAAGGTATCAAATCTCTCAGTTTACACATCTATTGGCTTTTTACCTGGCTTCAACTCTTAATACTCAATGTTAGAGGACCATGTTATCGACAGAAAGTCTTTAAATTTCAGGGTTTTCTACAGGTGATATTTTGCATGTTCAATTCCCAACTCTCAAATTACTTTACAAAGGGGATTAACTGCTCTCTTCTAGTGATCCTGTAAAGATCAAGCTTGTGAAAAGTTTTTAGATAGATTTTCATACACTGAGTACGGAAGTCTATAAAGTTAATCTCTGAAATAACATATCAAGTTTACAGGTACAATGACAGAGGTAAAAGTGCCAGTTCATCTCAATTTACCTTCTGTTTTCTCATTCTGAACTTTTGACATAATAAAGGGAGTAAAAAATATATCACCTGCATGGCTAGTGCAGCACGGTTTTAAGGCGTAAAACGTACCTTTGCTGGGAAATGCTGCTTAAGCCCACCATGGTCCAGAGCAGCAAAATGAGTGCCTGGGACCTATGCAAAGAATCTTCTAGGTCCCAGAAAGAAAAAAAAAAAAAAAAGAAATAATTATCATCAGGCCAGAGGTCTGCCTGAGGAATTTATTAATTTTAATGGCTGAAAAACAGCTGAGAAAAAAAAGTAAAAAAAAAAAAAAAAGTATAATGGCAGAAAAATAAGCAGGTGCATGTTTCTCATGAGGGTGACTACAGTTACAATGAAGATCATCTAGGTGTTCAGCATAAGCAAGTTTAAAAAAGTTTTTCTATATATTAAATACATAAATAAAAGGCACAACCAGAGAGCATCTTACTTTGTTCAAAGTGTATGGTTAAAGGGATACCCACCAAAAAAACTGTTTTTACATCATACTTAACCTCTGTATATTTATACTTAATTTATTTCTTTATAATTTATGTGTGTACTTAATGACACAAAACATCAAATAATTCCAATATTTAGTAATCTGCAAATGTAACTGCTATAAAGCAGTATTAGTCTGTCTGTTTCTGATTCCTGCAACAATGTACAAGAATCCAGACCAGAAGGAGAACTTACTTCTGCTACAGGTATAGGACCCGTTATCCAGAATGCTCAGGACCAAGGGTTTTACTGATAAGGGGTCTTTCCGTAATTTAGATCTTGATACCTTAATAAATCCAATAGGGTTGTTTTGCATCTAATAAGGAATAATTATACAGGTATGGGATCCCTTATGCGGAAACCCCTTATCCAGAAAGTTCCAAATTATGTCAAGGCCATCTCCCATAGACTCCATTATAAGCAAATAATTCTAATTTTTAAAAATGATTTCCTTTTTCTTTGTAATAATAGAACAGAACATTGTACTTGATCCCAACTAAGATATAATTAATCCTTATTGGAGTTTATTTAAAGTTTAAATGATTTTTAGCAGACATAAGTTATGGAGATCCAAATTACGGAAAGATCCCTTATCCAGAAAACCCCAGGTCCCAAGAATTCTGGATAACAGGTCCCATACCTGTATCTTAGTTGAGATCAAGTACAAGGCACTGTTTTGTTATTACAGAGAAAAAGAAAATCAATTTTAAAAATCTGAATTATTTGATTAAAATGAAGTCTATGGGAGATGGTCTTTCCATAATTCAGAACTTTTTGGATAATGAGTTTCCGATTAAGTGATCCCATACCTGTACTTTCTTTCAAAGTCAGACACTTAGAACACACAGGGATCAATGAATGCAGCTTGAAAAGGAAAGGTGGGGGGGTGCCAAAAGTTTGGCATCCCCCAATAATTGTAAACCCTTGCCCGATACTCCAGGCCGGTGCTCCTATTTGCCCAAAACTGCACTGGCTCGGGGTGCATGCAACTGAGCAATCCTGCTTTTTCAATCTACTGCACATGCGCCGACCCTGGGATCCAAAAGATAGATGAGTGAAGAAAGAGGTAGCAGCTTGGTAGCAGCTTACTTCCCATTGTCAGGAAACTCCAGTTACCTGCTTGGGTGTTACTTTGCCCAAAAATGTATAAAAGTGGGCATTTCAAGCACTGTAGGCCAATATGAGACATTTTCTACATTGGTCAATGAAGTGATCTGTGGTGGGTAGAATACATTTTGATCACTGCCCAAGTAGTGGCAAAATGCCTTGCATTCTACTGCCCTGAGGGCAATGACACAGATTTGCTGCCCGTTAAAAAAAAAAAAAAAAAAAAATCACTACAGCAGACAAGAAATCTCCTTGAAAGTGCCTTGTCCTTTGCCAACATTGTTATCGTCACAAGTACATTACTCACTGTGATTCGGCTTAATCGCAATGAAAAGCCTGCTTTTGCAAATTGCCACTTGGGGAAAACCCAATAAAATATTAACCATTCATGGACTTCTTTCTTAGCTACCAGTGTGTCTCTGAAGTATTTGTATGACTAACATCTGACATTTTTTCACTATCCCCTAGACTCTAACAAAATATATTTTTGAAAAGCATTTACATATGTTTTAATGTACATTAAATAAATTATGTGCACAATGAATAAATATTATGCGCTATGAGCGGTTTAATTTGTTTTAGTTGCACCGTAGATCTGGTTAATGGAGGAAATAAAGGTTAAGAATGATGTATCTCATATATGGACCTCACTGTAGATGTCCAGGCATCAGCAGCCCAGTAACTGAAATGATCTGTGCCTTTAAATCATCACTATACATATTCTGAGTGCTCTGGGCTACTGTTGAGAATCTAACTTTAGGGATCATTGAGAAATCATCAGACCATTAGAAAAAATTATGTTATGTTTGTCATAAATATGTACTGGTGTCTATTTGACCTAGTCATGTGAATCTGAATTTATTACTAAACAGCCTTTTATTTTGAATTTTACATTGTATGCAGTAAATTGTGAGTTGGTCCCTAAGCTGAGGAGCTGACCGCAGCACAAAGCATGTGTCAATAATCAACAAAAAAAGATGGGAAGATACTGGGGCCATCTTTGGAGGTACAAATTTTCACTGCCGTACCATGGTGGTCTTGGACTAGTACAGAAGCCCAAAACAAATAAGTGCACCATTTTCTACTAGCCTGATTCTTTGTTGAGATTTAGTGATTTAGCATTAAAACTTTTAAACACAAGATCCCTAACTTTCCTTCATGTGGGAAACCCGAGAGATGAAACAATGGAGCACTTAGTATTGGAGTTTGAGGAGTCATTAAAAAACGTACTCTACGCGAGGAGCCTTGTTAGGCTTTCTTTCCTTTGTTGTTGAATATACCCAAATCCTCACAGAAATTTTTTCATTAGTAGAGAAAGAACCATTATTTTGTTTAAAAAAAAAAAAAAAAATCCCCAAACCTTGTTATATATAAGAGAGACAGGCTCAAATGCACGGGCCTATAACTGATTTTTACATATATGAATATTTGCAGACCCTAACAGGTATTGTCCCCCACCCATAAATGAACACATAAAGGGAAAGAGGGTAAAGATACTAAAAATTAAAAAAAAAAAGTCAAGTGGCACTTTATGTTGTCGCTAGATGCTTTTTAGAAGCCAAACATAATGAATAATAGTGCAGGGCTTCTTTCATCCTGCCTTACTAGTCATAGACATAAACATAAAGCTGCCTTGTTGCTATGGTGCCTACTTTTATGCTGTCATTTCAAGGAGGCCACAGTAGCCTTGATACAGCTGGGTTTACATTTCCATTAAAATAGTTGTTCGAAAGTTTAAAAAGAAACCATTCACTTTGGCTTACTGTTTACTGCTTATGTTAATATCCAATTAACTTTCAAAAGGACATCTCAATGCTGTGAGCATCAGAAGTGAGCTTGGGAAAACAAACAGAAGAGGTGGAGTACATGAAGCAACATGCACTCTCTGGGCTTCAGCTCAAGGAGCTCCCAGTGCAAAATTAAATTGGAAATGCTGGAGAGCAAAAACCCTTGGCCTTTTGTTACTCAGAAAACAAACTGAAATAATAATTTAAAACATGTTTAGAACTAACATTGATATCAAACCCTTAAATGAGAAATCTTGACATTATATACTGGTTGCATGCAAGAAAGAATGCGCCTTAATTCACAGTCAATGCATCCTAAAAATTGCCTTCCCTTAAATCAAGGTAGTCCATCAGACAAGATCTGGCCAATTAAAGGGGAACTATCATGAAAGTACTGAAATTAATTTATCACATCACGTTATGAAGTCTCTAAATACAATGCATTGAACATTTTATACAGTCCCAGTTATTACAGTGGTTATTATACTGTAGCTGCTTCACTCCTACCTGGCCTCTGGCCAGCTCGGAGGTTGGGGTCGGGTTTATTTGAATAACAGGTCTGTCTCCCTCTCCCTCTTATTGGTTGGCTTTGATCAGTAACTCAGTGGCTTGCATTGCTTCCCTGTTCCCTGACTAATTCAGCAAAGTCCTGCTGTCTTCTCATCATTGGAAAAGCAGCATTGGTGGTTCGGCTGCTTACTTTACCAGAAGCAGAGTCGCTGGTAGCAATCAGAATCTTTTCAAGCCACTGAAATACTAATACTGCCTTCCCAAACTTGGAGGAATTCCAGTAGTAAAACTTAAGATAGCACTGGGTAGTTTAATGGGCAGCAGCGGGAAGAGGCACAGAGATGACAAAAATAAGGCACAAGGAGGGTCATACAGCCTTTGCCCCGCCCCACTTCCTTAACACAGCAGCCCACTTCTAGCAACTCTTGTGAGCATTCAGCATGAAGAATGTATGACTGAACGGCACAGGCTACAGAGCTCTGGTTTGTGTGTTTATTAATGTTGATATAATGATCTGCTGTTTTACTGGCTTCTTTAAAATGTATGTGTGCGTCTGATTGTGTGTATGTATGTGTATCTCAGTGTGTGTGAGTGTGTCTATTGTTGCCAGTATTGCCGATTGTGACTGCATAAACATGACAAAACAAAATACAAAAAGATGTGCAACATGTGACAATTTAATGATTTTAAAGTGTGTTGTGACATTCATGGGCATGGCCAAAATTTGCATGGCGTTTTTATGTGCACTGCATTCTCTCTAATGCTTCTTTGCCAAATTAAAATACTTTTCCGCTTCCTAATTATTAGTTGCTGCACCATTTGACCCTTATATTTGTACATTTGTGTGTCAATCATTGTGCATGCAATTTTCCTGGTACCACTATAAAAGTGGTGGGTAGTCCCTATATTTTTCTTTTATCAGTGCCAAAAGAGAGGGGTTTCTCTTTTATATTAACCTGTAATACTACTCAAGTCTGCCAAGTGAAGGAACATAGCGTTGGGGGGGAGGGTTGCAGAGCTAATTAAAATGAAATATAAGAATAAGGGACCAGAGAAAGGTGCAGAAAGAAGTATATAGAAGAAATGGAAAGCATAAAATAGTTGAAGTACATAATACTCTAAGGCCACTATAAACTTACATATTATAGGTATAGGTATATAGATAAGAGTACAGTTGATACAGGAATGGGACCCGTTATCCAGAATGCTGGGACCTGGGGTTGTCCAGATAAGGGCTTTTTCCATAATTTTGATCTCCATACCTTTAGTCTACTAATAATAATGTAAACATTAATTAAATCCCGTAATTCAGAGCTTCTGGATAACTGATCTCATATCTGTAATAAATACACATTGGGTGCAGTGCTGTGCTTCTGTAAATTCTGCTTCAGCCAGGCAAATAGATGCACTTAGTACCCAACAGGACAAAGAAAATATTTTTATTGATAGTCAAGGTAGCCTAGTTGTTTGGTCACTACCTGTGACCCTTCTCAAAGGCAACAAACTGTGAGTGCTATTGAGTGCAGTTTTTTCCCAGCTTTTATATAGTGTTGTGTGCTCGTTTCAGTATTGTCTGTATTTTATTCCAGACCTGCACAGACCTGATTACCAATAAGATCAAAAGGTTTGGCACAGGATCCATTATCCAGAATGGTCGGGACCTGGGCTTTTCTGTATAAGAGATCTTTCTGTAATTTGGATGTTCAATAACTGCTAACTCTGCTAAAATTTATTTAAACATTAAATAAACCCAATAGGTTTTTTTTGCCACCAGTACAGATTTATGTAGCTTAATTACCATCAAATACAAGGTACTGTTTTATTATTACAGAGTAAAAGGAAATAATTTGTGAAAAATTTAATGTTTTAAATGAAGTCTATAGGAGATGGCCGTCCTTTGAAGCTTTACAGATAACTGGTTTCCAGAGATCCCATACTTGTATAATAGATGTTATCAATTAATTAACTAAAAACAGTAATAATGAAAAAAAAACCAAAAACATTTAACTCAACTTAGGAGAAAATCAACATTTACAATTCCTGGAAGACATGGGATGAACATACTGCCTCTCTATTAAATTATTTATATATTGTTTTCTTTCTTTCATACATCAGGTCAAGTGTGAACCTGTGCCTTTTACATGTTTATTAACAATAATTAATATTTAAAAAAATGGAGCAGGACCAGTATATAGAATTACTACTGCTGAAAACAAACTAGCTCAGTTTGGTGGCAAGATTAGTTGTATTTGCTTCTTCCCTATCCCTCTTAACCTAATATACATACATCCAATTTAGGGCCTAACAGAGATGAAAATAGTTCTCATTTTTGGAGTAGTGGAATGGTTTAATTGCTGAGGAGCCCCACCCACTACCATTAGGGTAGTGATTAAAAGCACTTAATACAGCTGCACTGAAAGATTAGAGAAAATGTCAGGCTCTATAAGAGGGAATGACATTCTGTTTCAAGCTTGTAGCAGGACAGGCCAGGAGCATGTAGAGGGCCCACAGAGTTCAACATATATGTATAATACATAAGAGCCATGAAAATCTTGTAAATGATACCCTTATAAACAGTCCTTACTGATGTCATCAGTTATAATCATTGCTTAGTGATGCCATTTGGCACATGACTCAATTAAACTTGTGTATTATAACAAATAATGTGCTCCTGTTGTATAATGAGGAGTCACTTCGAAGTTTCAGGACCTGTATAAAAGCACTTGGTTTTTGGTCTTGGAACTCCTTGGTTTTAGCCTTATCCTTATGTTTTATAAAAAGGGATATATTATTGACTATATAAAAGCACTTGGCCTGGTGCCTTTATATCACAAATATTTTGCCGATAATTTGGTATTTTGACAAAACCAAATATGATGGATTTGGTGCATGCCTAACTCTAAGGGGTCCTTCATCCAAAACATAATGAAGGAAAATGTAATGCTAAGCAACTTTCAAACATGTTTATTATTGTTTGTACATTTTATTGTTATAATAATGTGTACTTTTGGTCATATGATGGGGAGATCAGCCAATTAGATGAAAACAATTATAATGTAAGGGCCAATTTATCAAGGTAAAGAGGAAACTAAAAATCTTAGTTGAAAAAAATTGTTGCTTTTCTGTCGTAGATCAAGATTTTTAGATATTTATGCGCGCATTCTTTCAAAGAAAACATTTGGAAGCTCAAACCTGCCAAGATATATTCAAAGGAAACATCAGCAATTATTTGAATAGAAATATATACTCAAGAGTTATTGAAATCTGATGAGTTCCTTTAACATTTAAGTCTACGGGAATCTTGGCCATTTTTGCCTTCAAGAAAATTCCAGTAACAAAATGATAAATGCCAGAAAAAAAAAAAAAAATTCAGACCTTCTCTGTGATATTTCTTATGTGCAAGATGATATAATGAAGAATTGTGAAGTTTTGATGATGTCACATCTTAAGGATAGTGTGAGTCACAGTAAAGCGTAGAAATTATGCTGCAATAAGATGTAAGTATATACTTGTGATTGTGCCCACTATTCCTCTTTTCAATTCAGTGCAAAAACTGTGACTACTGTACATGCATGTGAATTCTTTGAATACTTAATATCAAAAAGTGGGTAAATGGTGTAAAGTGCAGCGTAAATATTCCCCCCCAAATAAACACTTATAATATTGTCTGCATATATTCTTATTCACGAGCAGATGTCTGTCACCAATGTTAAATCTTAATTATTGATTCCAGATTAACAGTGGTCTTTTATGGGAGGGAGAATGTGTGCTGGTCAGGAGGGCCCTTCAAGCTGGCCATACACGCACCGATAATATCATACGAAACCTCGTTTCGTACGATATTCAGTGCGTGTATGGCAAGTCGACCGATATCGCAGGAAGCTGCTGATATCGGACAACTCACCGATCGGGCCAGTTAAAAGATTTTGATCGGGCGCCATAGAAGGCGCCTGACCAAAATCTGCCTTCAGCGCTGAATCGGCAGAAGGAGGTAGAAATCCTATTGTTTCTACCTCCTTATCTGCCTGTTTCAGCCCTGAAGGTTAGTGGCGGATCTGACGATCTTTCGTGTGACCGATGGTCGCACAAAAGATCGCAGATCGCCACGTGTGTGGCCACCTTTAGAGTGTTATCTCCACTGGGCAGACAACAATGCAATAAATTAAAATTAACATTTATTTATAAAGCGCCAACATATTCTGCAGCGCTGTACAATAAGCTTTGAATAGGATGGCACTTTAGGAACTATAATAAAGGAAGAAGGAATGACTAAATTACTGGGGGGGGGGGATGTTAGGCCCTCCCCCACCCCACCCCCAAGTGATATAGCCTTTCCTTCTCCTTTAATAAAAGATAAGAACAAAATAAAGTGTAATTTTGCTCAAAGCCAATCAGCCCAAGACATGATGTCACCTACTGAACATGGTATACATGGTATACTGGCAGCTACCTTGTATTCTGTAATCAGGCCTGCTCAACAGCAAAACCTTGGGCTAAAAATGTGGGTCAGATGTACTGTGTTAGGTATAGGTATTGTAACAGTACCTGGTGGTCTAGGGGGGCGCCGGGGAACGCCCACATCTTCATAAAGTCTGCGTGCATCCTTTGAAACTTGGCGCAACGCATGCCGTCATTGCACGCGGCACAAAATTCAAATATGAAAGGTGTCTGCGCATAATTTTGTCGCCCAATTTCGGTTCTGCTTCCTGGTTTCTGGGTGTGCTTATTTCTGCTTGTCCTTTGTGTTTTGACCCTTGCCTAACCTCGACTCCACCGATTGTCGCCGGTTTTCTAACTAAACCTTCTGGATCTCGATTCTGTACCTCGTTGCTCGGTTTTGACCTTGGCCTGTTCCACCTTCGTCTCCTCTCCCAAACTCTGCTTAAACTCTAGGTTCCCAAGCCTGCCCAGAACAATTGCCCCGATTCTCTCACATTAAGTCCTGGCGGCACCCGAGTAACAGAGGGCTACTCCCAAAGACAAAGAGGTGGGCGTCCCTGCCGCCATCCTAGACCACTAGGTACTGTTACACCCACCCAGACCTGTTAAGGTGTGTAATACCTGCAGCACCTGAAACTTATATGCCTTTTAAAGTAATTTAAAGTAACCCACAAACATTTAGAAATGCTTTTGACTATTGGTTCAGCTTTATGTATTCCAATTTCTGAGCCATGCATTTGTTATAGGCGAAGGAAAGGGATAATATCTAGGAGGTGCCAAAATATTAGGCAATCCCCAGTAATTATAATCAATTACCCGAGACACCCAAAAACTGCACCAGCATACAACTGCAGGAGCACCATGCGCCTATCTTCTTCCTCACCTTAAAGGTGGCCACACACGTGGCGATTTGCGATCTTTTGTGCGACCGATACAATCAGCCACAAACCGTTCAGGGCTGAAACGGCAGATAAGGAGGTAGAAACAATAGGATTTCTACCTCCTTCTGCCGATTCAGCGCTGAAGGCAGATTTTGGTCAGGCGCCTTCTATGGCACCCGATCAAAATCTTTTAACTGGCCCGATTGGCGAGTCGACCGATATCAGCAGCTTCCTGCGATGTCGGTCGACTCGCCGACTTGCCATACACGCATCGAATATCGTACGAAACAAGGTTTTGTACGATATTATCGGTGCGTGTATGGCCAGCTTAAGTCTCAAATCCCTGATCCAAAGTGAGATGGGGCTCACGAGAAGTCTGTGGGGTTTAGGATGGTTCAGGAGGTGTCTGGAGAAAACCAGGGTGGATTGGGGAATGGCCTAAATTAACCAGCTATTAATATTTAACTGTTGGAATGTATGATTAAATCATTGGTGAATCACTACCTTAAGTTGTGGTTAACTAAATCCATAGTCCAGCTTTATAAAAACAGCATGTTAGGTTATTAAAGCACTTCTCCAGTACAGTCTGGAGAACAAAAACAGAAATGGCCAGCCTGGCTTGCTGACTTTCCCTTAAAATTCTACAACACAATTCCTGCCAATCCACCAAGAGCTAACAAAGAAAGTCCACTGCGGGGTGCCCAGACTTTTCTGCGCCGTGATCGACTTTGGCTACTCCCCACGTACATACGCATACCCAATAAAAGCGCAGCACTTCCGCATTTCAAGGCTCAGACGCAGTCCATGGGGGATCGACTGGTGGATTGCGATCGGCAGATCATTATCTCAGTTCTACACAGCTTTACTGTTACTATAGCAGTAGTAATGAGCAAACTTTTCCGCCAGACATGGATTTGCAACGAATTTCCACATTTCGCCATTGGCGGATTGTTTCGCAAAAATTCACTGCGAAAAAAACAACGCTTAAGTTTTTCTGCAAAGCGAAACAGGACAGATTCGCTCATTACTATATATCAACGAAAAACTGATTATTTCCAATTAGTGGGAGTGATGGTGGGCTAAGGGGTGCCTACAGATTTTGCTGTCGGTACTTCCTGTTACAACTCAGATTTCCCTATAAAACTTTATATTGAAGCATATACCCTTAAAGCATAGACTAGACATGTTTAACAACTGTAATGCCCCTAACAGTGTGAATCATTTCCCAATTTTACCTATTTCTAAATAGCACTGGTCTATAGGATCTCCTACAGATGTAGTTCAACTCCAACACTCAGACTTAGCAAAACGTTCTACAGCAGCTCAACAGGTCAAAAAAACGACTGTGCGTACTAACTGCACTCTCACCTTCAGGCGGACCTCATAAGTAGTGTACCTGCCCCTGCCAACCCCGATAGTCTGCGGGTTGCTCACATCAATCTCAAGGAAGTTGCTAGGGGGTCCGTAGGCATCATTTAGATTCTGTGGTTTGCTCAACAGCCGGCGAGTGTCCGCAACTGTATCCGCCATGTTACCGGGATTAAGAGATGGAGAGTAGGAAAGAGTAGAATCGGGTCCCTAAATCCAGGCGACTTTTCCACACTATGTGAGTGGGTGCCGGAAGTGGCGGCAGCAGAAAGCAGGAGTCAGGTGACACCGAGGCACGCGCGCTGCTGCGCAGACGAGTCAAGTTCAGAAGGGGCGGGGCTTAGCGGGGGGAGTGGCCGCTCTGTATCTCACATAGGGAAAATCCCAGGAACAGATCGGTGGAATTTGTTGGAGGGAATGGAAATGGAAGTGGGTGTGGGAGAATTTGGTGTGGAATATTCTTAAGACCGCTTTCAGGGGAGTTTTCCAATTGGTGAATTCTATGGACGATTTGAATCTGTTAATAAAATAAAGAACAGCGATCTGCAAGGGTTTAACAACATTAAAGTTTGTTTTTTTATTCGGTCAGTTTCTTGCGTTATTAGGGGGATCTCCTGTCAGAAGAGTTATAAATTGCGCAGGAGTTGTGCATTTTTATGCTAGTGAAGCTGCTTTTAATGTGCTCTCTTAATTTTCTCTTAACACTTTTGGGGATTATTTATAAACTGCAGCGCATTTTTTTTCCGCAAATGGTTGTTTTGCACATGTTTTTCTCTAAATCCTTATATTTTGCACTGTTGTGTCTGTGATTCCTTTTCTGCGAATTGCATGCAAACATTTGCAAATTTGGATTGGGGTTTGTGTAAAGGTCCCCATACACGGGCCGACTATAGCTGCCGATATGGGTCCCTTGGACCGATTCGGCAGCTAATCTGCCCGTGTATGGGCAGAACAGAGCGGCCTGGCCGACATATATCTGGCCTGAAATTGGCCAGATCTCGATCGGCCAGGTTAGAAAATCCGGTCGGATTGGGGACCGCATCGGCTCGTTGATGTGGTCTCCGAACTGACTGCCCCATAACCACAAATGTAATCCGACTGTTTGGCCCCAGGGCCAAACGATCAGATTTTTTTTTTTTTAAGTTACTTGCTACCCAATATCGGCTACCCGTAGGTGGGGATATCGGGTGAAGATCCGCTCGCTTGGCGACATCACCAAGCGAGCGGATCTTATAGTGTATGGGCACCTTAAGCATGCCTTTTGTGTGTTTATTGTGCACAATTATAACAGCAGTTTTCAAATTGCAAATATAAAAATTTGCAAAGTCAGTATAGCAACTATTTTTCTACCACCAAACATAACACCTAACACAGACACAGAGAGTGCACATAAATATTCACAGTTTGCGAATAAAGCATATTTAGAAAGCTTTTGCAGATACTTGCACTGCAAAAAAAATCACAATAATGTTTCCACATTAAATGCACCAGTCTTGTCCAGCTTTATAAATATAAACATGGGCAGGCCAAGTATGTTCACCGTGCAAATAATTCCACGCTGCGCAAATTTTATAAATGACCCTCCTTGTGTAACACATGGCCTGACTTTGTGTAGAAACAATATGTACACACTTATCAGCTGCTGGTGTAAGCATAAACTGTGTTAAAGGCAATGGCTCATGGGGTGATTGTGTCACCCTAGATCAGGGGCGGATCACCTCGTCCCAGAGCCTTCCAGCCCTCACATGTGCTTCGCATGCGCAGTTCCGCCAATCGCGCGGGGGGGGTCATTGTCCCCACAGCGTAACGGCAATCCGCGGGGACAATGACAAGCAGGCAGGAGTGGCTCCTGTCTGGCATCCCCTAATCATTGCACCCTAGGCAGTTGCCTCTTCTGCCTACCCCTAGTTCCGTCCCTGCCCTAGATCCATTTAAAGGATATTAGGCTATGCTAATCTGAGACTCATTCATCGCAGTTATGCAATATGGTGTAATATAATGGCTTGCAGGGTTACATAACAGTTAGTGTGATGGCACCAGGGCCAGAAGTAGGGGCAGGCAGAAGAGGTACCCGCCTAGGGCACAACAGTGGGGGGGCACTAGGCAGATACCTCTTCTTTCACCTACCACTAGTTCCGGGCCCTTTCCCCCCCACTGCAGTACCCCCCGGCAGCAGCCCCAGCAACCCCGTCCCCTGTGTGCACACGATATGTGTGCTCACTTACGCATGTGTGCATGCACACATGGGTGTTGTGGTTTCTGGCCA
Source organism: Xenopus tropicalis (assembly GCF_000004195.4). NCBI lineage: Eukaryota > Metazoa > Chordata > Amphibia > Anura > Pipidae > Xenopus > Xenopus tropicalis. The sequence goes on along the minus strand of NC_030681.2, from coordinate 78,474,725 downwards.
AGTCAACCAGTTTGCCTAGGGTACCTGGCCAGCTTAGCCCTGCACTGGATGGCACATTAAGAAAAAAGTCGCCAGCAGTAAATCTGCACTACCAAAAGCTACGGAAAATCCTTTCCTACCAACAATAATGTAAATTGCTGGGGGGGAACATATACACGCTGCTTCTGGTTTCCTCGTGTGGCAACTTTGGGCTTCTTCAGAAATCTGAAACGACTTGTATGTTTCCCCACTTGTGATTTCTATAGACATAAAAAGGGACAAAATGTCCCATGTGTCATTGCCCTAACACTGACTAACACTTATCTAAGTCAAGCTCTGTTAAATATATTTTGAAAAGTTTTCAGTAAACCACAACATAAATGTAATGATGATGATGATGTAACAAAAAATTAGCAGAACCTCTTCTTCAACAGTACAGAATATTAGTATATTATCTTTGTAAAGGAGATATATCATGGGTTTGCACCCCTCACCAACTTAATCATAAATAGGTTAATGCCAGACGAGGTGTAGGGTGGATATTTTCGGCAAACGGAAAAACGCTTGCCAAAAATTCTGCCCTCCTATTTGTGCCTGAACCCGAATGAATGTAATATACTCGGATGCAGGCACATGTAGCGGAAATATGCATAAAAACACGAGAGTTTGAAAGTCTTGCGTTTTATCCGTATTTCGGCTACATGTGCCTGCACTCGAGCGTATTCCATTAATTCGGGTGCAGGCACATGTAAGGAGGCGTAGGGCGGTATTTTCGGCAAGCGCTTTTCCACTTGCCGAAAATATCCACCCTACACCTCATCTGGCATTAGCCTTAGATTTCATCCCAAGGCCATACCAATTTATTCTTTATGGTGTATTCATCTTGGTGGAGAATGTTGGTGTACAATAATTATGGTTGCCACCTGTCCTGTTTAAAACCAGAGAGCCCAGTTTTTCTAGTGGCAGTCCAAATGAAAACTTCCTTCCAGGTTTCAGCATTGTGAAACCCGGACTAATATTGTTCCAGTAACACCCCCGACTTCATAGGCCATTCCATAGTACCATAACTCTACCCTGTCACCAGCCCATTCCCTGATACAAATGCCTATCACCACCAAATTCTTTTTCTCTAGGATTTGCAATTGGCAAAAGTGGCAATGGTTCCATATTTATTTACCTTGCATGTACCACTGAAACACTGGGGTCCATTAGAGGAGTGCAAAGTTACTAAATGCCACACCGAGCTAGCAGAAATGGGTGCAATTAGACATAAATGATTCATGCATGGGATTTTTATAGGCGTAATTAAATATTTGCACCCAGTGCTCTGCTTATTTTAGTAGATTAATCCTATTACAGGATTTACCAAGCAGTATGCAAGAGCAAAATGAATCATCTATATCACAAAACTGAATTTGGTCTGAGGTATTTTCACCCAGTATGTAAGAAAAAAATACCAGACAGCTCATTGGCAGAGTTTTTCTAGCATTTCCTTGCATTTGGAGTTATCTATGAATACTGACAGCTATTTCTGTTATCACAAACAACAGGCCTGCATACAGCCAGATTATTGTGATTAACTGGCACTTAAAGGGATAGTTCAGCTTTAAGTTAACTTTTAGTGTGTTATAGTATGACCAATTTTTAGCAAGTTTTTAATTGATCTTCATTTTTTATTTTGTACAGGTATGGGACCTATTAACCAGAATGCTCAGGACCTGGGGTTTTCCGATAAGGGATCTTTTTGGATCTCCATACCTTAAGGGGCACATTTACTAATCCACGAACGTCCGAAAAGCGTCTGAATGCGTTTTTTTCTTAATGATCGGTATTTTGTGATTTTTTCGTAAATTGTCGCAACTTTTTCGTAGCCGTTACGACTTTTTCGTAAATTGTTGCGACTTTTTCGTAGCGTTACGACTTGCGCGAATTGTCGCAACTTTTTCGTAGCCTTCGTGCCGGGTACGAAAGTTTCGGATTCATTCAAGCTTCAGTATCGTGACTTTTCTTGGGCCAGGTTGGAGCTGCAGAGTGCCATTGAGTCCTATAAGAGGCTTCCAAAATCATGCAAAGTCTGAAAGTTTTGCCCGCCGTTTACGAGCGCTCAATACGAAAAAGTCGCGACAATATACGAGCAAATCGTAACGGCTATGAAAAAGTCACGACAATTCGCGCAAGTCGTAACGGCTACGAAAAAATCGCGACAATTTATGAAAAAATTGTAACAGCGACGAAAAAATCGCAAAACATACGACAAAGTTGCAAAATGTTTGCTTCCAATCCGAATTTTTCCCATTCGGATTCGTGGATTAGTAAATCAGCCCCCATGTCTGCTAAAAAATAATTTAAATATTAAATAAACCCAGTAGGCCTGTTTATCAGCTTATAATGGAGTCTATGGAAGACAGCCTTTCCGTAAGTTGGAACTTTGAGTTGGATAATGGATCCCATACCTGTATAGTTTTTTAATTATTTGCCTTCTTCTTCTGCCTCTTTCCAGCATTCAAATGGGAGTCACTGACCCCCGGAAGCCTATAATTTTATTGTTATGGTTACTATTAGGGATGCACTGAATCCACTATTTTAGGATCCAGCCGAACCCCAAATCCTTTGCAAAACAAGTGGCCGAATACCAAACTAAATCCTAATTTGCATATGTAAATTAGGATAAGGAAGGGTTAAAGAAAACCCTGCACAAAGTGTGCAGTAAAAAATTTTCGGCTTCTGTGTTTATGTGACAAAAAGTTACATGATTTTAATGATTTTAATTTGGTTTGGCCAGAGGCACAGATTCGGCTGAATCCGAATCCTGCTGAAAAGGGCTGAACCTTGGCCGTATCCCAAACAGAATCCTCGATTCGGTGCAACCCTACTTTTTATTACTAAGCATTCTATTTAGGTCCTCTCCTATTTATATTCCAGTCTCTCATTTAAACTACTGCCTGGCAGGGGCGGGCCAAGCCGACCGGGCACCCTAGTCAACCCGGTCGGCCAACTCCGCCCACCTCCCCCAAAGCACAGGAGGAGGTGCAGGGGGGCGGTGCGATTCCATCAGTCATTGCCTCCACCGCTAATCATTAGCGGTGGAGGCAATGACAAAGTAGAACCCCTCAATCATTGCGCCCTAGGTGGGTGCCTCTTCTGCCTACCCCTAGTTCCGGCCCTGCTGCCTGGTTACTAGGGTGTTTTACACCATAGCAACTGAAATTCTAAACTAAAGAGTTGCTGCACAAAAAGGCTAAATTATTAAAAAAACACAAATTATAAAAAATGAAGACCAATTACAAATTGTCTCAGAATATTACTCTATACATCATACTAAAAGTTAATTTTAAGGTGAGCAACCCCTTTAATATTAGAGCGACTCTGGTCTGTATTTCTTACTGTACAATGAAGCAATTCAAACCAGCATCAAATACATGCCAAATGAACTGCTACTGTGGTTAAAGGCAAAGAAACAGCATGAATCAAACTGTACATAAAAGAAAAAAAAAATTAAGTGGCTACCACAATTCCAGCCTTCCAGCCTAGACCACATCAGCAACCAACTACTGTTGATAACTTAATCCTCTGCATTTTAGCCCATAACAACCTTTGGGCCTGAATTCCAGGTTTCAACCCTAATCCCAGGATCAGGTCAGTATTTAGTATGCATGCTTCACTTTGACAATCACAGCAGAGGAAACTGACACAGAACATAACCCCAATGTAATACTCTGCATTTCAGGCAACATTTATTAGAGAAGGGGGAGTATTTCAGGAGTCTGATGGATCGGTTAGGGAAAATGGCCTGGCTTAACTTTATAACAGGCTTTACTTCATCCTGTCTACTGAAGGTAATAAGTTAATTAGTAAATATTGTTTAGTTACTGAAGCTGGCATTATTCCAAGTTGCTAAGGATTAAGAAAACAATAGTTGTTTTCATGGCCTTTCTCCCTGAGTAAACAAGGGTACTGTTATGTCAGGCACTTTTAATTAAGAGTATGTGGACAAGGTTGCCTCATCAAAGCAATATTGGTATTGAAGTAGATGTAAACCTTATTTAGAATAATAGGGTATAATGTCCCTTTAACTACAGTATATGCTTAGGTAGTGGAGTGATGAAACAACATTGCTCCATTACAGCTAAACAAATGGCAGATATGGAATTATGTAGCTTGGTTATCAACATGTACAAGGTTTTCTTATTACAGCAAAAAAATGAATCATTTTTACAAATTAGAATTATTTGCTTAATATGGACTTTATTGTAAATGGCCATCCCGTAATTCAGGACTTTTTAGATACGGAATCCCATACATTTATTGGGAAAACACTATTGTCAACTGGGAATTAAAAATGGGGGCAAAATTCACCTAGGGAGGGATGATAAAATGAGGGCAGCCATTGATAATGGTACCCTTTGGTCAATATTATTCAATATTATGTGTAAAGCAGTAGCATATGGTACAAGAATGGCAGAAAAGAACAGTTATACATAGTACATTATCAATAAGCTTTGGGTACAGGGTAATATAGTATTATAGCACTGTACTCAGTAACAAAAAGTAGTTTTAGTTAGAAGGAATAAATATATTATTTTAATGAGGCAGTTTATCATACCTCAGTTGACATTTTGCCCAATTTTTCTTTTTAATTAAGGTCAGTTTTCACTGTCTTATAATTCTATAATTATGTTGAGCCACTTTTATTGGTTTTGTCTTCCCAGTTTAGTGTAAATAACCCCCTGGCCTGGAGCTGTGCTAGCAATTACAGTAATATAGGAAGTTAAAAGTGCTGAAAAGCATGTGCCTTACATCCATCTTAAAGCAGGGCAGCGCTCCTCTCTACACTTCACACTGGATAAAATTATCTTTGATGAAGTGCAGAGTGCAGTATCCATAGATGCAGGCCAGCCTTACAGCCTACTATAGGTCTGTACAAGCCCTGTTAAGGACTTCATCCATCACTGCTCCCTAACTTGCATATCTTAATGATGTGCAAGTTATGGGGGTAGGAGGGGGGTACCTATATGCCCTTTCGCCCCTCATAAAAGCAGGGCTGCTGAATTCAGGATGGTGTAGATGGCAAAAGCACACCCCTTAGTGGTTCAGAGAGCAGTTCTGCCTGGGTTCTGACTGCACTTATCAACTCATGCTGCTTACACCCACGATGTGTCATGGTAGGGGAGGCATACATGCCCCTCCCAACCATCCCCTTATGGATACAGCACTGTTAAACACAGGCTAGCAGTAGTCATGGAGCACATGTTGGTCCTGCAGCAGGGAAAGATGGGCTAGTATTATAGTCTTATATATGCCAGTAGTGAGGGACAGAACCACAAACTAAGTATAAGTATTCCAGTATCAGTGTTACTGCAAAAGCATATGGATGAAACTTCAGAGTAAATTTTATTAAGATTGTGCCTAGTATAGCAGACTCTATAGAGAACATACAGCTGTATAAACCTGTTCTTGTATTTGACATAAGTTTGGGTTTCTATTGCTTTCTCCACTTTATTGCCCATTAGCATTTCCCATTGAGCACTGAATTTTAAGGGAAGATGTTCAGGCAAGGGTTTAGAAAGTAGATTGTACAGTCTAGATAAATGTCTTTAATAGGGGAAGCAATGAATGTCTTAGAAAGAATACTAATAAAGTATTTGACCAGCCCAGCCATTTGCCATTGTTCACTGCAGCACAATAAACACAGTAAGGTAAGGGATTCCCTTTCCGGAAACCTATTATACGGAAGACTCCAAGTTACTTGAAAGCCATCTCTCACAAATCCATTTTAAACAAATAGTAATTATTTAAAATTATTGCTGTTTTGTCTGTACTAAGTGCCCTGTACTTATTCCTAACTAAGCTGCATGAATTCATATTGAAGGCAAAATAATCCTATTGGGTTTATTTACTGTTTCAATAATTTTATTAGCCCTAAGGTATGGTGATACAAATTATAAAAATACCACTTATGCGGGAAAACCCCAGATCTTAAGTAATCTCACACCTGTAAACCATACACTGCTATTTTCTTACTTTCTATGTTTCTGGCCTGCTTGCAGTCACTCCGGGAAAATAATTGAAATCAGTCAAGGGGATGACAACACTGCTTGCAACCCTCCCTTTTAAATGCTGTAGTGTGCAATTGGCATGTGTCACAATAAGCAGGATTTTTATTTATGCATGCACCGTACTATTGGCAACAATGCTAAACTTATTCTTTAGAGCCCATAAACTACCCACTGGTATTTAAAAGCTGAAATATGTGCCTTATGGTGAAAAAGCACAGCACAAGGGAACCTTGCATTTGTTATTTTATGCTCGGCGCCTCCTGAATTATACAAAGAGAAAAGGTTAGTCATATCCCACCCCCACGTAGACAGTGCTGGTGGGCACAAGCACTTCATTCAGGGACTGAAAAAAGCTGTGCATATCAGCAGCATGTGCAACTTTGCATCTGTTTTTGCATTCTGTGCCTATATTATAGGGGCCTTTTAACATCTGGATGAATTCTGATTAGGTGGCAACAAGCAAACTGCATTTGACTGTGGGTCAAGCCTTTTACCAAAATGGTGGTCAGAGCTGATAACAAAATTCTGTACTACAAAATGTATTAGTTTGTAGTACAGATAAGAAACTGAAAATTTGGCAAGATTTTAGTTCCCCTTTTAATAGGGTTACATGCAATGTAGGTTCTACAGGAAAGCATTTTTTGCCCTACAAGGAGCATTTTACGTATCTCAGGTTAAATAGTACATATGGTCTACCAGGCAACAGGGGTAACTTAGAACCTAAACCACAGTTTAGGTTGTACAAAATATGGACACAGTCGTTGCACAAAATTGACAGCATTCATTAAAAAAGCTTGCATACAAAGCTGGTCTTTGCACATCCACATAATTGCACTGAGCTGATGCGTTGGCCCTGTCTCCTGTTGCAAATCATACACAAATGCACCTTGGGGAACCCACGTCAAAGGTGGCAGTAGCTCCAGGGTACCCACGGTGGACTGCCTCAATAAGGGAATTAAATGAAGATGTCATTTTGCATCAAAATGTGCAGGCATGATTTGATTACACATTTGAACACATAACCCACAACTGCAACTGGCTTTCATGCCTACAATTACACTGGAATTATGGGAAAATAATGCTGCAGAGGGGTTAAAACATGGTAAATTATATTTGAAATTGCTCTTTGCCCACTGTGCTTGTCATTGTAAATTACTTTTATCCCTGTATCCTTTCATGATTAAAGGTGGCCACACCATCAGTCGCACGAAAGATCGTTAAATCCGCCACTAATGTTCAGGGCTGAAACGGCAGATAAGGAGGTAGAAACAATAGGATTTCTACCTCCTTTTGCCGATTCAGCCCTGAAGGCAGATTTTGCTCAGGCGCCTTCTATGGCGCCCGATCAAAATCTTTTAACCTGGCCGATCGGCGAGTCGACGATATCAGCAGCCTCATGCGATATCGGTTGACTCGCCGACTTGCCATACACGCACCGAAAAGAGGTTTCGTACAATATTATGGGTGCGTGTATGGCCAGCTTAAAACAATAGCCAAAAAGTATGTTTGTCACAAGCCCTATTGACTGAACTCATTAAATAAGGGAATGTACTACTCATTTAAAGTGGACCTGTCACCCCGACATAAAAAGCTGTATAATAAAAGTCCTTTTCAAGTTAAACATGAAACCCAAATTCATTTTTATATTAACACATCCAACCCCATTATAAAGGCATTTAAAAATCCCAGCTGTCAATCATATATTGCTTGCCCCGCCTCTATGCCTTAGGCATAGAGGCGGGGCAGACAATAACTTTAGCTTTCCATTCAGCACTTCCTAGATGTCACTGCACATCTCATGTTCCCCCTCCTTCCTCATCATCTAATTGTATAGCCAGTGCATGGGCAGAGGCATCAGGTCCCCCATTCTGGCACATAAACAAGATTTTGGCATGATACAAAGCTTGTCTTCATAACAGTGTCCACAAAATGGTGCCTGCCTGCTTGCTTTGACTGAGTGATTCCACGACGGAATGAAACAAGATTTATATTATTTATATAGAGTAAGTAAAGTTTATTTTGCTCAACTAACAATATAGAAAATAATTTGGAGTTATTTCTTAGGGTGACAGGTCCCCTTTAAGGCAAGGTTTACAATATAGGAGCTAGTAAAAAGACAAAAGCATATCATGATGATTATACCCCTGACCTTTCAAGAAAATGTTTAAACAACGGCAATATGCTCGACCTTGTAAATGTGACTTAGTTTTATTTTCAGCTCAGTATTTCTCTTCTGTCTGTTATCTGTCCCTGAACTCCATAATTAAAATATCCAGTTCTTCAAAAAAGGCAAGCTGGGCCTCTCTTTCTTTTTAAGATAATGTAATGCATAACCATGTCTCAATATTCACTTTCAGAATTATTTATGTAATGACTGAGCAAGAACAGAAAGTGAGCCGATTTGGCTACAATCTTGAATGTCACACCATAGTTTGCATTGTTAATCAGAAGATGTGATAAGAAAAACTCAGACAGTTTCAGAAATCAGATGTTTTCATGGAAGATTACACTGTGATTTACTTTAATTATTCATGACATCTCACCCTTCCATATTGTAAACTGCTTTAACAGTAGAAGTAGAAAAAATGTCTCCTTGCTAGCTCATTGTTCTCAAGGAGACGGGCTCCTTATAAAGAAAAGTTATTTGTTATTTAAATCATTTTTACTGAAGTTGTTTATTTCCATGTTTGTGTTTCTAAAAATACACCAACAATTGTAAGGCATTTAAGAGAAGCTTATTCAAATCACTCAAAACTGTATTAAAATTCATTGCTAAATAGGCACAGGTGCTGATGTGAGCAAAGTACTAATAATCTCTAAGCTACAGTACTTTAGCCATCATGCAGAGCGTTGTTTGTTGTACTAGTTTCAGTCTGAAATTATAACTAGTTCTTTGAATAGCTGCGCAAGCAGTGAAGATTTCAACTGAAGTACATAGTCCTCAGACAAAGTAATACTATGGATATTGTTTATTAACCAGTTCAGTCATTAACTTTCCAAATAGCAAGGGATTTGTGAAGGTCACCTCTTTCTTACAAGCGTGCAAGTCACCCTTCCTTTACTTCATAGCCTGGTTTTCTGATATTTGTTGTGATCGCATGAGAGTTTGAATAGGGTTGTGTGCAGTCAGCATAACGTTGGGGTAGTTAGCACAATCGGAAATGCAACACATGGAAATAAAAATGGTTGGGCAGAATTTTGGTATGTTTGGGAGATGTGCTGCTTATGGGGGTGTGGTGGGAAAAAAGGTTAAACCATCAATTATGGTGAAAATATGGGCTTAAAAACACTGTTGAAATGAAGTAGACAGTTTAAAACTTTGGATGAGGTAGCCAAATCATTATAATTATTTTAGATTTCCAAGAACACATATAAAAATATTGCATGGATGTAAAAATAAGAAAGTAAGAAATCTGGAGCACAGGTTTTTCAAACATTTTTCATGCATGATGCATTATTTGATGCAGTATAATTATATGTTTAATATCTTACCTAGTAGAAACCTTCAAAAATTAAGTTTTCGCATCTAGCACTGCACCTTGTGATCAACTGAAAATGTTGTTTTTTCACCAACAGAAAAAGTGGTGGAAACATTGTGCGACTTAAACGTGTATGCCTTCTCACCAGCAATTCACTTTACTGGCGGTAGGCAGGAATTCCGAGGAGATTAGTTGCCCAAGGTATACGAGATTTAACCGTGGGCGACTATTCTCCCTGTAGGCCACTGCCCTTAGGGAATATATTTAAATCCTATTTCCTTCCTGATAAGGGGTCATATACTACTGCAAGTGCAGTTGCAGTTGTGCAAATTCCCCAAAGTTGTTGCATAAACAGGCACTCCTTTCACTTTTATATTGTTGAGCCCTCTGCACTACAGTCCATCCTGTCTTCTGTCTATTAACAGGCTGCCATCAGAAATCTTGGGGCCCCCTACATGTGCATGGTACCAACATTTTCAAACATCAACTAGCAGTTATGTAGGTTTTGCTAACTTGATGTAATCACAGCTACTATGATACAAACTCACAAATCATTTTACTGAAAAGTAGAGGTGTAACTATAGAGGAAGCAGATCCTGCAACTGCTTGTGTCCCAGGAACTATAGGGAGTCCAGTGGAACTATAAGTATAAAGGATAAGTTGCTGCTGTATATGTTTTTTTCTTTGTTTAAGACTTATTATGTAATTAAGTATACAGAATACAATAAAAAAAAACAGCTGATGTTACTCTATAATAAGTAGTTAATATAAATAGTTCATTAAATCAGGTATTTCATTGGAGGCCAGTGGGGTAAGTTTAAACCTTATACTGCTGCCTGCCCGGTCATGCTTGTACATTACACTAAGTTCCTAGATAAGTTATGTAAGTTCCATAAGCTTTCAACTTTCATCTATTTTTACATTAAGTAACATATGTTTTTTTCATAAGTTACGCAAATTCGTACACTCCTCAAAATTTGACTAGGCCCTTGACAACAGTCTGCCAAAATGTATATGCGTCTAATGCATTTCCGCCTTTTGACCCTGGGTACACTTGAATTTTGGAGAAAATGCTGTATTATAGGTAAAAAAATGGCAAGAGAACTTTACAATTACGGGGTGTAAATGTTGTCAAAAGAATCCTATTTATCATAAATCAGTAGCCTTTTTCTAACTTACTAATTATTCCTTTAAAAACCTGTAGCCTGTGCAAATGAGAAAGGAAGTGAAGGGATACTGTCATTAGACTTTTTTGTTTACCATATTTAAGCTCATATAATATTACATATGTAGAAGTAACTAGTGATGTGCAATGGTGTGTATAAATAGTGAACTAGTTTTTATAAACAATATAAACTATTTATTCACAAGTCAAGCAAACCTTTATTTTTTACTTTTATTTTCTTTATTACCTAAACCTAAGGGCAAAATGTTACCCACAAAATCTTGTCTTGCAACACCACACAATAGCACAAGATTTTGTAGGATCCTACAGAATCTGATCCCCACAGCTGTAATGCAAGTTGTATTCCTGCATCTGCATCTGACAGTCAATATATTTCAGTGAGAGAAAATGTAATCTGATGTAGATTACACATCAGATTTTTTAGTCCCACTATATTTTGACCCATGAAACTACTTCTGACTTGTACGTTATGGATGCGTTATGTCAATCTGACCATCCTGCAAAGGCTCCCATGTAGTTAAGCTTTAAGAGTAAGAACCCACGGAGTGGTTGAGTCACCCACAATAGATCTCTGCTATCACTGCTCCAAAAAAGCTTTCCACCGGCAACAATAGGAGTCGCTGGTGGAAAGCCCTTTCCAACGCTTTGGTAATCTGAAGTTGCGCAAAGTTTCCTCCTGCAGTCAACCTTGCACTTTGGAAAAAGAAGCAATGTAAAGGGCTGTCCACCGGCGACTCCTATTATTGCCGTTGGAAAGCTTTTTTAGAGTGGTTTGTCAGCCACGATAGCAGAGATCTATCGCGGGCGACTCAAAAGCTCCGTGGGTTCTTACCCTAAAGGTTTTTCAGAAAGCTAAAGTGCTAGAAAGATAAATCCAGGAAGACTGAAATGTAGCTCTAATTATTCTTAATTCATCTTTCCTAAATCTAATCTCAGGCACATTACTTTTTATTTATATGCCAATTGATGTATCTGCCACTATTACAAAGTATTTTTTCACATTGTTATTAAAAGGGTGTTTTATTGCTAGGTCCTTGGGCCCCCTGATATTTTCCCTATCTACATACTTTGGAAGACATTATCCCTCCAATCAGTTCAGTATTAGCTTTGTCCTTTATATATCTTATGGTTAGCAGATTTGTAAGTAGTTAAAGCAAGTAAGGACTAAGCAAATTGATTGAGACACTAAAGGCTGAATTATCAAATATCAAGGTTTGATACTATTTCTATTTATCTAAATTTTCCTATCTGCCACAAACATTTTTCTGACAGTGAGGAAAATAAAAGAGTATAAAGACGGAGCACTCCAGGACCTCTTTTCAATAAAAAATAATCTTTATTCACGTGTCCATAAAAGCATCTTTGTTGAACTACAACTCGAGCCTAACGCGTTTCATGGCGTCTCGCCACTTCTTCAGAAGCTACCTTAAGGTTGTAGCTTCTGAAGAAGTGGCGAGACACCATGAAACACGTTAGGCTAGAGTTGTAGTACAATAAAGATGCTTTTATGGACACGTGAATAAAGATTATTTTTTATTGAAAAGAGGTCCTGGAGTGCTCCGTCTTTATATATACTCTTTTACTCTGACCTACGGCCGGACCTGGGGCGCATCCAGACGTGACAGCACGGGACTCTATGATCGTGGAACCGTTCCGGTGAGTGCTCCCCAAATATTACTTGTATTGCCAGTGAGGAAAATAAACTAACAAATGTATCACATTTGATACATGTTTAGATCGTAAGAACACAATTCTGCTCTATGGAGTCATGGTACTCAGCACTGCTCACGTGTACTTATCCTTGCTCCCTAGTGTGAATAAAATGCAGGAAGGACAAATGCAGAAAATTATGAACAAGAATTCTTCTAGTGCACAAAATAAATTGTGGTATATAGAAGGCTATGTCAAGTTTTACCAAGTGGTGATAACTGAGACCCTAGGAGCTGAATGAATAGGATGACTTGAAGGAAATTTCAAATTAACTTCAAGGATGGGGCTAATAAAAGTTGTACTTCACAGCAATCACCGAAGGACAACTAGAAAAGGGCAGAAACCTGTACAAATAGTACAACAGTGGCCTCCACTGGAGCGATGATGGACTGCACTGATGGACTGCACTGGAACTAGCACACAAAGACAGTAGGTCACCAGCACTTGCAATCAGTTACACACAATTACCTGACTAATTGCCATCAGAATCCATACCATATTAGCAGTGGCATAACTAGAAATCCATATGGTCAAATCAGTTGCTGGGTGTCTATTGCTATGCCTCTGTTTTCTATGTTTTCCTACATCTGATGTAGTAAGTGGCAACTGGGGGAAATACATGGCCAAATGATCACAATGTTGCATAAACAGTATACTTTTAAGGAAAAAAAAAGTAACTGTGTGGCTATCCCATGAGTATCTTGATGTAAGTTTGGAGACTATATGTGTCCAGAGAAACAGTTCTGCACTCCTTTGATTTTCTTATTCCAACTAATTACTACAGTTTAAAAAAACATCTTGCTTAGCTACACTTTGTTCACACCTGAGGTTTAAATAGCCATTATTTATTTTATATAGTAATTATATTGGCTCTTTGTGGTTATTATGCTTGTTATGCATTTTCTGTAGTAATTATACTGGAACATCTGGGGTATGTTTTGATAAAATGAGTATGGTTACAAAGTGTATGGGGCCAAAGGATTTCACAGCGCTGCATGCGGCAGTTTTTTTATGGTTTATACTCTCTACTTAAAGAAGAATGAATTTTGGCATTTTACTGCCAATAGATTTGCCACATTAGTGCCACCTAGACCACTATATTTATTCTGCAGAAAACTTTATCATACCTGAGTAAAGAGCCCTAGAAGCTTTCTCTGATTGTAGCTGCCATTTTAGGTTGGTCTTCATAGCTTCCTGTTTGCAGTCTAGGCGTTATAGCTCAGATCACACATTCCTAAGGGAGGGGGGAGTGCTGCGTGTTTATGAATCATTAAGGCAGGGGGGAGCAGGAGAAGGGGGAGAGGAGAGAGCTGCGCAGACTGGCCCTTGGAATGAAGGGAGGAAGTGTTTACAAAAAAGGAAACAAAAAATCTTGTGTTTCTCTTGATAGAGGACTCAGTGCAGCATTACTGGAAGTTCTTATGGCTGTATTTACATACACCTTTCTGATAAAGCTTACTAAGTTTTTACCTTTCCTTCTCCTTTAAACAGAAATTCGGGGATACGTCTAGAAAATCAAGCTAGAAATGCCCTGATTGTTATTTAAGTTACATGCAATCACAGCAGCCCTGCAGCCTGCATTTAGTAGATGTACCAGCACAGGGTAAATGTGGATACAGACACCTGTAAGGGCTAGGGCTGTCAACATTTCTGGAAAAAAATACCGGCCTTTCTTATACTCCCTATTGATAACATTAAGCATTAATTATATTGGCCAGTGAGGCATTATTTTTGCATCCAGGGGGAAAAAAAAGGAAGGGGTCACCAACAAGCCAGAACTAAACCAGTGCCCTCTGGAGTTGCTATCCTTTATAGTCCATTGCTCTACCAAAAAGGGTTGAAGGGATCACCAGTTGTAACTGTCACAGATAGGCTTCTAAGTATGACCTATTTGAATATTCCACTGTGGAAAGCACAACCATCTTGGAATTTTTATGCAAGCCAGGCAGAGGAAGAGAGACAAGCTGCAATAGCATCAGGAAAGAAGAACTTTGGTGTTGGGACTCTGCTTGTGCAAATGCAGGTGAGGCAATGCTATCAGTCTATCCATTTCCATTTCTGTACTGGAATTAATGCTAATGGAGTTCTCATTGGCCATTTCTACATTCATTATACTGGCACGTTTTGGGTTAATATGCAGATTATCTATTTTCCATATTAATTCCGGGGTTTATATGCAGAACGTCCATTTTCCATAGTAATTATACTGGCACATTTGGGGTTAAAATGCCCATTCTCTATTTTATTTAGGGATTATACTGGGTCTTTTGTGGTTGTGGTTAAAATGGGTGTGACATTTATGGGTGTGGTCACAAACTACATGCAGCCCAAAACATTTTCAGCACCGCGCATGGCAGATTTTTATGGTATATACTCTTAGGGCAGTGGCACACAGGGAGATTAGTCACCTTCGATAAATCTTAAATTTTACGGCGACTAATCTCCCCGACATGCCATCCCATCAGCAAGAATGTAAATCACTGTTGGGATGGCATACATGCTGCTTCGGTTTTCCTAAGTTTCCTTGCGAGGCAACTTGGGGCGACCAAAGCGTTGCGTATACCATGCCACTGCCGATTTACATTCTTGCTAGTGGGATGGCATGTCGGGGGGGGTTTGGTTGCCCACAATAGTAAAGATTTATCCCCAGCGACTAATCTCCCCGTATGCCACTGCCCTTAAACAACCCCCCTAGTTATAAAATTATTTAAGGTCTTTCCCAATAAATTGTTTTTTTTACAAACTTGGCACCTAGGTATTGTATATAGGTCCATGTTGTTTTTGCTTTATGACTTTACCGCCCCTGAAATTTTTTTTGCGGATGCCCGTGTTGGGGATCCTTTCCCAGTATGCCCACCTTGAGGTGGGCGATATTGGACTGATAGGCTCACAATGACAGGGATACAGGCCACTGGTGCTAGGACCGCATTAACAAGCTGATGCAGCCATTGCTCCAATTAAATTTTTAAATCTGTCCTATTGATATCTGATATTTGGCCTGATATTGGTTAAGTAGGCCAGTCGAAGTGTCCCATACACAGGCAGATAAAATGCCAACTCAAACTGAAGGAGCCAAATCAGCAGCTAAAATCAGCCTATGTATGGCACCTTTAGACACTAGTGGCCAGATGAATTAAAGTATGAATCCAAATCACAAAATCCGATGGTTTCTGATGTTTGCAAAAGACACAAAAATTCAGCTTGTTTGAATACGAAGATTTCGTACTTACGATCTGAAATTTTTGTATTAAAACAAACGTTTGCATATGGCGATCCGATAGTCACTAAATTTTTGTATCCCAACGATCGTAAACGGTGGGAAAACCTTTCTGACCTTGAACCTTCAGTGCATGATTTTGGAAGCCTCCCATAGGACTCAATGACACTCTCCAGCTCCAACCTGGCCCAAGGAAAGTCATGATACCGAAGCTTGAATAAATTTGAAACTTTCGTACTCGTTGCGACAAATACGATTTTGTCGCACAAATTGTTGCAAAGTACGAAAAAGTCGCACAAATTAACGTAAATGCTTTTTTTGTATTCGGACCTGTCGTACTGTAATGAATGTGCCCCTAAATCTGCCAGTTATGCAGAAATGGAAGCGACTCAATGCTTCAATCGGCTGGAGTACTTAACTTAATAAACTCCCAGTCTAGACCTACAGGTTAAAAATTGCTGCACGAATCTCAAAACACAAATCCCAACATAACTTTAGGCTTTGTGCTGTGTAAATTAAAAAGAGGGTATCATTTTGTTAGAGTAAAATCAAAATCCAAGAATTACTATTCTATATTGACTTTTATATATTATTTTTCAAACTGAGGTGTATATCGCCCTTTTAAACATTACAAATCAATACCATTTAGAACAAAGTATGTAAATGAAATTATAATACACCCAGTGGTTTATTAAAAAGAATATTACATCTACATAGACTGGAAACTTCGGCAGCGAAAGACACAAACTTCTGTCGTTTAGTTGATGTGGACACTAGGCTGCCACGCTGTTATCATGTTTGCTCTAAATAAAGTTATTTGAAATTGCCTCTACAAAGATGGCGGGTGCCGGTTCGCCCTTGGTTTCTATTCGTTTGCTATGGAGGGTACCTAGTTATTGTCGGACGAGGGGGCTGCTTGACGATGTGCGGTGGGGGACGTTTGGAAATCATAAAATATCCCGGGCGTGGAATGCAGGGAAAGGTTAGTCAGAGATTCAAAATGGAAAGGGACTTCTGTCAGGATTGGGAAGCTCATTAGGTAGGCAGTGGCAGCCAAAAAGAGAGGCGGTGGGAAAGAACCAAAGTGTAACTACAGGGACTGGTATAATAGCGTATACAGAGTATGTAACCTGGAAATCGTACGGATTTTTAAAAACCATCTCAACGTGAATGTTTATTTTCGCAAGAATAAAATGTGACAGGACCACAACTGGCCCCTCTGCTTCATTTGAAGCAGGCTACCTTTACGTTACCAGCCACATTACACGTTACGTACAGCAGTTCTTTATTTACCCTGACCACTTAGCTCTTCGTACGCACACCAGCCCATCAGGACAGGGATGAATTCAGGTCAACACTGACGAAAAGGGATGACTGTCAGTATCACTTTAATGAGACCAAATGAGCTGGCCAGGCAAAACTCAATAAACAACAAAAGGGCTTTGTAGAAAATCGTAATAAAATTGAAATTCAAGTATCAGCTGCTGCTGCTTAACAGCACTAACTCAGACTCTCCAAAAAAAAAAATAAGAAACGACTCTGACCTATTAATGCGTTAAAACAACATTTAAGTCTGTCAGGCTATTTAACCTTATTTATTCACTGGCTCCTGATGTAGGAAAATGCTCCAAAAAATATAATATACACTGTACTTGTGTTGATGGGTGAGATAGGTATGTATATTTTTATTTATATAGGGATACTTATATATTCAGTGCTGTACAGCAGAACAGTAAAATAGGGCAAACCGCGTGTTATTACTATACTAGATACAAAATACAGTTACATTAAAGATTAAGAGATACGTTTTAAAAAGACCAGAAGAAGGAGGTCCTTGCCTAGTTGTGTATTTTAACAACAGACCGTATGATACTTTGTACATACAGGTGTTATAGGATTGCTGTTTATGTAAATACAGCCATAAACATTCACAGAAAAGCTGCACTTTCAAAAAAAACACACAATTTCTTGTCCTCTTTTGAGTACGTGTTCTTTCTGCTCACAGAAAAATCTTTTAGGGCTTGGCACGAGCCAGCACAGTTTGCTACTCTCTTCCTCTCCCCCTCCCCTCCCATAAGAATTTGCTTCCCCTTCCAAGTGTGTGTAATCTGAGCTACCAGCAGCTAGAGCTGCAGCACAGAAGCTAAAGCTAAAATGGCAGCTGCTATCTTTAACAGAGGGAGCTTCTAGGGCTTTTTACTCGGGTATGGTAAAGCTTTCTGCCGAATAAATATAGCGTTTGTGCTTGCACTATTGTGGCTAATCTGTTGGCAATAAAATGCCAAAAAGTCTTTCCTTCTTTAAAGGAACAGTAACACTTAAAGGAGAAGGAAAGTCATTTTGGCATTTTACTGCCAAATGATTTGCCATATTATTGACACCTAGAACAATATATTTATTCTGCAGAAACCATTACCATACCTGAGTAAACCGCTTTAGAAGCTTTCTCCGTTTGCTTAAGATAGCAGCTGCCGTTTTAAGTAGCTTCCTGCCTGCAGTCTAGCTGTTAGAGCTGAGTTCACACATTCCTAAGGGAGGGGGGAGCAAGTTATTAGCATTCTCTTGGGAGAGGGAGCAGGAGAGAGGAGAGAACTGTGCAGACTCTGGCCAGAGGAATTAAGAATGTTTCTGAGAGAGGAAGTTAGACACTGGAACATCATATTTACAAAAAAAGAGACAGGAAATCCTGTGTTTCTTTTGATGGAGGACTCAGTGCAGCATTACTGCAAGTGCTTATGGCTGTATTTACATACACCTTTCTGAGCTTACGTAGTTTTTACCTTTCCTTCTCCTTTAAAACTGAAAGTGTATAAAAGTAATTACAATATAATGTACTGTTGCCCTGAACTGGTACAACTGGTGTGTTTACTTCAGAAACGCTACTATAGTTTATATAAACAAAGCTGCTGTGTAGCCATTCAAACTGGAAAAAAAGGAGAGGCACAGGTTACATAGCAGATAACAGATAAAATGCCATTGTTTTCTACAGAGCTTATCTGTTATCTTTTGTGTAAACTGTGCCTTTTCTCCTTTTTTCCAGTTTGAATGGCTGCCCCCATGGCTACACAGGAGCTTTGTTTATATAAACTATAGTAGGGTTTCTGTAGCAAACTCACAACTTTTACCTGTGCAGAGCAACAGTACATTATGTTTTAATTACTTTAAAACACTTTTTTTTTGGTGTTACTGTTCCTTTAAAGGACAAGGAAAGGCAAAGTCACTTGGGGGTGCCAAAATGTTAGGCACCCCCAAGTGACTTTAATCGCTTACCTTGTACCCCGGGCTGGTGCCCCTGTACGGAGAAAACAGCACCAGCCCGGGGTACCTGGAGCGCAGCGCTTCCTCCTTCCTCCTTCCTTTCTGAAAATGCCAGCGGTCGGCGCATGCGCAGTAGAGTTAAAAGCCGACTTTTCTGTTAAAGTTCGGCTTTTCACTCTACTGCGCATGCGCGCGCAGGGAACCCGGAAGGAGGAAGCGATCGCTGCTACCAGCCCGGGGTACAGGGTAAGCGATTAAAGTCACTTGGGGGTGCCTAACATTTTGGCACCCCCAAGTGACTTTGCCTTTCTTTCTCCTTTAAAGCGGCTTTGGAAAGCCAAAGTGATGCACACGTTGGAGGTTTACATTATCGCTGTTGGCATTTGGAGAAGTTTAGCAGGGATGCACCGAATCCAGAATCCATGCTCCTGGCTGAACCGAATCCTTAAAATTAAATTACTTTTTGTCATGTAGACACGGTAGTTGAACATTTTTCGCTGTGCACGCTTAAACCCTTCCAGAACCTAATATGCGCATGCAAATTCAGATTCGGTTTGTATTCGCTTTAACTTGAATGGGCACTATACTACTCACATCATAGGTTGTCACCAGTATGAGAATAGTAGTTCTGCCTGCACTGATGTATATCTGATACTGTTTAAATGCAGAGAAATGTATTTAGGGCAGTGGTTCTAATAAAAGATAAGAATAGAAACCAACAGAATCAGATCAAATGCTATCAGATTGATAGAGTCTGAATATAAACACTAATAATTTCTAAACCAAACAAAATAAATAATGGGCAGTTGAAAAGTTGCTTATTATACTGTCTGTCTATACTAAAATATCATTTTAAGGTCAACTTCATTTTTGAGGTAATGCTAAGCTACATTCCAATATATATTCCATACAAATAAGCAAGTTTGATAATGGGACTATGAAGAAGTATGCAAGGCATTGTTGGAACTGGAGTTCTTGGTAGAGAGCTTGCCTCTGCTACTTTATTTCTAGTGAGAACCAGCAGTGAATGCAAAGAATAACAGATGAAAGACAGACACTACTTCAACATTCAAAATCAATATATTAATATACTGTAAAGTTGCTGATAATTATATTTTCTTTCATTAGGCAATATTTTATATTTGGTTTCAGGACCCCTTCAAATATCCCTTTAAATACTGAATGTGTCTGTGGCCTTTGTGCAGTAATATTGTGGTGTTTTTGCTGCTACGTGCCTTAACAGTCTGGTCCTTGTTACATTTATGGAAAGCAAATTATGCAACAGGACCTGGTACTTTGCAAAATAAATTAGGATATTAAAGGCATCACAATAGAAAGTAAATGTATCCTATTTTTTGATGTATGTTGGCACAATTCGTGTACAGGTACTCATATTGTATATCGGGGGGGATGATTTATAGGGGACTTGTCACCCACACATAAAAGCTGAATAATAAAAGGCCTTTAAAAGTTAAACATGAGCTAAATTAACCATAGCCAAAGCGTGAAAATCCCCACTTGTGCCCATACCACAATTAAAAAATAAGATTAACTGGATACTAGTTAACGAAAAATTAACTAGTATTCTCACAGATAGGCAAGAACAGTTTCAAAAAATATGGGCTCCATGGCTACAATATTCTACCTCTCTTAGCTGAACCATGCCCTCACTTCTCATATAAGATAGAAGGAAACTTGTATGATGGGGGAAATCTACTGAAAAGTCCCAAGAGACATATGAGTAAAGAAAACCTATAGGTAGCACCCGGATCTCGGTGAGAAGAATACAGAAGCTTCCCAACAGGATCAATCTGATATAATGTTTTGTTATAACACCAGTTTTTTCCCCACCGTTCCAAGTTTTGTTTTCCACCTTTCACTCCCCAGCAAGCCGGGACCCTGAAAAAGCAAGATCCCGACTTGCCCACCCCTCACCCCCCTCCCTTACCTTTTCCCTTCTTCCCCACGCCCCCTTCCCCATTTAAAGAATGAAACATAACAAATATGTATAGTTAACAAATGAACAGTTTATTGATGTACCAAATGTAATACTACACAACGGTGACGAAATTGTTATACAATTATCATTTTCAATAAAAAAGTTAAAAAATTAAAAAAAAAAAAAATTAAACATGAAACCAAAATAGTTTTTTAATTAAATAATCCATACCTGTTAGAAATGTATTTAAAAATCTTCCTGCCCCGCCTCTATGCCTGATCGTCGCTTAGATTTTTAATTACAATTACTTTAACTTTCCAGTAAGCACTTCCTAGATCACCTAAATGGCAAATGCATAACATTTTGGGGTGATACAAAGTTTGCTTTAATAAGTGTTCACACTGTTCACAATGGTGCCTGCCTGCTAGCTGTGATGGAAATTCCGGGACTGAAGGGAAAAAAATTAAATAATTTATATAGTGTAAGTAAAGTTTATTTTGCTCAACTACCATGATAGAAAAGGATTTGGAAAGGTCCCCTTTAAGATGGATTCTTAGGGCTGCGACTAATCTCCCCACAATGCCATCCCACCAGCTAGAATGTAAATTGCCGGTGGGATGGCATACGCGGCACCGCGGTTTGCCAAAGTCGCCTTAAGTGGAAACTTCAGTGACCTCTGCAAATCGCGCCTTGTATGCCATCCCACTGGCGATTTACAATCTAGCCGGTGGGATGGCATTGTGGGGAGATTAGTCGCATGCGACAACGAAGATTTGTTGCGCGCTGACTAATCTCCCGGTATGTCACGCCCTTATAGTAAACCAAATCTTTAAAATAGATTTCTTTGCCTGGGTTCTGTATGTACGTGGTTTTGTCTTTTATTATTTCTTAGATGTGCGAATGATGTCATAACCTGTTAACCCAAAAGTAAATACATGACTAAATTCTATATATGCTGACTGTTTTTCAGCTTTCATTAGCCAAGTAGCTGAAACTTCTGCTCCCATTTGTGACATAAACACTCAAGCGAAAGCCTTACAGAAATGTACAGGACCATTACATCACTATGATTATCTTGTAAAGGAAGCTTCACTGAGGAAAGATGACCATCAACGGAGAGTAATGCAGCATTTGCAGACTCTTCATGAAAACCTAAAGGGATACAGAAAAGACTCTAAAGGTGTCTTGTCTAAGGTAAAGTTTTAAAGCCACTTGTATGTGCAGTGTTTTATGTTGTTGTTATTAGTCATTACAGTGTGCAAAAGTCATTGATTTGTGTTGTGATAATGAACATCTCAAGTAGCACTTCATCTTATTAGATTGGTCATAGTATGTTTTTCCCTTGGCTACTATATATCTTGTATATTTAGCTGTATGTTTTTAGGCTGATGCCACACGAGGCGTAGGGCTGAAATTTTCGGCAAGCGGAAAAGCGCCTGTCGAAAATTCAGCCCTACGCCTGCTACTTGTGCCTGCACCCAAATGAATGGGATACGTTCGGGTGCAGGCACATGTAGCCGATATACGCATGAAAACGCGAGACTTTGCATTCTCTCGCGTTTTCATGCGTATATCGGCTACATGTGCCTGCACCCGAGCGTATCCCATTCATTCGGGTGCAGGCACAAGTAGCAGGCGTAGGGCTGAATTTTCGGCAATCGTTTTTCCGCTTGCCGAAAAAATCAGTCCTACGCCGCGTGTGGCATGAGCCTTAATGCTCGCTTGTGGTTATTGACATTAACAAAGAATTATTTAAACACAAAGGCCTTGTAATAGAAAACCCCCCTCATTTTTAAAATGAATGCAGTTGCAGAAAATCATTTCCTCACTTCATGGGTCAAGGAAATGTCTCTTAATCAGTTTGTTTGTGCATTTGCAGGAATTTTGGCTGGCCAGTAACATTCCTCCATTCCTTCATACCCCCTTACCTGCCCCGCCATAATTTTTGCATTTTAGCAGTTGTCATTCTTGTTGTTTCAGTACCCATCCCCCAAACGTGGTCTCTTACTTTATATGCTATGTGTTTGTCTTAAAGGAGAAAGAAAGGTAAAAACTAAATAAGCTTTATCAGAAAGGTCTATGTAAATACAGCCATAAGCACTCACAGAAATGCTGCACTGACTTCTCTGTCAAAAGATTTCTTGTGTCTGTAATTCCTGTGCCAGAGACAGGCAGCTCTCTGCTTTCTCCCCTCTCCTGTTGGCCCCTCCCTCAAGAATGCTAAGAACTCACTCCCCCCCCTTGTGGATTTGAGCCAATCAGCAGGAAGCTGACTCACAGTCTAACTAACTGAGCATGTTCACTTGGTCTGGGTGTCTGTGCAGGAGTGAGGCATTATGGGAACTTTATTTACACAGCTCAGTGTTTTTTTTCTTCCTGTTTGGCTTCTGATCATCTGAACAGGTGAAATATGGGGAGATTTAAGGGCACTATTGAGACAACTGAAGGTATGCCTGCAGCTTGAGATTAACTCTTTATTAGCCTTTCCTTCTCCTTTAAAGACTTTTTACGGCGTTGGTACACAGGTTGATTCAAACTATTTTTCTGTGATTTCCACCCCAGCTTTCCTTAAATTAATGTATTTATTTAAAATTGTTACACTTCAAAACAAATTGCTTTCTATTAAATATAACTGGGGGTTTCCAGATAAGGGATCTTTTTATAAATTAGGTCACAAAAACTAATTCTGCTAAAATCATTTAGGGCCAGGGCACACAGAGCATTGGCTCAGTTGCTCTAAGCCTGCTTCTTCTGAGAGAAGTGGATCCGCTCTCTTCCCCAGCTTTATTGATCTGCAAGTACAGCTCCAGCTTGTATGCAGGCACGTGCTGTGGAGCAGAGGTTTGCCCCAAAAAGCCTGCTTTTGTGTTTTTGGGCCATCTCTTCTCCACTTTGTGTGCCTGCAGCTGTACTTTTAAGCACAGATCAATGGAGCAGATCCGCTTCTCTCAGCCTGCAGATAAAAATGCAGGCTGGGAGTAACAGAGCCGACTCTCCATGTACCTTCAGCCTTAAACATTAAATAAACCTAATAGGATTTTTTTCTCACCAATAAGAATTTAGAGCTTTCTGGATAACAGGTTTCCTTATAAGGGATCTCATATGTCTACCACCCCTTTGATATGTGTGTTCATTCTGCTCCTGCATTACTGAAAATGACTGATATATCTGAACCCATTTAATTCCGTATTAAAATGAATTACCGGTATGCTGTAAACCACACAGTTGACATTTGTGCAGCTACCTCAGCGCTGTGGAATATGTTGGCGCTTTATAAATAAATGTTAATAATAAAATAATTATAGCTGGTAATAAACAAGCAGTGAAATGCAGTGTTTTTTGTTTTATTTATTTTTTTAAACTTGGCCATCATTCAGCAGTGGCAGACTGGAGTCGTTGTAGTTTGAATACACAGCATACTCACAAAGTTTATTATTTACTTTTTGTGCAGTGCTGATTATATGCAGAGCTGCACACATAATTGTGGCATACACAGAATCCCTGCCCTGTCATCTGATAAAGGGATTCTTATTACTGGCTGTATGGCCATTCATTTAGAGAGGTATGGCCCTAGGGGGCAGTTTCAGGGCTATATTGAGTTTCTTTTGGATTGCAGTCACTCTTATTAGATTTACAGGTTCATCTGTGATGTGGCTTCTGGGCGAGTTATCACATCATTTTGAAGAGCCAACATATCACACAGCACAGTACAATAAAGGAGTTTAAACGTTGACCATATTGAATACATACAAAAATACAACTGAAAAGTAAAGAGGCCCCTGCCCAAAAGATCTTCCAATATAGCTGAAACATTGGTAGTAAGCCAAAAGGTAGGGAACATTTAATTTTGATAACTGTAAGATTATTCTATGTATGACTACCATAAGGCTTTATAGACAATGCCTATGAAAGGTCTGCATTACAGCATATAAATGCTTGTCCCTCTCAGGGTCATTTTAATGCTATTGGTGTAAAAGATTGTACAAGATTTGATTACTATTTTCTTTTACAGCAAACTTTAGGTAAAGTTAGATTTTGGGAAGTTTTATAGAATGGCTGCAATTTTCATTATATGGGCAGTTGAAGCCTTTAATTCTTAAGAAAATGTTCTCAGGCAATGAAGTGCTCTACTTTAATGCAGAAGTGTTCCTTGTGGTGAGTGATATAATGCTAGGGCTTTTTAAGGAAATAATTATACTCTGTATTACATCTAGAATCATTTGTCCCTGATTCTTTAAGATTCTTTAAGAAGATAATCATTGAGCTAGGAAGAAGATTTTATACAGATTGAGAAAATCTCTGTTAGGCTTGTGGAGGAAATAAGATAAAAGAGAATCTTTTTACCCTTTGAGTTAACTTTTAGTATGATGTAGAAAGTAATATTCTGAGATAATTTGCAATTGGTCATCCTTTTTTTATTATTTGTAGTTTTTTAAATATTTAAATTTTTGTTCAGCAGCTCTCCTGTTTGGAATTTCAGCAGCTATCTTGTTGCTAGGGTTTAAATTACCTTAGCAACCAGGAAGAGACTGAAATATGATTTGGAAAGTATCTGAATAGAAAAAAAGTTATACAAATTAACAATATAACTGTAAACAGAGAAATTGTTTTTTTGGTTGCTGGGGTCAGTGACCCCTATCTGAAAGCTGCAGAGTTAGAAGAAGAAGGCAAATAATTCAAAAACCAAAAAAAATAAATGATGTAGACCAGTTAAAAAGTTGCTAGGAATAGGACATTCTATAAAATTCTAAAAGTTAACTTATAGGTGATCCATCCCTTTAACATAAAGGAAAGTACTAAATACTAAAATTCCAGTGGAACTTTGATAGGTGTCCTCCATAGGCGGATTTTCAATAAGGCTAGGGGAGGCTAAGCCTCCCCAAACCTGCTTGGCACCTTAAAAAAACAAAAAAAACCTCACTCCGTTTCTGCACTGTCCTGCAACTCTTCTGTTCCTGCAACTTCCGGTTCTGCTGTGCTCCGACTGGATCTTTCTTCTTGTGGATTCTCCAATCAGAGCACAGCTTTCTTGACAATCAAAGCACAGATTCACACAGGGATCAGGAGATTTTGCAAAATGAAGGCAGTGCAGAAATGAAGACTTAAAAGAAGAATCTGCAGCTGTAACTTTACTTGAGAACCAATTCTCAACTTTTGCTGCAGATTTCATCCCACTCCCACAGGTACTCTACGCAGGTACTCTACGCAGGTACTATACACAGGTACTATACACAGGTACTATACAGTTTTAAAGGCTGAATCACTAGTTGAAAATTGTTTTTTGCCTGACCTGACATTTATAATATCCCTATCCCTGACAGATGGATGGTAAGTTAACTCTTTCCCCCGAAAAAGCTCATTGTGCTTTTATATATTTGTTGTTTTTTGCACTTACTATTTTGTTTTTTACTTTTGTCATTTTTTGTTCATTTCTAGTTAACTGCTTCTCATGGCGTGTTATGTGCTGGTTTTGTAAATACAGACTACGTCTCACTGTATATAATGTGCCTGGGATGTCAGTACCCACTGCCTCTCTCTCTATAAAACTAACTTAAACACATCTAAAGGGGAGGTTCACTTTTAAGTTAACTTTTAGTATGTTATAGAATGGCCTATTCCTAGCAACTTTGCTAGGAATTAATTTTTTTATAGTTCTTGAATAATTTGCCTTTCTCTTCTGCCTCTTTCCAGCTTTTAAATCGGGGTCACTGACCCCGGCAACCAAAAAGTATTGCTCTGCAAGGCTACAATTTCATTATTACTGTAATTTTCTATTACTTATTTTTCCATGCAGGCCCCTTAACTATTCATATTCCCATCTCTTGTTTAAACCACTACCTGGTTGCTAGGATAAATAAGACCCTAGCAACCAGATAGCTGCTGAAATACCAAATGGAAAGCTGCTGGACAAAAAGCTAAATATTTGAAAAACCATTAAAAAGAAAAGAGGACCAATTGCAAATTGTCTTAAAATATCAATGTCTACATTATATTAAAAGGGAATTTAAAGGTGACCTACCCCTTTAAGCTAACTGATCCCAAACACAAATGGATGGAGAACCCCTCACAGAAGTGCACGTATGAATACTTTTACATCCTAAGCATTTTAGGGTAAAAAGCCCTCCCACCCACACTTTTGCGCAGTATCCCCGGGAGTCAGTGGGAACCACAAGAGGTAGTTGGGAGGTTAATTTTTTACACCAGCAGCGAATCCACTAAGTCTCACATTAGCTGTAGGTCAGTCTCTGTATGGCCCGTCTTTAGCCTCCCCAAACAAAAAAGTCACCCTCCGCCTATGGTGTCCTCTCTATGTATAATATGATATTGTGTGCCTCTTGGGGTCCAAAAAAGTTTATATATTTATAATCACTACAGTCAGTCCTAGTTTGATTGCAAACTTTAACTTCCTTACTATACTTAGTAGATTCATTTTAGAAGTTGTTTCTTTAAAAAGCTAGTACTGAAGTAAAAAGGAGAAATAAAAACAATTTAAACTTATATACACACAAATACTTGTGCCCAAGAGATAAATAGTACTGAATATGTGTTCTGCTTAAAATGAATTGTAACCCATGGTTTCATATAATCACAAAACAAGAATAGTTGGAAAATCATAGCGTTCTGGAAACCAAACACCTAAAAAAAGCAATAGCATTAGCAACACAATGTGTACAGCTGCAGACTGAAACAGATGTTACACATTAAGAACCAGCTATGCCAGCTTAACATTTATAATTTCACATCTGACACATTCTAACATAGATATATATATATATAAACCACCAGTACCCTGATGTTGCATTCACCTTTTCACAAATGAACATAAATAATTATGTACTGGTTGATCTAAATGTTTTGCAGGTTTTTCTTTCTTCTTTTTTTTGGCACTTTTTTATAGCAGAGGTTCTAACTAAGATTTGGATGACTGCTTTGTATTTTACTGCTTCTGAATTTTAAAATAATAATGTCTGTAAAATTATTTTACTGAAAGTATTTCCATAAACCAGAACTTTTTCTATAAATAAGTAAATTGGAATTCTAAACTCAGTTTAAGGCACCTGGATACCCAAACACTATGAACACTTATTGAAAAAAAAACAATTAATGGTGCTTCACAGTGAAAGTCCTTATGAATATAAATATCTATAGTAGTATGAGCAGGCATAATGTGTCAGTATTATATCCAGATGCAGTAATCCAAAATGGACATAATTTCTTGATGATTTTTATTGTCTTACCCTTTTCAATTAATTAGTGTTCCAGGTTGAATACTGTTTCATAAACATATCTACTCAGATGTGAAGTTGCTTAGTAATTACATAGTCCCAAATGAGACATTGTTTTCATTATTATCATCTTCTGTTGTAGTGTTCTCTTCAGAGACCTATACAATCGCAAGACATATTAATATCTAACCATGGATCCTTATAATACATTCTAATGCATGTCATTCTGTTGGCTTACATTGTTTTTGACGTTTTTCATCTGAGTTTTTATAGTATTAATATGATTTGAGTCTTTAGCCAGCTTTTAACAGGATCTTTGATATACAAGTACATGAAAAATAGGATGAAGGCTAATCAAGGATTCATATAACAGAGAACATTTGTTGCCAATACAAGAACCAAAAGCTAATGACCACAACAGCCTCTTAAAAGAAAATTATATTCCGAAAATGGCATTCTTAACCTTCTCTAAATGTTTAGTTCATTGTCTGGCAGGAATGATCTGTTTTGGGTAAACAGGTTTGTATTAGTTGTAATGAAAAATTACTTGTTAGGCACAATACTTTTGAAGGAAAAATAAATTATTTTCAAAGTAAACCATTTAGTACAAACCCAAAAATGCTTCATAACAAACAAAATGAACACATTTTTTTTTTTTTTTTAGAAAGTGGGGGGGGGGGGGGGGGAGCAATGTACAGCTTTGCTAAATGGAACAAAAAACTTTTCTTTATTTTAAAAAAATAAACTTTTGGGTTAGGAAAAAATGGCTAATTTATGGTTTAATAGAATATGGCCTCAGGGTTGCTGTGAGCTTACGTTTGATGAAACACCTACATCTTTTGGTTCCACCAATCAAAATAACAGCCCTACTGTACAGCATTACATTCAAAAAATAAAACAAACAGGCCTCAAATAGCATCCTGTCCCGCTTTGACCTGGCCTCTAAAGCTGGCCATACACGGGCAGATCCGCTCGCCCTGGGGCCAAACGATCGAATTCTGCACGCGGAAATGGGGCAGTCGGTTCGGGGCCCGCATCAATGAGCCGATGCAGTCCCCGATCCGACTGGATTTTCTAACCTGGCCGATCGATATCTAGCCAATTTCAGGCCAGATATCGGTCGGCCAGGCCCCTCGGTTCTGCCCTACACGGGCCGATAAGCTGCCGAATCGGTCCAAGGGACCGATATCCGCAGCTATAATCGGCCCGTGTATGGGGACCTTAAAGGAACAGTAACATCAAAAAATTAAAGTGTTTTAAAGTAATTAAAATATAATGTGCTGTTGCTCTGCAAAAAACTGGTGTTTTTGCTACAGAAAAGCTACTATATAAATAAGCTGCTGTGTAGCCATGGGGGCAGCCATTCAAGCTGGAAAAAAGGAGAAAAGGCACAGGTTACATAGCAGATAACTAGTAGATAAGCCCCATATAATAGGGATTTATCTGTTATCTGCTAAGTAACCTGTGCTTTTTCTCCTTTGAATGGCTGCCCCCATGGCTACACAGCAGCTAACTTATATAAACTATAGTAGTTGTAGCAATGCAGGACAACAGTACATTATATTGTAATTACTTTTATACATTTTCATTTTTTGGTGTTACTGTTCCTTTAAGACCTTGACAAAAAAATAAATAAAATGTGTCATCTATTCTTTTTTGTTTCTGATAGAGCAGGGTTGTCAAAAATGCACTGCTTTATGTATGGCTCTCTTTCTTCATCTTGGTGTTAAAAGCTAGTCTTGTTAAATTTTATATGCAATTAGTTTATTAATGTTTCCTTTATATTCCAGCTTTTTGCAAAAAGAAAGACTCAAAAAGGACTCTATGTCTTTGGAGATGTTGGTAAGTTTTAAAAGAAGGTGAAAAATTATCTGTAATGGGAAGTTTCATGAAAAATGTGAAATATGTAGGTCAAACTTTAAAGGGGAACTTTTTTTGTAATTGTTAATTTTTGTGTTTAATGGTAACCAATCTCTTTAAAAAAATATTTCCCGCTTAATGGGAAGCCAGTTTTTTAATTTATTTCCCATTTTCTTAATTGGGGGCCACAGTAAATGAAACTACAATTCTATTGTTATGGTTACTCTTTATTACTTATGTTGCTGTTCAGACCCTCTTCTATTCATATTCTAGTCTTTTATTTAAACCATTGCCTGGTTCCTAGAGTAAAGTGTACCCTAGCAACCAGCGCACTGTAAAAATTCCTAAATGGAAAGCTGCTGGTCAGAAAACTGAATAATTAAAAAAACTGCAAAAAAAAGACTACCTCATGCTTAAAGTTAATTTGAAGGTGAACTACCTTTTTAAATGTTATATTCATTACAGTGAAGGACTCTGCACAAATACATAAGCTTTATGATACTTAAATATTGCCCCCTCTAATTTTGTGTTTACTTGTAGCACCTACACATAGCTGGTTAGACTGTCCAGTATACTTAAATGACCATCAAAAGGGCTATTCTGTACATGCCTGCCTTGCTATATAAAACATGGCAGGGCATACTTCTCAAATATCTCTGTTCAGACAATACTATTTTTAGTTATTGAATGCCTAGAAGTAGCTGGGCTTGGCAAGGCTGGGTTGGAAACAGGGTCTAAACCATTTGCAGGTGATGATTTCAGCTGCAAAGAAATTTTATTTAACAGATGAGTACAGTCATTAAATAAAATATACAGTCTATACTACATTAGAAAATCTAACCGTTTTCTAGAATCCCTACATTTGCTACTAAGATGGACTAATCCCAAGGGGAAAAAATTTAAGGATGAATAGAAACTTTAGTGCACCCATATGTAAGGCTGATGCCACACCAGGCGTAGGGCTGATTTTTTCGGCAAGCGTTTTTGCGCTTGCCGAAAAAATCAGCCCTACGCCTGGTGTGGCATCAGCCTAATATACAATAGTCAACAGGACAATGCAAAGAACTTTGCTTAAAACTGACAGGTGCAAGGATCAGTTAAGCTCTTTTAACAATGTATACAGAGCAAGCCAAAAGCAGCACAGGCGCACACAAGAGTACTGTTTGACAGCCAAAGAAAAACATTATTTTATAGAGGCATTTTTTCTGTCAATATTAGCTTAGTGAATGTGCCTCTTGATTAAAGGGGACCTGTCAACCTAAGCATTAATTACAATTTGTTTTCTTTTGTGTTTCTCAAGCAAAATAACCTAACTTTACTTACACTATATAAATTATATAAATCTTGTTTTCCTTCAGTCTTGGACTCCACAATCATAGCAAGCAGGCAGGTGCCATTTTATGGGCACTATTATTAAGGCAAGCTTTACACCAGCCCATAATCTTGTTGCTATGTGCCAGAAATTGAACCTAAAGTCCATGCACAGGCTACACAATTATAGGCATTGAGGAAGAATGTGTACAGTGACATCTAGTTCAGATTGTAAAGTAAAAAGGACTTGCCAGCCCTGCCTCTGTGACAGCTGAGATCTTAAAATACCTTTTAAAACAGAAATGGATAAGTTAATAAAAAAAATAATTTAAGTTTCATGTTTCATTTTAAAAGTACTTTTATTATACAGCTTTTTATGTCTGGGTGACAGGTCCCCTTTAAAAGTGCAGAATGTAGTTGAAGGCTGTATAGTGTAGGTATAAATGCTTACTACTTTTCATATTTTGCAGAAGCTCTTTTGTGCCCAAATGATTGTCCACACCAATGTGGTCTCTATTTTGCTGTCAAACTTAAGCAGCCTGTACAGGTATGCGATCCGTTATCCAGAAACCCATTATCCAGAAAGTTCTGGATTACTGAAAATCTCCCTTGTACTTTATGGTAACTTAGCTACAATCCTATTGGATTTATTCAGAGGCATATTTATTGTAGTGTGCAAGCCAAAATCACTGGTGATGTTGTCCATAGCAACCAATCAGGTCTTTGCTTTTGTTTTCTAACTTGTAGATGACTGTTCAAATCTAATTTCTGATTGGTTGTTGTGGGCAACATCACTGGTGATGTAATAATATATGTGCCCCAAAATGTTTAAATGATTTTTAGGAGACTTAAGGTATGGAGATCCAAATTACATAAAAAATCCCTAATCCAGAAAACCCCGGGTCCCTTACATTTTGGATAACAGGTTCCATACCTATACCTGTAATAAAGTAAAGAGAAAAGTCTATATTTTGTTAAAGTGATTTTTTTATATTGCTTGATAAAAGTGTCATAAAAACATAAAATCAATAGCAAACAACTCTTATATTTTGTAGGTACAGGAAAGACTATGGTAATGGACATGTTTTTTGATCATGTTGAAGTTGAACAGAAAAAGCGAGTACATTTCCATGGTTTTATGCTTGATGTACATGCAAGTAAGTGCTTATTAGTAATGTGATTTTGTTTTTTAAAATGTTTATTTTTTAAAATGTTTACCACTGCTCAGATACAGTAATTGTAAGCCACATGGCACACAATGCATATTCCTTGTTAGCACAACCAGCAGAGAATCACCTAGTAACATGGACTTTGGCTGAAAACACCCTTGTCACTGTAACCTTTTAAGTGTTTTCTAGTATTTATAGGCTGGATTATATCAATTCAGTGACATGCCGCATTGATAGGTTTGGTCACTTCACCAGCTCAAAAAAACACTCTAGCAGAGAGTATGCCTCATGTAACATGAGCCTTATGGAAGAAAGACTGAACACCATGATGGACTTTAATTGCACAAACAGAACCAATGACCTTTCAATGATAGGGAGCAGTTCAGAATTTGCTTCGAGTCTCATTGCATTGCCCTAAACTTTAGAACTTTAAGTTAACTATTAGTATTTTCATTTTATATTTTTTTTGTTTGCCTTCTTTTGGCTCTTTTAGGATTTTAATAAGAGTCACTAACCCCAGCAACCAAGAAGCTATAATTTTACTGTTACTTTTTATTACTTATTTTTCTATTCGCACCCTAGTAACCAGATAACTGCTGAAAATGCTAAATAATTTAAAAACTACAAATAATAAAAAATATAAACCATTTACAAACTGTACTAAATGTTTATTTAAAGACAAACAACCCCTTAAAGGAAAACATAATTCATGTATCATTAAATGACACGTAAACCCCCCCCACAAAAAATGTAATCAGTGAAATATTTAAATACCTGCCCTCTGGTTGTTAAAAGAGTAATTATAAGGCTGCAGCATCCTCTTAATCACTTGTGATTTGTTCTTCTTCTCCTCTAATTCACTCAGCCCCCTCACTTAGGAATTTACTTTGGCTTTTGGCTAAGTGAGCAAGCTCAGGTTACTAAACACAAACTCCAGTCTAGCAGCCAGTAAAGAAATGGCACTGCTGGTGTCTATAAAAACTTCTCTAGCTATACACTCTGCTGGAGAAACATATTTTTTCTCCTAACCTCCTGTCCGGAGCTAAGCTTAAAGGAGACATTTTATATAAAGTTCATATTCAGTTATAATATTCATCCTCCCTCAAAATGTGAAATGATGCAGAAAGAAAGATGTTTTGAAAGCATTTTACCTCCTAAAACTGCCATTTACACAAACAGCTACATACACAAGGTCTCCAGTCTGAAGCCAGAGCCAAATGAGACATGGGAGTGTCGCTTCAGTCTCCCACAGTAAGTGGTTACAGCACTGACTGACAGGCTTTACTCAGCAGCAGCAGGGAAAACCCCTCCCTCCTTCTGTGTCTCTGCTTGTGCTGCTGCCAGTGGGGAGGGGGGTGGGGGAGAGGAGCGAGTAGATGACATCGCTAAGCCCCACCCACTCTATGAATATTCACTTCACTTTATGTAGGTGAGGTTGTGTCATTGAAGTCTATGAGGGCCTGCCGCCCTGGCCCATATACTGAAGAGTCTAAACCGGAAGCTGGCATAAGGTCTGGGTAGAGCACAGTTTTCACGCAGTTATGGACATATTTGAACCCAAAGATATTCAAATAAAAGCACTTCCTTCTATTTTACATTATTTTACATGGTTTAGTGCATTGTAAAAATTTATGGTATATATCCCCTTTAACCATTATGTCTCTTTGCTGACACAGAGCCTGTAGGAGCATGCACAGTGAAGAGACACAAAGAGGATCAGAAGGGACTAAAGTAGGGTTGCCACCTGGCCCGTGAAAATTGTGCTTGATGCCAATGTTATTTATAGGGAAAAAGGCAAAAATATAGAAAGGCCTGTATATTTTTTCCAGAAATAGTGGCAACCTTAGACTAAAGATGGCACTTGTGATCTTTGTGTCACTGATCTGCATATTTTATCTCAGGTTTTCTAATAAGGACAGTTTTTATGCAATAGACTGTGCAGGAAGGGAGGTGAAGGGTCCCGATGGAGGGCAGTTGAGGGTGGCTATGTGTGATAATGTATTGGATAGGACCATCCCCTCCCCCCCGAGACTCTTAAATAAAACAAGTGAATTCTAAAGTAACAGTGTGTATTGCTAGAGAGATTTAAAAAATCTTTTCATTTTTAAGTAAATTTAGCACAGCAACAATCTTCATAGAGTGGCATAAGAATAAACTCAAGATACCAGCATGTCATGACAGTCTTTTGTATCAATCTTGCAGGTTTACTATAAAAACATTGGGATAGGTACAGATGGTTCCAAATATCAGTATCTAGAATCAGCATAATTGCAAGAGGCCAGAAATGGGTGTATCTAAGCAATTAAAGGGTATTGTATGACCTTATGTAGAGGACTGACTATCGGAACAGTGCTGCAAATAGCACTCACCCTGGGGCTTTTCACACCCTTTTCCGAATGATGGGAACATTTAGGGTATACTAATCCTTTAAAAGAAATCTATACTTAATTGCTTAATACTTAACTTATATAAAAGCATAGTACTGCACACAACTGAAATACTTTATCGAAATTTTTTTTTTTGTTTTTTCACAAGTATATTCCCATTGAGTGCGGTATTATGCTCTTCTATTTAACATATTTACCAGCACCCAGGCAAGTTGCTACATTAGTTAGGAGTGTGGGAAGTAGTTAGGGAGTGCTCCTCCATGGTTCTTTATATATATAAAAATCTTTCGAAAGTAGGCCGCTCCACACAGGACTTATGGTGAACAGAAAATTTTATTTGTAGAATATAACAATTACTATATGAGTAATTGTTATATTCTACAAATAAAATTTTTTGTATAAAAAAATAAGTCCTGTGTGGAGCGGCCTACTTTCGAAAGATTTTTGTACATATACATGAGGACTGCACCCAGGCAAGTTTAACTTTGAAAATCGTGAGTGCCTACCCTATGGATTCTATATATATATATATATATATACATATATACACAGATATATATGTTAAAAGTAGAATACCGCACTCACAGGACTTAGTTGTATGCTGTGAACAATAAATCTTCATTATCTTCTACTGACGTTTCGGCTGTATCCACAGCCTTTATCAAAGTGATAAAGGCTGTGGATACAGCCGAAACGTCAGTTGTATGCTGTGAACAATAAATCTTCATTATCTTCTACTAAGTCCTGTGAGTGCGGTATTCTACTTTTGACATGTTTCCTGAATTTTCAACACTGCACCCGGGCATTCTGTGACTTCTAAACGTGAGTGCCGGCTTTCTAGAGACTGTATAACGGATATATATGTTAATATCACCCTTTCTGGTACCAAAATGTAGAAATATTTTTATTTCTTAACTTCAGTCCTCATACTCATCTGTAATAATTTCAGTATATTCACACAAAAATACAGGTATGCCAGTCTTTTTGGCAGCAGTATAATTAGTTATTGTATCTAATGTAGGAATACATCGTCTCAAGAGAAATTTACCAAAGAGGAAGGCAGGATTTATGGCCAAAGCCTATGATCCAATTGCGCCAATAGCTGAAGAAATAAGTGATGAAGCCTGCCTTCTGTGTTTTGATGAGTTTCAGGTATGTATTCATTTATTACACAGCTTCACAGACTGAATGGCCTGTGAATGGCTGGAAATCAAAAAACCTGCATGATTCCCAGATCTATATTTGGTAAATCTGCTTTTATATCTTGTTTTCAGCACAAACAAACACATATTATTCGGATGAGGGTATCCCTTTAAAGAAAATGAGTTTTATATTTGTAACATAAAGGCAATTGAAATTTCCATTTGTTTTTTATAAGTTTATATCCTTCTGATTAGGTCTTGATAATAGAGGCAACTCTTAGCAGCTATCTGGTTGCTAGGGTCTAATTTATCCCAGCAACCAGTCAGTAGTTTGACTGGAATATGAATAGGAGAGGGCCTGAATAGGACAATATTTAATAAAAAGTAACAATTACATTTTAGCCTCACTGATCAGTAGTTTTGACTGACGTTTGAAAATTGGAAAGTGACAGAAATGGGAGGCAAATAATTAAAAACTATAACGAAAAAATAATGAATTCAAAATTCATTTAAAATTTCAATTAAAAGTTGCAAATAATAGGAGATTATATAACATACTAAAAATCTACTCACAGGTGAACTAACCCAATAAAATATATTTTGTGTTCCTTACATATATTTTACTTTATAAATATTTCAAATGAAGATTTGATAGAATTTCTAAAAAAAAATAAAAGCCAAGGGCACTGACTATTCTATATAGTCTATTTCAATGATGTGATAAAAAGATCTTTTTAGGCAACACTGTGTCAATGTACTTATTTAATTGGAGAGCGCACCCTAAAGAGTATGTAAATGAGGTAATCCCATGGAGACCACCCAATAATTGTTTCCAACTCTGTGAGAATAAGCAATTAATTTAAAATGATCTGTTACACCTGTACCTTAATGTAGGTCAACATTTTATTTGCCTTTTAACTACTGCTTGGAACCGAAGTCTGTTACACATTGTCAGCTAATATTCCTAGTCTATTACTATGATATAGTCTACTGTATACTTACCACTGAATTTATGAAATAAATTCTAGATTAACCATTATAAAGTCACAATTTTTTAATATTAGCCATCTTTTTCCAGATTCACATATATAATATTAATATATAACCTGAAAAGGGAAGGGCCTGCAGTGTACCACTAACAGCCTTAGCTAAGTATTAAAATATTTTGTGTACAACAACTCCTATAACTTGGACCTCTAGCATTTGCTCTGTCCATAACCATAATTTACCTTGGTCATATGTTGAGGCTGTGTAGTCAGTGAAAGATGTTCTAATCTTATGTTAGGGAGGAGCAAACTGTAATGTGAGAATACCTAACTAAGGATGCTGGGAGTTTATTAACTGTGAGATATCAGTTAGTTATTGTCCTGCCTTAACTAAGAGTACCAATTTGTTATTTGCAAACTGTACATATACCTGTAACATATCCTGAGAGACAGATTTTGGAATACATATCTTTTGTACTAATACTAATTGCTAGTTGTATATGCTTATATTTGTCATTCATTATATGGCTCTGTACCAATCAGCAGATGACAGTGTCTCAGGCACTTACACATGTAAATTAGCTATGAGATTTTTCTTTTTCTCCTTTTTTTCCCCCCTCTTGCTTAAGTGAGTCATAATAGAAAGCAACTCTAGGTCATAATAAATCCTTCCTCTTAAATGCTAATGAAATTTCTCCATTCTCTTCATTAGCAGACTGCCATTAGTGGTAATTTGTAGCCTTCTCTTTTGTTCTACTGTATAATGAATGTGGGGTACTAAAAAAAAAAAAAAGACTGTTAGAAGAATACATTGCCCATTGTTTTTCACTTACTACTTCTGTTCTGGAACAGAAGCGTAATTTTACTGCATAAGTAAGGAGACTAGATCAAAAGAGTGGAAATTGGCAACCACACGCATCAAGTGACTCTTGCTAGATTAATTAGATAGCTTTCACAAATCAATTTATTCTGCTACCGCAAAAGGCATCAGAATGTTATACCATCAAAACACTACATTATTGCCCCGTCTATTCAGTATCTGTTTTTATCCAAGTTTAGTATATTTTCTTTTGTCACATAATTCAAATGTTATTATAGAGCTTTCCAAACAGTGGTTGAGAAATAATGTTTGGCTTTTGTTAAGAGAAATCATTATCACTATATTAAATGGGATAGAAGATTAATGTGACTCAATTACAGGGCAATTACTTGAAGTTAGTCTCATATGCCCTCCTGCAAGCATTTGTTTCTTCAGTCAAGCCTCTTATTTTAGTAGGGTTTCAAGATAACACCAAAGTCTGTTTTTGCTGCTTGATTGTAAAAACATCAGCAATGTTGGTTTAACTGTATAATCATTACATTTAAATGTACTTCCCTAATAACTGATACTTCCCTTTAATGGAGTAATTACATTTCAGACAGACTTTTAGTTTTTAGGGCTCTGGCACACGGGGGAGATTAGTCGCCCGCGATAAAACTCCCTGTTCGCGGGCGACTAATCTCCCCGAGTTGCCTACCCCTGCCATCCCACCGGCGAACATGTAAGTCGCCGGCGGGATGGCAGACGTGGCGGGGCAATTTCAGGGAATCGCCGAAAAAGACTTGCGAGTCTTTTTCGGCGATTTGCGCGAAATCGCGCCGCCGCGTCTGCCATCCCGCCGGCGACTTACATGTTCGCCGGTGGGATGGCAGGGGTAGGCAACTCGGGGAGATTAGTCGCCCGCGAACAGGGAGTTTTATCGCGGGCGACTAATCTCCCCCGTGTGCCAAACACTCAAAAAAACTCCATTTACAGGGCTTTGTATATACCAGGGATCTTCAAACTATGGCCCCCCCAGGGTAATTTACTCAGCCCCTGCTTGTCCTCACCCCTGGCTACTACCTGTTTGCTTTATCACAATGATGTGACGTGAAAACGCAGCAGGGAGAGTGAGGACACAGTGGGTAGCGGGAGGACACAGCAGGGAGAGGGAGGACGCAGTAGCGGGGAGCAGGCGTCGGGAGTGGGCCGTAGTTTGAGGACACAGCAGGGCGGGGGGGGCTGTAGTTTGAGGACTATAGTCCGGCCCCTCAGCAGTCTGAGGGACCATGAACGAGGACCCCTCGTATATACAGTCATCTTCTATTTAAAAAAAAAAAGGGCTGCAACGCAGGTGGTAACAATGTTGCTAAATGCCAATGTCACTAATAGGAAAAAACATAAAAATATAGAAAGGCCAGTATTTTTTCCCCAGAATAGGTGGCAACCCTAGTTCAGTACGACACTTGTCATTCATTTATACTGTGAGAGTTGACAGACGAACAGGAGTGTCTTGAACACAACTGTTTTGATTCTGTATCTCTATCTTGGAAATGTACCTTTACCTCTCCAAGGTTTACATGGCCTTATGATTTCTTTCTGTCCCACTCTTATCTCTGCAGTAAAAGCACCTACACAGTTATTGCCTACAGTTAATGCATGCATAGTTGTATTGTATATGTTTTTATGTTAAGAAGACATAGAATGCAAAATGTCAAATTTAACAAGTTCATCATGAATGATAATCCACTATGTGTGTCTCTTTATGCGCGGTTTTTGAATTCCCCTATATGCTTTGATTCTTTAGGATTCACCAACTAGGGCCCTGTTTGTCTCATGTATTTTATTATTAGGAGCGTAAATATGCCATATTTTCCTTTTCCTGCAGGAGCGCTGCTTCCATGAGGCTAGTTGAGAAACTCACCACAGGCAGCAGCTTCTGGCAAGATACCAAGGGCTCAAAGAGCTGCTCCTGGTAACTTAAAGAGCTGAAATTCTGATTTTTAAATTGGAATTTCGGCTTTCTGCACAAGCGATGAGTTGAAGGGGGGTGGCATCAACTTCGCCGCCTCAGGCGGCTATGACCCCTGAGAAGGCGCTGAGTCCATGAAGTTTAACATCACCACATGTTTAGAAGTTTCCTAGACTTGTTGTTGTTCTACCCAGGAGCACGTGGGGGATACATTCTTGTGTATTTGACTTTTGTGTTGATGTGTGAGTTGAAAAAAAATTGAGGGAGAGAATTATGTGTAATGGGTTTAATTTGACTGCTTTTACATTGTATATTACAGCCATTCCCCCAATAATAATGAATAGACTTCAATTGGGTGCACCTTTTAAATGCGATCATAGTTAGATCACAGTTACATGGTTGCCCAAATTTGATATTTTGTAGTTGTTCAGAGCTAAAACAGAAAAAGAGGAAATATAATGAAAATGAAACAAAGATATAAATGGACTCCTTAAATTGGCAAGGGACGATAGTCCTAAAACACCATTAGGTAATGAACAAAACATAGAGCTCAGAGCTGTTTGAAGTGGGCCTTTGTTTTGTTAGCTATTGTCTTAAATATTTCTGCAGAGGTTACAGGTTAAGGTTCATGAGAAAAGTGACTGTATAATTATTTGAGACAGTGGGAATAAGGCTATCTAGCACCATGAAACTGCTTGTTTTTGTGATGGGCCATCTGCTGAATTGTGTTGTTCAGTTGGCCTATAATAGTATCCATATCATTTGATTCCACTCTAGTCAGCTACTTGTCCTCTGCTGTAAAGTGCTATAACCCTGCATTGCTTCCTCTCACAGCATTTCTAACAAAAGGATAATAGGCATGTATAATACATTCATGCTTTTTGTGTTTTGTTTTGTTCATTATGCTAGCTCTAATTAACTGGATCACCTTAATGTTTGTTCTGATCGTGTATATCTGGCACTTGAATTCCTACAATAAAAGCTGCCGAGATTAGTGGTGGATAGATGTAATGAAACATTTGAAGTGTAGCAGATTTGGTTTTTATGTGAACAAGCATGCATACTAGGCGTTTGCTAGTTAGCTTAGTT
The DNA here is from genome assembly GCF_000004195.4 of Xenopus tropicalis. Taxonomy (NCBI): domain Eukaryota; kingdom Metazoa; phylum Chordata; class Amphibia; order Anura; family Pipidae; genus Xenopus; species Xenopus tropicalis. Next base: position 78,433,960 of record NC_030681.2, on the reverse strand, counting down.
ACACTGCTGACTTTTTAGAATTGCATTTTAAAAAAAAAGCTTAGTTACACTGCTGACTTTTTAGAATTGCATTTCAAAAAATAATTTTATTGGAACATAGTTTGATGTCAGTTATAACCCAACTGGCCCATTGGTTGCCCATTTTTTAGTCTATTTTATGTTTAATTTATTATCCATGTAATAAAATTGTCACAAGACAAAATACCTATATATGCACTCACTATTTTTATGCTCAAAATATATACATTTTTATTTCTTATGGTCACCAAGATAATGTGAAAAGCAATTTAAAGCTGAAGTCATAATTGACATTGTGGTATATAATCAGTTCAATATATTACACTATATACCATATGCATAATTATTACAGAAAAATTCACAAAGAATAAAAACAATCTCATTAACAATTTCATGAATCGGAGGCAAGTCTGTTGCCTGCATGTAAAAAGTAATGGTTTTACACTTTAAATAATTCCTGTATTTCTAAATTTCGAAATCCATTTTAAATCAAATCATGTGAATAGCATTCAAATATTCAGGAGTTTGGAATAAACTTCACTGGTCATGAATACTGCAAATATTACATCCCAAAATCATAGGGGAAAAAGAAGCGAAATATATTTATTGATAGAGCACTTAGTCATAATTCACAGTCCATATAGATAGAAGTGCTGCAGCTTGGGATGATGGATTCAGCAAAAGATGACAAAACTCAGTAGTCATATACAGTCTCTAGCCTCCGCAATTGGGTGGTCAGAGGCATTGTGGAGTGTGTTGATGGCCAGCTTATCTGACTACTGACATAAAGAGCAGGATATTCTAATAGCTTATTGGAGAAAGACTATTGGATCAGTTCATTGTTGAGGGAACCCTTGAGCCCCCAGTTTCCATTGCTAATTATAGACCAGAGCAGTAGGTTGACCAGGTCTAGCATGGTTTACTTTGGTGGACTACACCAGTGAGTCTTTGTAAATCTGTGAGTTCATACATCAGTACACAGAGTTGTTTGATCATCCTTTCATCATTTTTTGTAAAAAAAAAATATGTTTGCAGTTATACACTTGAAGCCCCTGGGCTATACACAAGCCAAAATAATAAACTGCAAGATCCATCTTAATATATATGCTCATGTCCCAGTAGCAATATTTTATCAACATTATTAACGCATATTTCTCAAGTGCAAGCATATACTGCTGTACAGTAGATGTGTGTATACATCAAACATATGAAAATTGACCTAAATTGACCTTATGCTAAAAAGAGCATGGTGCGGGGATGGGCAAGATCAGGAGTCAACAAAGTGTGACATTTTACATTGAACATTGCATTTAGCTGATAACTGTAGTGGCAGCTTGCTATGGATATAATGGTTTTGTGCTACTGTCACTTCTTTTTGTTACCTCTAATCTATTGCATACACACACACACACACTGCATTATCAATCTGCTTTATCATTTTGCCGTTGTTATTGACACCATAATTCAGAACAATACATTACAAAATTGCTCAATTACTGATGCCATTTAAAGGTGAAATTTTTCTTAAAACTAATGGCAATGTAGAAGCATTCTACTGCCCTTTGTTGTAGGACAGTGGCAGTCAAAATAGCCATATCTGTGGAAAGCTGCCCCCATTCATCAGAATTAGAATGTCAATGTCAGTAGCAGACCGTTCTGCCTGTAGCCAAGGTCACTCGGTAACATGGATTTAGATGTTCACAGCCAATGGCTACCTATTGTGTGTCCTGTTTGGAAAAAAAGACTATTCTCAAGTTGGAATGAGAGGAGCCCATTTTGTTTTGCCAGCCCCCTTCCTATTATATTAGTAGTAGTTTTGTTTTGTTTTTTCATTTTGCCATTTGTCTATAAAGCTATTGTATCTCTGAAAGGCTGGGTTAGCCATTTTCTTCTCTGTATATTTCTATTTTTTTTTTCTAGATTGGGTTTTAAATGTAATGTTTAGGCGCCGCTCATTTCCTGCGTAATCTGGCACTAAAGGAAAAAGAGTTAAAACTCTATCCCTTTTACAAAAGCCCTTTAATTAAATCCTTTACAGACATTTGATAGGACATAATTTGACTGACTAATGTCAGTCTTTTCTAACTGGCATCATTGCCACAATATATGATAGTAAATATGGTAAAAAAAAATCAGTGTGCTATTGTGTGCATTTTTGTTGTTTGTAGTTTACCACAGCAATGTGACATAGCAGCTCTTAATGCATTACAGGTAACAGACATCGCTGATGCCATGATCCTGAAACAACTGTTTGAGAATCTATTTCTAAATGGAGTTGTCGTGGTGGCAACTTCCAACAGGCCTCCAGAAGGTAATACCAGGCTTTAATTTAATTAATCTTAATGATCAGTACAGTAGTTGGATGTCCACTTAGCCTATCCAGTATTGTTACATTCACTATATTTGTCCATAAATGTTCAACAAAATGCACAAATGTACAGCAACTGAATACAACATTTTTTTTGTTCACGCTTCTACACACATGCTATTATTTCATTCTTCTCAAATTTTAACATGCAAATTAGGGTTTGGATGCAGTTTGGTATATGGCCAGATCTTTTATGGAGGGTTTGCATTTTGGGCCAAATCAAAAAATCATAAATTTTGCGCATCCCTAATAACTAATAAATTAAGTTGAATGGACTGTGATGCCAGTGTTAATGTCCTGGCCATCACTAATGTGACCTGTGACCTTTCAGTTGCTAAGATAGCACTTCCAGCATTCCCCACCACATTCCCCCAAATCTAAAATTGGTACCCATGTCTTTCTACTCCAAAGTACCAAGCCGCAAAGCTTTCCTAAAGTTGGCAATTTTGATGACATTTCCAAAAATCCCCTCAAAGCTTCCACTTTGCAGCATCTTATCTCCCACATAGCATTAGGTACCAAGACAAAACACCCTAAATATGAACCCAAGAGGTCTGCTGAACAGTTTGATGCCCACTGTACACAGGTGTATCAAAGCACATGGCACTTATAGACCCCCCAAATATACCTTGTGCACACTAATTTTATGGCTTACATTTACCTAATTCATAAACACATGGCAGTTTTATGAGGGGTAGAAGATGCAGAAATGTAGCATGAGCATACAGAGACCCCCAGAAAACCATATATTTTTGGAAAGTACACATTCTGATGAATTCAAAATAGGTAAAGTAAGTTTTCTACACCAAAGTTACACATGGCAAAGCTATGCTAAAAACAGATCAGGAACACTAACACAGGCATAAAAATGCAATAAAACCACAAAAATTGTGCAAATCAATGAAACAACAAAATAAGTCACATGACGGCGTAATTAGTGGTCAAAATATCTGATCCAATAGCCACGCTGTCAAAATAAACAGTTTTTAGGGAAAAAAACAAAGTAGTGAAATGAAAAAAAAAATTTTTAACGTTTTTGTGAGTTTGTGTATACATATGCACATGTAAAAGTTGTTTGACAGTGTGCAAGTGTGTATATGAGTGTATATAAGTGTGCACAGTGGAAAAAAAAAAACCTGTGCTAAATTGTGTGCTGTATGTGTGTTTAAATGTATATAAGTGTGTGTAAAAGTGTGTATACATGAAAATAAAATCTGTCCTGAAGCACGGATCGCTTACCTGGTCCTTCTGGCTGCAGTCCTCGGCAGGAAGTAGGTGGGAGGCGGCGCTGGGGGGAAGCAGGAAGCAGTACAAGCAGCAGACGTGATGCGATTGCATCCTGCGACAATCGAATCTCAGGGCTGGCCCCCCAACCCCCTCGACTCGTTGCCGAGCGGGTTGGGGGTACATCTGTCTCTCTGCACCGGCAGCTTTTGCCGCCAGTGCAGAGAGAATCGCTTAGGTACCAATAACGTAGGTACTACGTTGTTGGCACTTAACTGATTTTTTTAAAACAATGTAGTACTTACGTTGTTGGCAGGGAAAGGGTTAAAAGCAAACATCAGATTGTTTCTTTGGTGACGATGGTTCATGTCTTCCATTGGGCAGATCAGTTCTGTTATTATAAAACTTTGCTGAAAAATGTCTTCCTTTCTAAGATACATTTTTTCAGGACTCAGTACATTACTTTTTTTGCAGCTTAGGGACACATGGGACAGCGTCATTTATCTGCCAGAATTAGCATATGTACAATATTGTGCCATTGTCATGAATAATTGGTAATCTGCTGCAAAAAGGTGATTGGCTTGATCTCATGTGTACAACTTTATATTACCTTTAATTTTCCTATTTTTCATAGTAGTAGTACTGGTATGGTGTGATTCTGATTAACCCATGTTTTACATGTGCTTTAATTATTTCTACCTGTAAGGCTGAGTATAAACATTCTGAGATGTTCAAGGCAAATTTAATACATCAAAAATACCATAGTTTGTCATGATTTCCATTTTCAAACCTTTATCTCTTGTTGATTTTTTAAAAGATTAATATAATTTTGTTAAGATCTGTGGAACATGACATCACTGAGAGAGTGAGAGAAAGTTTCAAAAATGTGCTAAAAATTGTCATGGTTCTTCTACTCTTAGGCAGGAAAAATTATAAAATGGGGAACAAGTAAAAATATATTGATAATTAATAATTCTTCCAGTCCTGGTCCACAATCTCACAATGTGAAACTTTACAGAATATATATATATATATATATATTCATGTGCAGGATTGCCTCTTTATATCATATACAGTGTTTACCAGGCTTTAGAAAATGGTAAAAGATCTGAAGTGCAGGTTAAATGGAAGTTACACTGGCTTATCAACTTAGCAAATATAAAAGAAACCTAATGGATTTGCACTGGCCTAAATATTTGATATATGATGAAAACTTTTAGATCTCAGGGAAGTTAAGCGTAATATTCTTTCAGGTGACTGGTGGCCATATATAAGTTCGTGGAAAGAATTGGCCATCAGAATTTTTATTTTAAGCCTTTGACTGCTGTCAATTGGGTTTGCATAAATGTAACATTTTACAATTATTTATCATTGTCTATAGCATTTTAATATGATATATTAGACCGACACCAAATGAATAACGGGTCTGAGCTATCAAATCCCATAGCAATAGGCAAAAATATTTTTTTCAGTCACTTAACTAATTGCCCTAATAAGGCAAACTAGAGACAGATTTTGATATTTTTTTCAAAATTCCTCTAGGTCAGTGCTGTCCAACTTCTGTGGTACCGAGGGCCGGAATTTTTCCGGCCTCCATGGTGGAGGGCAGATAATGGAAGCTAGTTTTGACCACTCCCCTTTTTAAAACCACACCCACTTGAAACCACACCCATGTTATTGCATGACCATAGCCATATTAATGGTGGTAGTACAGCAAAAAAAACCTGCCATAATCTGCCTGCCCTATCCTGCCTGTGTGTGCCATACTCTGCCTGCCCTACCCTGCCTGTGTGTGCCATACTCGGCCTTCCCTACCCTGCCTGTGTGTGCCATACTCTGCCTTCCCTACCCTGCCTGTGTGTGCCATACTCTACCTATCCTATGCTGCCTGTGTGCCATACTCTGCCTGCCCTATCCTGCCTGTGTGTGCCATACTCTTCTTGCCCTACCCTGCCTGTGTGTGCCATACTCTGCCTGCCCTACCCTGCCTGTGTGTGCCATACTCTGCCTGCCCTACCCTGCCTGTGTGTGCCATACTCGGCCTTCCCTACCCTGCCTGTGTGTGCCATACTCTGCCTTCCCTACCCTGCCTGTGTGTGCCATACTCTACCTATCCTATGCTGCCTGTGTGCCATACTCTGCCTGCCCTATCCTGCCTGTGTGTGCCATACTCTTCTTGCCCTACCCTGCCTGTGTGTGCCATACTCTGCCTGCCCTACCTTGCCTGTGTGTGCCATACTCTGCCTTCCCTACCCTGCCTGTGTGTGCCATACTCTACCTATCCTATGCTGCCTGTGTGCCATACTCTGCCTGCCCTATGCTGCCTGTGTGTGCCATACTCTGTCTGCCCTACCCTGTCTGTGTTTGCCATACTCTGCCTGCCCTACCCTGCCTGTGTGTGCCATACTCTGCCTTCCCTACCCTGCCTGTGTGTGCCATACTCTACCTGCCCTATGCTGCCTGTGTGTGCCATACTCTGCCTGCCCTATGCTGCCTGTGTTTGCCATACTCTGCCTTCCCTACCCTGTCGGTGTGTGCCATACTCTGCCTGCCCTATCCTGCCTGTGTGTGCCATACTCTGCCTGCCCTACCCTGCCTGTGTGTGCCATACTCTGCCTTCCCTACCCTGCCTGTGTTTGCCATACTCTGCCTGCCCTACCCTGTCGGTGTGTGCCATACTCTGCCTGCCCTACCCTGTTGGTGTGTGCCATACTCTGCCTGCCCTATCCTGCCTGTGTGTGCCATACTCTGCCTGCCCTACCCTGCCTGTGTGTGCCATACTCTGCCTGCCCTATGCTGCCTGTGTGTATGGCACACACAGGCAGCCTACAGTGACACAATGCTGGCACTGCTCCTACAGTCTGCACAATAACTATATATTAAAATACTTTTTAATTGCAGTACCACCACAGTATATGTTCTTTTTATAGTGTGTAGGGTTTATTTGTGGGTTTCTACTGCTCCTACAGTCTGTCTGAGGTGTGAACAGGTGAACAATGTGGGTGATTACAGCCTGAGCCTGAGGTGTGAACACTGCAGGGGGTGAACAATGCAGGGATTAAAAGGTGTGAACAGTACAGGGGATTACATTTTAAACAATACAGGGGGTTTACAGCCTGAATCTGAAGTGTTAACCATGCAGGAGGCCAGTACTGATACCATTTAAAGCTTACACAAAGGTAAGCCATCAAAGCAGCCAGACAGGTGGGGGGCCACACAGAGGGGGGCCGCCAGTTGGACAGCACTGCTCTAGGTCATGTGACTACAGGATTTACTTGGATGTAAAAGGTTGAACTTTTTTCAGCCTTAACTACTTTATAACTATAAATGTGATTATTATAAAAATCTAGTCACAGAATGAATCTGTTTTTTCCCAGGTGTTACTTATCCCATTATGATTTTACGTTGGATATAGATAGAAAAGAAAGGTACATTATTTCCTTTAACCATCTCAAAATATTAATATCCTACATCATAGTAAAAGCCAAATCAAGATATACATAGTTTCATAGATTGCTAGTTTTTTTTTTTTTAAGTGATGCTGTTATTTTAGAGCCCAAACACTTTGTCTTATCTGACAGTATTTAGCTGTTGTGGTTTAGAAAACACCCTTAACGAAGTGAAAGTTAACATATGGTGAGCCGTGGTCTTTATAAGTGTTCATTAAGTAATAGGATTTTCGATGGTGCTGTATGAAAACATGGCATGTCTAATCTTTTTGAATACTTTGTGTTGAAAGAATGATTTTTAAAACCATTCAAATAACATGTTCTTAATGGAAGATTGGAAAAGAACGGTATACTTCATTACCATGCTAATTATCATTATATTTAAATAGGAGGGAAAAACCTTCTTCATCTTAATCAATATAGTCTTGTTACCTAAGTGTCTCATAGAGTAAGTGTTCTTATTCAGAATAAATTCATTTAATAAAAGGCACCATGACCTACATTTGTGAATGCTTTTGCAGGAGGTTGAATTTCTTCTTTAAATTTTTCTCAATGAATGAAATATACAGTGATTGCTTACAGGAAATTAATAATTATAATGGGTTGTATTTTGTATTAAAAGGCATTAAACAATGTAAACAGTAACAACTGCAGAGCTTAGTAAAATCTCCTTAGAAATTGGTCTGTCACGCAACAACAATGGACTCTTCTAAGCAACTGAGTGAGAATCCAAAAAGATATTCATAGGCCAGGATTTTGTATACAAGTTAAAGCCCTATCACTGCTTCCTTTAAAAGAGCAGGGGAAACATTCTACCTATGGCACACACTAGCAATGACAACCTGCTTATGTATAGTGCGTTTAGTTACCTTTTGCCAAATTGCTAAATATATTTTTTATTGTACTCTAGGATTTAAAGTTATTTTTAAAAATCTTGCCTTTATTTACTATGAGCAGTTACACTAACAGCACTTCTGTGTAAAAGTCAATTATATAGTGTGTTTGGTAAAGCATAACAATATTTTTAACAGGCAAAGTAACCATTAATTAAAGGTACCTGTATTGTGTTCCTGCCTTTGTTGTTCCTTATGAGAAACAGTGTTTCCCATTGTCCGCTGTACTATTTTCTCTTTGTGGTTTTATTTTAGCATGCTTTGTTTAATTTCAACAAAGTTATATAGTCATTGCATGTCAGGCGTGTATTGTAATTTTCTCTGTAAATCTAACCATTAATTTTCTATTATGAATATTTTAAGTTGTGTTATGTGCGGTATGCTGAAAGCAGTTTTAAATTGCTTGTTTTTATTGTTTGCATCCTATTTGTTTTGTGATGTTTTTGTTTGTGGTATAAAAAATGTATATATTCTTTTAATTGGGCTTAGATACACTTTGAGGCAATGGAACAGGGACATTATGATGACGGCTACATACTAATAAAATCAATGGCAAGGAATTGCCAGGGTTCTCCTATTGTGTGCTGCTGCTTTTATCTTAGGAAAATAACAACACAATGACAGCTTCATGCTGCTCTTTAAATTAAGGAGATGCAAGCTATCTGACAGCGAGTCTTGTCCCCACAAAACATTACCATTCTACAGCTTAAAATATATATGTTAAAAAATTTGAGATTTTGTTGTGTGTGACTCCTTTTTTTATTGCTTTAATAGTGATGTCTTGGTAGGCATTCATCTGGATGACTGAAAAAGTTTTATACAGGGGGAATATCGTATTTATGTCTAAAAACACTAAAAATGTTGTTTGGAAAAGAAGCTACCTTACATTCTAAGCTATGGTCAAGCAAAGCAAAGAAAGAGAAAAATATTGTAAGCTTCTGAACATAAATTAACTTGATGGGAAAGTATTGCATAACGGAAGAATGTAGTTCTATCTGTCCAATATACATTGTTTTTATTGGTAAATACATTTAGTATTTGTTCATCCTGTTTTTGTTCTCTAATTGGGACTCTTGAAACAATGTAGCAGTCAGTTGTTCTCTGTTGTGGCTGCAGGAGTTGCACTGAATATAAACAGCCAGACAACAACTTTAGAAGGCAATGACATATACAAATAAGTTTAAAACCATTAAAAGAGTTTAATGGATGTATAAAGACAAGTTACTTAGAATTTTATTTTTATTCATTATACAAAAGCTGGGTGGAGAACCCCTTTAAACAAAGGAGAACTAACAAGAATGATTTATTTATTGTACAAAGAGTAGGGGATACTACTAGGGTATAATTTTTCAAAAAAAAATATGCTGCTTAACCTGTTTTAAGAATTGCATTTTTTTATGTCTGTCAACACAAAAAAGTGTTTGTATAATTCTACATGAAAATGGAGGTGGTTTAGTGCAAAATGGCTCCCCATGATATAACCGTCAGCTAGTTGACCACATTTTTATGACAAAATTAGTTTTACTACTAATAATACTAAGCAACTTAACTAATACATCTTTTCTCTTACAGACCTCTATAAAAATGGACTTCAGAGGGCAAACTTTGTGCCATTTATTGCTGTGCTAAAGGTTAGTGAAGCCATTGGTAAATTACTTTTAGAAAGACTTACTTTGTACTATATTCACTATAAGCGGGGCTCAAATTTAAAGGCCCACATCTTACACAACTTCTGAATATCTTCCAAGTAACTGAAGGCAAACAAAAATTTAATTGGCAAAAATATTCAAGGGACGTATATAAATATTGCTAATAATAATTGTGAAAATGATGAGAAAAGTTCTATTTAATTGGCGTATGCCAATTTTTTTTTAGCCAAAATATATTTATGCATGGGAAGTCAATAGATACATTTAAGGTAACCCTTCTCTCTTGATAATGAGTGGGCCACCATTCAGTGCCTTGGTTTCTGTACTAATGTTTTTGAAATGCACCCTATTTCTGTAGTACACACACAGCACAAAAATCAAAACATATATGCTTTTCCACTTTTTCGATAAATTTATTCTGTAATTCTGTGTACTGTAACCGGTGATAGCTAATGACACTGCAATGTCACATCCTGTTGTTAAAATGTCTTTTTCATATTACACCCCATCATTTACATAAGATTTCTCCATATTACCCAGGCAAATGCTCAAGGTGTAGTTACTGTTATTCTCCATTAAGCTTCATGGTCCTAGTATTTCTTTTACATGTGGTGGCACCAACTAGACCTGAGCGTACTCTTAGGGGCATCCTGATTAAAGTGTGCAAGCCAATATCACCGGTGATGTTGTCCATAGCAACCACTCAGCAATTAGATCTGAGCGGTCACCTACAAGTTAGAAAACAATAGCAAAGATCTGATTGGTTGCTATTCTTGGGTAATACCAAGACACATAAAAAAACATTTCATTTACTATTTTCTTAATATGTGTATTATTTTAATATGGGCTGTTTAAGTGAAATATATATACAGAGACCTGCATTAAAGGGGTTGTTCACTTTTAAATTAACTTTTACTAACATGTAGAGAGTGGTATTCTAAGACAATTTGCAATTGTCTTAATTTTTCATTACTTGTGTTTATTGAATTATTTAGTTTTTTGTTCAGCTGCTTTTCTGTCTGGTATTTAACAGCTTTCTGGTTGCTAGGGTGCAGATTACCCTAGCAACCAGGGAGAAGTTTAAATAAAAGACTTGAATATAAATAGGAGAGGGCCTGAATAGAATGATAAGTCATAAAAAGTAACAATGAAAATAAAATTGCCTCTCAAACTAATAGTTGACCCCCATTTAAAAGTCATAAGAGGAAAGCAATTCATAAACTATAAAAAATAAAGACCAACTGGAAAGATGGTGAGAATGAGCAATTCTGTAGCATACTAAAGGTTAACGTAAAGGTGAACTACCTCTTGAAGGAGTTGTTTTTCCCTTATTTTTTTTATTCAGTACCCAGAAATGCCTTCTTTTAAAGCTTTTTGCAGATTATGAGCAAACTTTGGGGTTGTTCTTTGCTGATTTGCCTAGTGTTTTCTGCTTTTGGCTATGCTCTCCATGACCACACTCCATTAGAACACAAAGGGGAGCTAAACCCCCCCAAAAAAATTGATGTAAAAAGAGTAATCCTTTGAGCACTTTTTTAATTTTATATTTTTAGTGGTTTGTGAAATATTAAAAGTTTAAGTTTTAGATTGCTGCTACTACTAGGCTTATGGCTCAACAGGTGTCTTTAAACAAGAGAATTTTGGCGACCCTGCTTTCTATGCACTTTATATGCACTTCCAGTATAGTCAGTTAACCTTAGGTTTGTTTTCTAATAAAAACTGTAAAACTTAATACAGGCCTATTTACCAATAGCATCCAATCAAGAGGAGGACATTTTATTGCTTGTTATGGGTTACTGCATCTGGACAAACGTCGTGCCTTTTATTACATATGTGGGTAAAACTTTTATCCAATATCTCAGAAAGTGTTAAAAATAGTAAATTAATGTAAATTGCAAAAGTACTCTGAGAAGCAGCCAGAGTAAGTTTCCATCAATTAATATTTTTGGTTTGATTCCCTTTAAGCAAATTAAAGGGATACTGTCATGATTTTTTTTGTGTACTTATTTCCAAATTACACTGTTTACATAGCTAACAATTCACTCTACCATTTAAAGCTTTATTTTTGAACCAACAAATGTATTTTTTAGCTGTAATATTGGTGTGTAGGCGCCATCTCAGTGCATTGTGCCTGAGTCTGAGAAGGAGCCAGCACTACACATTAGAACTGCTTTCTGATAATCTATTGTTTCTCCTGCTCCCATGTAACTGGAGGAGTCCCAAGCCGGACTTGGATTTCTTTGTATTGAGTGCTATTCTGATATCTACTGGGAGCTGCTATCTTGCTACCTTCCCATTGTTCTGCTGATCGGCTTTTGGGAGGGGGGGGGTGATATCACTCCAACTTCCAGGGCAGCAGTAATATGTGTCTGAAGTTTATCAGAGCACAAGTCACATGGCTGTGGCACCGTGGGAAATTAAGAATATGGCTAGCCCCATGTGAAATTTCAAAATTAAATATAAAAAAAAAATATTTTTGCAATTTTGAAAAACGAATTTCAATGCAGGATTCTGCTGGAGAAGCTCTATTACCGGATGTCCCATGACAGTATTACCTTAACAAACAGCATTAAACAATACAGTGGATCTTATTGTATTAATAATGTGAGCAACCAATCAGCCAGTTTGTTCGTGCTACTGTGTGCAAAGTAACGACAGTGAATCTCTGCTTGGTTATTATGGGACACTTGCTCTTGAGAATGTATCAACATTTTTCACACATGCCCTTTGTTTTATAATTGAATGAATTAAATGATAAATAAAAATTGTAAATTGTATAGCACATGGACATTAAATACAAATTCCTCTTATCTGCAAAACAAAACAAAAAAAATAAAAAAACCAACCCAATGTGATTTTAAAATAAAAAAAAAAAGAACAAATTCTCAAATTCTTTTTCAAAGGGCTAATTTGTTCTTAAACATAGCCGGTCTTTTAATTTGCTTCTTTGTATGTGTCACTGCTACTAAAAAAAACATCAGCAAAATATTTTTACTGCACCGTGGGACATTTAGTTTAATTAGAACATGTTCTGTTTCCCGCCTAGTCTTCTGTATTTCAGTCACTTAAAAGAATAGATCCCAAGTCCATTGGATGGGCTTTTAAATTCTTTATCAGAAGCCCAAGGTGGTCCTCATAGGGCATTTAATCCAATAAACATCTCATTGAGATCATGTGGAAAAAGATGAAGGAGACAATTCAATAATAGTATTAAGCACAATTAGAACCAGGTGGAGCTCCACAGGCAATGAAAAATGTACTCAACTATTTCCTTTTACAATAATCAAAATTTTGAGGCAGTGTAATTTATTTACCTGGGCAAACCTCCTGTTGTGAATGTGTAGGGATGCATAGCTATTGAAATAATGCAATGTTAAGCAGGATGGTCGGGGCATGCAAAGGCTGTGAGAAAGTCTTTCTGTCCAGAAAGGCTGTACAAGGAAAGAGATAATTAGATGTAATTAGTGTGTATGAATTGTTGTCCCTTTGCCCTCAGCTTGAATAATTTTGGAAGAAAAACCAGCTTGCTGAGTAAATTCTTTGATGTATTTGGAGTCATTGTGTTTTAGCAGTATAAAGGCAGTGGTTTTTCCTTCTTCAGTGGTACACGGAGACTAAATGGTTCCCAAATCTGTTCAACATCATGAACCTTAGTGTGCAATTTTTGTGGTTAGGGAGAGAGCCTAATATCTACACAGAGTAATTAGATGCATTTAAGTTTATTAGATCTCACATTTTTTACAAACTATCTCATGTATAGATTTCCTCAAATCCGTTATTGTAAAAAGTAAATTTAAGAATCAAATTTTTCAGATTGTATGCTGTTTTTGGACTGGACCGGTGGGACACAGGAAAAAACCTGCTGGGCCCTGCTGGCCCAGACCCGATCCAAAGCATTGGCGCTTTCTTTGGGTGTGGGGCCCCCTGAAAAGGCAGCCTTTGGTGGGCCCTGTATACCCCAGTCCAACACTGTATGTTTATGTATTCACCCATACACAGTTCTTTTTCATTTTTTATATAACTTTGAAAAAATTTAAATCTCACAGGCAAAGTATTATTTGGTTGCTGGGCTCAGTGATCCCAATAACTAGATGTCCTTTGCAGTTTCAAGCTGGTAAGTGCCAGAATAGGAATGCTATTAATTAGTGAAATATGCAAATTCAAGTACATCTATAACATAAAAATAGGTAAAATAAACATAAATTCACCTAAAGAAAAAGTGCCAAACATCTGACTGAGGAATTAGTGAGGTTAGATCTGATGGTCTAATGCCCAAAAAGATGTTGGATTCTATACTGAAGCTTATAATTTATTTGTGTGTTTTATTTATGAATTTACCCACTGTAACTGAGCTGTTGCTGGAACTGTATTGGCAACACTAATCTAAGAAAAATATCCTTGGTAGCAGTGCTAGCCATAGGTAGTATAGATTCCAGCCAAGTCTGTGGGGCCATATGTGTAGCCATGGTAATAGGTATGTCAGGTGGCCATTACTATATCTCTGATATAATTGTGGTATGTGATATGTCTTTATTTAGTAGGTTTATTTCATTTTATTTATTTTTTATTTACTTTGTTTACTTTTCCTTCTATGTGTGTTTTCTTAGTTGGTCATAAAATCTAATAGGTGATTGTATTACATGAACATAGCTGGATGCAAGAAGGCACTAAATTGTTTGTTATACCATTTTTCTCATTTTATCAGTTTATGATCTGTTTGACAAATTTGCACATGCGCTGATGGGGTGTACTGAGGTCTGGTGACTAGAGCTGCACTGGACCAAAATACAGTGCTAGACTTATCTGAGTCCTTTTTACTCTTCTCACCCATGAGTTTGTGCCTTTCAGAACAACAAAAATAAAAAGGGCACTAGAAACATAAGGAGCTGAAAGCAGCAAAGATAAATCATAGAAAGCAATTAAATTTGTCTGACAACCTGTTCTTCATAAAGCCATGTTGCTCATAATGCTGTTTTCCTGAGCATAATTTTGAATGCTATCCCCTAAATATTTAAATAACTTGCCCACCACAGATGTCAGACTTACTGGCCTGTAGTTGCCAGGCTGAGATTGTAATCGCTTTTAAATATTTCATATTGTATGAAATATTTACATCAGCTTTCCTCCAATCCATAGGTACCATATTAGATGAAAGTAGATGTCTGGCTAAAGCTAAACAAAGCTCTCTAATTACCTGAATGTGTTCTCCATCTGGCCCAGGTGCCTTCTTTACATAAATAATCCTGTATGTACCATATCTTGTGTCAACCAATGACTAGCAAATCTATTTGTACCCCTATCAGGTGGGTCTTGGAACTCTGTCCCCTCTATTGTATACACTGAAGAAAACAACTGATTAAGTACATTAGCTTTTTCTGTATCCTTTATAACCATATGATTTCCATTACCTGAGTACTTTGAACAGCTTCTCGCTGCAGGGTTTTGCTCCCCAGTAGCAGCTCCATAACAGGTTGCATTAAGAATAAGGAGGGGCAAGCTTTACATCTGCTATACCTTTGGTGACATATAGCATCCTGTATACCAAATAAATTATCTGTAGCAGTAGCCCCCAGTTAAAAATGCATGTCAAGGAGTTGTGGGGCTTCTAATATATGGAGCTCCTTTGCTTTTTTCATAAATGAGCCCCGATGTCTCTAAGGTAGTGATCCCCAACCAGTGGCTTGTGAGCCACATGTTGCTCGCCAGCCCTTTGGATGTTGCTCCCAGGGCCTCAAAGCAGGTGCTTATTTTGGAATTTCTGGTTAGGAGACAAGCTTTGATTGCATAAAAACCCAGTGTAATCGCCAAACAGAGCCTTCTGTAGGATTCCAGTCAAGATAGGGGCTATCAAATAGGCAATTATAGCTCTCATTGATGCCTCCAGGAGCTTTTTCATGCTTGTGTTGCTCTCCAAAACATTTTCCATTTGAATGTGGCTCACGGGTATAAGAGGTTGGGGATCCCTGTTCTAAGGGTACTGACTAGCACACAGGGAGATTCGTTGACTTTGATAAATCTTCACTACCATGGGTGACTAATCTCCCCAAAATCCTTTTCAACCAGTGCTAATGCCTATCGCCGCTGTGAAAACATATGCAGCACTTAAATTTCCAAAGTTTCCTCAAGTGGCGACTTTGGAAAAATAATTCACTGCGTATGTACTCCCAACTCCAATTCACTTTATTGCTGGTGAGAAAGCATTTTGGGTAGATTAGCTGCCCGTGGTAGTGAAGATTTATTGGGGGTGACTTATCTCCACATGTGCCAGTACCCTTAGGGATGGACCAAATTGGGTATCCTGTTTGTGATTTGAGGAATATTTGGAAAATTTTGTCTTGAGAATCTGAGAGACACAGATAAACAGAATGTAAGATTTAAACAACATCAACAATTTAAAGAAAAATAATTTCTTAATAAATTTGTTATGTTATATTTAGGATTACTGCTGTTATAATATGCAAATTTAAGTTTGAGCTCAGTTTACCAGTTTACCATAATGACTCATGGTAAAATCATATTTGATGTTTATAACACTAGCTTGCACAGCCTCTTTAAAAATGCTGCTTACAATCCTTTTTTATTGGAGTTGATATGAATTATATATGGAAGCTTTCTAATACTACTGTAAATAGGATAATTATGGGTAATCAAGCTTTAGGTATATGCCACATAGATATTTATTTGTGGTGCTGTACAAGGTACCCTGAGACGCACTGCTTCTCTATTCTATGAGAACTATTTACACTTAATACTTGCATGAAGGTGAGAAAGGTTGATGAAATGATAGCGAGCGGTGCTTTACTATTCTCTCTATATCAGAACGCAATTACTGCTGATTCATAAAACTGTCTGTTAGAAGAACTGTCGTTTATTAATCTGATGATAGAGAAAAAAATCAGAATTTTGAGCATTTTGCTTTTGAATGATTGCAAATTATCTTGGAGGTCATGCACAATTCTTATCATGATTTACTGACATTATTGACAAAAGATAGTTTTAAACTTGATGAATGGCTTGACACAAAACCCTTAAATGTCAAACAACAAATTTGTTTTCTTTTCAAAATGCTCACAGTATTATGTAACAGAGGGGCTTACTTTATTGTGTTTATATTTTGAAATGTTACATTACTGTTTGCTCCTGGTGCCACTATCAATGTTCTCATATCATCAAAGATGTTTAAAAATGATACACATACATCATATTCTAAGTAAAACACAATGGGCAAACATTATAGTATGCCTATATGTATTAACAAAATTCTGTGGCATCAACTCGGTGGAAGAAGAGCAGGATAATTGCTTAGGGAGACACATGGGGCTCTGGGCAGGAGTTGAAAAGGTGTAGGAACAATACGCCTAAGGGCATAAGAGGATATGCAGCTGGGCGATGAATAAGGGAGGGGATGAATCTATAGCAGTCGGGCTAAAGTGCAAGGTTTAGAGTTTAGAGGAGGAGGTTGCAGGGAGCATAGTCCTAGTGGAGTGAAAGATGGACTAAAAAAATTCTAAATTGTGAAGTGTCTCCATACGACTGTATCTGACAAAATTCACAAACGACCGATTTGGAATATTAGCATGGAGGCAATGATGTAGATCATGAGATGCAAAAGTGGCTGCTCTTTATATATTTATAATGACAGTTTGCCAGCCTGAACCTGGAGAAGTTTCTTGTCATACTTTTCTGTTAGTAAATTGGCAATGCTGCGGGGGATTTTCTAAATTTTCACTTTGTCTTTTTTAAATATGCCCATAAGAGTAGAAAAGTTGAGAACAGTTGGTGAGGAACTAGAAGACTAAACAAATGTGAAGTTCTCAAGAAATACAGTAACCTTAGGTGTCAATTTCTGGCTTACCCCCAGGATATGCCCTTGCTTAGAAGTCTTTAAATGAGAATTTTGTGTAGTAATGTTTTGCAAACATAAGTCATGTATACATAACAATAACAATCAATCCCTTCCCCAGTGGAGAATAAATTGTAGTCCCTATCACAGTCTCACACTATGGTTAACTTTTCAATTTTATTTTATATGAGGTTTCATCAGATTACTAGGTCCTTCTAGTAAAGAGTAACTTGTGATGATCCATTCCAGTGTCCCATAGCTCCTAACTGCCCCGATTATCGCGGGACAGTTCCTTTTTTGACCACAGTCCAGATTCTTACTGAAAAGTCCCTCATTTCCCTTTGATCTCCTGCACTAAATGCTGAAAAAGATACACATTTTATTAAAAGTAGCTTTTGGCAGAGAGCCCAGAAAGTTAACAAGCTTCAGCTGCACTTTGTTTCTCATATTTAATTCAAAAGTAGCTTTGGGCTGAGAGCCCAGAAATCTTAACGAGGGTCACCTGCACTTAGAAACATTGTTTCTCACATTTAATTAAATATTTAAATAAGTGGGCTTTTGGCAAAGAGTCCAGAAAGTTAGTGATACTGACACCATAAATTAAACTGTTTTTAAATATATCATAATATTGTATTTGCATGAGCTTTATAATTTTGCCTTAAATGTATTTGCCCTTTTACATTACCCATCTGTTCCTCTATGAGGGGGTTGCCATATTTGTGCAGAAGGAGTCTGTTAGCATTAGAAGCTATAACTGACAAGCTGGGAAGGGACAGTCAGGTTGGTAAAACAGTCAGGTTTAGGAACTTCAAGTAACAATTACTTACAAAAGCAACCCTGTCAGTGAAAAATGATCAACAGGACCTATAGGTACCTTTTTATGTACATTAATATTTTCAAAAGTATTTTTTTCATGTCAGTATCACTTTAAAAAGCCACACCTGCACTGAGATACAATTGTTACTAATAAGCTAAACAGGTCTCTTGAGGGAACTGAGACTTGCAGTTTAAGAGGCAATTTTAGCTTTTTTAGCAAATTTAGTCACATGGGAGTAGTATTTAGGGGTTGTGGTCACAAAAATGGGTGTGGTCAAAATTCCACATTTGTTTTTCTCGTTCCATTTTCTAAATTGTGGGAGGTATGGTATACCTCTTTAAAACCTCATGGTCATACATTAGACTTAATACAGGATACAGAAGCTTACTCATTGGTATAATGTCACCTTTTATTTATTTATTTTTGCCTAAGAGCAAATGGGCAGATATTAAAATAGAGAAGAGATGACAGCTGCGAAAATGGATAAACTAAAAATGTAAATGTTTATAAACCTACGATTAAGGGCAGGAGTGCCCAAAACACATTAGGCTTCTAATGCTGTAATGATTTTATGCAGTCTACAATAAAAATTATGTTTTGAATCTATCCATTGGAGCAGTGGTCATCTCTTCTTCATTGTTATGTTTGTTATGGCTGGGAACACCGTTTAAGACTACGTACCCAATGGATGCCTGCAGAGCCTGGCATGTAGCAGTAATCCGTTCTGGTGAGTCTGTGGCGATTTCCTGCTCTTTCTGCAAATGGGCAGATAGCCTAAACATGCTGCAATGAACATGCATTTAATTTTTTGGATATTTGTTTTGTTTATAAAAGTGGGTACCCTGAGGGTTGTGGGTAATATTGGGGTTGTGGGGTCTGCGGGACAGATCGTGAGTCTTATCTAGATTTCTTATATTATCTCTATTTTACCCCTTAAACATTTTTTAAATGGTTTATTCTACCCTCTTACTCTTACTTCTGATGATGACTTTTCAGTTTACAGCAACAGCACTTCCTGTTTAATGGTGGTCAGCAGGTCACGGATCACGTTGTGGATAAGGCAGTTGTGGGTCCTGTCAGATAGCTGGTCCAAGCAGGTTTCGGGTCATGGTTGCAGGCTGGTTTTAAAAATTGGGTCCTCGCAGGACTTAACTGGGCATGCCTTAAACTACACTGGAACACACTGCAGCCTATTTGCCTGTCAAAACCTATGAATACTGGCCTTACAAGTTATACAAGTATAGAATTTGTTAGGCAAAATGTTTGGGACCTGGGGGTTTCTGGATATTGGATTGTTCTGTAATTCGGATCACTTTGTCTGCTAAAAATCATTTAAATATTAAATAAACCCAGTAGGATTGTTTTGCCACCAATATGGATTCAAGCAGCTTAGTTACTATCAAGTACAAGGTACTGTTTTATTATTACAGAGAAAAAGGAAAGCTTTTTCATAAATGTTATTTGCTGAAAATCAAAGCTATGGGAGACGGCCTTCCTATAATGTGGAGCTTTCTGGAAATCGGATTTTGGATAAGAGATTGCATACCTTACTGACTTTTTTGCTTTGCACACATTTAGGCAATAAAGTTTAATTTTCAAAACTTTTGTTCTCTTGCAGAATTATTGCAGTACTGTTCAGCTGGACTCTGGAATAGACTACCGAAAGAGAGTTCTCTCTGCTGCTGATAAAGTCTATTTCCTGTAAGTTTACATTACCTTAAATGCTTACTGGTTTAATAATAATTGTGTCTAATAATTGGTCTACTTTCAAAACATAAATGTTTCTCAAGTAGACTTGTTTTAAGAAATGTAATTTACTATATTATTTTATTGACTTTGGTGCTTGCATAGGGAAGTACTAAAACCTAGTTTTGTACAATTTTCCAACCATGCGTGGGCTCCAAATTCTCGTCCTGATAAGTTTCGTACCATGGCAATCGGTCGTTTAGTCAATTGATCAGGTTAGAAGATTTCGGTTGCCTAACAATAAAATCTGCGCATGCATTGCATATGGGATGATATCCTTGGGGGACCTACAATGGAAGTCACTTTCATATGTTTGGTGTCTGCCAGAAAATCCTCTGATTTGTGTTTGTCTGAATGTTACAGAATGTTGCATTTAAACATACGACCAATATGTCGGAAGAAAATTAAAACTGAACGTGTATGGCTACATTAAGAAGCTTCAGGGGGCACAAGGCAATGGTTTTAAAGGAAAAGAAGAGTCATTTTGGCATTTTACTGCCAATAGATTCGCCACATTAGTGCCACCTAGAACATTATACTTATCCTGCAGAAATACCTGTGTAAAAGGCCGTAGAAGCTGTCTCTGATTGCAGCTGCCATTTTAGCTTGGTCTACATAGCTTCCTGTGTGCAGCTCTAGCCGTTATAGCTCAGATTACACATTCCTAAGGGTGGGGGGGAGTGAGTTTTATGAATTCTTATGGGATGGGGGGGGGGAGAGGAGAGAGCTGCACAGACTCTTTTTACATAAAAGGAGACAAGAAAATCCTGTGTTTCTTTTGGTTCAGTGCAGCGTTTTTGTGGGTGCTTTTGCCTGTATTTACATAGACCTTTCTGATAAAGCTTACTTAGTTTTTACCTTTCCTTCTCCTTTAAGCACAGGGGACACGATTGTGCCTTAAAGTGGTTTTGTACTTCTACAATTCAAGGTTCCTGTCCAGCATTTTGTTGGGCGCCTCCTAAAGTGATTATAGAAATATTGTGTGAATCTTTGTGCTATAGTTTCACGTTTGTCTCTTGTCTTGCCTACTCCTCTGCTACCCCTTTGCTTTTCTTGTATTTTTTGCCTTAACAACTTTTTTTCTCCAGTTATGTCCATATATTTCACCATTGTCTTTTAACAGAAGTCACTATAACAACATAGCTGCACATTTAGCTGCAATATGAAAATGTTACATTATTTTAGGCACTTGGGAATTTGTGATTTAACTCAAAGTAGCAGAGCAGCACTTGCCCTTGCAGTTGGTCAGCATTAGAATAAAATAGCATACATCTGTAAAGCACTGTTGATTTTTCTTTTGCTTAAATGGGAATGTCAGCAGTACCCCAATGAATAGCAAGTATGGCATTGGCAGTGTTGTCTCAGAACTAGAAACGGACTAAATTACAGACTTTTCATGATATGCAAATGCGGCCGTTTCATCTACCTGGGAGTTAATCGTTCCTGTTGTGAAGTATATTCCACATGCGGTGTTTGTGTTTAGACCTTTACATCATGTTCATTTCTTAACGTAGATGCGTGAGGGTATATGGGCAAAAAGCTAACCAGACACAGACAGCTGTTTAACGTTGGACTGAAGTGTTATTAATTTGACATTCTTTTATTCTTTTCACTGTAGCACAAGTGAAGCTGATGTGGAGGCTGTCATGGATAAGTTGTTTGATGAGCTGGCTCAGAAACAAAATGATGGTACGTAAGTTAATTTCTCCTGAATGGGAACATATTTAAAACACAATGCCCAATCTCCACTGACCAATTAATAAGTTCCATTGCTGTATATGGGTTGATGCCATCCTCAAGTGGCAGTCATTGTATCAGCATTTTGTCTAATTTATGTGTTGAATCATGTGCTATTATTCATCAAGCTATGTATTTCCTCGCTGTAAGGGCTGAATTTTAGGGTAATTATCTAGACAAGACTAAGCTTTTGTTCCGGTTCCCATAGTAACAAGACCACGGATCCTGAAACTACAGGGCAGGGAGCTGAAGCTGCATAAAGCCTGTGGATCTATTGCCGACTGTACATTTGAGGAACTGTGTGACCGTGTAAGTACCCAACAAACTAAAAACAAGTTGACCCTCATTTGATTTTGATCAAACAATGTAGTGTTTTGTTTTTTCTTCTATTGAAAACAAAAAATGTCTTTTATGAAAAACCTACTTTCATTTTTTACATTTGAAAATTATGTCTGTAATGATGTGACATTTTCTTTAAAGGAATACTGTCATGGTAAAACATGTTTTTTTTCAAAACACATCAGTTAATAGAGCTTCTCCAGCAGAATCCTGCATTGAAATCTGTTTTTCAAAAATACAGATTTTTTTTTCATTTTGAAATTTTTACATGGGGCTAGCCATATTCTTAATTTCCCAGAGTGCCATGTGACTTGTGCTCTGATAAACTTCAGTCACTCTTTACTGCTGAGCTGCAAGTTGGAGAGATATCACCCCCCTCCCAGCAGCCAATCAGCAGAACAATGGAAAGGTAGCAAGATAGCACCTCCCAGTAGATATCAGAATAGCACTTAATAGTAAGAGATCCAAGTCCAGCTTGGAACTCCTCCAGTTACATGGGAGTAGGAGAAATAATAGGTTATCTGAAAGCAGTTCTAATGTGTAGTGCTGGCTCCTTCTGAAAGCTCAGACACAATGCACTGAGAAGGTGCCTACACACCAATATTACAACTGAAAAAAAATGCATTTGTTGGTTCAAGAATAACATTTTAAATGGTAGAGTGAATTATTTGCTATGTAGATGCTATGTACATGTAGGATTAATGTATTCAGAATAGCCAACAGCATCTTCCATCCCAGTCAGTAGGCTTATCGCTCACTGACCTTTACAGGTTACTGCCATGCAAGCCTGGACCGGTAATCTGTGGGTTCTGGCAAATGCCAGAGGGGCTGATGTAAGATGCCATAGACAGTCACTGTTTATTGGTCTGGTGGGGGCTGGTTGTGCCTTTGTGTACTTGAAATTCCAGAGCTTATTTTGAAGCCCAGTCCATACCTGCTTCCATGCCGTGTCTGATGAAGCACACTGCTGTTTGTGTGATCTTTGTGGCAGCAAAACAATCATATTGGATTTATTTAGGGGCATGTTTACTAAAACTCACATTTATCTCATTTTATTTGTTTTGAAACTACAAATAAACTCTCTTCCACAAATGTCAGATATTTATCAAAAATTGCAAAGCTAAAAAGCACATGCTGGAAAACATTTAGAAAAGTAATGAAAAGTGCACCGTTTTTGACTTGTCTCACAATGAGCACAACCTTTTTTGAATTATCGCACAATAACCAACATCAGAAATGTAAAAAATTCAAAGTAAACAAAAACTTTCCAGAGAAGGGAAGGGACATCTGCCACTGACTTCTACATGACCTAGACAGCCTTTAGGTGGAGAGTTTTCCAAAATCCAAAATAAATCTTAAAAAAGTTGCAACTTTTTTCCCACTGCTAATTCGCAGTTTGCAGTTTTTTTGCTGTCAAAACCCTGACTCAAAAAAGTTGTGGGTTAATAAATGCCCCCTTAATGTTTTAAGGCTTTTTTTTTTTAGTAGCCCCAAGGTATGGTTATCCAAATTGCAGAAAGATCCTTTATCCTTAAAGCCCCATGTCCCAAGCATTCCAGATAATAGATCCCATACCTCTACTTCCCTCTTTCATACTAATCACTTACAGCAGTGGGGGATCAGATACCTTTAAGAGTGTTAAGCCTTTATACAATAACTAGGTGCCAAGTTTGTTAGAAACCAATTTATTGACAAAGCCCAGTTGCTCACACCTTACATAATTGTATAACTAGGGGGGTGTTAAGTAAAGAGTATAAACCATGAAAATCTGCTGTGGACAGCACTGCAAAAGCTTTTTTGGGCACATTCAATTTGTGAACCCTCTCATTTTATTAAAACATACCCCAGACCTGCCAGTATTACTACAGAAAATGGATAACAAGCCTATTAACCACAAAAGAGCCAGTATAATCACTAAGTAAAATAGATAATGGGCATTGTAACCCCAGATGTGCCAGTATGATTACTATGGAAAAAGTATAATCAGTATATTAACCCCAGACATGCCGGTATAATGACTGTAAAAATGGTCAATGAGCACTTCATTAACTCCATACATTCCAGATATATGATGAATGCAGAAATAGATGGATTGAAAGCTTTCCCTCACCTACACTTGTACAAGCAGAAGCACAAGCAAAGCTCTTTTCTGCTGTTTCCACATTCAGAGGTATCCACTGTAAGCCCCTCACACCTATAAATTAGATTTTATTTAGCCATTCTGTTATTGTCAGAACTGAGGAAGGATCTCAGTGTAGCCAGGTCAACAGTTTTTAGAGATCTGAATGCAAGCCACTGGTTAAATCAATTCTGAGAAATAATATTTGTGTTTAATATATATATATATGACTCTTGAGATTCCATTGGTAGAATATGTCAAAATATAGATTGTACTAAAAACCAGTAGTTTCAGTTAAAGTAGCAGTGACACCGGAAAGAAGCACTGTAATTGTCTTTTCATTATAATAAAGCAAAGAAAGCAGCGCATTACACACACACTTACCAACAGAAATTCCTAACTAAGAGTAGGTGATACTCTACCTGGTTGTGCGGGAAATGTTCTGGGAAATTAACAGATAACAGAGTTGTTCTTAGAGGCATATTTACAGTATACAGGGTTCAGCTTTCTTTGTGACAGACAGATGCATCAGGAATTAAACCATAATGAAGGACATTTTTAACTAAACACATTTTTATTTAACTAACTGCCCTTCATTTCTGATTATAGCACCCTTTTAACATGTTAGTATTATTTGTTTCTCTTTTAAACTCAGGCACATTTAAAAAAAAACAAACAATCCCTACATACCTTGTTTGTATAAATTTCAGTTGTTTACTTACATCTCTACTGGTACAAAATGCTGTAGAACGTGTGTATTTTATTATAATACACAAAAGCCATGAATATCCTGTAAATCAGTGCTGTCCAACTGGTGGCCCGCGACCCCCCTCTGTGTGGCCCCCCACCTGTCTGGCTGCTTTGATGGCTTACCCTTGTGTAAGATTTAAATGGTATCAGTACTGAGATTAACTGGCCCTCTGCATGGTTCACACCTCAGATTCAGACTGTAATTCCCCTGTATTGTTTAAACATGTAATCCCCTTTACTGTTCACACCCTTTAATCTCTGCATTGTTCACCACCTGCATTATTTACACCTCAGACTTAGACTGTAAGCAGTCACATTATTTACCTTTTCACACCTCGGGAACAGTGCCAGCATTGTGTCACTGTATGTACTGTGTATGGCATACACAGGCAGCATAGGTCAGGCAGAGTATGGCACACACAGGCAGCATAGGGCAGGCAGAGTATGGCACACACAGGCAGCATAGGGCAGGTAGAGTATGGCATACACAGGTGGCGTAGGTCAGGCAGAGTATGGCACACACAGGCAGCATAGGGCAGGCAGAGTATGGCACACACAGGCAGCATAGGGCAGGCAGAGTATGGCACACACAGACAGCATAGGTCAGGCAGAGTATGGCACACACTGGCAGCATAGGGCAGACAGAGGATGGCCCACACAGCAAGGTAGGGCAGGTAGATTATGGCACACAGGGGCAGCATAGGGCAGGCTGAGTACTGCCTGTGTGTGCCATACTCTGCCTGTCCTATGCTGCCTGTATGTGCCATACTCTGCCTGCTCTATGCTGCCTGTGGGAGGTGAACCTGACAGGGGTTTGTTCTGGGAGTTTGTTAGCAGTTGGAAATAGCCATTAAATGGTCCCTATAGTGTGTAATTATGTGATGGGGGTTGCTGTGCTATCCACAGGGGAGGAGGAGGCATATGAATGTAAGGATGTGACTTAATATGACACAATATAATTCTTTCACATATGAATGATGGTTGATATCCCTGCAGTGAGCACCAAGCAGTTGGGTTTTTGCTGCGCTACCACTATTAATGTGGGCATGGTCTTGTGATAACATGGGTGTGGTTTGAAGTGGAAAAAAGGGAGTGGTCAAAACTGGCTTCCATTAGCGGCCCTCCACTATGTATTCTAGAGAGATTCCGTCCCTCAGCACCACAGAAGTTACTAACAGGCTGGTGGCTGGTTGAATCAACTTGCTTTCATTTCAACTAAAAAGGGATAAGTATTCTTTACTAACTTTATCAAAACCATTGTGTTTTTTTACTGTTGGGTTTTATTTATTTTTTTCATAAGTAATTGTTGTTTTTGGAGCTAATTTACAAAGTTTGTGGGATCCATAGGCTTACAGCAGGTTACATTCCCTTGTAATTACCCTCAGCTTGAGGAGGGTGGGGTTTGATTAGTTCACCTTTACAGACTGCATAAATAGAACCACAGGCAGTCCAGTGAGCTGCTTACTAACAGGCTGGTGGCTGGTTGAATCAACTTGCTTTCATTTCAACTAAAAAGGGATAAGTATTCTTTACTAACTTTATCAAAACCATTGTGTTTTTTTACTGTTGGGTTTTATTTATTTTTTTCATAAGTAATTGTTGTTTTTGGAGCTAATTTACAAAGTTTGTGGGATCCATAGGCTTACAGCAGGTTACATTCCCTTGTAATTACCCTCAGCTTGAGGAGGGTGGGGTTTGATTAGTTCACCTTTACAGACTGCATAAATAGAACCACAGGCACTCCAGTGGAGCTTGCTCTGGTGGTAGGTGCTCTGTAAGTGATTGCTCTTTAAGTGGGGACTCTGTAAGTGGAGTTATAAACTCAGGGAGTTAGTGGGGACTCTGTAAGTGGAGTTATAAACTCAGGGAGTTAGTGGGGGCTCTGTAAGTGGAGTTATAAACTCAGGGAGTTAAACACTAAGGGAGTTAAAAACAAGGTAAAACAAGGTATTTACTACAAGTCCTTACACCTACTTTTGTTTAACTGTTCTTGTAACTGGGAGGATGAGTTGTAGCAACATTGAAGGTCTGACACAGTGCACAGCCTGCCACATGTATGCAGTTGTGGAACAACAGTTCCAAAGTGCATACCTCTGTTGTGGATGTGAGCGAATTGCCACTTTAGAGGCTCGCGTTAGAGTCCTAGAGGAACACGTTGCAACACTGCGTTCAATCAACAATCTTGAGAGGGGTCTCTTGTTAACTGAACAAGAACTAGTGGGGTCAGATAGTAGGGGGGGAGGGGAGCAGCAAAAGGATGATAGGGCAGTAAGCTGGGTGACAGTTAGAAAATCTAGTGTGGGGAAAAGGAAAAGGGAGGCTGCTCCAGGGTTTGCGCATCCCAACAGATTTGCCAGATTGTGTGAAGAAGATGGGAGTGTGAACTCTGGATTGGCGGTTCTAGGTGAGGCTGATCTCTCTAACAGCCGGGAGACCAGTTTCACTAGTAGTGGTGGGGAGGAGAGCAGAGCTAGGCCTAAACAGATGGTGGTTATAGGGGATTCGATCATTAGGAAAGTGGATAGGGTAATCTGTCAAGCGGATCGCTTCAACCGGACAGTTTGCTGTCTTCCTGGTGCCAGGGTTCGGCATGTGGTTGATCGGGTTGACACATTATTGGGAGGGGCTGGGCATGACCCGGCTGTCTTGGTACATATCGGTACTAACGACAAAATGAACGGTAGGTGGGGGACTTTAAAGAGTGAGTTCAGGGATCTAGGCTCTAAGATTAGGCAAAGGTCCTCCAATGTTATTTTTTCAGAAATTTTGCCGGTGCCACGTGCAAGTTTAGGGAGACAGCGGGAGCTTAGGGAGCTAAATGCGTGGCTAAAGTCTTGGTGTAGGAAGGAAGGGTTTGGGTTCCTAGAGCACTGGGCTGACTTTTCCTTGGGGTACAATCTATACAGCCCTGACGGATTGCACCTCAATGGAAGGGGGTCTGCTGTGCTAGGGGAGAGAATGGTTAAGAGGTTGGAGGAGTGTTTAAACTAGACAAGGGGGGGGGTGGGTGAGCTAGAATTCCATGGGAAAATTAGTGT
The DNA here is from genome assembly GCF_000004195.4 of Xenopus tropicalis. Taxonomy (NCBI): domain Eukaryota; kingdom Metazoa; phylum Chordata; class Amphibia; order Anura; family Pipidae; genus Xenopus; species Xenopus tropicalis. Next base: position 78,405,970 of record NC_030681.2, on the reverse strand, counting down.
AGACGGGGTAGGGGGACTAGCAAAGGGTTGTGGGGGAGGAGTGAGGGGGGCATATAGTTTATCAGATAAGGAGCTTCCGTTACAAGGAAAGCAGTCTCATAATTGCCTTAGCTCTAATTCTCCCTTAGCTAATGTAAACATCAGAGGGAGAAGTAATAATCTCCGCTGCATGCTGGCTAATGCGCGTAGCTTGTCGGGTAAATTAGGGGAGCTGCAAGCTATTGCATGTATTGAAAATTATGATTTAATAGGTATCACTGAGACCTGGTGGGATGATAAATGCGACTGGGCTGCGAATTTAAATGGGTATACGCTTTTTAGGAGGGACAGAGAGATTAAAAAGGGTGGAGGGGTTTGTCTTTACGTAAAGTCAGACTTAAAGCCATGTAATAAAGACATTACCAATGAAAACGTGGAATCTCTTTGGGTAGAAATTTCAGTAGGGCTGAAGGTCACAAAGAAAATGATCATTGGTGTATGCTATAAACCACCCCGTATAGATGAGGGGGATGAGGCCCAGCTATTGTTGCAAATGGAGGAGGCTTCAAAACTGGGTCAAGTTGTTGTTATGGGGGACTTTAATTATCCGGACATTGACTGGAGTAATGGGGTGGCTAAGTCAGAAAGAGCTAGTAGGTTTGTAAATATGCTAAATGACAACTTTTTATTTCAGGCGGTTCAAGAACCCACTAGGAATGACTCTATTTTGGACCTGGTGATTTCTAATAATGCTGAACTTATCTCTAACATTTGTGTGGGTGAGCATTTGGGGAACAGTGATCACAACATGGTCTCCTTTGAGATAATGCTGCAGAGACAGCGCTATAAGGGAGTAACTAAAACGCTCAATTTTAGACGTGCAGACTTTGCCAGTATAAGGGCATCTCTGCAATGTGTCAACTGGGAAAGGCTTTTCATGGGGTTAGACACAGAAGGAAAATGGAACATCTTTAAAACATTGCTTTGTAGGTATACACAACAGTATATCCCCCTTGTAAGCAAGGAGAGGCATCGCAAAGCAAAACCTTTATGGCTGAATAAAAGTGTTATTGTCGAGGTTGGTAAGAAAAAACGTGCTTTTAGGGCACTCAAGTTAGCTGGGACAGCGGAAACTTTCATCAGGTACAAGGAAGCAAATAAAGCATGCAAAAAAGCTATCAGGCAAGCTAAAATAGAGATGGAAAGGTATATTGCAGCTAGGAGTAAAAAGAATCCAAAATTATTTTTTAATTATGTGAATAGTAAAAAAATGAAGCAAGAAGGGGTGGGAACTTTATTATCACGGGGGGGTACGTTGGTTGATGAAAACGGGGAAAAAGCTGAAATTTTGAACTCTTATTTTTCATCTGTCTATACATCTGAGGAGCCAGATAATGAAGGCTTCCCTTGTAATATGCCCAGTGCTAGTAATTTAGCTACGGACGCGTGGGTCACTCAGGAGGAAATTCAAAAGAGACTTGAACATGTAAAGGTAAACAAAGGTCCAGGGCCGGATGGGATTCATCCCAGGGTATTAAATGAGCTGAGCGCTGTGATTGCCAAGCCTCTTCACTTAATTTTTCAGGATTCATTGTGGTCTGGCATGGTGCCAAGAGACTGGCGGATTGCTAATGTGGTGCCGTTATTTAAAAAGGGATCCCGTTCTCAGCCTGAAAACTATAGGCCTGTTAGTCTGACATCAGTAGTAGGAAAACTTTTGGAAGGGGTAATAAGGGATAGGGTACTTGAATACATTGCAGTTCACAATACTATTAGTTTGTGCCAGCATGGTTTTATGCGTAACAGATCTTGCCAGACTAATTTAGTCGCCTTTTATGAGGAGTTGAGCAGGAACCTTGATGCTGGAATGGCAGTTGATGTCATCTACTTGGACTTTGCTAAAGCGTTTGATACAGTACCTCACAGAAGGTTAATGATCAAATTAAGGAATATTGGCCTAGAACATAATATTTGTAATTGGATAGAGAACTGGCTGAAGGATAGAGTACAAAGAGTGGTTGTAAATGGAACATTTTCTAATTGGACCAGTGTGGTTAGTGGAGTACCGCAGGGGTCAGTCCTTGGGCCTTTGCTGTTTAACTTGTTTATTAATGACCTGGAGGTGGGCATAGACAGTACTGTGTCTATTTTTGCTGATGACACTAAATTGTGCAAAACTATAAGTTCCATGCAGGATGCTGCCGCTTTGCAGAGCGATTTGACAAAATTAGATAACTGGGCAGCAAACTGGAAAATGAGGTTCAATGTTGATAAGTGCAAAGTTATGCACTTTGGTAGAAATAATATAAACGCAAACTATCTACTGAATGGTAGTGTGTTGGGGGTTTCCTTAATGGAGAAGGATCTGGGGGTTTTTGTAGATCACAAGTTGTCTAATTCCAGGCAGTGTCATTCTGTGGCTACTAAAGCAAATAAAGTGCTGTCTTGTATAAAAAAGGGCATTGACTCAAGGGATGAGAACATAATTTTGCCCCTTTATAGGTCCCTGGTAAGGCCTCACCTTGAGTATGCAGTGCAGTTTTGGGCTCCAGTCCTTAAGAAGGATATTAATGAGCTGGAGAAAGTGCAGAGACGTGTAACTAAACTGGTAAAGGGGATGGAAGATTTAAACTATGAGGTGAGACTGTCGAGGTTGGGGTTGTTTTCTCTGGAAAAGAGGCGCTTGAGAGGGGACATGATTACTCTGTACAAGTACATTAGAGGGGATTATAGGCAGTTGGGGGATGTTCTTTTTTCCCATAAAAGCAATCAACGCACCAGAGGTCACCCCTTTAGATTAGAGGAAAGGAGCTTCCATTTGAAGCAGCGTAGGTGGTTTTTCACGGTGAGGGCAGTGAGGTTGTGGAATGCCCTTCCTAGTGATGTGGTAATGGCAGATTCTGTTAATGCCTTTAAGAGGGGCCTGGATGAGTTCTTGATCAATCAGAATATCCAAGGCTATTGTGATACTAATATCTACAGTTAGTACTAGTGGTTGTATTTATAGTTTATGTATGTGAGTGTATAGATTGGTAGGTGTGGGTTAGGTGTGCTGGGTTTACTTGGATGGGTTGAACTTGATGGACACTGGTCTTTTTTCAACCCTATGTAACTATGTAACTATATGTCATCTTGGTGATGTCATCATTTATCATCGGTGCTCAGTGACTTAATTTCTTTCATGAGACTTATTGAAACTTGTGTATTATAATAAATTATGTACCCACTTTTATAAAATATGAGGATATTATAAGTCACCTCAGAATTCCTTGACCTTGGCCTTGTGTTTTATATGGTCATAGAACTACATTATTCACTTTATAACTTGGAATCATCAGTCTTATGATTTCCTCCTTTCTGAAAGATACTAAGTACTTTGGGGTTCATAAAAGCATTGCCTGTGGCAGAAGCAGGGCATGTATCAGAAATACTAAGAACAAAATGCAAAAATCCAAAAATAGGAAAAAAAAGCTCCAGCAGATTAACTGCAAAACATTTATTATGGGTAGTGGTAACACAATTTATTATGGGTGTTACCACTACCCATAATAAATGTTTTGCAGTTAATCTGCTGGAGCTTTTTTTTCCTATTTTTGGATTTTTGCAGTTGTATTTGGTTGCAGCACAGAGCAACAACTAGGAGCTAAAGCATTTTTCGTAAGTACTTTATACAAAGTTCACCAATAATTTTTCAGTTAAGAACAAAATGCCTTGTGGAAATTTGCTTAGAATTAAAAAAATAAAAATAAGGTAATACACCTAGAGCAAGGTTTCTTAGTTTTTTTTCTCTTTACACGCTAATTAGGTCTGGTGTTGGATTGGTTTTCTTGTGAAAAAACACAGAATGAAACCAGATCATTGAGACCCACCCATTTTTAGGTTCCCATAGATTAATAATCCTTGCTCTATCATCTTAAGCACTGGATATGACAGTCTAAAGCTGACAAGTATAAGTATGGTGGCCAAACATTCCCCATCCATGGGTTAATCAGTTCATTTATTCGGTAAATTTAAAAATGTGCTTGCTGTTCCTCACTGGGGCTGTCGACCCAAACAAACAGAAAAACAAAGGCATAGACTTTGGGATAGAGATATAGTTGTAGAATTGAGTTTAATGAGGTTCTGATCTGTAGTAGACTGCTTTATACCATACCTACACCCATGTGGATACAGAGCTCAATCCCATTTTTTTATTGGTTCTTATTACACATTTTAAATTTGCATGAAAATAGCCTGATTTACTTCTTTTGCTTTTTTTTCCTACTCGCATAAGGAAAAGAAACTTGGTTGGTAATGTCTTTGTTTCTATTTTGTAGCCTCTGGGCGCCAGTGACTATCTGGAAATGTGTAAAAATTTTGACACCGTTTTTATCCGAAGAATTCCACATCTGGACATGACACAGAGGTCTCAGGCTCGACGTTTCATTACTCTTATTGATGCTTTTTATGATCACAAGGTTTGTCTTTACATTGCATTTGTACTCACATTACCTGCACATAGATTCAGTATATTGGTTTAAGTAGCTGATTTGAAAGCTGAACTAAGTTAAGTATATATATATATATATATATATATATATATATATATATATAAAGCAATGAAAAAGCAGGCACTCACGTGATATATTGATGAAGAATGCCTGGGTGCAGTATACCAAATAGTATGATGCAAAAATAGAACAGATGCCGCACTCACAGGTCTTAGTCGAAAAAACTGGAACATTTATTGTGTCAGGCTAACGTTTTGGCTTGTCTCCACAGCCTTTCTCAAAGTGAACAAGCATGGCAGCAAACCCACATTTAAACCCAAAATGGCGCCAAAGTGCAGTCAGTGACGTCACACAATGTAATTAAATGTCATTACCCACCAAACGTGCAAAAAACAGACCAGTAAATCAATTGCAGTCACAAATAAAAAATAAAGAAAGAATATAACGAAAATTATTGTATGCATAATAAAACGAAAGTGAAATCAATATACACAAAAAAGAAGTATGTACAGGAGAGAAGGGAAAGTAAAGGGTAACCTGTCTCGCTGAACTGCAACCATCACACGCCGTTATGTGTACCAACGACGATATGAGGAATCCAGTATAGGCAAGCAAGGGAGAGTGAATAAAGTAAATTCAGCTCAAACTTAGGGCAAATCAGAGCAGTTACTGTGCCAATGCGACTATGCAAACCTCCGCGCTCAAAGCAAGCCTCCGTATATGCGGGTTGCTATGGTTACCAGGACGCCAAAGAGCCGGTTCCGGACCTCCGTGTTCACAGCATAGAAGCAAAATAGCGGTTAAGTTGTAAGGGGTGGAACATGCACAAGTGAGGTCTTTCTTACACGATCTAACCACCTTAAAGGAACAGTAACACCAAGAAATGAAAGAGCTTTAAAGTAATAAAAATATAATGCACTGTTGCCCTGCACTGGTAAAACTGGTGTGTTTGCTACAGTAACACTACTATAATTTATATAATAAGCTGCTGTGTAGCCATGGGGGCAGCCATTCAAGATGGAAAAAAGGAGAAAAGGCACAGGTTACATAGCAGATAACAGATAAGTTCTGTAGAATACAATAGTGTTTTATCTGTTATCTGCTATGTGCCTTTTCTCCTTTGAATGGCTGCCTCCATGGCTACATAGCAGCTTATTTATATAAATTATAGTAGACTTTCTGAAGTAAACACACAACTTTTATCAGGGCAGGGCAGCAGCACATTATATTTTTGTTACTTTTATACACTTTCATCTTTTGGTGTTACTGTTCCTTTAAAGCCGGTGGAAATGCATTAAAGAACCGATCGTGTTCCCGTGCAGGGAATAAGTGGTGGCGCTTAAAAAGCAATAATGGCATGCGGTTCAATGCGATGTCTCCATTAATCACAGTGGCACCCATGAATACCTTAAGCCAGTTCAGCGATCCCACATATACCATAGACCCACTATTATAAGAGTGGCACATTCAAACATTGAGAAGGTCGGGTTATCATATTGGAAGCCAGTTTTTACAGGAACGCTATTGCTTACTATTGTGGTATTGCATGTAGAATTATTGCGTGTATATTTGTTGCCTACAGCACAGGTCATTACAGGGGAAAAATAAGGAAATAAGTGTAAAGAGAGAACAGACAGGATCATGTAGCATAAAGGAAAGAAAAAACGAAAAAGAAAACGAAACTGAGCCACAGAGATACAAAGTATCTAGCAAGTCTCTAACAGAACGCAACCATACAGCAACAGACTATCAAGCATTACAGCAGTAAATTATTAGTGGGATATAGATAGTTACACGTCGCACGTATATTACTTGCAATTCCATAAGGCAAGCGGAGAACAATATGTTGCTATCTGTACGGTATGTGTTGCAAGGATCCTTAATAAAGAAAAATTGTCAAAACCGTGGAGCATTATTTCTGTCCTTTGTACTATTAAGTCCTGATTTAAAACACACATTTCAACTGAAGGAGGGCAATGGTGAAGTGCTGAAAGACACTAGTTCCTTATTTTTTCCCCTGTAATGACCTGTGCTGTAGGCAACAAATACACACGCAATAATTCTACATGCAGTACCACAAAAGTAAGCATAGCGTTCCTGTAAAAACTGGCTTCCAATATGATAACCCGATCTTCTCAATGTTTAATGTGCCACTCTTATAATAGTGGGTCTATGGTATATGTGGGATCGCTGAACTGGCTTAAGGTATTCATGGGTGCCACTGTGATTAATGGAGACATCGCATTGAACCGCATGCCATTATTGCTTTTTAAGCGCCACCACTTATTCCCTGCACGGGAACACGATCGGGTCTTTAATGCATTTCCACTGACTTTAAGGTGGTGTGTGACGTCACTGACTGCACTTTGGCGCCATTTTGGGTTTAAATGTGGGTTTGCTGCCATGCTTGTTCACTTTGAGAAAGGCTGTGGAGACAAACGAAACGTTAGCCTGACAATAAATGTTCCAGGTTTTTTTGAGTAAGAACTGTGCATTCTCAGGGTTTGCACAAAAATAAGTAAAGACTTGATCAATGTAGAAGGTGAAGTTTATTTACCCTATATAAATAAACTTCACCTTCTGCATTGATCAAGTCTATACTTCTTTTTGTGCAAACCCTGAGAGTACTGACATTTTTGCTTTTATACAATTTATTTAACTTCTGGCACCCAGGTATTGTCTCCTACTTTTCTAGTACTCTCCAGCCTGGAATTTTAAAGGGACCCGAGCTTTAAAGGAGACATATACAATAAATTTTCACTTTATCTTAAAAAGCATCTAACACAGAAAAATTGAATACAATAAAGTTTATTTTCTACTTACTCTTCAAGAAGGCTGTTAAATCCCTGCTGAAACACTGCAGCCCCTCCCATCCACAGGGCTTCCTGCCAGAAGCATGTCTCTATCTTCAGCTCGGGCCGCCGGCCCTAGCTTCTTTCCCATAGACACGCTGCAGCCAATGAGAGAGGAGTGGGCGTGAGATGTGGGCGGGGACTTTGGTGATGTCATTTCCCCGCCCACGTCAGTCATGCTGGGGTCCTTCTCTCTTGTTCTGCTCCCAGCCCCGCCCAGCCTTCCTGAAAAGCTGTTCACTTGGCTGGCAGCGTCTGTGACTCGATCCTTGTAAGTAAGCCTCTTAAATCTCTTTATTGAAAAATAATATTTTGCCAAAAAAAACGTTTTTCATGCTAAAGGAGTCTATTCTATAGACTGTACCTAATGAAAAGAAATGTGTTTGTTTTTACATGCAATTCCCTGCAACTTGTACTTTGATACCTAAACTGTTTTTTTTTTGTATTTTCTCCTGCAACAACTCCCTGCAACTTGTACTTTGACACCTAAACTTTTTTTTTTGTATTTTCTCCTGCAACAACTCCCTGCAACTTGTACTTTGACACCTAAACTGTTTTTTTTTTGTATTTTCTCCTGCAACAACTCCCTGCAACTTGTACTTTGACACCTAAACTGTTTTTTTTTTTGTATTTTCTCCTGCAACAACTCCCTGCAACTTGTACTTTGACACCTAAACTGGGTTTTTTTTGTATTTTCTCCTGCAACAACTCCCTGCAACTTGTACTTTGACACCTAAACTGGGTTTTTTTTGTATTTTCTCCTGCAACAACTCCCTGCAACTTGTACTTTGATAACTAAACTGGTTTTTTTTTGTATTTTCTCCTGCAACAACTCCCTGCAACTTGTACTTTGACACCTAAACTGTTTTTTTTTTTGTATTTTCTCCTGCAACAACTCCCTGCAACTTGTACTTTGACACCTAAACTGGGTTTTTTTTGTATTTTCTCCTGCAACAACTCCCTGCAACTTGTACTTTGACACCTAAACTGGGTTTTTTTTGTATTTTCTCCTGCAACAACTCCCTGCAACTTGTACTTTGATAACTAAACTGGTTTTTTTTTGTATTTTCTCCTGCAACAACTCCCTGCAACTTGTACTTTGATACCTAAACTGGGTTTTTTTTTGTATTTTCTCCTGCAACAACTCCCTGCAACTTGTACTTTGATACCTAAACTGGGTTTTTTTTGTATTTTCTCCTGCAACAACTCCCTGCAACTTGTACTTTGATACCTAAACTGGGTTTTTTTTGTATTTTCTCCTGCAACAACTCCCTGCAACTTGTACTTTGATACCCAAACTGGGTTTTTTTTTGTATTTTCTCCTGCAACAACTCCCTGCAACTTGTACTTTGATACCTAAACTGGGGTTTTTTTTGTATTTTCTCCTGCAACAACTCCCTGCAACTTGTACTTTGATACCTAAACTGGGTTTTTTTTTGTATTTTCTCCTGCAACAACTCCCTGCAACTTGTACTTTGACACCTAAACTGGCTGTTTTTTGTATTTTCTCCTGCAACAACTCCCTGCAACTTGTACTTTGACACCTAAACTGGGTTTTTTTGTATTTTCTCCTGCAACAACTCCCTGCAACTTGTACTTTGACACCTAAACTGGCCGTTTTTTGGTATTTTCTCCTGCAACAACTCCCTGCAACTTGTACTTTGATACCTAAACTGGGTTTTTTTTTGTATTTTCTCCTGCAACAACTCCCTGCAACTTGTACTTTGATACCTAAACTGGGTTTTTTTGTATTTTCTCCTGCAACAACTCCCTGCAACTTGTACTTTGATACCTAAACTGGGGTTTTTTTTGTATTTTCTCCTGCAACAACTCCCTGCAACTTGTACTTTGATACCTAAACTGGCTGTTTTTTTGTATTTTCTCCTGCAACAACTCCCTGCAACTTGTACTTTGATACCTAAACTGGCCGTTTTTTGGTATTTTCCCCTGCAACAACTCCCTGCAACTTGTACTTTGACACCTAAACTGGCCGTTTTTTGGTATTTTCTCCTGCAACAACTCCCTGCAACTTGTACTTTGACACCTAAACTGGCTGTTTTTTGGTATTTTCCCCTGCAACAACTCCCTGCAACTTGTACTTTGACACCTAAACTGGCTGTTTTTTGGTATTTTCTCCTGCAACAACTCCCTGCAACTTGTACTTTGACACCTAAACTGGCCGTTTTTTGGTATTTTCCCCTGCAACAACTCCCTGCAACTTGTACTTTGACACCTAAACTGGCTGTTTTTTGGTATTTTCTCCTGCAACAACTCCCTGCAACTTGTACTTTGACACCTAAACTGGCCGTTTTTTGGTATTTTCTCCTGCAACAACTCCCTGCAACTTGTACTTTGACACCTAAACTGGCTGTTTTTTGGTATTTTCCCCTGCAACAACTCCCTGCAACTTGTACTTTGACACCTAAACTGGCTGTTTTTTGGTATTTTCTCCTGCAACAACTCCCTGCAACTTGTACTTTGACACCTAAACTGGCCGTTTTTTGGTATTTTCCCCTGCAACAACTCCCTGCAACTTGTACTTTGACACCTAAACTGGCCGTTTTTTGGTATTTTCCCCTGCAACAACTCCCTGCAACTTGTACTTTGACACCTAAACTGGCCGTTTTTTGGTATTTTCTCCTGCAACAACTCCCTGCAACTTGTACTTTGACACCTAAACTGGCTGTTTTTTGGTATTTTCCCCTGCAACAACTCCCTGCAACTTGTACTTTGACACCTAAACTGGCCGTTTTTTGGTATTTTCTCCTGCAACAACTCCCTGCAACTTGTACTTTGATACCTAAACTGGCCGTTTTTTGGTATTTTCCCCTGCAACAACTCCCTGCAACTTGTACTTTGACACCTAAACTGGCTGTTTTTTGGTATTTTCCCCTGCAACAACTCCCTGCAACTTGTACTTTGACACCTAAACTGGCTGTTTTTTGGTATTTTCCCCTGCAACAACTCCCTGCAACTTGTACTTTGACACCTAAACTGGCTGTTTTTTGGTATTTTCCCCTGCAACAACTCCCTGCAACTTGTACTTTGACACCTAAACTGGCTGTTTTTTGGTATTTTCTCCTGCAACAACTCCCTGCAACTTGTAAAGATCAGGCAGCAGCACAGGACAGCTATGTGCAGACTGGTAACAGATACACAGGCAGGGAGGTGGGAGGGGTTTTCCCTGCTACAGCACAGTTCAGCCTGTCAGTCAGTGCTGTGACCATTTCCTGTGGGAGAATGAAGAGACACTCCCATCTCTCATTTCAGTTTAGCTTCAGAGGAGTGAAGATCTCTCTGCAGCTCTGATATAAAAACGATTTTAGCAGGTAAAATGCATTCAAATCGTTTTTTTTCTGCAAGATTACATAGATTGAAGAAAGATGAATCATATAACTGAATATGAAGGTGATATGAAATGGCTCCTTTAAAACATTGCATCTGTGTACAAGTAACTTTTCAAACTAATGGGATTTCTTTTCTTTTTGAAGTGTTTGTAGCAGCAAACTGAATACCAGTGCACCTGTACACTGTTCCACCCAGTTTTGCATGTAGATAGATAGATAGAGATATACAGTGGTTCTTGAAAGTTTGTGAACCCATCAAAATTCCCTATACTTTTATATAAATTTGACCTAAATCATCATCTAAACGTAGATGAAGAAACAAGTGAAACAAAAATTATTATTATATTTGGTCGTATATTTATTGAAGAAAAAAAATGGTCCAATAACACAATGCGTCTGGCAAAAGTTAATGAATGGTGCTCTCAGTATTTGGTGTCACCCCCTTGTGCCGCAATGACTGCAACTAAACGTTTGCGGTAACTGTTGATCAGTTCTGTAAATTTTAGCCCATTCCTCCATACAGAACAGCTTCAGGTCATGGATGTTAGTGGGTTTCCTTATATGAACCACTCAATTTGGGTCTTTCCACAACATTTCAATTGGATTAGGGTCAGGATATTGACTTGGTTATTCTAGAACATTCACTTTATTCTAATGTAGGACTTGTTTGAAAATCAGATGATGTTTTATGTCACATCCATATAAAAATATAGAACATTTTAAAGGGTTCACAAACTTTCAAGCTCTGCTGTAAATTAATATATTTTTTCACTCCAGGTGAGACTTAAACATCGAGTAATAAACTATTATATTTTTGCATTTACATTTTCCTCACAATTCTTTAAATCCTAGGAGTGCTGTCCTTGTTCCAGTGCATTATTTTGGTACTAGCACCAAGGTTTTGTTGCTGCAAATGGTATGCACCCTATGGACTGATTGGAGTATAGTCATCTGATCTTCACATTCATTAGTAGCATTGCTGGCTGCATACAAGCATGCATAGAAACAATACAGTTCAGCCTGTTAGTTCAATAGAAGCCGCTGAACCCCTTTAGAGGAGAAGCACGGTCATATTGTTCCCACTAAGATGTACAAGAAGTTGCATTCTATATAGTTATTATATAATTTATACAGAATGCATCTCTCAGAATAATTCTGTAAGGAATATAATTTCATATTCTTTGGGGAAACCTGCTGTGTGTGCTGCCTGGCGACTCTCTTTAATGCTTCTGATCGTCTTTGTGACCTTTATTGTTCAGTTCCAGATAAGCTGAGTTTTATTGTCAAGGAAAACAAAGAGTGCCTATTGTGATATATCAAGAAACGCATAGTTGTGTAATTAACAGAGAATTGGCCATTGCAAACATGGGTGGACATCTGCAATTCAGAAATGTACAATTATATTCTCTTTTATGGAGACATTTTCAGCAGATGCTCCACAGGGGAATGGAATCTGTGTGACATGATGTTATCAATTAAGAGACAATAAATGCTATCCAAAATGCACAATTCAGTATATTTTGCCAATTGCAATGATCCTTAAGAAAACCTCAAAATAAGATCAACAGCATTATTACGTGGAGTCAGCTTGTTTATAAGGAAAGATCATGTCAAAGTAACCCACTTATTTTGTATGTCTTGGGCCAAGGCAAAATAATAAATTGTCTCTATGAAAGCAATTGAACATGTGGTTAATAAGCATGCATGTTAATTTGTATATATGCAGTGGCAGTGCTGGAGTCAATAGCTGTTATGTTACATCATTAAGTCAGCAGCAGCCAGAGGGCTCATATACTCAATTACGGGCCATATTTGGCACCTGCAGGAATTTTTTATGCTTATGTTACTTCCCAGTTCTTTTACATTTGACTGTGGATCACATGTATAAAAGGTTGGGGACCCCTGCAATAGGCAATATGTCTTTTTTTTCATCTTCTTATATTCCTAGGTTCGGGTTGTCTGCTCTGCTGACAGGCCTTTGCAGAGTTTATTTCTTCAGAAAGTTCCTAAAGTAGAAGAAGAAAGCAAAATTCTGCTGGATGATCTGGGCCTGAATGAGGTATTCCAGAAATGTGCTTAAATCTGTTTCAGTACACAGAGAAATCATTGAAATCAGTGAAATCATTCTTAACTTGTTGTCAACTAAATTTGAGGGTTGATAATGCTTATTGAGAGTGTGGGTTGCCTGTGCTGTTGAGACCCAGGTATTTAATTTCCCCACACTTTAGGACCCCCAATGATTGTTTTGGTTTTTACCTTCTGAATCAAACAGTTAATAGATAGTGGAAGGAGGTTGTGTATTTTAATGTGTCTTAAATGGGGTTCCCCATGATCCTTCAAATGGGGCAGGGGAATGCCAGTTCTTTAAATTGATACTACAGAAATGGGATCCGTTATCCGGAAACCCAATATCCAGACAGCTCTGAATTATGGAGCCCGTCTCCCATAGAGTCAATTTTAATCAAATTATTCAGATTTTTAAAAATTGATTTCTTTTTTCTCTGTAAAAATAAAACAGTGCTTTGTATTTGATCCCAACTAAGTTATAATTAATCCTTATTGGATTCAGAATAATTCTATTAAGTATAGTGTTTTATTGATTTTTTAGTAGACTTAAGTTATGAAGATCCAAATAACGGAAAGACCCCTTATCCGGAATACTTTTGGTCCCAAGCATTCTGGATAATGGGTCCTATACCTGTACAAATTTCCTACTTTTTGTAATGTTAATGTCTCTTGCCCCTTCTTTGCCTAGTCCCACAGACTCCTGCACCACTACTACTTTGACTACTGCACTACAAGTGCAACCATCACACTGATGCAAGGACCTTACAATAAAAGTCCTGTTAAAATAGGTATAATTAGGTTCATTTAGCAACACTGGGCAAATGTGCACATGGGTAGTAACCATAGCAACCAATTAATGATTAGGTTTGCTCAGCCAGCTGCAGGTAGAACAATAGAATTAAATATGATTGGTTGCCAAGGGTTACTGCCCAGGTGCAGATTTGCCAGGTGTTGATAAATGAGCCCAATGTATCCAGGAAACAATGTATGGCAGCTTTTCTGATTTGTAGATTTCTTTCTTTACAGGAGTTATCTGGGGGCCTCTCTATATTTACTGGGGAGGAGGAGGTATTTGCGTTCCAGCGTACCTTATCTCGACTGACAGAGATGCAGACTGAACAATACTGGAGAGATGGAGACAGAAGTCCGATATAGTGAGAGACTGACAGATAGACACATCTCATAGAAAAGGCATTTTATTAATAAGAAGTGTACCTCTCGTGTTTCATTTTGCACTCATATCTCAGGACCAATCCAGGATCAATTCAAATCTACTGAGCACAATAGCAGAGCCAGAGACTGCAAGCCTTAAGCTCATTCGAAAGTAGGAGCACGTGCTTGACTGCTTTTTGTTCCATTTTAGCTTTGAGGCCTGTGGCACATAGGGCAGATTGCTGGTGCTTTACCTGTGCCTAATTTTCCCACTGTGGCAACACTCCCAGAAGATAGTCAGCACCTAAAAGCTCTGATCCAGGACAAGACTGTTGCTGCCTGAAAGCTCTTTAGTGTGGGTATTCAGCCTGCAGTTGGCAGACGCAAGTGCTTCCCATATTACTAGTATTAAATGGTTGAAACGTCAGTGATCATTTACTTGTACGCCAGGCTACTTGCATTCATCATACTGTACTATGATTTCATGGTTGGTCCTTCTCTGCTCAAAACATTCTAATTCCCTTTATTGGCTCATTTGGTTTTTAGTCAATTTGATTTTACATATGGAACTTTATTATTACACACAGTGTAACATACATTAGGGGTATGGGTGGGCATGGTGATGATCTGAGCAAAATGTCTAAATAATATTTGCTTTATCTCTACAATGTGCAGCTTTTAGGTTTTTTTCGATTTTAAACTCTCCATATTCTGTAAATGGATTAGTATTGCCACATTGTTCATAAACAGAGAACTCAGAAACCATTTATTTAATCCGTCTCTCCCCAAAACCTGTAAAAAGCAAAAACAAAAAAGGGAATAGTCTGTATTTGGCAGGTAAGGCCACTAGTCTCACATTTCTTTATACAGGTATGGGATCCGTTATCTGGAAACCCAGTATCCAGAAATCTCTGGAGGCCATCTCCAATAAGACTCATTTTTTATATTTCTATGTAATAATAAAACCGTACCTTGTACTTAATCTTAACTAAAATGAAATCCTTATTGGGTGCAAAACAAACCTATTGGGTTTATTTATTTACTAGACTTAAGGTATGTCGAACTAAATTATGTAAAGACCCCTTTTTCAGAAAACCATAGGTCCTGAGCATTCTGGATAACAGATGCCATACTTGTATAGTTTACAGGTGTGCAATACAGGAAATAAACCAGCGTGTTGTAATATCTGCTGCAAGGTTTGCTCTGGCTGTGTAAGCCCCTGTATGGAGCATTCTCAAATATATGTGTCCAATCAAATATAACATTTTAATAAATCAGTGCATTGTCTTAAATGCACAGAGAAGGTGGGAGAGGGAAGAAATTAATTGGCTAAATAGGCATGTCATTGATCAGATTTGTTTACATTTTTACTTGATTTCGTACATTAGCACAAAGAAAAAGCACAGACTGAATGTTTCTGTAGAGGCCATGGGTCACTGAGGTGATTTCTATTCAACTTTTAACATTTGAATTTGGGGAATATTATGCTTTATAATTGAACATTGTGAATGTATGACAAGAAGTCACAAAGAACAAAAACCATATCACATATATATTAGTGTTTATGTTACCCTAAGGTTACTACTTATATTTTCTATTTTACAACCACATTTATATTGTACGAGATACTGTACCCCATGTGCATCAATAGTTTTAATCAAGGAAACGTTTACTAAACCTTTGTATACCAGAGATGGTCCTCATACTATGCAGAATGTATTATTTACTGAAAGAAATGTCTTTGTATACAGGTTTAGGATCTATTATCTGGAATTTCCAGATAAGGCATCTTTCTGATCTCCATACCTAACACTTTAAAAAATCATTTAAACATGAATTAAACCCAATAGAATGGTTTTGTTATAAAGATGGACTCAAGTACAAGGTACTGTTTTATTACTACAGGGAAAAAAGGAGATCATTTTTAAAAATAAGAATTATTTCCTTATAATGGGAGATGGGCTTCCTGTAATTCAGAGATTTCTTGATAATGGGTTTCTGGATAAGGGATCCTACACCTATAACAATTGCTTGTTTATTTTTGTAGATGCGTTGCTAACTGCTATATAAAAAGCCTCAAAATGTTCTCACTATGCAACAATGTGTATATTTAAAGCTATGTATGTATATACTGTATATCTAACATGGCACAGCGATACTTTTAATGCATACGTGTTACTTTGGTGCTAAGTGCCATATTTTTTCATCCTCAAATTAAAGCAAGTAGTGGGTTTTTTACCACCACCACCAAGCAGCAAAATGAAGTCCTCGGCCAGGTTCAGATACAGTCATTGTAGGAGAAAATGGAGGCTAATAAATGATGCATTGTCAGAAATACAAAGTATTAGTATTGTCCTGTCAGACAATATGGTATGCTGGATTGCACACACTGAATTGTATTATATATATCATATTATTATTTATTAGCGCAACATATGTTTAATAGGGTTAGCGCCCATTTATCTCCTTTAAATGCAGGAAATGCTTGGGATGACATATGTGGCGCCGCAATTTCCTCTCAAGGCAACTTCCGTCATTTCGGGAAATCGCAGCACCGCATTTGCCATCCCACCGGTGATTTACATTCAAGTCGGTGGGAGGCATATATTGGGGAGATTAGTCGCCCACGACAAGGTAGATTTGTAGCGGGCGACTAATCTCCTCGTCTGCCATGGCCCTTAAAGCAAAGAGCTGAAATGCAATAAAATCCAGAATTTGCACTTGCCATCAACCTTCTCAATCATTTTGGTGATCAAATGATGGTGCTTTGTTTCACTATATACATTATGAATTGCTGTGTATTTATTTAATCTGCCAAACCTACTTCCTGATGTTATATAAAAGAACAAACAATTCTATTTCTCCTGTAAATACAAGTAAAAATAAATCAGCAACAATCAGTGCCAGTGTCAGTTGTATTGGTACCGAAGCCATTTGTACAGTAAAACTGTTTGTGATTTTAGATAACATGTATAAGTATAGTATTTATAGTTGTAGTATATCATTGTTATTATTACTGATAATGTACCCTCTTTTCAAAAAGTCACCTTGAAGTTCCATGACCTGTATAAAAGCACTCTGCCTTAGGTCATGTGACTCCTTGGTGACTTATAATAAGCTTATATTGTACAATAGGGAGGTAGATTATTAACTATATATATTTATTATATATATGTAACACTATTTTGGCTATATGGTGACCAAAACCAGGCTAGTAATAGAGCATTGGTTACATGCGACTCTCATGCATCAGGATGGGCCTCCGCTATATGGGAGAAACTACTGGAGGATGTTGTTGTATGGTGCCTTCCGGTTTATCCCTTCTCATCAAGAGGTTGGGCAGGGTTAATTGCTGGCCTATGTCCCTGGCACTTCTGTGTCCCTAATCTAAGGCCAGTAAGCCTGTTAGGAGACTACTCACTCTCCTAGAGAGTGCTATGATATTATTTAACCTGTTCTTACTTTACCTCAGTTACGGGGCCCTGTCCCCGACTTTATTTAGATGGTATGGCTTTACTGGGGCCTGTTTCCTGCACCCAGGCTCAATGGAGTGGTGCACTAGGGAGCAGACTGGCAGCCAAAGAGGAAGTCACACCCTCCTGCTAAACACTATATCAGTCTGTAGGGGGAGTGTACTACCTTTATCGACCAATAAAGTGTAAGGCATAGTGCCAGCTAAATACATGGGATTCTACCCAGTAACAATAATATAAAGAGATAGTAGGGGATTAAAGCCATAGGAGTGCTAAACCCTATGGGTCCCTACATATAATTAAGAGAATATGAACTACAGACATTCTAATTGCTTCACTGTACTCAAAAACAATAGCAGAGGGGGAAAGAGATAAAGAGGGAGGAGCCTAAGGTGAGCCCAGGGAAGAGTAAGGTCATTCCTAATTTAATAAATAAAGCATGTGTGCTGGAGATGCTTGGTCCAGCCATGACCACCATATTGCTTCAGATTTATTGTGGTATCCACATGCCAAATAAACATTTTTGCTTGGGGAGGAAGTCATTGAGCAGCTTTTTCAAGAAGCATCCCAAGGGGGAAACAGCTGGTTCCAGCTGGTTATTGCCTTATTTGTCTTAAAGCAATTCTCGAGACTCCATATTTTGTAAAACACCTCAAGCTGGCCACCTACATCAAAGTCATCCCTGGTCTCACCTCCCACCTTTTTCAGCTACAGTCAGGTGATCCCAATGAGCCAATAAAAGGGCAACCATTTGGGGGTTTTAACCTTGGAAGCAATCAAGTTGCAGGTAAAACTAAGTCCCATTGTAGAATGTATAATGAAGCAGTAGAATTCTTAATGAATCAGATAAGTGAGTGTCGCACTGGCCAGACCGGGGATGTCTGATGTAGTTGACCAGCTTAAAGTGTATTGCAATATATGGACAATCAATTGCTTGGTAGCTTAATGCACAGAATGTCTTAATGTCCTATATATATATATTGATAATGGATATGCAGAGGACCTCTTTATGCCTATATAAATTTTGTGGTCACAAAATTGCACCCCCGCCCAGGGTCGGACTGGGCCGCCGGGACACCGGGAAAAATCCCGGTGGGCCCCAGCGGCCCAGTCCGACCTTTGCCGGCGCTCCCCCTACTGACTGTTCCTCCCCGACGCGTTCAATTTATACGCGCTCGGGGAGGATGTCGGGGGGGGGGTAGGGGGGCCCCTGGGGGGGGTTAGGGGACGCGGCTGGGGCACCTGCAGGGCCCCTGGGGCGGGAGCCCCGGTGGGCCCTGCACCCCCCAGTCCGACCCTGCCCCCGCCTAATGGTTTAAAATTTTGTAGTGAGCACAACTTTTTTTTTGCTTTTGGCCATAAAGCCAGTCTGGACCATATGGATTACATTCCATCTGATTGTATGTAATCTAGTGGCTGATATTTTTGCAAATAGTTTCATGTCACATTTAATTAGCAAAATGGGCCTATAATATTCATGTCTCTGGGGGGTGAGGGTTATACACTATTGTCTGTGAAGTGCTACAATAACTCACCTTTTCCCCAAAAGTTGGCTTATGTCACATCCGGCTTCAACCAGTGCTCCAGAGTCTACACAGTTTTGTATATCGGAATGGAGATATTCCAAACACCCAAGCTCATCTGACAGAGGCAACTATATGGGGGGTGCAAGCCTAAATAAAAGTGTATCTAAAGCAGAGCATCAGGGGGTATTGAGTGAAAATCATACTGCATTTTACAAGGGGCTGTGTTGCCCAATTGTTTGCCAAGGTTTCATTTTTGTGACTTTCCTTTCAACTATGTCTGTTATAAAATCACATGTAGAAAAGCTGTGCAGTGATTTCATGTGAACACCTAATCACACTTGTCACAAAATGGTGGCGGAAAAATGTGTTACTGTGGAAAAAGCAGATTAGACCTGGGTTCTGCCACTTTTAATACAACATTTTCCACCATTTTCCTGCCACCTGAATTTGTCATAGTCAGGGAAACATGTCAGAAAAAAGAAGAGGACTGTGCAGATGTAGCTCTTTTTAGGAAATACGTCAGAAACTTAAAGGAACAGTAACACCAAAAAATGTATATATTTTAAAGAAATTAAACTACAATGTACTGCTGCCCTGCACTGGTAAAAGTTTTGTGTTTGCTTCAGAAACACTACTATAGTTTATATAAACCCTGGTGTGTAGCCATGGGGGCAGCCATTCAAAAGAACACAGGTTATATAGCAGCTAACAGATAAACCCTGTAGAATACAATGGTGTCTTATCTGTTATCTGCTATGTATCCTGTGCCTTTTTTCCAGCTTGAATGGCTGCCCCCATGGCTACACAGCAGCTTATTTATATAAACTATAGTAGTGTTCCTGACGCAAACACCCCAGTTTTACCAGTGCTGGGCAACAGTACATTATATTTCAATTACTTTATAACACTTTCATTTTTTGGTGTTACTGTTCCTTTAACATTTTCTGACATGTTCTGCACACCAGATCAATCCAAAACAGACCAGCGGGTGGAGCTGTTGCTACAATATTAGCAGGATAAAGATATAGTACTTTGCCAACAGAGTGTACTTTATATCATATCAAGTGCCCTTTAAAGAATCTTACCAAACTGATATATATACACACACATATATATATATATATATATATATATATATATATATATAATATATACAGAGAGCCGCACGCACAAGGACTTAGCGATTAGTGAAAAAATTTATTTGAAAAAATCCTATATGTGTATATATATATATTTTTTTTTTTTTTTTTTTTTTTTCTTTAATAAATCTATTGTTTTTTTTGCTAAGTCCTGGCGTGTGCAGCTTATTGTCTTGCTATATATAATAATATATATATATCCCAATTTTTCAATAAAAACATGTGCTCTAACTGTAACAGGAAGAAGTGTGGGACAAAAAGACAGAACTTTTCTTATGCTTGTATCTTTTTTGCTTTCTTAATATTTTGCTTCCTATTGGAAGTGAGGTTGGGGAATGCACTTTTTAGTGATGTTGTAATGGCAGATTCTGTTAATGCCTTTAAGAGGGGCCTGGATGAGTTCTTGAACAATCAGAATATCCAAGGCTATTGTGATACTAATATCTACACTTAATATCTACTTAAAAATTCGGATTGGAAACAAAATTCCTGAAGATCGCAAATATGACGAAAATGCTTCCGAAAAAATCGTATTAGTGGCGATCCAAAAGTCACTAAATTTTTGTACCGAACAATTGTAAACAGCGGCAAAATCGATATGATTTTTTCGTGCTAAAAATACGAAAAAGTCGCGCAAGCGTCGAAAATGTTGTGCAAGTGTAGAAAAAATCGTTTGTGGCTTAGGAAATGTGCCCCTTATTATTAGCAGTTGTATATATAGTTTATGTATGTGAGTGTATAGATTGGTAAGTATAGGTTGTGTGCTGGGTTTACTTGGAAGGGTTGAACTTGATGGACTCTGGTCTTTTTTCAACCCTGTGTAACTATGGAGGAGTCCCAAGCCGGACTTGGATTTCTTACTATTGAGTGCTATTCTGATATCTACTGGGAGCAGCTATCTTGCTACCTTCCCATTGTTTTGCTGATTGGCTGCTGGGGAAATGGAGGGGGGTGATATCACTCCAATTTGCAGTGTGACTGAAGTGTATCAGAGCACAGGTCACATGGCTGTGGCACCCTGGGAAATGAAGAATATGGCTAGCCCCATGTTGAAATTTCAAAATTAAATATTAAAACATTTGTGTTTTTGAAAAACAGATTTCAATGCAGGATTCTGCTGGAGAAGCTCTATTAACTGAAGTGCTTTTTTTTTTTTATTATTATTAAAAAAAAGTTTTCCCTTAACAGTATTCCTTTTAAATTTAAAGTGCTACAATGCACAAGTAATTGGTTGAAAATCCAAGCAAGTGGGCAGAGCATAACATTGCTGATGGGAGCAGCAGTAGGGGGTTTGGATGCAGATTTGACTCAAAATACTATATCCAAATGTTTCAGCTGGCTCCTAATCGCCAATGTATATGGATCATTGCGCACAATGGAGCAAGGTACTTAACATGAAACATGAGCCAGCACTCTTTTTACAGATCATTGCTCCCAGCAGACATTAGGCCTCATTTCTGTCCACAAGTGCAGTAAGCAAAGTGCAGTTTTTAACGATTGCAAAGTGCCACTTTTTCTTAAAATTGCAGCATAATTGTGGACATAAACTGGCGATTCTCAACAATTTTTTTTTCCAATAGTCTTGGTTCTCATGTAATATTATCAGTTGATGGATTATTGTACACTGAAAGCAATTATAATAGGTTTTGGAACTCATAATCATATGTCATAATTATGTGATGTATATAGCACATGGGTAACTAGATGGACCTTTAACATAAGTATCTAAAAGATTTAGCACAAATCTGGAGTAAGGAGGAAATTTCGTGCTCTGTGGGCTACCGGTTCTGCATAATGCAATAAATATTACCAATTATTGGCCCAGATTTGATTCTATAAGAAAAAACTTATTTCATGGTTTATACCATAAAGAAATTCAATAGAATTGAATTAAATGGAATTGAATTAGAAGATGCATTTTTCTCATTGAATTGAATTTGGCCCATTGTACTTTGTACAGAGTGTGTGTATATGTTTAACATACTTTGCCTTTTTTTTTTTTTTTTAATCCATTTTTTGGGGGCATTTTAAGTCCATTTCCATATTTTGTTCCTCCTCTGATTTTGCCATTGTTTCTTATTATCATACATTTAGTGCCACCAAGTGTTTGAAAGTGTAAATTACAAATCTGCCGCAGGAAAAAAAAGGAAGAGAAGATAGATGTTTTTCACAGAGGTTTTAATACAAAAAAGTTTACATTCCCACACAGTGTCGCTGAGGTAATAAGTGTTTACAGCCTTACAGTTCTGGGGACATGAGATCCATTTCCAGCATGGGATTACAAGGAGTTTGTAAATTCTCCCCATGTATGCGCAAGGTACAGATATAGGATAAGGGATCTTTCCATAATTTGGATCTGCATATTTTAAGTCTACTAAAAGATTATTTAAACATTAAATAAACCCAATAGGCTTGTTTTGCCTCCAATAAGGATTAATTATATTTTAGTTGGGATCAAGTACAGGTACTGTTTTATTATTACAGAGAAAAGGGAATCATTTAACCATTAAATAAACCCAATAGGGCTGTTCTGCCCCCAATAAGGGGTAATTATATCTTAGTTGGGATCAAGTACAGGTACTGTTTTATTATTACAAAGAAAAAAAAAAATTTAAATTGCAATTATTTGCTTATAATGGAGTCTATGAGAGATGGCCTTTCCGTAATTCGGAACTTTCTTGATAACTTTCCAGATAAGGGATCCCATACCTGTAGTAATAATAAGGTAATAATAACATTTTAAAAAAATGATAGGATACCTCTTAAAGCATCAGGATTATTTGTTAGAACAACCCCTCAAATGGACACGCATGCCCAAATGATTGAATAGTACAGTTGATGTTGGCCAAACTGCCTGGAAATCTAGGCATGTATGGCCAGCTTTAGTAAGCTTTATTTTTTTTTTTAAACACTTTTTTTCTGACCACTATTTCCTGCTAAAATGTTTTGAGATGTATAAGAGCATGCACTGTTGCTTTGCTATAGACAGAAAGCCAGACAAATAGACTGATGTGACTATTGCTAGTTTCACCTACCTTTTAATACTGCTGTATTATTTATTTAACAAACAAAGCCATTCTAATCATATAAAAACATGATCAATACATACACATGTGATGAATATATTAATACAAGTAAAAACACTTTCACTTTAGTAACCCATGTGAGCCCTGAAATTTGGTCTTGGCAAGCTGTGCCTATAACAAATGAATATATATTTTTAACATGTATTTATAAAGCAGCAACATATTTTGCAATGTTGTACAATAAGTGGGTTTATACATTGGACATACATAAAAAACAGAAAGCAGGATGCAGTTAGAACTGGGCTGATCACATGAATGGTAATTTTAAATCCAACAATATCTGCAAAGTGTAAATTTGGATACCAATTGTCATGTTTTCAACCCACCATACAGTGTTTACCCCCAGAATTCCTGTGTAAATTTCAGATACGTGCTAAGTTGCATCCAACTCAACTTCTAGGTAATGCAATAACAAGGATGCAAAGTGGTGTCCATTTTGGAAATAATGCAAAAGCTGCAGTGTGATTTACAATTTTATTTGTAGGTGGCAGCAACCCCAAGCTTGGGTCCTTGGGTAGGACTTCCCTTCTATGGAATGGGAAAGCCCCAAGGCTGAAATCCTTTATAAAAACTGGTGATATAGGAAGAGCTTCTCGCCTGAGTGGAGCTCACCTGACCTCATGCAACTTTTAGGGCTCAGCTTAGTCCTGGAACCTGATGAAATGCAAGAGTGGCAACTGAAGTTGTGTTTGGTGTGTTTCAGTACGCTCTTCTGGCGTGCTCCCCGTAATAACTTCAGGCTCTTCTATGATCTGTAGTTAGCCATATGGCTGTACAAAAATTGTGCAGGGGTTGGCCTGGAACCCACAGGACAAGCAGGTTAGGTTGGTTAAGGTCCACTAATGCAGAAGGTTTGGGGGAAATGGTGGTCTGACTTGCTGCCATCCCTTCTAACCTTCCCTGTCCCAGCCCCCTACTGTGATCATGAAAACAAGTGCCTGCCCATCTCTAGCATCACCACATCCATGATTGAACTGGAGATGCAGGAGAGTGTGGCTGGACTGAAGTAGAAAAGAATAAGGGTCACGTGTTGGGAAAGGTTGTATTAGTCGTTCGTGGCTGTGTAATGTCCAAAGTGTGGGTCCCTGCCATGTGACGAATGGATTCTGTGCACTGTAAAGGTAAACTCCACTGTCCCTTTCATGTTACTGAACTATAATTCTTATCATTCCCCAGATTTACACTAGATATATGCTTTTGCATCCATAGAACTACCTGCCATGTTCATATTTCTCACATTTCAATCTGTCATGAACTGCATATTGTGCCACACTAGCTACTGTTGAACTACATTTCCAATATCTCATACAACCTGCTCCCATTGTCCAGATTCTGCAGAAAGAGTCTGGGGGTTGGAGGCAATTGAAAAAAATTAGGAATTTTTACAATGTCCTACATTATTAGCACAGATATTGTTTAAAAAAATCTTGTTTCAAGAAAAATGTCTTTCTCAAAACTGGCCACTAGACGTCCTCCTAGGACTGCTTATCAAATACATCTCTATCTTGGCTTGTAAAACATGTTCAGACCTTGAAATGTACCTAATAAAAGAAGAAATGTCAGTATGAGTTGCCAATTTTCAGGTGTGCCTTTGAGTGTATTGCAAATACCTGATGAAAGTAGATAAATACACACAGCTTATTCATGGAACTAGAATATAACCCATTTAGTTCCCAGTCAGTTTTGTTCTGTGGATTTGTGATGGGGACACAGCATGTGAAACTTCATCTGTTGGTTTTTACAGATTATTAAGGAAGCCAAAAAAATATGCAATGGCTTTCATAAATACAAAAAACGCAAGTTAACTGCACTCTTCTTTCTATAGAATTCTCTCTGCTCTGAATTAGTATATAGAAACATGCAATGATGAAGTAGGGCTGCAACTGTCTGTGCTGTCTTTTTCATATAGGATGAGAAAAAAGTGACTGAAATTCCATCAACCGGGTTATTTAACAGTAGACTACTGGTAGAGAAAGAACCTCTATTCTTCTGGTGCCTCTCAGATCTGTAACCTCTATGAAGTGAATCAAAGCTACCACTTACAGGTGTAAGAAGGATAAACTGAAAAGTTGGGGGCATAGACCTTGGATTATGTAGTAAAAGAAGATAGACAGTAGACCTCTTCCCTCACCTTTCTTTAGGAACTTTCTTTATTGTTTTGTTTATCAAAGTTCTTTGAAGATAGAACTTTTTCTCTAGGCCTCTAGCTTCCAAGGAAAGGTTTGCTGGAGTTTCTGAACAGTTTTTGACAAGGGATTATTGTTATTTTATTGAATAGTTGAAGAATCTTGAATGGATTGAGACCAAAAGCCTTGAAGAATTGAAGTCTTCCTCCTACTTTGAGCCGCTGGACTCCCTTCATTTACTTTGGATTTACTTGTAGCAACATTTCTTCTTTTATTGCACAGGGAGGTTATCGTGTCCGCTTTTCCATGCTGGATTTTGATTATTAGATCACTTGTGATGCCTACTCAAAAGAGAAACTGAGTGCTGTATAAAGATGGCTTCCTGCTTTCTTTCTTAAGCACAAAAAGCACTCTGAGTCCAGATTACTACCAATAGCATGTCCCCTTCAAATGTTGTGCTGAGAAGGAGCATCTGCTTCCCATTACCATAACTACAAACATCTTCTAACTGCCACTGGCAAAGCTATAGACTTATATTCTAGCTTGAAAGAATCTAATAAGCCTTCTACAATGAAGTCTTTATCTAATTTAATCTCATTGAGAGCTGTAATTATCATGTTTCTATCCACATTTTACAGTTCTTTCAGTATTTGAAATTCTTTCTTATGTTGCCCTAACTGATAGTCTAGCAGTAGCACTTACTACCAGATATACTTATATTTACATAGCCAATTATTAGGCTCTTTTAAAAAAACTTTTTCAGATACATGGAATTACGTTTTGTGGGGTAAATTTTTATAATCTGGTTGTTTTTACTCCTCATCCATTTCTTTCACCAAAATTATGAAGATATGAACAACTGCTGTAGGAAATAACTGGAACTAACTGGCACTGGCAGTTTGGGCCCCCAGTAAGAGCACCAGTCCAACAATATAAGAACCTGCATCATACAAAATATGGGTTGTAGAACCTACCTTTTATTTGGGTGTTCACCAAGAGTAGAAACAGTAATAGCTTAGACAACTAAAGGTCCGCATACACGGGCCGATTATAGCTGCCGATATCTGTCCCTTGGACCGATTCAGCAGCTAATCGCCCCGTGTATGGGTAGAACCGAGCGGCCTGGCCGACCGATATCTGGGCTGAACTTGCCAGATCTCGATCGGCCAGGTTAGAAAATCCAGTCAGATCGGGGACCGCATCGGCTCGTTGATGCAGTTCCCGAACCAACTGCCCCATGGCCGCAAATGTAATTCGATCATTTGGCCCCAGGGCCAAACGATAGGATTATTTTTTTTTAAGCTACTTGCTACCCGATATCGCCCACCCGTAGGTGGGGATATCGGGTGAAGATCCGCTCGCTTGGCGACATCGCCAAGCGAGCGGATCTTATAGTGTATGGGCACCTTAAGTTATGGTGTCTGTCAGGTGATTCCCTTCAGGGCATTTAAGTAAGGGCATAAGCTAGTCTTTAAGACTGTAAGAATACTCTACCAAAAACTATAAGTAGTACCCCAGTAGTAACCACCCTAGGGTAGCACATGTTGTATACTTAGGATAGAGATGATCCCCAGTAGTCTGCTTTTCAGTTAATAAAATGTTAATGTGACTCCTGCAACTACTTCAGTTTATAACACGCTGAGTGTTAATCTTAGGCAAATAAAGTGCAGCTAATCTGGCCAAAATTGCTGCAATTATCCTTTGATTGCTCAAACAGCCTTCTTGCATTTCTGCATTTTAGAAGAGTTAATAATCAGGAAGGCAGGCTAAACTTTCATGTGTTTGCAGCACCCAAACCTGCTTGACTGCAAAAATGTGTGTGTGTTTGTAACACTTTAATTACACCTCTCACCTTTGTATCTTAGTGTATGGGACCTGAAGTGTAAACCATGTCTGTGTGTGTTGTCTATGGCAGGGTATTTTCTGGCATTTATTAGCCATGAAAAAGTAGCTGCTACTAGTAGCTCTGTGTGTCTTCACCCAAGATGTAGTACTACACCCAAGGTGTACTGTTTTATGGAAAGTTTAAATCTCCTTTAAGGCTAACACCAGACGAGGCGTAGAGCGTATATTTTCGGCAAGCAGAAAAACGCTTGCCGAAAATACCGCCCTACGCCTCCTTCTTGTGCCTGCACCCAAATGAATGGAATACGCTCGGGTGCAGGCACATGTAGCCGAAATACACATAAAAACGCGAGATGCTTGCCGAAAATATACGCCCTACGCCTCGTCTGGCATTAGCCTTAAATGTTAAATACACACCATATATTTACAATGTTTTGTCTATTAACCATTTAATAAATAAAGCTGCTGGTTATATATAATGTTTAAGATGTTAAAGGGGGTGCAAAGTGAAAGTGAAGTAGGAAGTAAAATAAACTTTTTTTCTTTGGGCATATTATTAGCAGCTTTTTACTGCTTAAATGTCTCAGGCTTCTGCTGTCAGTCACATGCCTATGTTCTGTTTAACCTTAAGGATACATGGTAGCGGCATGATCAAAACTGGAAACATTAGGAGGTTTCAGCTCAATGATTTAATGAAAATGACAATGAACAGCAGATATACTGGGTGCAGGCCATATAACAGGCTAGCAGTCATGGCATGTGGCTGGTAGTACCAGTAGTGCTGGTAGCAATCCATAGACAGGCACAATTCTGGGCAGGAGGCAGGTAGAACAAGATGCACAGAGTTTCAGGAGAGCCACAAGAGGGTAAGGGCAAGGCAGGAACCACACTTACTTCAATACTCAGATACTAGACCAAAGGAATAGGCTTTAGTGTTCCATCATCAGTAGAAGAAAGAGAGAGATTTAAATAAGTCCTTATTTGGGTAATGTCCTGCAATGGCACTTAAATTACAGGTGTGAGCCAAGGAAGGCAAACATGGAGATCAAAGTTATTACCATTCATTTCAAGACTAAACCTTGGCAGCCTCCTGTGGCTCAACCAGGTTTCTGGTTCTAGATTGAGCAGATTCTGAGATACAGCTGATGGGTCAGTGCTCCCACAGTAAACTGTATATGAAGTCAGCATTTTCAATGAGATGTGGCTCAGCATGCAGCTCTTAAGTGTCCCCTTTGGATTTAAGAGTTGTAATTTTTAAAATGACCAGACCCCTAACATACAGCTTGATCTTGACTTGAGGTACACATATGGGATCTGTTATCCAGAAACCAATTATCCAGAACTCCAATTCACAGAGGGCCATTTCCCTTAGACTCCATTTTAATCAAATTATTGAGATTTTTAAGAATGATTAAATAAAACAGTACCTTGTAATTCATATCTAACTAAGCTACATGGATCCATGTTGGTGGCAAAACAATCCTATTGGGTTTATTTAATGTTTATCTCAATGACTTTTTAGAAGACTAAAGGTATAGTGATCTATATTACAGAAATTATGAAAAGATCCCTTATCAGTAAACCCCATACCTGTTAATTATCTGCCACAGCCACTGCTGTACGTAATGCATATGGCCTGCATTTTTTTAAATTAAGGACGTAATTTAAAATTTCCTGTGCTAAGGAGTGGTGCTGACCATTGGCATATAGTGCATAGCCACTACTATAGATAAAATTACTGTGGTGAGGTCTGGAAACAATCAAAAACTCAAAGCTTTTCTACAGGAAAAGGGAAACTTCTGGCCAACCAGAAAAATCAATTATAAATTATGTATTGTTTCTGAAACTTGATAATCTTGTATTTAAAAAAGTTTGTGTTTTCATGGCTGAAGTTCATATAAAATTTTCATTTTTGTGACAGTTCCCCCCTAAATTGTGCATCCAAACATATCAACAATGACCCCCTACACATACAGAAAGTGGAAGGAAAATTGGCAGAACAAAGGCTAATGTATGTGTGTGCTGATTGTGCAGACTGAGGCTAATGTAGTGGTGATATCAGTACAGCTGCCCTGTAAGTTATTAGAACTAATTAATTTTCTTGCCCCATGCATCTTATTTTGCATAAGGAAAATTCTTTTTCAATAATAATGTTATGTATCAGCATTCCAGTGTGCCGCACCCTATAATTAGTTAAGTGACCGAATCATTCATATCTTCAGCATGTATAGGTAAATAAGGGAAGTGACTGTAGCAATCCTGTAAAACCAGTTAGGCATCACTAGTATTCCATGGGTTAAAATAAGCAGCAAAATCTTTCAAAAAGAGTTTGGATGTGGGTGATCACAGTTTGTTGCATAAAAAAAATAACTGAATAAGATAACAGCAGGTGGTATGACAAACAAACAGAAAGCATGGTGGGAAAGGAGAAAAGCATACAGACTAATGGAAACATTTGGTAGAAGGGACGACTGAACAAGAAGGCAGTAGAAGGCACGATCAGATCAATAAAGCAAAAAGGCTAAACTAAAAATTTGCCTTCTGCTGCACTGTTCAACTTGTATTTGTGCAATATTAGAACGTGAAAAAGGATTGTCTATGTAACAAAACAAGGTAAATGAACTTATACGGTGCTGCTGGTATAAGATATTATCATAAAATAATGTTTTTATTTGTGCCAGAATACAATATATACCTAATCGGGCCAGATCTGATGTGAAGTCAGAAATGATCCCCAAAAAAGTGATGTCTCAGACTGAGGTAGAATGCTGGAAAACCCATTTTGGAAAATACCACAACTGAATCCCTTCAGCATAAATATTACAATATATTTATTTTTTTGGAACAAAAAAGCACAAAGAAATGAAGAAGGGCTGAGAGACTAAAAAAAGAGGTTTCTTGACTTGTGAAACTGTAGATGTGGATGAAACTGTGTGCGGTTACCCAGACAAGCTGGCTAGCAGAGCCAGACCATCAGTAGTATTGGCGCCCAGTGCACTATTTTGCCTGGTAACCGGCCAGTTTCACCCCACCCATTAGCCAGTCGGTCCTACCACTTTCTTCCCCTGCTGCGTGCACCCCAGGTACCATAAGTAGATCATAGTCCTTCTGTGGTCTGGTCTTCTGGTCAGTTGCTTAAAAACTATGTTTTTAGGAACTAATATTATTTTTTTGAGACTCTATGTATTTAAGAAAAAAAACAGATTTTACCCATGTCATTAATTGTTGCTTTTCAGGGGAAAAACTATTCTCTCTTCATTCTTGATGTTCTAGTCATTAAACTGTATATCTAAAAAAAAGCTCTTGGATCATTTATTACAATGAGCATTGTATATGCACTAGATCTAACATCTGCTGTATGATAACTTGCTGCTCTCTTGGACAGGGATGAATTCTATCACAGCTTATTGTACCATTTCTTTACTCATCCAGGAGGCTGACTCACTGTACTATTAATTAAGTAATCATGAGCGCTATATTTGTCTGATGGGTGTGAGAATCTGAAGTCTATAATTAAATGCCCTTTTGGATTGCAAGAATAATCACATAAAATACATCAGTTTTATGCATTACATATTGCAAATATAGCGTATCTTGGCATTACTGCATGATTATTTGGCTTTAAACATTACAATTTGCATGAATCTGTATGTACAACAAGTGCTGTCTCTATTCTATGTACACTGTATTAAGGTTTCTAAGAAGTATAGCTATTTAACCAGCTGAGAGTTTATTATTTGTTTCCACTGGGAGTAAGTGTAATGGCACATGGGTCGGTTTCTTTGCTGGCATATATAAGCAATTGGAGAAATGACCCATGAACAATTGCCTAAAGGTGGCCATGCACGGGCAGATTTAAGTTGTCAATTCAGCCCCTTTAGACCGAGTTAACAGCTTATCTGCCCATGTATGGAGACCTCCAACAGGCCTGTCCGACTGTGGTCTTTATCCAATGGCCTGTGTTCCCATAGCTGTGATCTGATTATTTGGCCCCCGGGATCAGCCTGATATCACTGTGAGGTCAACAAACAAGAGAACCTTTTTAGGATATGGCCAGCTTAAGTCTTTCTTTATCTTTGCTACTTTGTCAGACAGATTCAACAGAATGAAAATCAGATTAGACTTGCCTTGTTGGAAGCAAATATATAACATATTTGATAAATCTCCCAAAAATGCCTCCCCCTTCACTTACTTGGATCGCTACAAGTAAAACACATTATTCACAGTGATCCAGCTTAATCACAGAAAAGATGGCAATTTCACACAGTTAAGTCGGATTGGTGTGAGTAATATGTTTTACTTGCAGCAATCTGAAGGTAAATAAAGGGAAAGGCATTTTAAGCAGATATGTCGCTCACAGTAGTGCAGATTTACCACAGGTGACAAATCTCCCCAAGTGTCTGTACCCTAAGAAAAGTGATTGACTGTTGGTGGCTCCACCTTCTTTTTCTTACTTTGAACCACAAATACCGAGTGACTAACTTTGCAAAGTTTAACAACCCTGGAATTAATACTTAAATAATGGCATCAGTTTAAACAGAAATCAATTAAACTTAATGGGTGGAAACGGATTGGCTGTTCGTGGCTCCACCCATTGTTCCTAAAGAAATGTGATTGGCTGCTGGTGGCTCTGCCCACTTTTTCTAACCCTGAATACGTAGTCACCCAGTGACTGACTGTGCAAAGTTTAGGAACCCTGACATAAATAGTGTGAGAAAGGCTGCAGCTTAAATATAAACCAATGGAATTCAATGGTGAAATCTGATTGGCTGTTGGTCTACCAACTTTTTCTAACCTTGAACCTTAGTCCTCCAGTGGCCAACTGCGAAACATTTGGGGACACTGGCATGGGGACATGTGAGAATGGCAGCACTTTAAATTTCCCCATTAAAATCAATTAAATAAATCTGATTGGCTGTCTGTGGCTCCACCCACTTTTTTCAATCCTTGAATTATTGTCATCCATTGACTAACTCTGCAAAGTTTGGGGACCCTGGCATAAATAGTGTAAGAATGGCAGCATTTTAAATTTAAACAAAAAAAATTCAATAGATGAAATCTGGCTGTTAGTGGCTTCACCCATTCTTTCAAACCTAAAAATGCAGTCCACTAGTGACCAACTGTGAAAAGTTTGGGGACCCTGGTATAAATATTGTGAGAAGCAGGTTGACTTTCACCATTCACCAAATCAACAGGTAAAATCTGATTGGCTGTTGGTGGCCTAATCCTTTATTTAGGACCCTATGTTCAGGGGCAGACAATGCAGTTTATTCCCTACTACCGCAACAACTTTGTGGATTGGGAGATTGACTTTCAGAAATGTACCCGGCAGCTGAGACTAAAGATGTGTTTCCCACAGGGTGATAAACTTTGTAAGCAAGGAGAGACTATGGGGGGATTAAAGAAAAAAAGTACATATATGCCCACTGTAACCAGTGTTAATATGGACACGTTTGAACAGGTGGTTCTCACTGAAGCAGATAAAGTATGGGGAAACTACCAGCAGAAAAATCATGTACCTTACCACAATTTATCCAAAACTGAGCAGGAAGCCATAGTGGCATTGAAAAATAATGAACACATAGAACTATTAAAAAGGCTGACAAGGGAGGAGCAATTGTGGTAATGGACACAAGTATGTACATTGATGAAGCTAATAGGCAGTTGAATATCCCAGAACACTATAGAGAAACTAATTGTGACCCCACATTCACAATAAAAAAGAAAGTGGATAACCTGGTGATAGAAGCCTATAGGACTGGTATTATAAACTTAAAGCAAAGGGATTTTCTTACAACTGAATTTCCCCTAATACCAGTACTTTATTTCCTACCCAAAATTCATAAATCTTTAACTAACCCGCCGGGCAGACCTATTGTGGCAGGTATAGGTTCTGTGCTTGAACCACTGTCTAAATTTGGGATAGCTACCTGTAGCCAATAGTGAAAGATATCCCCATATGTTTAAAGGACACTACCTCTTTGCTCAATAGACTTAAACAAATGAATGGGATTAATGAAAAATGTATCCTATGTAGTATTGATATAGAGAGCCTCTACACATCTATACCACAAGAGGAGGAGATTAGGTATGTAGAAGAAGCCCTATTGGACAAATATTTCCCACCAGATGGTCTATTTTCTAATTGACTGCCTTAGCCTTGTGTTGGGTAAAAACGATTTCAGGTTTAATGGAAAGTATTTCTGGCAAAAGCAAGGGACGTCAATGGGTTCTTCGGTAGTGCCTTCATTTGCTAACATCTTTGTATATACCCTTGAGCAGAAATATTTCATGGCGCATCAATGGTTTTATAAAATCATATCTGCGCTATGTAGATGATGTGTAGTAATTTGGGATGGAACAAAAGAGCAATTCCAAGAAATGGTGAGGGAAGCAAATTTAAAGCACCCCACTATAAAGTTTACTTATGAGATTAGCTTAGTCCCCCCCAAACTTCCTTGATGTGCTACTGACTATTGAGAATGGTCAGATTTCCACTGGCCTGTTTAGAAAACCAACGGACAGGAATAACCTGTTAACTGTAAAGAGCTTCCATAACCCCAGGGTTATCAATGCCATCCCCAAAGGTCAATTTATGCGGGCACGCCGAATAACATCCGAAGATGAAAAATATAAGACAGCAGCTAAGGAGCTGATAGGTGGTTTCAAAGAAAAAGGTTACAATAAGCATAAACTGATACAAGTAGCAGAGAAGGTGCAAAAAAATATGTAGAGAAACTACACCCATTTTTGTGAGCAAATACTGTGAGGCTAGTAAAAAACTGGAAACTTTGGTTAAGCAGTACTGGCCAATATTGCAGGGGGATAAGAAGTATGGCAACTACTATAGAGAACCCCCCATGTTTAGCTATAAACTGGGCAGTACACTAAAGGACATCCTATGCCCAAGTGAATATAAAAGGAGAGATGGAAAGCAACTATTCCTGGGTACTCCAAAGTGGGGCACAGCACCATGTCTTAATTGCGTATGCTGCTCTGGGGTAATTAAGGGTGACAAGTTTAACCATCCAACAAAAGGTTACCCTATAAAATTAAAACATTTTTCAACATGTGAAACAAAGCGTATGATCTATATGATCAAATGCCCCTGCGGCAAGGTGTATATTGGCCAAACTCATAGACATGTTAAGACCAGGATAAAGGTACATAAGGGGACATTAGAAATTTTAAAGAAGGTTCCACCAGCGATACAGCTGTGTCCAGACATTTCCACCAGTTAAAACATAACCAATCGCAATTGTGCTGGATGGTGCTAGAGGTAGTTAAGTACCCCTCAAGGGGGGGGGGGGATATAACAAAACTACTCTTGCAAAAAGGAGGCAGTATGGATAAAAATAACTGAACAGTTTAGCGCCTAACGGTTTAAGTGATGCATGGAGTGTATAATGTTTTCTGTAAACTATACACCTCTAATGGTAACCTCTGTTCTTTTACAGATATAAATGAACTGCCCTAGTAAGACTTCGTCAGCATGTGGTAAGACACCCAAGTAGAAAATAGGTATCAGTTAAGATGGGCAGTATGTGTATTGTGCTTGTACCGGAATTTGTTTTTCTTTTACAGCTACACTATGGTGGAAGACCAATTTGCTTGGTACTTCCTGGGCGATGTATAAAAAATTACTTTGGACTTTAAAAAGTTTTCTTGGGGTTAGGCTCCTAACCGAGTGCCCTGGAGCAGTAAAATATCTTCAAATCTATCAAATATCTTGTCCACGAACAAATATAGAATTCCTAAGCCTAAAATAGAACTCAGTTACTAAAGGACGATACCTCTATCTTACAAACAAAAACAATAATATAGGGATTAGGATTCTGTAAGGCAAAGGAGTGTGGGTACTTCTAAACTGTTGTATACTCATAATTAACCCAGAACCCACAATAATTAAAGACTGGCTTTGAGTGCCGACACACTGAAATATATTTATATATCTGTATGAGTAAATATTTCCCATTTAGATCTTTTTACCTTGAGCCGGTTGAGAGTTTCTCCTCAGGAGGCAGCGGCCAGCAAGTTACCAGGGGCGGCACAAAGCTGCTCCTGGTAACATAAATGATTTTTACATTTCGGCTCTTCTAGAGCACCCCCTCTGATGCGAAAAAAGATAAGCGCGAGGGTGGTGGCGTCAACCTAGGCAGTTGCCTCTTCTGCCTACCCCTAGTTCCAGCCTTGATTGTTACCCTAACCTGTGCAAACAATGTTCCTTGATGCCAGCCTTGACCTTTTGTCTGTCTGACCACACCACTGTCCAATACTCACATGTACCTTTTTCTCAAGCCTGTTCTCAGGAGTAAGTAGCTTCCCAGCTAGAACCGTAGCAGAAAGTTCCAGGGCCCAAAAGGGCATAGTTGAAGGCTGGGACTAGTTGGGTGTTCCTCTCCTAAAAAAGCATGGCAGGCACCACGCAGAACATGTTGAGCTACTGATTAATGTGAATATGCAGATTTTATTGGATATTTGTTCGACTTTATTAAGTAGAAACTCCTTTAATAAACTGAACACTATATTCCTTTTTATCCCCTGTATGAATCATATTGCATTGAAATTGACTGTTGAAATGTACATTCCTGCCTTGGCACTTTTTGACGAGAGATAAATGGTTGGGTGGGAAGTCTCGCTGAGAGGGTTAAATGGTTTTGCAGACATATTGCACTATATCTTTTTGTACAATTCGTTATAGTTCTAGTACAATTCCTAACAGTAAGCAATGAAAATGTAATTTGAAATCTAATGAGCGAGTGCCCTGGCTGACACATTATGCGCATGCTAGAGATGTAGCATTGGTTGACGCATCCCCTGTTTACACGCATGTGCAAAATGAACATCTCTCCACTAGGGTTGCTGCTTTTGCTGTTGAAAAAAAATTGACTGTATTTTTAGAGTACTTTATTCACTTTTTTTCAATGCTCCTCTGCTAACTGTACATATTATTTTCTGGCACACAAGCCGTACTTAGCAGACATTGGAGTATATGTTTTATTACAACTGCAAGTTACTTTTACACTTCTAAACCAAAGCAATGGTTTCACCAGAGGTGATACTGGCAGCATTTAAAGCTCTGTATAATCATTTTACCAGAGTTCAAGAACATACTGGTAGGTTAATTGGTTTCTTATGACACTGACGTATGTGTTCCTTCGATAGGGATTAGACTGTAAACTCCACTAGGACAATGACTGAATGTGAATGATTACACATTTTCTGCACTGCTCTGTATTAATATGTTGGTACTATAAAGAATAAAGGATCCTATAATAAATCTCATGGAAGTCGACAGGGTAATACTAAATGTATTTTTCACCTGTCAGAACCAGTTTTACATAATCTAACCATTCCCTCACACAGAGAGAGCAAATGTAATAAGAATTAAAATAACTGCTTTTTTCTGCCTGCCTTCCCTCTCTAGTTTATGAATTCACAAAACATTATTTCATCTGTTGTGCCCAGATGCCAGCTATAAATATGCTCCACGTGTTGTTGTAAATAATCAGGAGTTGCCATCAATAGCCTGCTCGCTCCTTTCAGTGTTGGTACACTCCCACTAAAATGTGTGGGGTTTTAGGAGGCGTAAAGGAATGAGGGGGGTGGAAAGGCAGAGGTCTTTGCAAACGTACTTAAGCATTTTCAAATGTATTAAGTGTGTTTTGGGAATGTGAAATAGAATTCTTGAACATGACGCAAAGGGCATTGTGTGCATTTGTATCCAGTTCTGCGAAGATAAAATAAAAAAAGAGGTTGCCAGAGCAGCTGAGAATCTGCTGTGTTGCTGTATGGCTCCCCTCCCACAACATGTAATATGTCAGCATGAGATAAAAGGACAGTGGCCATTTCTGTTAGAAATCTATGTGAGCTGTGTGGGGGAAGGGAAACAAGCTCCATAACTGCTGCTAATTTGAGACTGTTCTTTGTGCTCCTGAAAAAGGAACCAAAGGCAGAAAGGAGAAAAGACCCCATCCTCACAAGATAGAAATAATGTGAGATAATATGGGAAGTGCTAACTCTTAAACCAGGGAATATGCACAAACAGGCAAAACAACTTCAAATTATTTCCCTTTAACTGTGACACGAAGATCGTCAATGATTTTCATTGCTCTATTGGCACAAGCCCTCGGTACTAGAATCATGATAACGTGCACTCACAGCTGGGTTGTCTGTGGCTCCACTTTCATTTATTACTGCAGTTTTTACTAAAGATATATTTTACAATAGTATTTACTTTATCACTAATCAGTGTCAAATAAACACAGCCAACCTTAAAGCTAGTGCCACAAAGGGCTGATTTTTAGCTTGCAGGCCAAGAATCAGCCATACACTGGCACCAGCCTGCCCTTGCCTTGCAACAGCAGATACGACAGATGTGGAGTAGACACACCAATTTGTCTAATAACATATCTCCCAACATTACAGAATGAAAATATAGCAAAAGTTTAAAGGGGTGTTTGGTTAGGAGGGCTTCATAAAAAATTCAGTAACCTGTCGCCTCTGAAGCTAAATTTGAACAGTGTGGCCAAGTAAGCGAGACAAATTCAGTGCCATTATATTTTCACACCTAGAGTGGTTGTTGCCCCTGCTGTGGCTTAGAATAGGATTTCAGTGGGCTGTATCATCTTTCATCCACCAAAAAGGAAAGCTGGGCTCACCACTACAAATATGTTCAATAAAGGTGTAAAAACAAAATCACAGTCTGTATACAGCCTCCTTGGCCATCTCCTTCCCAAATGTCTGTTCCCAGTATAGCTGTCTGTCCAAAAATATTCTCTGTTCTAATCTATAGAAGTAACATAGGGGTTATTCTGTTTTGTGTAATAACATATATAAACTGATTTAAAGAAAATAAACATATATATTAGAGCAAGAAACTAGGGTGCAGTTTACACTCCTGGTAAATATGCTGGCACAGTCCAAATAAGTTCCCACCATTTAACAAATTAAAATGTTTTCATGGGAAAATGAAAATGTTACACTTAAACCTGAATGAGGGAACAGATGCCAAGATATCAAAGTACACCAACATTTTTTTTTAAAATAAAGTGTCACAACACAGCACCAAAAGAGATCTGTAGTGCTTATGATCCCATGGTGTTAGGTAGCGTTCAACAAAACATACATCTACACCATATAAACTAGATGATTTGGCTTATGAGTTTTATTTTTTTGCTTTTAAATACATTCCCACCCCCACTCTTTCCTGTTTGTTCACTACCGAGTGGCAAGCTTTCCATATGTGGATGGATCAAGAACCTTTCAAAGGATTCCTTTCTGTATGGACAACAGTGTTTAATCAAGAAAGATTACATTTAGGGGTTGACAGCAAAGTATTATAGCTAGCAAAGCAGTTAACCCTATAACAGCTCTAACACACCAACCAACATATACAAAACATGTTTTGCTTGGGGCAGACTTTCCGTTCTTTATGCAGATTTCATAAAAGAAAAATAATAAACAGCATTTTGCCATGTGGTATTTACCATAACAAACATTACTAAAAGCTATATGATTATCCACTATTTGTAATTCTTTTTAGTCACCATCAGGAATATTTTCAGCTAAGGGTTTTTCCTTTTTATTGTCAAACAGTTTTGAGCAAAAATTTAAGATATTATTTTACATCACAAATAATGGCTCTTAACAGCTAAACAGAATTTGCAACATGTTTTGATGCCAGTGTAATATGTAAAATGCCCCATTAATATTGTGTATGGCTTTCCTTAATTTCGGTACTTTCTTCAAGAGGTTTCTCTCTTTTTTCAAAAAATATTCCTCAGTAAATGCAAGCAAGCATCCTTCTATTTAACTTGTGGCAAATTTAGAGGACACAGTTTTATAACAGTTTAAAAATAAAGCTGGCCATTTTTAGATTTAGATTTTTAGAAGACCTTTTCGTTATCATAGGACCAAGCTTATTATGAAATGACTGTTTAAAGGTACAATTTGTCCATCAATGAAAATGATTATTTCAAGCGATATTGACTAGTTGAAGCTAGGGAAAATGCCTGCTTAATCCTGCATACAATTGGACAATGGGAAAATATTATTGTAAAAGACAAAATTATTTTAAACCTGCCCAACTAATTTTCTGGCTGATGTCGGATGAAAGATCACTAAATGTACATTCTTTTGGTGCACACTAACCTTAGGATAATTTGACAGTTTTGTGGGACGCATTAAAATTGGTCATTAAAAAAAATTGTTACATGTATGGCCAGCTTAAGTTGAATCTTCAGAGCAACAGTGGTAGCTCCCCTTAAATAAATACAAATATGGTGATAAATAGTATTTACTGAGATTACCAAACTATTTTAGTAAACATTGATTGGAAGATAAACAAAATGTAAACCTACTTTTAAACAGTTTACTTTCCCTTTAAATGTACTATATTCCATTTTTAAAAAAAAAAACCCTACTGATGACAATCCTAAAGGCGACATTGGAAGATGCAAATCTTCAATATATGGATGGGCAAAAGCTATGGTCTACCCTACAAATAAATGTCTGGGGATTGGATGACATACTATCTAGAGAGAATTAGGACCCTCCTGACAGATCTGCAGAGCTCAGGGG
Source organism: Xenopus tropicalis (assembly GCF_000004195.4). Classification (NCBI taxonomy): domain Eukaryota; kingdom Metazoa; phylum Chordata; class Amphibia; order Anura; family Pipidae; genus Xenopus; species Xenopus tropicalis. The sequence continues at coordinate 78,366,306 of NC_030681.2, read as the reverse complement.
CCAAACAATAAGATCAGCCCAATATACAGCAACTCTGTGATAGTAATTCATGCCACTGAAGCTGCCTCCTGCAAAATCTATGCAGAAACAGAGGTCGTGTAACTACTTTGGAGTCCCTGATCTTTACTGTGTTGAGGGCTTCTGTGTCTTTAAGCCAGTGATCCCCAACCAGTGGCTCGTGAGCAACATGTCACTCGCCAACCCTTTGGATGTTGCTCCCAGTGGCCTCAAAGCAGTTTTTGAAATCAGTTTTGGTTGCATAAAATCCCAGTGTTATGCCAAACAGAGCCTTCTGTAGGCTGCCAGTCCACATAGGGGCTACCAAATAGGCAATCATAGCTATTATTTGGTACCCCAGAAAGTTTTTTCATGCTTGCATTGCTCCCCAACATTTTTTCCATTTGAATGTGGCTCACATGTATAAAAGGTTGGGGATCCCTGCTGTAAGCTAAAACAGCATCCATGTGCACTACACACAGTTCATTATTCCTAGCCTAATACTCAGGGATTTGGTTTTGTTTAAATTACCATTTTAAAATACAGTTTTATATACACACACTTAAACATATAATTACTTCATATTTACAGTATGAACTATCACATCTTCAGCTGCACTTCTAATTAATGGGAACTTGCTTTCTGAATTAATCAGGCCTTCTGAGGTTAGGTTTAAAGCAAAGGAACAGCTTTGATGCATGCACAGGTACAAAATGTACTAGTAATGAAATACAGTACACGGAACTCTCAGTCATCAACATTTATTTACAAAGGGTCAACAAATTCTGCAGTGCTGTGCAATAAAGATGGAAAGACATAACACAAATTTGATTATGGTAAAATAAAAAGGAGATGAGAGCTATTGCTTACGCATATATCATACATACCAACATCTGAGGTTGATTGTGGTTCTTCATTTGTTGGTGGGTCAAATATGAAATGAAACTGGTCATTGTTATTCATGTTTTTTTTAATTATTTACATATTTTTGTTGTGCAGCGGTCATACTTGTACTAAGGCTTAATTTCCCTGAAATCAAAATGTTAAATAAAGAATAGGTGTCCCTAATACAAATAATAAAAAAATAAGAACAACAATTTAAAAGAAATTCTATCATTCAATACATTCTCCGCCACAAAACAAAAGGAACTGCTATTTTAGATGATTTCCACTAATTACACAAGAAGCAATAAGAAGTTCTCCACATTATCACCATGTGACTACTTGACAGTAATTTACTAGACAAACAAATGTTTGAACGCAAACCCCCAGGATCGAAAAGCCTTTACCAGTCTCTCACATCCTAGGGCCAACAATCACATCATTTATTGGGGCCTACAGAGACCCTTTGGACAAGCAGAGTGTCAATGTAACAATGTTGTCCTCGTCCGGTTGATATCTGGCCGATTGGCCACATTAAGAATTGGTCTTTTTGTGTGTTTTTTAAAGGAATATTCTGATAACCAATCTTCCCTCTAATTGCATGCACATTTTCAAAATTTGTGCTCAGAATAAATGCAAAATTTTGGGTTTTCACACAAAATTCTTTGTGTGCACTGGCTTCAAAACTTATGTGGCAAGAAAGAAAAACTCTTGACAAAGGGGCTTTTGACTCCGAAACGTTGCACGTTCACAGTAAACTTGCTTATAATTGCTTTGGAGTGCCAGTGCTTGCTCTTTTTCAAAACTTTTGTGCACAGAGGGTCTTCTGATAGGTAGGTATGCCACTGGTACAAGGTACAGCACTCAAACAGAAGAGTGTTCACATAGCATCACGCCTGTGTGACATCATGGTGCGATGCAGCCAGCGTGAAGTAGGAATACAGAATGTAGTTTTACTATCTATACACTCAGGATAAACCACAGCACTACATGTTGTAATACAACAACGTCTTTAAATCAATGTTAAAAGACTGCAGCACAAAAGAAAAACTACTCTAAGGTGTCACATGGTCCTACTATAAAACAGACTAGCTGTCAACAGCTTGGCTCCATAATAACTCCAGTCTCCATTCAAATTTGATGCTCATCAGCCATGCAGCAAATCCATGGCAAATCGGGTCATGATTCAGTTCGGATCAGTTTCCACACTGCGTCATGCAAGAGCAACATAAACACACGTGTAACGCAAGACTGTAGTCACCAAAAGGATTCAAAATAGAAAACCAGGGCACTTAAATAAAATTTTCCGCATAAAAGGGTGCACTGTTGCTCCAACATGCTCTGTATAAGCGTTGTAAGACTAAAAAACACAGAGCGCTATGCTGCCAACTCTTGACACCGTGACTTGCCTGCTAGTCCATACCATACACACATGCATTACAGCATCTTTGTATGTCTTTACCCTGCCCTCTGCACTTCATCTCTAAGGCTTTGCTGCTTGCTACGAACGGACAGGACCATTACTACACACCATTCTTTGCCTGTTACTAGATTGTTTATTATTTGGGAATGGCAGGATGCTTTGGGGGCAGCTTAGCCCCCTCTTTCTTCCCCACCAACGGCAGCTTTTTATCCTATCTGTGGGCAGGGCAAAGTCATTCAATCTGTGAGAACCCCATGGGGGTCCAGGAGGTCACGGGTTTATTAAAGGACCAGTAACTCCTTTTAGAGAACCCAATCCCAATCAGTCAACTTACAGTAGTAACTTCAAAGACCCTGCTGCATCCTGCTTTCTAGTAAGGAAAGAAAAAAAAAAGGCAGTTGCCACTTTTCTGTGGAGTATACGGGGTCCCTGCTCTCTTGCAACACCTGAAAGTTTCTCCTTCCTTATGTGCGTGCTACGGTCAGCCACTTCCTAGATTTCCTGTTCAAACTACCGGACGCGACGTCACATAACAACTGCTAATTAATTGCGAGCAGCTTCTTCCTCATTTTCTTCCAGGTGCTCAAAGGAATCAGAAGCTTTTTTTCAATTCTGCAGCATTTTTTCTTCATCTCCTTCACCTCCTGGTTAGAAGCTTGATTATGTGCTGCAGCATTCCTTTGCTTATCGCATCTCCTTTACTTTGTGGTCCCCTGTTAATATAAGGTCTGTTAAAGGGGACATATAGGATAAATGGGAAAACCCTTATTTTGTAGGCAATTATGAATAATATACGGTGCTGGTTTCACTTTGTGCTAAACATTAACCCTATCTGTAACAATGGCCCCTTTATTGGAGCTCCCTATAGATCCTATCACTTCTCTGTCTGAGTTTGAAATGGAGAGTGGGCGCGTCCTAACGGTCCCTGCCAGAAGCACAGTAGGAGGGGAGAGCCAATCACAGCCCTGCACTCACACAAACAGTTCCCTATCAGGTCAGCCTAGCTGCTGATTGGTTCCTATCCTACAGTGCAGTGTATGGAGGGCCGGCGGCTCCCCAGCTCATCCAGAGAATTCAGCCAGCAGGAAGTGGAACAGATGGGCGGGGCTAGTGGAGTTTTTGTGTAATTTCTCAATAAATCAGTCAGAAACACAACTTTTTAAGCACAATCCTTCTATATCTAGAGGAGTATAATTCACTGGTACATTCATCATTTTTATAGGATATGTCTCCTTTAATTGGGGTACCACTTGTGTGGGACTGTGATGGGCATTTATTTGATTTGCTTTATTTGACCAGTGCATGGAGCAGTGACCACAGGTCTGGGGTCTGCTAATCCTATCAGTACATAGAGCGGGGGGGACACAGGTCTGGAGTCTGCAATTACTATTATTGCATTCATTGATGGGCCACCTGTCCGGGGTCTGCTTCTACTATCAACACATTTAGCAGGGAGCCACAGGTCTGCCGTCTCTACTATTGCAGGGGGGTGTATTATTGCACACACACACACACACTGCATTCCACTCCACACAGCCTTTTCCATGCAGTGTTCCCCTTAGTCAGGCTTCCCTCAGTGTACCTCCATACAACTATCCTCACAAACAGCTTTCCCCGAGCACCATCCCCACAGTTTCCCTCCACAGAGCCTTTCACATGAAGCGTTCCGCTAATTCAGGCTTCCCCAGTTTCCCTGCACACAGCCTTTCCCTCAAGCAGCCTTTCCCCCAAGCAGCCTTTTCTCATCGTTTCTCTCACACAATCTCTCAGCGTTCCTGTAACACGGCCTTCCTTCAACGTCTCTCCCCCGACCCTTCCATTAGCGTGCCCCGCCAGTATACCCCTTAAAGAACATGCGACTCGAATAGGGAGAACTTACGCTCCGCGTTCTGCTTCTCCCCCTGCACTGCAACGAACTGACTTCCGGGTTAGAGGCGGATGTCCCGTCAGCAGGAGGGACATTGGGGAGCGCGCTGTAGTTCCATAACAGAGGGGCTTGTCGCCGTATCGCTTTTTTTAAAAAAATGATTAAAGTGCTTGGAGAGGCATTTTATTGGATTTTTTTTTTTAGCTAAACGCAAGTGCAGTAGGAAATGGGCAGTATTTGGAGGGTGTAGTTTTATTTTTCTGATAAAATTGTTTACTGTTCCTTTAAAAGAATGACATCATCTGTTTGAATCCGTCAGCCTAACTTTGGTAAGAGGGGGGTGGGTGGAGAGGGATGGAGGAGTACAGAGATAATCCGTTGACGTCTATAGAGTGACAGGCGTGAATGAGAACAAGAGGTGTGAGTTAAAGGTGCAATGTATGATACTATATTACGCTTGCAGTCAGCATTAATGGTGATGTAGTGTTTCTCTCCTGCTGTTTACTAACACTAGGCACGTTTGCAGTTGGGCAGTAGCCACCAGCAACCACTCAGAATGTTTTTTTTTTCCAGACACCTGTCCTAATATAAATATCAAATATTTCCCAGTACTAAGGTTAATCACCTTCACTAACATTGTAGACCTTTTATCCCATAGCCTATAAATATCACATGAATGTGCTGTGCATTTTTCCATTATATTAATGGTCTAAACAGGGATGATAGTTGCAATAAATAACAATATATACAGTAATAAAGAGTCAGTGACATGTTAAGATACACAAGGAGGCTAAAGGGCTTAGAGACTAAGGGGCACATTTACTTACTCACGAACGGGCCGAATACGTCCAATTGCGTTTTTTTCGTAATGATCGGTATTTGGCGATTTTTCGGATAATTGTCGCGACTTTTTCGTAGTCATTCCGAATGTTGCGCAAAGTGTTGCGATTTTTTCGTAGCGTTACTACTTGCGCGAAAAGTCACGACTTTTTCGTAGCCTTCGCGCCGAGTACGAAAGATTCGGATTCATTCAAGCTTCAGTATGGTGACTTTTCTTGGGCCAGGTTGAAGCTGCAGGGTGCCATTGAGTCCTATGGGAGGCTTCCAAAATCATGCTGTCTGAAAGTTTCGCCCGCCGCTTACGAGCGCTCAATACGAAAAAGTCGCGACAAGATACGAGCGAATCGTAATGGCTACGAGAAACTCGCGTTTTTTCGCGCAAATCGTATTGGTAACGAAAAAGTCGCGACAATTTACGAAAAGTCGTAAAGGCGCCGAAAAAAATCACAAAAAATACGAAAAAGTCGCAAAATGTTCGTTTTCCAATCAGAATTTTTCAAATTCTGATTCGTGGGTTAGTAAATGTGCCCCTAAGTGATAACAGCTAGTGGCTGTCAACATGCAGGCCTTGTTCTGTTGTTAAATCTAAATCCCTGCTCCCCACCGGTTCTCAGGTAGGAGTGCAGGGATTTATATGCAAGCAAGTGGGGGGGATTTGTGCAGGGGAAAAGAGGCCAAGTATGATTTGATTCTCTGTGTGGGGCCTCTCTGAAGATTCTTTTGTGTGGGGCATGGAGCAGGGTAGTTAAGCCACTGGAGTGGGCCCTGGCCCAATTGGGCCCCATCCCCTCTAACTCATTCTTCTTCCCACCTGCCATCAGTCCAGTGGTGCCTCAGGTGATGGGAAAGATTGGCTGAAGTGTGTGGAATATGGCAGATGACTGTGGCTTTGCAGTGAGCAGATCTTTACCCGATATGCCCACCTTGAGGTGGGCAATATCAAATTAATCTGTTCAGTGGGCCCTTGGGCCGAATGATAAGATCAAATTTACAGGATGCAGCCATCAGGGTGAGGATTTTTGAAAAACTGTCCAACTGACATCTGCCCAATTTTCAGCCAGGTACTGGTCGGGCAGGCCCGTCTGAGGGACGGACTCTGACGCCAACCGCTTTTATCGGCGTGTGTATGGTAGGGCAATGACAAATTGAGAGATTTGTTGCTCACGGGGAATCTGCTGTACCCGTGAGCATCAGATCTCCTGAAAATACCTTTCCATTTAGTAATATTAAAAGTTACCTTAAATGTAAACTACCCATTTAATGTACATACAAAGTTACCTATAGGTCATGATCATTTTTTGCCAATAGGGCTGCTTTTATAAGTAATTGTTACTTGAAGTTCCTATACCTGTTTTGCCAACCTGACTGTCTTCTCAACCTGTCAGTTATAGCTTTTAATAAGAATTAGATAGGTAATGTAAAAGCATCACAAAGCACTTTTATGGCAAATATATAAAGCTTACTCAAGTACAGTGTTATGATATATATAAAAGACAGTTTCATTTTTAGGTGTCAATATCTCTTTCAGCACTGGGATATTATGTTCCATTTACCTAAGGGTTATATATATTACACTGAATTCACAGCAATTGTATAGATGTAAGACTGTTCACAAATATTTCAATGCACAAAACATGGTGGAAAATATATTTTTGCAAAACAAAAATGCATAATCCTAAATGCAGACTTTAAATAGGAATTGCGTCATATACCATTATCACTCCCCAACCCCCCACTGCAGACCTCTGCTTGAGAAGGAATTCTCTTGGGATCATTAAATACCGTGCTTGTGCTATCTGGTATTTCAACTGTATCAATTCTTAGAAGTGAATCAATTGATTGTTAATGATTTCTGCAGACAATAAATTGAACATAAAATGGGGGAAAGCAGAAACCCTATCACTTACTTGACTAGAAATAAGGTTTACTGGCTAAGCAGCAGTCAGCAGTATAACTATAGGGAGGTTGCATTTGACCCATAATGCATGTGAAATTGTGACTGTATCATACTTTTTTACACCTGTGAGTTATAGCCAACACCTAACTGAACTAGTTCAATGGAACCATTGTGATTGGATGTCTACGACTGTACTGCCCTCGAGGGTTTAAATGCTGGGGAATTCCCTACCATTTGAACTGAAGAAGCCACTTGGATGGGTGGTGAAACTTTTCAAGAAAACTCAGAAAAGACCAGTTGTTTTAGACTTAATTCTACTAGATTCTGTGTAAAAGGAGGTTCCTCTATTCAGAGAAGCCTCAGGAAACACTGAGCATTTTAAGAACAATTTCTGTAATATCTTACACATCTTATATCACACGGGGCAGAGGGCAGTCTGTTTATGGGATCTGAAGGAATTTATTCCACTCTGAGGCTTCAGATGGGGTTTTTGCCTTCCTCTGGATCAACTGGCAGTAAGGCAGGTTATATATAGGCATTATGGTTGAACTTGATGGATGTGTGTCTTTTTTCAACCTAACTTACTATGTTACTATATGACGACATGATATTATGCAAACCTGAAATCAATCCCACCTAATATCCTTTTTGTTCTACTTGTGACAGATTGTGAAATGCATAGTGTATCTAGATTTAAGCATTTTAAGGCCTGACTGTGCAGAGGTTTAATATGTGAACAACTGTCAGGAAATGTTGCTTGGGGTTTATGGGAAACGATACATTTACAAATCAATGCAATTACCTCATTCTATTCTATGTCTAGTGTGCTGGCACTTTGGACGTAAAGTTAGGAAGGGAAGCAGAGTGGTGATTTATAGCGCTGTCACAAACACAATTTATCTGCCCTGTTAGTTTTTCAATGCAGCAGACAAGTGATAATTTTAACACTGAAGTTGGGTTTCTAATACCAGCTCTCACTCTCCATTTGCCACCCCTTCTCTAGGGATAAGAGCTGAAAATCAAACCAGCTTTAAATTACATTTCTCTAATTCCCTAGAAAGCAGCTTTACTCCTTTATGACCTACATATTAGAGTATTAACTCAAGGGCTCCCCTTATGCATCTCATTCCCCACTAAAAATTGCAACATAAAGGAAATGGTCATAATCTGTATATTACTCTATCATCTACACAATTAACTTATTTGCAGTCAAGCCAATTTTTTTGGTAAGATAATACATAGAATTATTAAAATAAAGTTTTTTAAATGCATCTGCCACCAATCTAGACTTTTTCATGAATTACATAAACAAAATAAAATTAATATCAATATTAATACTTGTATAAAGAGAAAAATGCAGGATTTAAAGCTTCAGAAACAGGGTGCTGCATAACTTCATGTGACACAGCAAGACTTACCATATACATTTGCCTAGATGGGGATAATAGGCATAAATATTATATGCCTATATGGTATCAAATTTTATTTATCTTGTGCAGGCTGTAATGCAGCATAATAAATGCCTTAAAAGGATTGGGGGGGGGGGGGGGGTTATATTTTAAGTAACAACTCAAAGCTGTAATATAAAAATCTTATGACAGAAACTCAAAATTAGTATGTTAGTTTGATTTATTCGAGCTATAGCTGTAAAAATACTATATTTTTTCATGTGAACAAACCCAAGCTATCTTATAATTAATATGTAGAATTCTGTGGTTAAATATATAATGGTCAAACATACCTCCCAACATTTGAAAACCAGAAACAGGTACATAGATAACTGCTGCGTGGGGCCATTTTGACCATGCCCAGCACTCCATTAACCCCAAGCATGCCAGTAAGTTCACTGTATAAATGGATATATTGAAAGCATTATCTTACCACAAGCAGAAAATCATAAACTGGTTTTACTTTCCAAGTGTTTCCATGCTGCTTGTCTCTCTCTGCCTAGCTGAACCTCCAGCAAAAAAAAAATAAAAGCAATAAAAAATATGGTTTTCTCCTTCTTTTAAATTTAACAGCAAGCTATGATCTGTGACTGCAGTTTTTGTAACAAAAACTGGGAGTGTTCCACATAAATCAGGAAATTTGGGAGGTATGATGAAAAATACTAAAATTAATGTTTAAATCACCAAAAGTTCCTGTCGTTTTTGCAGAGAACTACATTTTTTGTTACAAGACAATTGTATAATACATAATAGCTCATTTACTATTTATGGGGTATTTGCTGCTTGGGTTACGAGGGGGTGTTTACCTGTCTGTATTGATGAACGAATCTTCGCTCATGAAATGTGGCTATAGACATTTTTGGAGCAATTGCGACTTTTTTGCCATGACCAGATTTTTGTTTTGCTTATCACTAACTGTATGTACTTTTTTGGTGCCTACATTGCCAGATGTAAACACCAATGGTGCTCAGTCCATATACATGCAGGACAAATGCGGTATTTAGGATTTTATTTATCATTTATTTAACATTATACTATATACCAAATGAGTATAAACTGTGGGCTAAACTGAGTAAATTATGAGTTTTTAATGCATTTTTGGTGACTCTTTCATAACACCATTATGAAATAGGGTGCATTGCATTCTAATGTGACCTAAAGAAACACTCAGGGACCCAGATGCAGTTTAAAGTAACAACCATTTTGTCATCATTCTACAAGTTAAGCTGGCCATGGACATTTGAAAGATCCACTTACTTGGCAAGGTCACCAAATGTGCGGATCTTTGTGCGACATACCCACCTTGAGGGTTAGATCAAATCACATTGGTTGCCATTGGTTACTACCCAGATGCAGATTTGGCCAGTGTTTACAAATGACCCCATTGTGTATTGTGTAGTTCAATTTTTGACATTTCTAAATTAGCGATTTGGTTGCTAAATTGGGCTCCCAGTGATTACTATTGCTGACCCTGAAAAATGGGGTATAGACTTGTTACCTTTGCCAGTGGCAAAACCTAGACAAAGGGACAGGACAATGATATTCAGGGGCTAGTGATTTGTGGACTGGCCCGAAACCCACGGGATCTGCAAGTTTACCCGTAGGCCACAGGCAGTTTTGGGCTGAACTTTTCCATGCGCTCACCCTACCTGTGACCTTACAATGCCCTGTTTCTACTGGGCAGGCCAGGTACGGGTCTATAAATACCGAGACTCGACAGGTTAGGGTAAAGTGCCCATAACAAGTTGGCAGGTTAGGGTCGAGTATGGGTAAACTTTTTGTCAGGGGCAGGGTAGCAACATCTGGGGGAAGGCCACTGCTGTTTAGTAAGGTTTCATTGGCCATATAGATGTATTAGATGTCACATTTTCAGCAAAACTTACAGTCTAAATTCCCTACCATGTACACACACTAGTGTTTTGGAGAGTAAGAGAAAACCCATGCACACACAGGGAGAATATACAGCAGATCCCTCTCGAAACTGCACTAAGAAGCCCAGGGCTATAAGGCAACAATGATAACTATTAATTATTAATTTTTTTGTAAGTATTTTATACAAAGTTCACCAATCATTTTTTATTTTTGAACAATGATAACTACTTATCCTCCAGGGCAACCCTTCAAACTATACAAATGGAAGACGTTCTTACATGTGTTTGTGAACTCTGGGCATGCCATGGCTTGTTTACCCAGACATACAGTAAGTGACATGCTGTGACTTCAGACTTGGTTGTTGGCCAGTGAAATGAAAAGAGTTTTCTAAATTAAGCAACGCATTCAAATAACCATGCCTAGTTTCTGCTTCAGCACACACAGTTCTGAGTATCTTTCTAAATGGGAATATTTATGTATGCTTAAAGGATGTTCCCCAAAAAGAGTTTTACACAAAAAAAATTGTGGTTTTAAGCAAGTTTTCAGTACAGGTATGGGACCTATTATCCAGAATGCTCAGGACCCAGGGTTTTTCGTATAAGGGGTCTTTCTGTAATTTGGATTTCTATTCCTTAAGTCTACAAAACAAAATAGCTTAAATTTTAATTAAAGGAGAAGGTAAGGTAAAATCACTGGGAGTGCCAAAATGTTAGGAACCCCCAGTGAAGGTTAGGAACCCCCAGTAATTGCTTACCTTATACCCTGGATTGGTGCTTCTATTAGTAGAAAACAGCACCGGCCCAGGGTACCTGCGAACAAGCTATCCTTTTCCTTCTCTTGCCTATCTTCAGAATCCTGGAGCCTGTGCATGTGCAGTAGAGTACAACCCCCAAAATAATTTTTTGCCTAATAGAAGAAAAGTTAATTCTGAGCAACTTTGCAATATACATTCATTACATATTTGTAATGATTTTTTAGTTATTTGTATATATAACTGCTATTAAAAGCAGTATCTGCCTGTCCTTTCTATTCTCTGCCCTGGTTGAAACAATGTAACACAAACCAGCAAATTGACTAACCTCTCTTGCTGGAGGAGCCTGGCATTTGCAACATTGTTTAACAAGGAGGAAGAGGCTGGTGGGGTTTTCTCTTAACAGGAGCACTAACATTTTAGCACCACCCAGTGATCGTACCTTTCCGTATCCTTTAAACCCAAAAGGATTGTTTTGCCTCTAATGAGGATTAATTTTATCTTAGTTTGGATCAAGTGCACTTAACTGTTTTATTACTATAGAGAAAAAGAGAATATGTTTAAAAAATGTGAATTATTTGATAAAACAGAAGGGAGATAGCCTTCTGTAATTTAGAGCTTTTTGGATGGATTTTTGGATAATGGATCCTATACCTGTATTGAATGATTAAACATTTCCAATAGTTTTAAATGTATTTGTAAATGTGATTGCAACTGGAAGCCAAACTCTGTCTTCCCCTGTATAGTCTCTGCTCTGCTGGGTCTGACTCCTAAAACAATGTAGCAGAAACAAGCTATTAACAAACTGAGAAGAACCAACTTATTTGCATAGAGCAGAAAGGGATAAACAAATAATGATTTCAGTAGTACTGTCTATAAAATTACAATTAAACCACTAAAGATTTTTAATTAATGCATTGAAAAGTTGCTTAAATTTTTTTTTTCATTATGCAAAAATTGTTTTTGGACATTGGCGTTAATGCAGAAACCAAAACAAAATGTTCATATTTGAGTCCAGACTATATAATATTGAGTAAAAGTGATATCAAATTCTTAATTTTTCTCTTGTTTCAAAGTCAAGTTACAATCAAGATGAGCATTTGTTAGGGGCCCTATGTGTCAGGTGCAACCACAGGTGAGAGGCTCCTACCTGCCAGCCAATGTGCTGATAACCCAGAACTCCCTTAAAAGGCCAGACAGCCAAGTTAGAAGAACAAAGGAGTTGTAATGAATACAAACAGAATGGAAATAAAAGTAAAGTACAGGCCTGTGATAAATACAGAGTCCGGTAACAGGTGAATCCAAAGGCAGGCAGGGGTCAGTCCAGGCAGTGTTCTAGCAAGTCCATTAATCAGGCAAGGGTCGATTCAGGCAGAGTTCTAGCAAGATCCGTTAGTCAGGCAGGGGTCAGTCCAGGCAGAGTTCAAGCAATCCAGAAAGTCGGGCAGAAGTCAATATCGCAAAAACCAAACAGGAACAAGGCAGGGAACACAGGAATCAGGAATCAAAGGTGGCAAGACCAGGCTCAGCGGGAACGATGATCGAGCACTCTGTCTAGCCCGGAGAGGGTTTAAATAGTCTGGTGATTACCAAAGCAGCCACACATGTGATGACCAATATAGACAGTGAAACTAGTGGAAAGGCAGAAAGGACATTAGAGCAACCGATTCCATGCAGCTCAAAGAGCCCCCTGTGGCTCAGTAAGCATGTGCACCCGGAGTTCCGCACAAAGTCCAGGGTTTGAATCCCTATAGTTCCTGACACTATGACAGAGGGGGCTCAAGAGAAATAAAAATGTGATTTGTGGGTAGTAAAGGGATAAGCCCTTTCTTCATTAGGGTCCCATTCTACTTCCTAGCAGGGCCCCTTTACCCTGGTGACCAATGGTTTAATAATCGGGCCCCCCTTGGGAGGAAGGGCCCTGCTAAATTAGCAGAATGATTCCTGATGGTGGCCCTGAAAATGCCCTTTTGAATTCTGATTCTTTTACCAGGTTCACTTACATTTACAAAGAACTTAAGGGTAAACAGTGCAAATGATAAACAGTGCAAACGTAAGTACCTAGCTGCTCAAGCAATTTTCAGGTCGACAAAACAATGCACCCTCTTGCTGCAATCACAGATAGGATGACAATGAGTGATAAGCGAATCCGTCCCATGTACAGGGTCAGACTGGGGGTGCAGGGCCCACCGGGGCTCCTGCCCCAGGGGCCCTGCAGGTGCCCCAGCCAGCCGCATCCCCTAACCCCCCCCCAGGGGCCCCCCTAACCCCCCCCGCAGGGCCCCCACCTGACGTCCTCCCCGAGCGTGTATAAATTAAATTGTCACAGGAGGAACAGTCAGTAGGGGGAGCGCCTGCAAAGGTCGGACTGGGCCGCTGGGGCCCACTGGAATTTTTCCCGGTGTCCCGGCGCCCCAGTCCGACCCTGCCCATGTACCTTTGGCAAAAAATATGCGAAACAACAGCAAAATTTGCGAAACAGCAAAGAATTCTCAAAACATGTTTGTTGCGCAGATTTTTTGTCGCCAGCATCTTTTTTCTCGCCCGTTCCTATTTTGATGTGACCGTGCCCTTTTTTACGCAACCACGTCCTTTTTTGAAGCGACCATGGTTATTTTGACGCGACCACAACATTTTTTGATGCGCAACAAATCTTTTAGTGGCAATTTTCTTGGAAGTTTGGCAAAACAATTCGCCAATGACGAAATACGAAAATTCGTTGCGAATCTATGCCTGGCGAAAAAAATTGCTCATCACTAATGACAATAAATTAGGTAAGGTAATAGCACATGGTAAGATATGTTGCCCTTGATTAAATCTGTGCTAGTGCGGGCAGTGTCGGACTGGGACCTCAGGGGCCCACCAGAATAGTCCCATTCTTCAAACTATTTTTCCTCCTTTCCTCACCCAACCTCTTTATTCTCCTGGTCTCTTTTATTTATATCCTAGCATCTATTCTTCCATCTATTTCTCCTCTTTGTTCCCATTTAGAAATAGGGACCATAAAGCAGGCAAAGTGGTCAGAAGCAGGAGTGCCCACTGACACCTGGGCCCACCGGGAGTTTTCCTGGTATCCTGGTGGGCCAGTCCGACACTGAGCGCGGGTGACAGAACTCCTGAAAATGCCATCCCCTCTGCTAACATGAGTATTGCTGCAAGTAAATTACATTACTCATGATGCGATTAAGCTGAATGAATCCCAGGCCCCATAGGAAAGAATGGGCCCTCTAAACTTCTATGTTTTAAAAGCTGAAATTAACATCACACATTAATTTGATCTAGAATGAAGGGTCTGCCATTTCTGTAGGATGCTTCAGATAAAAGGTCTGATAGTGAGCCTCATGTAAAAGCACTTTTTTGTTTATTATTATTTGATTGAGTAGTGAAAATATTTAGGCATAAGTGTTTAAGTATCTCACTGTACCAAATACTCTATATCAGTGCTGTCCAACTGGCGGCCCGCAGTCCCCCTCAGTGTGGCCCCCCACTTGCCTGGCTGCTGTGACTGCTTACCTTTGTGTAAGTTTAAATGGTATCAGTACTGAGATTAACTGGGCCCCTGCATGGTTTACATCTCAGATTCAGGCTATAAATTCCTGTATTGTTTTAAACAATCCCCTGTACTGTTCACACCTTAGGCTCAGCCTGTACACCCTCACATTGTTCCCCTGTTCACACCTCAGACTGTAGGAGCAATGCCAGCATTGTGTCACTGTATGTACTGCCTGTTCTATGCTGCCTGTGTGTGTCATACTCTGCCTGCCCTATGCTGCCTTTGGCAGGTGAACCTGGCAGGGATTTGTTCTGGGATTTTGTTAGCATTGGTTTGAAGTGGGTGTGGTTTAAAAAGGGGAGTGGTCAACACTGGCTTCCAATATCAGCCCTCCATCATGTAGGCCAGAAGAATTCCGGCCCTTGGTACCACAGAAGTTGGACAGCACTGTTCTAAATAGTTAAGACTTATCATTGTTGTCCTAATCCATATGTCATAGTGTGATAAAAAAAAAGTTTCTTGCCATTATTTTATTCAGTGCCTTTTAAAGCAATTAGTGTTGAAAATGTTGTCCCATCAAAGGTTTAAAAATAGTCTATGAAAGGTGAAGTGACAACCATAGGCAGGCAGAAAGTGAAGGTAGGTCATAAATACAGAGGTTTAGACCCTTAGGATTAAAAGAACTACCAGGCGGTATACTGATAATAGTACAATAGTAGTAAAATTACCCAATAAATAAATTTGATTTATAATAAATTTGATTAATATACCTTTAAATTCACCAATTGATAAATTTTAAGGTATAAAGACTATTTTGTTAATAATTACAGATACTTCTGCAATCCTATTTGTACTTTCTAAAGATTGTAAGCAATTAATTGCTACTTCTGATAATATGGAGGCTTAAGTGTGCATAGTTGCACATTGTATTATATGTTACTCTGCTGACATATTTAAAATAGCCTTTAGGCAATCCCTTTCTTAGAGAAGCCCATTTATGTTTAGGGTATGTGTAACAGTATAAATTGTATAGCTACATGATTATCTTGTATATAAAAACACATTAATGAAACTCTTCACAAAACCTCCTTTGTTGTTGTTCATTTTCCTTAAGGCAAAGGAAGAAAAAGAAAAATAGTACTTATTGAAGCAAGGTGAAGGCATTGCTTTAGACAACATTTGGAATTTATGTTTTAATTAATAAATGTAATCCTGAAAATAATGGTTATCTAAAAAGAAATCAAAACATTTTTCGACATAGTTTTTTCTCAGATTAAAAAGTCCCTTTCTTCTACAGAAAGCATTGTTCTTTGTGTTTTCCTATAAGGCAAAGAATTTACTGAAGGTTTTTAAAATATACTTGTATCTAAAAATAATTTTCTATCATAGTGCTCTCTCTCTTTCAGCAAGAAGTCTTTTTACTAGTCCTTTATTTAAAACCAAAATATCAGAATATTTCACTCCATGTATTATCAAGGTTATTATTTATATTATTATTACTCATCTCTATATTGATGCTGGAGTACTGTCTTGCCGTAAAAAATATAAATTTATACAGTGAACTGATAATGTAACACTTACTGTGATTTTCATTTTACAATGTATTTATTTTATATTTATAAATGCAGCACTGTACAGCCAAACAATAAAGTCCTAGAACAAACAGGGAAGAATACAATAATAAATACATATAAATACAAAGTACGGTTACTTTGTACTTTGGAGAAGTAGGTCCCTGTCCCAGCCTGGAATAAAAAGATATGGCAAATCAACAGAGAGCTTTGTGATCATGTAAAGAGAGAATGTAAGGTGCATGTTAGTGTCACTGCTTCACTCCGCAGGGAAAGTTATAGGGGCCCATTCATTAAACCACAATTTTTTTGTTTGAGAAAAAATCGTATTTTTTCTAATTTATAGAACTTTTCGTAATGTCCATGATAATTTCGTCAAAATTCCACAAAAAAGTTGTATTTTTTGCAAAGACTACGATAATTTCGGAATTTATTCAAGCTTTGGTATCATGACTATCTTTTGGCCAGGTTGGATCTGTAAAGTGCCATTGAGTTCTATGGAAGGCTTTCGTGCCGTTTACAAACGTTCGGATCCGAAAAATTTGTGACTTTTGAAACGCAACCACAATATTTTTGTACGACCGATAAAATAATATTTGTGACATTTTTGAACACCAGAAATTATCATGGTTACTCCGAATTTTTTCCAATTGTGATTTTAACCACCAAAAAATCGTAGTTTAACAAATGGGTCCCATAGTGTTTTTAAAATTGAGCTTATTCTTTTCATTTAAAGTGAAGCTTTAATTGTGATACTATATGAACTAACTGCAGAAATGTTTTAATATACTATATTAATACTTAGCCCTCACTATATTATCTTGTTTTATATAATATTTTATTAGTGCGTTGCTGGTTTGTTTTTTTCAATGTTTGCCTTCCAAGACGAAAACAAGAATAAAACAGACCTGACCCTAGGAAAATCCCCCTGAGAAAGCCATCCTGCCACTTTAACAGTAGAGTGGGGCAGAGACGGCAGTACTGGTGCTCCTCCCCGTCCTTGCTCTCTCCTCCCATTGGGCAGTGGCCTGATAGGTTAGGTTGTGTTTCCCTGCGTGTACCTCAGTGTTACTGTCGGAGGAATGTGGAAGTGAGCGGTGGCGTGTAGGGTGACAGGGCTCTTAGTAAATGCAACCTCCCCCTCGCCGTGCGCTGTCACTTTCCTCCCTTCTGTAAGCAGATAATCAAGAAGCGAGATAAAGACAGTCCGCTTTCATTTCAGCTGCAACCTTTAAGCTCCCTGGTTGTGTCCGGACAAGCTATGGAAGCTATAATGCATGCTCAGGCAGCCTGGCTCCCTCTGGCGCGGTGAGCCTGGGATTCATTCGCTGCACAGTGTGTGTGCGTGTGTGTCAGTGAGGCTGCTTCCTCATTGCACCAAGGAAAAGGGACCTGGGAGAGGTGCGGGGGGATTGGCAAGATGGCTACAGGAGCAAGAAGGTTATGTGCTTAGAGTGAAATCGCACCTAGGCGGAGAGACCACTGGGATATCGCGAATGAAAACGGGGATCTGATGCGGGACACGCGAAGCCGCCTGTGCCAAAGTGCTGCTGCCGGGAGAGTTGGGGGAATGCGGTGAGCCAGGAGCACTATCCCCCCGGAGAGAGCGGCACCAAGGGGCGAATCTGTGGGTGCCGCTGGGACAGCTATGGGAAGGATCTAAAGGCAGAGCGTATGCTCCCTGTAGCGGGAGCCAGTGCTTGCGGGGCAGGACGCTTTAGTGACAGCGGCGCAATCATCCCTGGTCATTGTGTAAGGCAGGCAAACTCGTAGCCGAGCTAGGGGCAGCCGTTTGGCGAGAGAGTTCGCGCACCATGGCAGAAGCCGTGCCTTCCCTCTCCCCGCCTGGGGACGTGGACATAGACCCGGACTTCGAGCCGCAGAGCCGACCCCGGTCCTGCACGTGGCCCCTGCAGAGACCGGACTCCCAAGGCAGCCCGGGCAAGCCGAATAGTGGCGCTGGGGAAGCCGGAGACGCGTCCTCTATGATCCCGGAGGAGGAGGATGATGACGATGAGGGATCTGGTACTACAGCCACTATGGTAGGGACAGCGGGGGAGAAGGGGACTGTGGTGCTACTGAGCGGAGGAGACCTGACCGTGCTGGCGTCACCTGTTGGTGGGGTGGAAACACTGCAGGCTTCGCTTGGGGGTGGGGGAGCAGGGGGCGCCCAGAGTGGCGCAACCGGACAGCAACAGAGGAAATGTTCATCCCGCAGAAATGCCTGGGGCAACATGTCCTACGCTGACCTTATCACTAGGGCCATCGAGAGCTCCCAGGATAAACGGCTCACCCTGTCCCAGATATATGATTGGATGGTCCGCTCAGTGCCCTACTTCAAGGATAAGGGAGACAGCAACAGCTCTGCAGGATGGAAGGTGAGCAGGCTGCACAGTAGTTTCTGCATGGTTTGTAGCATTGCATTTATCCTCAGCACATTGGGCAACATCGATGTCTTTTAGTAGGGTCTGATATTTTTTTAATAGAAAACTTACTGATTGATACAAATACATTTGTTCTCCTTACTGTATTTGAGTGGCATGTTCTTGGTTGTTAAACAGGTGCCATATGAACTTAAACATTTATAAAGATTTGCATGCAACAGCATAGGGATGATTCTGGGAGTAATGATGAGAATGACTAGTTTATAGAGTAGTGTGTACTGTCTCATTAGCACCAGTGTTATCTATTAGCAGTTTAGTCTGTGATCTCCATCTATAGTAACATTTGGCTTTAGATCTGGGACCTGTGCCTCCTTGGCTGTTGTTAAAGTACACCTTAAGTATGTACGGACTGAACAGGGATGCTGATGGTTGAGCAGGTGGAGACCTGCTGAAAATTCCTTTGTTGCAGAGACGCAACTGAAGCCCACTGCACAATTATATTACATTATGCACTGAGATTCACAACTCTTTCTGATAATTTCTCTACAACTAATCCTTATCTTTTGTTAAACCCAACTGTGTGTTTCAGTAAGATTATGGTGATCCAACTGGACTCCAATGCTTTGAGCCAAGTAGTGGTTTTCCTTTTATATTGTGCTGACATTATATTTATTATTTATAAAGTACCAACATATTCCACAGAGCTGTACAATAAATGAATTGATCATGAAATATTACATACAAAAACAACCAATTATTTATGCAAGAGGTAAAGAGGGCATTCCCCAAAGAGCTTACAATCTAATGTCTTACGGAAATGGTTCATCATTCACTTTATATATCTGGCAGTTTTTCGTTTGTGTGGTGCCAGGTTGTCGGTTGCTTCATTCCCATATTATATGCTCAACAAAAAGCAGACTGCACAGTGACAGTTTCGCACAATGTTGAAAGTGTAAAGGCAATGGTGCCCGGTAAGATTTGTCACCAGAGGTAAGTCAGCACTACTGTGGAGAAAAATATCCTGAAAATGCCTTGCCTTTGCATAACATTATGATTGCTGCAAGTGTACCATTTCTTGTTTAATCGTAGGAAAATGTGAAAAAAGGCAATTTTCTGTGTGCAACTTTACAGCTTAACTTTTGTTTTCCCTCAGACTTGGGGATGGCAAATTAAATCATTCATTTATGGGTCTGTAGCTGAGGGAATAGAACACCTGCTTAACAGTTTAATGAATAAAAAGTAAAGTCTTTTCCCCAGTTTTCAGTATTTGGCTAGTATGGATTTTATGTATGTTCAGAAATACAAAAATTGCAGCATCTTTCCTGCTGTCCACCATCTATGATCTGAAAGGGTGACATTACAAGGTAAATGTCGTACGATCAACAAGAACTGTTTATATATAGGCAGACTCTGGGCTAGTTTAGACTAATGTTTGGTGTCAAATTGCAGCTTGCAGGACAGGCTGTGATTACTGTCAGCCAAATGCTGCTTAGGTCCAGTGATATTGGTACACAAGTATGTGTGTTTTTGTTTTATATTTAACCCAATTTGGGGTGTATTTTCACATGAAGAAACACCAAAGTTGCATTGTGGTGCAGATTTTTAGAGTTTAATCTTGTATTACAAACTTGCATCTCACAAGGTCTGTGGTTACATGTTTTGCTGCTCTAAACATGCAGCCAGATCAGGCTGACAGTAAGGACAATAGGCATGGTTGAAGTCAGACTACAGGTACAAGTCTGAACAAGCCCTAAAGAAGCAGGGAACCTGCATTTTTGAATTACACAAGTGAGTAGTTTGTATTGCACTGCTGGGTCCAATCTATTGTGGCACTAGGGAGGAATACAAGGACTTGTTAAAGCTCAGGCACTATATTTGTTAATGTATGGCAAAAATTGCCACCCCATTTTTTATTTTGTTTTAAGAACAGTTATATTCTGAGCAGCTTTCAAGCTAAACACCCTATTACCATTTAACAACTAAAAAATGCTCAGTATTCTAAGCTGGTAATAACTTCTTTGTTTCATTAAAAAGCCTCTTTCATAGTATTTGGTTGTTGGGCAACAAATTATTCTACATTTATGATATCACTAAATATAGTTTTCATACAATGCTTTCACCTGTATTAAGTACTCTTTCACTTATAAGCATGAAATATGCTAAAATGTGTGAAGCGTAAACATCAGATTTTACCCTGGAAATTGTCATTATGTGGCTGTACAGGCTTCCCTACAGAAGTGAATTACCCATGAGACATTGCAGCAGCTAGTTGTATATGTGTAATGTAATTTTTGCCTGCCTTTACTTTGGTTACTGTTTGCTGGATCTTCTGTGTGTATCTAGTAAAGTGAGAAAGTGACAAGGGACACTTGATGAAAATGGGGGCTTTGTGTGGGCTGTGCAAGAGGCTATGTATATTATGTCTGTGTTGTTTTCTGGCAGCCCAAATTGCATAGCCGTTAGATGTGGAGTTGTTAGTTAAAAGAAATTGATTCTCTGGATCAGGTGTACACAAGAGTAAAAGGTACACTAGCATACATAAGCTAGAGAATCTTTTGTAAGTGGCATTGTATCTGTGTTGTCCATTTTTATTCCTCTTGTTCTTTTCTGGTCTGGGGCAATTGGACAAAGAGAAGTACGAGGGGGCCATACTTGGACCACATGAATGATAGGAACAGCAGCAAGTGAAGAGGAGCTGTGGGTCCACTTCCTCATCTGATATTGCACCATGAACATAGTGCATCGGCAGATGAAACCTGCTTCATTCCTGAACCAACCAAGATCTTTATTACATGACTATCAGTTGGGCTTGACGGGGCACCATTACCCTTTTACAACACTACTGGTACGTTTATGGCCAGCTTTAGAGATCATCTCTTTTAATGTCCGTTTCCACAGCTTTCCTGCCAAGCCATGGTTTGTGTTCCTGTTTGTGTACTTTATTGCAAACATATTAATGTCTTCTACATAGAACTCTGTGATACTCGCAGTTGAGTATTATCCTACAAATTCTAGTCCATTTTTATCCAGTTTATGGCAAGTAAGGAAAGTACAATCATAAAACTGATTTATGGAACTGAAACAGTGGAAACATATAGCATTGTATGTAAAGTTGTTTTTATAAATCACCATAGATAAAATACCCTCTTAATATAGGTACACCAGATATACCCTCTTAACAGAAAATACCATCTTAATATAGATACACCAGATATGACTTCCTGTCATTGCATCCCATTTAGGAATAGGAAACACTTTGCTTGTGGCAGGTGAAGACAGTGACATGCTGCAGATATATAAATAACAGATCTCCTGTGCATGTGTTAAACCTTGCCCTGTAAATTTTCTGTGTAAGTATATAAACAGTATTTTCCAGATACTAGTATGGCTGGTCATTCACTGTGGTCCTCTAATAGAGAAATGTTGTTGTAAAATGCTAACTCATGTCTGCAGCTGGCTCCCATTTATTGCAGTGGAAAGCACTTTGTCTGGCAGGTGGGGGCGATTAGAAATGCCGTTTCCCATGTATGTGAATAGGGAGAATCAGCAGAGAAGTGCATTTTTGATGACCATTGTTGATGCCACCCCTGTTTC
The DNA here is from genome assembly GCF_000004195.4 of Xenopus tropicalis. NCBI lineage: Eukaryota > Metazoa > Chordata > Amphibia > Anura > Pipidae > Xenopus > Xenopus tropicalis. The sequence goes on along the minus strand of NC_030681.2, from coordinate 78,344,287 downwards.
TTACTAGTTGCAGGACCTCTCATGTATGTTGATAGAATGCAAATGTCTGTGCTATAGAATGCTCTATAAACAATGATGTATGGCTAGCTAGTTCAGTCATTTCCGACCACATCAGTTGACCATTGCTCAAATTATGTGAGTAGTGATTAACAGATCGGCCTGAGCAGAGTTTATTGCTTTGACCTTGCATTCCAGACTGCTCAGCACCATTATCATGTGTGAGGTACCTTGAATGTCCTGAAAGCTGTAAATGGCAGCTACCTGCCTGTTTTCTTTGCAGTTTGGGAACTCTGTCGTTGGGCCTTTGACTGGTGGATCAAAGAACTGCACTACATTCATATGGGGGGAATGTAATAAAAAGGTGCAAGGTTTGGCCAGTTCTAGTCAACCATAATGACTGATCACATGTCACTAATCCAAAATTTGAATAGGCTGCTATTGTAAAACCGCACCGAATGCACTAGGTTTCATTGTGCATTTTGTGTAAAAGGTGCCTGAAACATTTTACTCCCTGAAAGATGGGTGTTTGCATTCACATAAAAGATGAACCATGGTGCAGCAACTTGGATAAACATTACATTTCCAGTTTTTTTGTAACTTTGTGGACTTTCTAAAATGTTGGGCAATTCAGTTTTCAGTTCAGTTGCCAAACTAGTTATATGGTTGCCCTTAGTTTTATTAGATCCCATTAATTTGTTCTGTATCTGGAATGGCAACTTTGTGAATTATATCATCCACACATGACCGTTCACAAAACTCAGTAGTACAGGTATAGGACCCATTATCCAGAATGCTCGGGACCAAGGGTATTCTGGATAAGGGGTCTTTCCGTAATTTGGATCTCCATACCTTAAGTCTACTAAAAAATCAATAAAACATTAATTAAACCCAATAGGATTGTTTTGCCTCCAATAAGGATTATTTATATCTTAGTTGGGATCAATTCCAAGGTACTGTTTTATTTCTACATAGAAAAAGGAAATCAGTTTTACAATTCTGAATTATTTGATTATAATGGAGTCTATGGGAGATGGGCTTTCCGTAATTCGGAGCTTTCTGCATAATGGGTTTCCGGATAAGGGGTCCAATACCTGTACTTTGACACCTTTCCATGGGCAGAAAGACACAATGGAAGAATTTTATTGCGTAAGGGCAGATTTATCAATATTGGGATTTTATTAAATTTCCCATTGAGAAATGTTGAAGAGCATTTCTCACATTTTTGTGTTCTCAGTTATGTATAATTTATGGCTTGGATTGCCTTGAAGATAAAAACACCTGAGACAGTTTAATTAAAGTAACTTGTAAATTATTGACAACTCTTGAATTCTTGTCTAAAGATTTCCATTTAGACATGATGTGCCCAATACTTTGAATGGATGTCTTCAAATGTAGGCTGACAAATATTTTAGTCACTCACATGAGAATAATTGATAAATAGAAGAAAAATTTAATCTGCGAAAGACCAAACATAGAGTTGCTTCAGTTTCCCTGTTTGCCCTTTTAGTTTAAAAAATAAGAAAATTATACTTTTTGCCTATTGTTTTATCACTAAAAATGTATGTTCAGCACAAACCCTACTCACTGCACTTAAGTTTAATGAATAGCGCTTAACCAGTTAGTTTGCTTGCTACCTGTAATTTTGATCTATGATGTCAACAGTGATTTCCAGGAGGCTCACCTATCTCATTTTGGAACAAGTTGCTAAAGGTACAGACACCACACAAATATATTTGCATATCGATCTTCATAAACAGAATACAGGTATATGATCAGTTATCCAGAATGTTGGGACCTGGAGTTTTCCAGATAAGAGGTTTTTCAGTAATTTAGTTCATCAAGTCTACTAAAAAAAACATTTTAACATTAAAAAAAACAAACAATAGAATTGTTTTTTCCTCCAATAGGGATTAATTATATCTAAGTTAAGATAAAATACAAGGTACTGGTTTAATATTACAGAAAAAAAAAATCTTTTTAAAAAATTAGAATTATTTGCTTAAAACGGAATCTATGGGAGATGACCTTTTTGTAATTCAGAGCTTTATCGATGATGAGTTTCCAGATAAGGGATCTCATACCCGTATATTTTTCTATTTCCATAGTTGGGTATGGTGAGTCAAGTTTCTAATACTGTAATGTAATTTAGGACACATTGCCTCGCATAGGTTAGATCAGAAATGTATGGAGACTGCCATGGGCACTTTACAGGGAGAGTTTCCTACATATTGCACAACTGTACAGACAGTAACAAACTTTATGCTTTACATCTCTGGCACGCTGCTTGAGAGATGAAGGAAATAGGGTAGAGTGATTTTGGGTGTGAGAAATGGTGACGTATTTATTTTGACACTAAATATAGTAGCAAATGGTACAAATACACCTTCTGTGTCAACATTGACAACATCTCTATTAAAGGTACACTCATCAAAAAATGTTTGTATTTGGGCTGAAAAAGGAGAGTGGTTTTCTTTCTTTATCTCACAAAGCAGTATACCTGCCTTGCTTTAGGGTTATGCCACACAAATCGTTTTCTCCTCCGGCAGAAAATTGCTGCTACAGCCCCATGTGAGCAGTGACTGACTTGAATAGAATACTGATTTTGCAGATTTCTGCCATTCCATGCGCAGTTGAGCTTTTTCTGACAAAAATCCACTCTTTGTGCACAGACTGGCGGATGCCATTTAAGTGAATTGTTATCTCTCCATCAAGTGCCTACAAATAAATCATGGTAGCAAATTATTTATAATATTGGTTTTCATTCAGTATTTCGGAAGAGAGCATTGAAGGTATTTGACTTCAGTTTATAAAAAGTCACAGTATGTGTGAAACATACACACAGTATTTCAAGGTGCTGGTTGACAATGACCAGCAACCACTGTCTGAGTCTGATGGCACACAAATCTATTCTCTGTAAGTGTTCTTCAGATAATTCTGTAATTAGTGATGAATAAATATTTTTGCCAGGCATGGATTTGCAGCAAAATTCCACATTTGGCCGTTGCCAAATTTTTTTCCCAGAGAGAAAGAACTCGCAGAGAGAAAAGTCGCCAAAAAAAATGTGGCCAAGACGAAAAAGTCCCCGCGAATAAACGCTCATTGACTTGAATGCATTTTGAGTAAGAAAACATTTTTAACAGTTCTGTGAATTTTTCAGCGAAGCAAACCGGGACAGATTCGCTCATCACTGACTTCGGCCACCTCCCATTATTTTGAGGTTTTCTGGCTTAAATTGTGTCTGATTTAGCTGCTGTATTGAGTTTCCCATTTTATTCTCTACAGACCTTTATAATTTAAGATGAATAATCAGTGCTTTTCCTTTTTTATCTTAATATATGATAGAGGGCCTTAGCACAGTAAGAACTCTTTGTGACATTTGGTGAGTTAATAAAAACTATTCTGCCTGGCACTAGTTAAAATTGACAGAATATTATTGTCTGTCACCTGTCCTTCTAATATTTAGATGAAGAGAAGCTGGAATGAGGAAAGACTTGTTTTGTGCAGTGTTGTGTTTTGTTTTGTTAAGTTACGTTTCTGGAACATAGACTATTATTAAAGGACATACCTACCTGTTATAAATGCTGTGTAGTTAGGAGATATAGCTTGATGTTTATAGTATGTATGCTTTAAAGAATACACTTTTATAATTGTAAAATGTTGTCAAGCATTCGTAGTAGAAGGAATATGTGCTGTTGTAAGATATGCATAAGGCTCATTTATATAATATATATACAAAATATAACAAAAATACACCAAAGATGCTGTGTATACTTATTAAAAAATCATCATGAAAAAACTTTTATTAGCTACATATTATAAACCTTACTGAGAACATATTGGCAACATTTCAGAGCTTCATATTCCTTTCTTATTCCAATACTTAAAACATTCTTTGTCAACTCTAAAGGTAACCCTAAATAGAGTTTGAATAGAATGTGTTTGAAGTTTATATACACATACAGGCACGCTTTTCCACACACATTCACACATTTTTCCACATGCTGGTCAGACATGGGGAGGCAGATAGGCTTCCCCCTACTCATCTGGGTGCAGTTTTCTTCTTTTTTTTATCTGGTATGAGGTGCAGAGAGCAGTCAGGCCACAGACAGAAGTGCTGTTTGAGTGCTAAGGAGCACCCTTGTCTTTCTGTCAGGGGTCATAGTAAATCACACCTTTTATTCTTCAATGTTAGGGTACTTTTCCACAGTTTACTAGTACAATCATTTTATTTGTGCTGCTGGTGGTTTCTAATTTGTATGGTTCATGTGCAGATGAGCTCATGGTAAGATTTTTCAGATACCAAATTTTTCCTATTCTTAAAATAAGAAAAAAAGGCTACATGATGCCACTATTTGCAACATGTGTAGGTGGCCAAAAAAGTGAAATGGACTGGTGTTGATTATGGATTTGAGTTAAAAATTGTCATCGGTTGGGGCCAAAACAATCAGCCAGCCCAGTTTGCCCACTTTGGCCACCATTTGCCAAGGTTACAAAATGAGCTGATCTCCATTATGGCCAACTGTATTCTTGGCAGTCTGGTTAACTCCTAGATCTAGCTATTGCTGATAGTCCGCTCCAGGTGAGATTTCTGATATAAACATGCACTGTCAGGCAGTAAGGAAGCAAGGCCCATTCACCCTGTGCAGTGATCCATTTCTGTTTCATTTCATTACAATGGTCTCTGTCAGGCTACATTAGGGTAAGAGTAGGAGAATAGATTGGGAATATTGTAAAATATAATGCCTGCTATATAGATGTAAAATATGGCAGCTGTTTTCTGCCCCTGTTCTTCTCTTTAGCTTTGTCTATTACAGAAATAATACCCTGAATATAGTAACAGCGTCAAAAGAACAAATAGGTGTGATGAAGAGCCTTGTCATTAAAGGTATGAAGAGCACATTAAAAGTAAGGATTGTTAACCATTCAATTAAGTAGACTTTTTTTTTTTTTTTTTTTTTTTTTTAAATGATGAATGCATTTGCCTTTTTTATACACATTGACCTGTTATTGTGTTCGTTATGCTTGAAAACTGTAATAATGTATCTTCATTAAGCTTTCAGCATTGCTTGCTTGGTGCCTTTATCTATCAATAAACCCTGTATATAGAAGAAATACACATAGAAAAAAATGACATAAAGGTCTTAAGGAAAGATTATTTTTTTAATGAGTTTCCAATCTGTGGATGGTTTTAGTTGTAAAACCCCCCTAAGTTATCTTTTGTGGGGTAGGTTGGGAAAACTTTGTTTGCATTTTTCAGTCTTTTCGGGTTCAGCCTTACTTTGTTGTTTCTAAGTTCTGTTGCATGGAGACTAAGGGGCAGATTTATTTAGTGTGAAGTTAGAGCTCACTACTCTCAATTCATTACTTTGACATTTTTAGAAGTGTATTTATCAATGGATGAAAGTTAGAGTTCTTCATTTTATAAATATGCTTCTAAATAAAAACCCTTAGGAATGAACAGAAAAGGGGTGAGATTTTTCTGTAGTTATTTCCTACTTAGATAAATCTGCCCCTAAGACTGTATATTATAATACAGCCATAAAGGGAATGTTACTTATTAGGTAGTTTTGGGAATCAAAAGATTAGTATTCAGATATTAGTGATGTGTGGGCCCGACACCCTCGGGTCGGGTGGGTTTGGGCCGACCTCGCCACATCAACTGCGGCCCACAGCCTTACACTGCCGGCTTCCTTTTCCGGCTCTCTAATTTATAGGTGCATGCCTTTTGTGATGTCATTGTGGGGCGGGCGCAGGTCTATAAATAGAGGGCGGAAGCCGGGTCAGGAAGTATACCTCAATGTACCCCTAAACATTTTCTTGATAATGGCTCAATTTTTATTTTAATGTGTTGAGGCAGAAAGCACAGTATTGTGAGATCTGGAAAAATGTGGTGCACTCAAGAGGAGCTGTAATAAAAACAATCCTTTTTAAAAGATAGTGCATGTAAACCAGTGGACTTACGCTTTAGTGTGAAGACGCACAGAGCTACTAGTAGCAGCTACTTGTTGTGGCTACTAAAATAGACAATGCTGATCATTTACTGATAACTGTCTCTACATGTGTTTTAGCAGAGGCAATTCTCAGTATTGTGTATGGAAAGGTATTTTCTGGAGTTTAGTAGCCGTGAAAAAGTAGCTGCGTCTTTACCCCCAAGTCGTTTTGTGGCCTCTTACCACTTCCTCAGAAGAAGCATATTGTGGCACCAAACTGACAACCCTAAACTCTACAGGGCAGAGACTTCCTTTATACTGTGTCTCTTTCCACATGGCACTTAAATGCTGCTTATTTATACTTATTTTTATTTCTTATAATGTTTGCCTTCCCTGTGTATACTTTTATATTATTGTAAAAGTGTACAGTGCTGCATATCATGGTGTAGGATTATAAATAAAGTTACAAATAATACATATACAGTTAAACTCAAATTAGTAAAGTATTATAGCTCAAATTAGTATATGTTTCTAATAAGGAAGATGTGGAAGCAATGCATTTTGTGTGCATACATTTTAGTACAAATTAGACCTTTTTGGTGCTAGGCTTTGATACAATTCTTTGTTTTAGTTGGACAGATATTTTGCTGTAAATTTTTCAATTTCAGGCAATTAGGAGACTTTCTTTTTAAAGAGTTGCTGTTTTTCCAGTTTTTGTTACCTTCACGGACAGATGATCCAGAAACAACTGTTTCTCGTTGGTGTAATATTCCTGTCTTAGAAAATTTCCTGTTAGTATGTCAGTGCAGAACCTTTATAGAATTCTCCAGCTCTTGCAACACTGGAGGAGGGAGTGGGGCTCAGATGGTGAACATCTGTTTCTAATCCTTGCAGTGCTTTGGGCTCCTAAAAGGTATATAACTTGTATAAATTTTGTTGAACAATCCAATAAATTAGTCTGATTACTGTTAATTTACAAAGAACTGGCATATACCACATTAATATGCGATTCATGCAGTGCATAAATCTCAGGTATGTTCCTGTTCATTAAAACAAAGGGCATGCTTTTTGTTCTTTGCTGTTGTTGATATGAAGTGTGATGTACATTTTTCATAAAATCATGTATTTAATATTGCCATAGCTTGTTTTACAATTACATTACCCAGCTTGCTTATCTCTACAACCCAACTGTTATGGCTGGTGCCACATATTTTGCTAAGCCTGCGAAGTGGCAGTATTTGATGGCAAGTGGAGCTGGCCCTGGAGCATATAAGCATTAAAGGACCTGGGGGTCATCCTGGCTGATGTTCCAGTTACACTTATTGTGACCCTACTTTTGTTGTATCACCTGTCAACTGGACAGCTTAATCTGGCTAACCTTCACTTCTGCCCATTGCTCAGTGTTCACCCTGCAGCAAACATTGTAAGTTGGGGAGAAAGTTGTCTCTCTGTCTGAAGCCAGGGTGCTTTATGGTGGCAGTGCTGTAAATAGATCAGATTATTTTCTAGATTGCTTAGAATTCTCTGTCATTCCCTCATGCAGAAAATGTAAAAACATATCAGAGGAACATTCATAACAAAGAATAAAGGTGTTTTAAAATATGTAATTAAAATATAATGTACTGTTGCCCTGCACTAGTAAACCTGATATGTTTGCTTCAAAAAACACTATAAACTATACTTTATATAAATAAGCTGCTTTGTAGCAATAGAGCTAAATGGCAGAGGTTTAATAACAAATAACAGATAAGCTCTGTAGAACACCATTATATTCTACATAGCTTATCTGCTATAAAAACCTAAACTTTTCTTCTTTGACTTTCCCCATGGCTACACAGTGGCATATATATATATATATATATATATATATATATATATATATATATATATATATATATATATATATATATATATATATATATATATATATATATATACACAGGTATGGGACCCATTATCCAGAATGTTCGGGACCTGGGGTTTCCGGATACGGGGTCTTTCCGTAATTTGGATCTCCTACCTTAAGTCTACTAAAAAAATTATTTAAACAGTAATTATACCCCATAGGATTGTTTTGCCTCCAATAAGGATTAATTATATCTTAGCTGGGATCAAGAACAAGGTTCTGTTTTATTATTATGGAGGAAAAGGAAATCATTTTAAAAAATGTGAATTATTTGATTACAGTGGAGTCAATGGGAGATGGCCTTTCTGTAATTCGGAACTTTCTGGATAATGGGTTTCTGGATAAGGGGTCCCATACCTGTGTGTGTGTGTGTGTGTGTGTGTATATATATATATATATATATATAATTATATTTCTTTTTTCTTTTTTTGGTGTTACTGTTCCTTTAAATTTACTTTTACTCTTTTAAGCACTTTAAATTATTTCATTGTTTTTGGGATGACCCAGGTTCTTTACGAGGATTACATTTTGATTGTAGTGTTTTTTTTAAAGCTAGAAATAAAATCTATTGCTAATCTGCTGTACCTTTTCACTTTTGCTGTGATTTAAGGAATAACTAGAGCTGCCAAAGTAAAGTGCAGACGCTTGCTGAACTAAGCCTTTGTTACAGTTTTCTTTGGCTAAGAGTCCTCTGCAGCTAGCAACTGGAGACCTTTTGACGTATGCCTCTCATAACTCAAGTGAAGAAGAAAAAAAAAAGTGCAACCTAGCAAAATTGAAACTGCACATACAACCATGCTTACATGTGCAGATCATTGTTTACTTCCTATTCAAGTCCTGGTACATTCAGTACTAAGAAATCCAAGTCGTTAGCATAAACATTAATACCAGAGCTGCAGTCTAATCCATTCTATAAATAAAGAACTGTTAATGTGCAACACACTTTTGTTCTTGGAGAGAATTTTATTTTTCTTTGTTTTTTTCCATGTGGGAATGTTATTTTCTGACTTCAAGGATCAAATTAAGGCCTTTGGACTGCTAGAGAAAAGGAAAATTGGGGTTGCAGTGTTTAGTAAGGCAGGTACAGAGTAGTCAAAGGCATTGGTCACATTCCCTGTAAGCATAAAACTGGGCATACATGTCCGTACAGATTTTTGAATATACTATGTGAGTACACCATACCACACATACAGCATATATTACTTCAGCTTTTTTTTTTTTTTTTTTTTTGAAGATCTGCATTTTACAAATAATGTATTTTAATTTTCTTGCATTTCTCCTTTTGCAGTTACAGTTCAATATGCAAGGTTAGTGACTCTCTAAACCGTTAGAATGTAATAGGTATGGGATCCCTTATCTGGAAACCAGTTATCCAGAAAGCTGTGAATTACAGGAAGGCCATGTCCCTTAGACTCCATTTTAATCAAATATTTCAGATTTTTTAAAAATGAGATCTACCTTTTTTCTGTAATAATAAAACAGTACATTGTACTTGATTTGAAGTAAGCGGCATTATTTGTGATTTATAAGAAAATGAACCACCTCAACACTTTGAGGATTTCAAGTCAGCGTTTCGCCATGGTAAATCGCTTTTTTGCACTAAGAAATGCCATGTCTGTTCCAGTCATAGCAGATCCATTTACTAAAGAACTATTCCTTTTGGTTTGATATTTTTCCTTTGCTAAAGACAGGGATTTAGGGAGTCCCAGATTCCGTTCAGGATCCAGCTGAATCCCAGCTTTTTATTTTTTTTATTTTTTTTTGCAGGATATAGCAGATTTCTAGTGCCTGACTGAACTGATTCTGAACCCTTTATAACTAGAACTAGACTTTGGACAACTGGAGGTGGCAATATTTTGTTTGTATGCTACAATTTTTTTGCATGTTCAAGTTAGGGTTTGGATTCAGTTCAGGGTTCAGCCCAATCTTGATACAGTATTTGGTCAAATCCTACATTTATGTGTTCAGTGCATCCCTAGACTTAGCTGACATCTCTACCAACATCAGTTTATTCAACAATCCCAAACTTATTTGCTTGTGGTGCATAGGATTTTGTGTCTTTGGCCTGCCTCGGGCACTTTTTTTTCTGGCATAACGCTTTATGACATGACAAAATATTTGTAAATGTTGTATAATTTGATGCAGTGTAACACAGTTCTGAAATAAAAAAAAAACTGCACAGTGTTACTCTGCCTGTGTTAAACTAGGTAGCATTATTAAATAATGGGATGCAAACATTTTTGAAACCATGGCAGTAGTGAAATGTGTGTGATTTACAGTGAGTGGGGGGAGAAGGGGAAGAATGTTTTATGTTTGTGTGTGTTACTGTCTGGCCTGACGTATATGGAATAATGAGGAGTGGTTGGTAAAAGACATGGTGTAGGGTTACAGAATGTTCTCTGCTTGTGAAAAATGAGTACAAGTTATTGGCTTTGCATGGACAAGCAGCCAGCGGCTGATGCAATAGCTACAAGCGTACAAGGCCACAATGAACGTGACTAAATTATTTTTAAATTATCTGAATTTGAGTCTTTTATAATCCTAGACCACTTAAGTACACTAAATATTAAAATAGTTATTAAAGGGACAGTTTACCTTTAAGTATGTTATATAGGGGGTAATTAAATGAAAAGCACTAAGTTTGCCCAGGTGCAGTAACCTATAGCAACCAAACAGTAGGTAGCATTTACTAGTCACCTGTTTAAAAGTAAACATCTTATTGGTTGCTATTGGTTACTGCACCTGGGCAAACTTAGTGCCTTTTATTTCATATAGGGGAAAGTGACTTATTCTTAGCAACTTTTATTTTTAATAGGTCTTTTAATTTTAATTCTTCTACCTCTTTCCAGCTTACAGTTTAAAATGCCATTTTGTGGTTGGGGGTCATCAGCCCTGCAACCAAAACATTGCTGTAGGGCTACTTTTTATAAAAAAAATTATTGTATATATTTAGGCTTTTTTTATCCGCCAGTCTGTTATTCAAAGTATTGACTGGTTGCTATATTAAACTGAAACCTGGTAACCAGATGCTGAAATTCCAAACTGGAGATCTGCTGAAAATGAAGACCAATTTTAAAGGAGAAGGTAATACAGCCATACACACTTACAGTAATGCTGCTCTGAGTCCTCAGTGTAAATAAACATCACATTTCTTTTATTCTATATACATGATCTTCTGTGTCAGACTTTCTGCTCTCAGAAAAATTCTCCAGGGCACGGCACGAGTGCCCTGCATTGCCTTCTTTGAAATTGTCTCAGAATTTCAAAGTGTACTATACCTTTATGTAGATTTAGTATAAAAATATCAGGTGTTTAAAAAAAAGCATTCATTTAGTTTTGATATGCAGATTCAAAGGTTTCTTTATAAACAGAATTATTATTATATCATTATTTTTTTATATATATTTTTTTATATATATATATATATATATATAATAATTTTTTTTTTTTTTTTAGGTATTTTTATTTTTATAAAAATCCTTTTGACCAAAGAAGGAGCTAAAGGCTAAAAAAGTAGTGCTGCATATGGGGCAATTTATTTGCTTGTCTGTGTTTCTTTTGCTTTATATTTCCTGAAGTGACTCAGCTTTTCACTATGAAGATTAAGAAATTTTTGTCTTTGTATTTGAAATTCTCCTAGATATATATGACTTGATTGAGTTCAAGTAATGAATTTTTGTAGACTTAAGGTATGGAGGTCCAAATTATGGAAAGATCCCTTATCCGGAATACCCCTGGTCCCAAGCTTTCTGCATAATAGATCCCATACCTGTATTTAAAGTGAAACTTGGGGTTTTGTAAAGCATTTTGTAGGTGTGATTGGCTAGACTGGACACATCTGAGTTCCATTAACAGTGATTATAGCAAAAAGAAATATCCTATAGTAAAGGTAATAGTAAGGGAAAAAGTCTAGTTTTATTAAAAGAACAGTAACACCAAAAAATGAAAGAGCTTTAAAGTAATAAAAATATAATGCACTGTTGCCCTGCACTGGTAAAACTGGTGTGTTTGCTACAGTAACACTACTATAATTTATATAATAAGCTGCTGTGTAGCCATGGGGGCAGCCATTCAAGCTGGAGAAAAGGCACAGGTTACATAGCAGATAACAGAGAAGTTCTGTAGAATACAATAGTGTTTTATCTGTTATCTGCTATGTGCCTGTGCCTTTTCTCCTTTGAATGGCTGCCTCCATGGCTTACGTAGCAGCTTATTTATATAAATTATTGTAGACTTTTTGAAGTAAACACACAACTTTTACCAGTGCAGGGCAGCAGCACATTATATTTTAGTTACTTTATACACTTTCATTTTTTTTGGTGTTACTGTTCCTTTAAAGAGCCATTATTGTTTTTTATTTTACCTGTATCTGCAGCACCGATTTGAACCACTGGATGCAGGCAAGGCAAAGCATTAATCAGCTCAGCTGGTTCAGTGCAGTGGGTAAAGTGGCAAGAAAATGCAGCGTGTTGTGTCTAAAAACACGAATGCAGTAAAATGCAACTCTGTGCACTCGCAAGTAGAACCAGCTACAATATAATGGAATTGGTTAGTAAATGTGTTTAGGTGCACCCAAACCTGTGTCTTAAATGCATAAAAAAATGCAGTGAGTGAGTCCTAAGGGAATGTAGTATTTCTCATCTAATTTCTCACGAATATGGAAAAGTAGGCAATGCATACAGATTAGTGTATATGGATGGATTGCAAAAAACTTTATGACAAAAATAATGTAAAATTTATGTAGTAAGTCTTCTGTGCATTCATATATTTTAGCTTTCAAGTTAATTATATACTTCACCTTGCTATTCTTAGTAGGGAAAATAACAAAGGATGTTATACTTTACGACCAGCAAAAAAGCTGTAGGTTAATAGACCATGTTGCCCGTAGCAGCTTAGCTTTAAATAACCTAGTTTGCCTGCAGAATTATGGTGCCCATAGCTGGCATTCAATAACTACAGCACTACTAGGTAGCAATGGCTGATGCAAATTCTCATTTGGCCCATGAATTAAGTAACCTTATGTGAATCACATGACAGATCACCAACTGTGTTGCGGTCTGACCAGTCAAGCCACCCTGGGTTGATCATGATTGTCTGGACAAATGTTGTCGATCCATGATTGTGATTAGATTTTTATCTAAAGAGCATGCCTATGTATATCCAACATTAGTCATACACTGTTTTTTTTTTTTTTAGTAACAATTTAAGCTGTTTATCACAATCATTTGCAGCCCCACCGACATAAGAATCTGTATGTACATTGATCACTAAAAATCAATGTTTTGTCTGATTAATCGCATCCAATATTACACTGGCAACATTGCTTTACTTTAATAATTGGTTCCAGTTGAATTATTTAAAAGTCACATAAAGTAGCATGGCCCAGCAAGCTGTTTTGTCAAAATTGATTTGCTTGCCGCTTTTAGTGGGACAGTTGCATTAAGGAGCACAAAAGCCAATGCACATGATGCTATATGGTTTTTGTGATTATTCTATGGCTCATTTCTTCCAAAAAAGAACTTGTCCATGCATTGGACATTGTAAAGTGAACATTTTCAGCTACCTGTTAATTTATGAATTTTTGGTTTAATATATAAATAGATATAAATGGTAATTAAAAAAAAAAAAAAAAAAAATATATATATATATATATATATATATATATATATATATTGTTGTGTTCTATATTCTGCATATAGAACACACTGCCTACACACTTCTTTCTGCATCTTGTTTTAGACCAAAACAAATTTCTCCCTCCCAGGCTGCTTTTCCTTTTACATTTGCTATGAACCGAAAAACCCTGGCACGCTTGGCTGTACTCTGTTATGCAATTGCCTTTGGTTCTGCAGGAGTTAACCAAAGCTTATTTTTTGCTTCTGTGGCTTATGTTCCATAGGCTATCCTGCCTTCCCTCCCCCTGTGCTGATTGGCTTAGAGCTCTCAGCTGACTAGAAGTTAATATAGGTCAGCACAGCAATGTGGAATTGACTGGCTGTCCTTCTGCCCGAATCAAGCATTGTTTAATCTGGAACAATTCCAGCACTTTCTAAATACTACCCTACGCATACAGGACATGCAACGTGACAGAAATAGGCCACATCAGGGCAAAGTTTACCACAGTTACTTAGTGCTGAACCTCCAAATACTGCACATTAGCAACGGAAGTTGAGTTTTTGCCAGGGGCTTACATTTTTTGTAGACTTAAACTTGTATGTTTAGTTAGTACTTTCTAACTATATAAGCTGTAAAGAAGCACTCAGCAGAGTGCCCACTGCCCATCATTCCAACTAATTAAGCCAGTATCACATTTGCTTTACTGTCAAATGGTTACTTGGAATTTTCATCTTCAGCTTGCAACCTTTTGTGTTTTACAGCCCTGTGGCATGTTCTTAATCAACTGACAAACTGTCTTGTTATTGTATACCAGGATAAAAGGGAATGATGGGAGTTGTAGTACAGCAATATCTATAACGACTCAGATTGCCAGTTGCTGCCAAATTTAGTTAGTAATGGGGCCAAAATATATCAGCTTAGCTGTACTTCAGTTCTTTTTTTTTTTCTGAAAGAGGAGCTAGATATATTTAGTTCTGAGTCAGCCCTATTACCCTCCCCCTTATCTATGTTTCGAGCTCTCTCCCTGCCCCCACTCTTCCCTTAAACTCTGACTATTAATTGCTTTCTCGCTCAGTTGTTCACTTTCTCTTTGCTTGGTTTGATTCTCTTCCCTTCTTCTCTCTGTGTTTGAGATTTATTGATATATTAAGGCAATATAACATGCTATTGAGAGACTTGATGCAGTAATTTCAAAGTTTTAAGATGCTTCTGTGGAGTAATTTGAATATATAATGTAATGTTTCATTTGGTAGGTGTTCCATAGAGTGGATTTAAGCTTTAATTCTAATGTTTCTGTAACCTTTGTTTGGTCATTTACTATCAAACTAGTGTACTTAATATTTTGTGCTAGGTATCTTACTGAGGCTATTTAAATTATGATGGGTGATGTGACCCAAATAGCAGTGAAGATAATCTAGAAAACATTAGAAAGCCTAACACAGTGTGTTTGTTGTAAAAGCATAGCACATCAACAGGCTTTGTACTAAATACAACTGTTACACTGTCTCTGAACAAATGTTGGCAACATTATGTAATGTGCCTTTGAATTAAAGAAGCATAGTAAATACAGCAAAAGTTCTATGTTCTGTTGCCGAAATTCCTAGAATTGCTTATATCCGTACAGTCTGTCTACTTATTTTAAACTACTGCCGGCGTTATTCCAGGTCACAGACATTTATGTCTATTGGAAATATTTTCTGAGGGAGATCAGTATCATCTGTCTAAAGCTCTCAAAGCATCTTAAGGACCAGCATGTTCTCAATAAGGAACTGACACTGATCCAGGGACAAGTGACTGAGAAACATTGTTAGAAAATTTCAATATCCCAAACTGTCCATACTGTCCATGTCCATGTCTGAAGTTGATTATGGCAATTTCATTGCATCACCCTGTTGAAGTTAATGTGCATATCATATAGTTTCACATTGACATTTGTTGGCACTGGGTTACTTTATATTCCTAGAACTTAGTGTATTTAATTGCACTTCTCCCCAATGTACATTCTCGGGTGACATGTCTCCTGGGCTACCAGTGGTACTAGTTCAGCTTTTTCAGAATGAGTTGGCTGATTATATGCTTGTGCAGGGGGCCCTCCAACAGGCCTGTCCAGCTTATATCTGGTTGAAAATTGTGCACCTACGTGTGGGCTATATCGGGCTAATTGAAATTAGAACATCAGGTATAGGCATCCGTCCGTTTGGGGACCGCATCAACGAGCCGAATTTTTAAACCTGCCTGATAGATATCTGCGTGATTTCAGGCCAGATGTCGGCTGGGCAGGCCCGTTGTTAGGGCCGATAAGCTGCTGAAACGGTGTAAGGGATCGATATCAGAAGCTAGAATTGGCCCGTGTATGGCAGCCTTAAGGCTACATGATGTCAATGCTAATACAATAGTTCGCACCATCAATCACTGTAAGTGCCACAAATTGCCTGTCTAGTTGGACCAATCACTGGTGGATGCTGGTGGTTGAAACTAGAGGTGCATGCAGAAGTAGCGTAAGAAACGAGACACCTTGGGTGTAGGCGCAACAAAAACTTTAATCTTCAGCTTTGCATTAGGCTCCTAGACCTGCATCCAGGGTTGACCCAAATATCTGTATCTATAGCTGTGCGCTGACATGCGCTTCTGAATCACAATGGTTGATTGCACATTTATAACTTGCTTTGATAAATTATTTTGTCATAAAAAGTTCTCAAACCTGAAGCAACCCAAAACCAGTCTATTTTTGATTTGCTCTGAAGTTTCATAAACGTTAAGATAAGTTATTCATGTCTTGTAAAATCATAATTAACACAAGGATTCATGGCTGCAATTATGCTTACAATATCTTTAGCAAATGTCTGCAGTTTATGTATTGCTTTTAGATGTTCTGTTGCTAAAAACAATGCACAGTATGCAGAGAGCCCAGCAGTGAACAGCTGTCTGTGGCAGGGAATGCTACTTGTTAAAAGAAGGGAGTATACTCTGTGTACTTGAATTGAATGTTAAAAGAAACATTAAGTATAATGTAAAGAAAATAAAGAAAATATTTTTTCCTACAATAATAGCTTGTGTTTGGTGTATGTCTATGTGGATTATCCTCTACATCACAAGCACTGGCAATTACACATTTTTACATTACATTTTTACAAATCAAATCAGATCAAAGAGCCAACTGTTGTATGTGTATATATATATATATATATATATATATATATATGTATGTGTGTGGGTTTTTTTTACATCTAGTTATAGCTATAAGGAACCCAAACCAGATTTTTTTTTTTTTTCATACTATGTACATACGTATTGCTATAAATATATAGTAGAACGCCCGTTTTTATGTTTTTTTAGGGGACTAGAAAAAATGGTGTAAAATCTGTAAAAATATATTATTCATTAATATTCATGGGACCACAAAAAATGGTGTAAAATGAGGGTATGTAAAATTGAGGTTTCACTGTAACTGCATGTTCATTTTGCTTTTGTAAAGCATGCAGTTTGTCACCTTTAAAGAAATATTTTACCAGCAGGGATGGGGTTGTAACATGAAGTGGCAGATATGTGGCATAAACCGCAGGAGTTGTGATGCAAAGAGGCTTAGTGATTGCATTGAGGGCCGAGTAGGGTTGGTCCCTTTGGGAGCTGGGAGGGGAGTTAAGTGTGGATAGAAAGCGGGCCAGGAGCCGATGAAAGAGTTATTACAAAATTACTGGCAAGCACATTGTCTGTAAATTTGTAATTATTGCCCTGGCCTTGACTGGTATTTAGACTGATTAAAAAAAATGGAGACATATCATATCATATAAAAATTTAAGAATGTACCAGTGAATTATACTTCTCTAAATATAGAAGGATTGTGCTTAAAAAAGTTGTGTTTCGAACTGATTTATTGAGAAATTTCCCCAAAACCCCTCTAGCCCCGCCCACCTGTTCCCAGGCTATGCAGGGGGGCTGGTAGCACTCAGTACAGTACACAGCACTGTAGGATAGGAACCAATCAGCAGCTAGGCTGACCTGTCTATGCTTGTGTGAGTGCAATGGTGTGATTGGCTATCCCCCTCCTGTGCTTCTGGCAGAGACCTTCGGACATGCCTTCATTTGAAACACTGACAGAGACCCGAGAGGATCTATTCCAGTGATTCCCTACCAGTGGCTTGTGAGCGACATGTTGCTCACCAACCCCTTGGATGTTGCTCCCAGTAGCCTCAAACAAGGTGCTTATTTTTGAATTCCTGACTTGGTGGCAAGTTTTGGTTGCACAAAAACAGGTCTAACTGTTAAACAAAGCCTCCGGTAGGCTGCCAGTCCACATAGGAGCTACCAAATAGCCAATCACAGCCCTTATTTGGCCCCCGGGAACATTTTTAATTTTTGTGTTGCTCCCCAACTCTTTTTACTTTTGAGTGTGGCTCACGATTAAGAAAGGTTGAGAACCCCTGATCTATAGGAAGCTCCAATAAAGGGGCAATTTTTGCAGACAGTATTCTATTTTAGCCCAAAGTGCAACCAGCACCATATATATATATATATATATATATATATATAATATAATATAATATAGTATTCATAATGCCTACAAAATTAGGGTTCTTTCCATTTATCCAATAGGTCTCCTTTAAGGTTTTTTAACTGTGTAGGTAGAAAGTAAGATGGGAAATAGATCATGACAGCAATAACACAGTTCCTTTTGTGTAAGTGGTCAGTGTACTATTTTTATACCACTAAGCTGTTTCAATGCTTAGAGGAAGTGTAACTCTATTGATTCATCGCCAGGTTTATAATATTTTTAGCAAATTGAGCTTACAATTTTTTTTTTTTCTTTTAGAAACTTTCATCATAGCATTTTGTACCTAAATTGGACTGACAGTGACCATTTTGTATAGCTTTATGAATGCCATGCAGCAGCCAGTAATAGATTAACCCAAAAACATGTACATCTGGGATGTTTATCCTGCAACTGTCCAGCTGTTAAATGAACCGTTAGCAATAGAAGAAAGGATTTATGTAAATTATTTTTAAATGCACTGTTAAATTTGAGTGTTTATATAACTGGTATTGGAGTTTCTGAAGTAAATGTCTTTGTGTTTTTTCCACAAAATTACATATTTTAGTTTTCTCCATCTGCTTGAATTAAATTACAGTTGCAAGAAAAAGTATTTGGAATTATATGGATTTCTGCATAAATTGGTCATACAATGTGATCTGATCTTCATCTAAGTCTCAACAATAGACAATCACAGTCTGCTTAAACTAATACCACACAAATAATTAAATGTTTCCATGTTTTTATTGAACGCACCATGTAAATATTCACAGTGCAGGTGGAAAAAGTATGTGAACCCCTAGACTAATGACATCTCCAAGAGCTAATTGGAGTGACGTGTCGGACAACTGGAGTCCAATCAATGAGATGAGATTTAAGGTGTTGGTTACAGCTGCCCTGCCCTATAAAAAACACACACCAGTTTTGGGTTTGCTTTTCCCAAGAAGCATTGCCTAATGTGAATGATGCCTCATACAAAAGAGCTCTCAGAAGACCTACAATTAAGAATTGTTGACTTGCATGAAGCTGGAAAGGGTTATAAAAGTATCTCCAAAAGCCTTGCTGTTCATCAGTCCACGGTAAGACAAATTGTCTATGAAGGGAGAAAGTTTAGCACTGCTGCTACTCTCCCTAGGAATGGCTGTCCTGTAAAGATGACTGCAAGAGCACAGCGCAGAATGCTCAGTGAGGTGAAGAAGAATCCTAGAGTTTCAGCTAAAGACTTACAAAAGTGTCTGGCATCTGCTAACATCCCTGTTAGCGAATCTACAATACGTAAAACACTAAACACGAATGAATTTCATGGGAGGATAACACAGAGGAAGCCACTGTCCAAAAAAAAAAAACCATTGCTGCACGTTTAAAGTTTGCAAAAGAGCACCTGGATGTTCCACAGCAGTACTGGCAAAATATTCTGTGGACAGATGAAGCCAAACTTGAGTTGATTGGAAGAAATACACAACACTATGGGGCTGATTTACTAACCCACGAACGGGTCGAAATGAGTCCGATTGCGGTTTTTTCGTATGTTTTGCGATTTTTTCGGCGTCTTTACGAATTTTTCGTTACCAATACGATTTTTGCGTAAAAACGCGAGTTTTTCGTAGCCATTACGAAAGTTGCGTAAAATCTTGCGATTTTTCGTAGCGTTAAAACTTGCGCAAAAAGTTGCGCTTTTTTCGTAGCGTTAAAACTTACGCAAAACTTCGCACCTTTTAAGTTTTAACGCTACGAAAAAGGCGCAACTTTTCGCGTAAGTTTTAACGCTACGGAAAAATCGAAATTTTACGCAACTTTCGTAAAGGCTACGAAAAACTCGCGTTTTTACGCAAAAATCGTATTGGTAACGAAAAATTCGTAAAGACGCCGAAAAAATCGCAAAACATACGAAAAAGTCGCAAAATGTTCGTTTTCAAGTCGGAACTTTTCCAATTCGGGTCGGATTCGTGGGTTAGTAAATCAGCCCCTATGTGTGGAGAAAAAGAGGCACAGCACACCAACGTCAAAACCTCATCCCAACTGTTAAGTATGGTGGTGGGCGCATCATGGTTTGCGGCTGCTTTGCTGCGTCAGGGCCTGGACGGATTGCTATCAATTTAAGGAAAAATTAATTCCCAAGTTTATCAAGACATTTTGCAGGAGAACTTAAGGCCATCTGTCCACCAGCTGAGGCTCAGCAGAAGATGGGTGTTGCAACAGGACAATGACCCAAAGCATAGAAGTAAATCAACAACAGAATGGCTTAAACAGAAGAAAATACGCCTTCTGGAGTGGCCTAGTCAGAGTCCTGACCTCAACCTGATTGAGATCCTGTGGCATGACCTCAAGAAAGCGATTTACACCAGACATCCCAAGAATATTGCTGAACTGAAACAGTTCTGTAAAGAGGAATGGTCAAGAATTACTCCTGACCGTTGTGCACATCTAATCTGCAACTACAGAAAACGTTTGGTTCAACCAGTTATTAAATGCAAGGGTTCACATACTTTTTCCACCTGCACTGTGAATGTTTACATGGTGTGTTTACATGGTGTGTTCAATAAAAACATGGAAACATTTAACCCTTTAAGTGCCAGCAGAATTTGACATTTCAGTTCCCCTCAGTGCCAGACGTTTTGTAAACATTCTCTGCTCTCTCAGTTTAGAGGCTTTTGCTGGGGGCAGGGTTAAGTTTAGGTAGGCAAACTATAGATTGTTTGTTTCAGGAGAACCTGAACTTTCCAAATATGAGTTTTTGTGTATTTCCACTTCTGGAACAAGATTTAGAGCTTGAAATACAAAAAAAAAAGAAAAAATGCTATTTTTCATGATATGGGGATTTATACCAGAAACTTATTTTATGGACAAAAATTCAACTGATTTGGAAAGCCTCATGTCTCCCGAACGTGCCAATACCTGATATGTATAGTTTTATTGAGATTTCTGACTTCTATAGATCAAAAGCTCCCAGCAGTAAATTACTAAATTTTCAAAGCATTACAGCAGAATATGGCATACTTTACATTCCAAAGCCAAAAATCCTGAAACATTAAGTTTACCCCAGGAAACCATACATTTTTGAAAACTACACATTCTGACGAATCCGATATGGGTAACTATGTCTTCCAACTCCTAAGTACCAAACGGCAATGCTTTACTGAATTTAGCATTTTCTATAAAAAAAATTATGAAAATTCAAAAAAATCGCCTCAAATCTTCCACTTTCAAGCATCATATCTCCCACATAATATTAGGTACCAAGAAAACACATCCTAAATATGAAAGCCAAGGGTCCACTGAACGGTTTGATGCCCATTGTGCATAGGATCACTGATGTATCTGGAATTTAGAAACCTGAAAAGGAAGTTAGTACATACAAATTGCCCCGGAGATCTATTTTAGCTACTGAAAATTCAACACATTTACTGCATTTTCTGTGGGGTAAAAACACAAAAAAATACATTGACCCCCCAAAACCATATATTTTTGGAAAGTACACATTCGGGCGAATTCAAAATTGGTACCCATGTCTTTCTACTCCAAACTACAGAGTCGCAGTGCTTTCCCAAAATTGCCAGTTTTGATGAAATATCCTAAAATCACATCAAAACTTCCACTTTCAAGCACCTTATCTGCCACATAACATTAGGTACCAAGAAAGCACACCTTAAATATGAAAGCCAAGGGTCAGCTGAATAGTTTGATGCCCATTGTGCATAGGATCACTAATGTATCTGGCATTTAGAGACCCCATAAGGAAGTTAGTGCATAGAAATTGCTCCAGATGTCTCTTTAGCTACTGGAAATTCAACACGTTTACTGCATTTTCTGTGGGGTAAAAACACAAAAAAATACATTGACCCCCCAAAACCATATATTTTTGGAAAGTACACATTCGGGCGAATTCAAAATTGGTACCCATGTCTTTCTACTCCAAACTACAGAGTCGCAGTGCTTTCCCAAAATTGCTGGTTTTGGTGAAATACCTGAAAATCACATCAAATCTTCCACTTTCAAGCACCTTATCTCCCACATAACATTAGGTACCAAGAAAACACACCCTAAATATGAAAGCCAAGGGTCCACTGAACAGTTTGATGCCCATTGTGCATAGGATCACCGATGTATCTGGCATTTAGAGACCCCAAAAGGAAGTTAGTGCATACAAAGTGTATACACTGCAATATAAGCTACCAGCATGTGCATTATGCGGCATAAGACCCCCTAACAGTAAGGAGACCCTAGAAAACTATACATTTTCCAAAAGTACACAATCTGACAAAACAAAAATGGGTAAATACATCTTTCTACTGCAAACTACCAAACTACAAAGCTATGCTAAACAGAACTGTTTTTGTGACATTTCTGAAAATCGTCACAAAGCTTGCATTTTACCCCATTATGTACCCCCACATTTTGTACCGTATCAACATAAAACATTCTAAATATGAACACCAGGGGTCTACTGAACAGTTTGATGCCCTATATACATAGATTTACCAAACTATGTGGGGTACAGGGGCACCCAAGTAAAAATAGTGCATATGAATTTTCACATAAGATGCTTCGGCTCATCCAGTTTTTGCACCTGGTAAGTGTATTATGTGCCATACGACCCCCTAACAGTAAAGAGACCCTAGAAAACCATATATTTTCCGAAAGTACACAGTCTGACAAAACAAAAATGGGTAAATAAAACTTTCTACTGCAAACTACCAAATTACAAAGCTATACTAAGCAGAACGGTTTTTGTGACATTTCTGAAAATCGTCACAAAGCTTGCATGTTGCCCCATTATGTACCCCACATTTAGTAACGTACCAACATAAAACATTCTAACTATGAACGCCAGGGGTCTACTGAACAGTTTGATGCCCAATATGAATAGATTTACTAAACTATGTGGGGTACAGAGGATGCCAAATTGAAATACAGCAGACAAAATGTCCATGTGCAAAGACAAGTAACAAAGAACAATGTAAAAAGCAATAAAACTGATAAAAAAAAAAAATCACAAATAATTTTTTTTTTTTTTGCCTAATAATATCTGTGGTCAGAATAACAGTTTGAGTATTTTGGCTTGGGCAAATAAGTTTTACAGACAAAGTCAAGCGAACAACAACTATGCATTACTGGAAATGCTATAAAATGGCTAAACATGCAGTAAAATACCCCAAAATGCACCAAAATCACAGAAAATGTAGTAGAAACACCAAAATAATAAGGTATTGCGCAGTGCGGTTAGCGAATACACTATCCGCAATGGCAATAAAACATTTTTTTCAGGCAAGAATAAAAACAATGCGATTAGAAAAAAAAAAAATTACAAAATTACATAAGTGTGTAAGTGTGTGTGTGTACATTAGGTAAAATGTGTTTTTTGTGCATGTGTGTGAGTGTGCAAGCAAGTGTGAGTTTTCTCTAAGTGCTGTAAGTGATGAATGTGAAAACCTCCCAAAAATGCATGTGTGAGTATAAGTGTGTATTCGTGTAATAAGTGTGTGATTGTGTGTTTGTGTGTGTATTTGCCACTTACTTGGGGTCTAGAAGATCAAGATCTGCAGAACACACACGATCTGGCACAGCAGCAGTAGATCATGTGAGGAGGCGGGGCAGAAAGCAGGGGGGCCAGAGGGGGTATGTTGTATGTGGCCCCTGGGCGATCGCGACCCAGGGGCCACTCGTTCCCCCCTCTGACTGTTGTCTAGAGGCTGGGGAACGAGTGGGGAGCGAAGGAACGGCTTGAAAAGCCGTTCCTCCGCTCCCAAAACCGGAAGTGCAGCAGGATGTAGAATCTACGTTCTGTGGCACTTAGGTACTTTGATACACAGGATGTAGATTCTACGTCCTGTGGCACTAAAAGGGTTAATTATTTGTGTGGTATAAGTTTAAAGGAACAGTAACATCAAAAAATTAAAGTGTTTTAAAGTAATTAAAATATAATGTGCTGTTGCTCTGCAAAAAACTGTTGTTTTTGCTACAGAAAAGCTACTATATAAATAAGCTGCTGTGTAGCCACGGGGGCAGCCATTCAAGCTGGGAAAAAAGGAGAAAAGGCACAAGTTACATAGAAGATAACTAGTAGATAAGCCCCATATAATGGGGATTTATCTGTTATCTGCTAAGTAACCTGTGCCTTTTCTCCTTTGAATGGCTGCCCCCATGGCTACACAGCAGCTTATTTATATAAACTATAGTAGTCTTTCTGAGGCAAACACCCCAGCTGTAGCAATGCAGGGCAACAGTACATTATATTGTAATTACTTTTATACACTTTCATTTTTCGTTGTTACTGTTCCTTTAAGCAGACTGTGATTGTCTATTGTTGTGACTTAGATGAAGATCAGATCACATTTTATGACCAATTTGTGCAGAAATCCATATAATTCCAGAGGGTTCACATACTTTTTCTTGCAACTATAAGATATCTTTCAGGTTCATGAGATATTGTGCCTACCCATAGGTATAACACAAAACTACATTGTTTTATGGATATATGGATCTTAAAGAGTAACACCTAAAAATGTTCTCCCTCTGGGGATACTGGCTAACTGAGTCTGCATTTTGGTTCAGGGATATGAGAGTAAGTCCCTGTTGAGTGCTCTGGCCCCCAAATTGTGAGGGAGCTTCTGGTTCAGGTGTCATGATCAAGCTGGGGCACTCTGTTAGCTCACACCTCCAGTAGGGGGAATCATTTTTAGGTGCCCATTAAAATATTCCCACATTTTAGACTTTCTTTGTTGCCACCAACATTTAATTAAAGAAGTATAACTTCCTGTACTGTTTACCCTGGCTGCTTCTTTTTAATATTTACAAATTAGGCATTATGGTTTGATGAATCCTAAAAAGATGTACAAACGCCAGAAAACATAAGAAACAGTATGTTTATTTAAATAAACCTTTTTTGATTTTTTTTCACAATTTCTGCAAATGTGATGGTGTTTCTTTATATTTACTATAAATTATCAGCACCCAGGTGGTTAACTTTTTTGTAATTTGAGTGCTCCTTCTGGCTCTGTGTGTGTGTGTATATATCTAGTACAGATGTGGGATCTATTATCCAGAAACCTGTTATCCAGAACTCCAGAAGATCCAAATTACAGAAGGACCCCTTATTTTGAAAACACCAGGTCCTGAGCATTCTGCATAAGAGGGTCCCATACCTGTAGTGCTTAGACTGAAGCAACTGGACTTGCTGAGTAATTTTACCATTTACCAAAACATTTTACCACTCATCAGGTGGCTTATTTGATTCTGTTAAGTGGTAGGGTATACCCTGCTGTTTTAAACACACAGGGCGATTAGTCACAGCGACTTGTGTGTCTGTAAAAACATTTAAACTGATGGGTAAAACATTTAGACTGCTTAGTTAATAGGGCATGGTCACACTGGGCAGATTTTCAGCCTTTGGATAAGTACAGCCTGACAGTTTGCTCATATGCAAAATTCTTCTAGTTGTGCCTGCACCTCAAAATCACTGAATCTGTCTGAGTGCAAGCACATGTAGCCGATATCTGCCAACAAACGTGAGGCTAAGGCACAGGTTTATGAAAATGTGAGTTTAGACCTTAATACATAAAAACTCACTCATGTTCTTTTAATTCCTTTGGGATTTTTAGAAGTGTATTTATCAATAAGGGAACGTTAGAGTTCACCATTTGATAAATACTCTTCTAAAAATCCCCTAGTAATAAATAGAAAATTAGTGAGTTTTTATGTATTAAGCTCTTAACTCATATTTTGATGAATCTGTCCATTAGGGGCACATTCATTAAAGTACTAATCCGAATCACAAAATCCGATAATTTCTGTTGATTGCAAAAGTCACAAATTCCATTTGTTTGAACGTGAAGAATTTGTACTTACAATCTGAAGTTCCGAAATTTTTGTATTGAAACGAGCGTTTATGAATGGCGATCCGATAGTCACTAAATTTTCGTATCCAAGTGATTGTAAACTGGGGGGGGGGGGGGACCTTTCTGACTTTGACACTTCAATGCATGATTTTGGAAGCCTCCCGTAGGACTCAATGGCACTCTGCAACTCCAACCTGGCCCAAGAAAAGTCACGATACCAAAGCTTGAATGAATCCGAAACTTTCGTACTCGTTGCGACAAATACGATTTTGTTGCGCAAATTGTCGCAAAGTACGAAAACGTCACGCAAATTAACGAAAAATATTGCAGAAAATACGCAAAAGTTGTAAACTTTAGAAAAAATACTCATTTTTTTTGTATAAAAAATTATACACAGCCTAAATTCTGCCCCATATGAGCTTGCCCATAGCTTCAAGGGTAATATCAGATGTGCAGTTTCCCCCACTGGTGAAAACTGGTGAAAAACAGCATGTATGAAATTAGCCATAGGATGATGCATGATGAAATTAGCCATCTGAATTGTTTTTTGGCACAGACAAAATTGATCAGGTACAGAGGAAACG
Source organism: Xenopus tropicalis (assembly GCF_000004195.4). Classification (NCBI taxonomy): domain Eukaryota; kingdom Metazoa; phylum Chordata; class Amphibia; order Anura; family Pipidae; genus Xenopus; species Xenopus tropicalis. Next base: position 78,317,888 of record NC_030681.2, on the reverse strand, counting down.
CAATATGTGACAGTAAACCTAAAGATACTTCTGGCATCAGAACCTGCAGGTTCCCCTTAACAGAATGAATGGCATCCACAGGAACACCCTGGTGCGTAAAACCAACTAAGTGCATTTGAAGGTCATGGTTTTGTGTACGTATTATATAAAAGGTAGATTTACTGGGTGTGCCAGTATGTTACCCACTCCAAGTGAATAGGAGAAAAACCTTACTAACCTATATAATAAAAAAATAAGGAATGAAGTGCCACATGGCAATTTTACCCCAGGCATTTTATTTAAAATGTCCTGGATAGTTCAAGTGATCTGGGCACTCTTGTCTCATGCACAGCACAGCAAAATAGCAAAATATTACTCTACTGTGCATGCTCAAGTTGTGGGGACACTTGGGAATGAGATTTTAGTAATAATAGAAATTATTACACATTTAACTCTTTAAGGGATAACTTGCTGAGTGATGAATTTATTCAGATATTTATGAAACTGAGGAAATGTTTTTTTTTTCTTCACTAACTTTTCCAGTCTCTGAGAATGCGCCTATTTATCTTCTGCAGTTCTTGATCAGACCAAGAATTGTTTTTCTACTTTTGGAATGTAGCATTTCCTCTGTTTACTTATATGATCCTAGGGGCATGGTAAAGACCTGGCAGCCAATGAGATCTTTCTTGTGCTATTAAAATTCCTAAAACCAACTTCAGTGCCATTTATATATGAAAGAAGGCCTAAATATGGGCATTTTTTCTGTTATAAGTTATCTCTTGGGAACACAGTGAGGCCAACATTCTTTTTACTCATGATTTTTATTACTTTTCATATTTTTATTTATGCTTACTATAACTGAAGTGAAATGTTTGCCCATCTTTGAGGTTAGCACACACACCTGTTAAGATACTGTCATGAAGGCAAATTACTTTTTACCTAGTTAAAAATATATGCTTTTAATATGGGTTTGAGTTGTGACCATTACAACTACTACTTTTTTCATATAATTTAATAACCATTTTTACATTTTTTAATGTTCTGCCACTTTCTGCTCACTGCACCCCAAAATAAAAGGAGGTAACATTTTGTTTTACATATACCTAGTTAAGCGCTGGGCACAAACTGTTAAACATGGTTTTGACTACTTATTTGTATTTCACAGCTTAATAATTAGGTATTTGGTCGATATGGTGGAATGAAAATAAAGAAGGTGAATGTATTTCATATTGATAAGTATGCATGTTGAAGAAACTATTTGTCTCTTGGGCTTCTTTCTCCAAAGCATAGTTTGAGTTCAGCTTTTGTTTCTTTACAGCTGCTAGACTGTTTGGTCTCTAAAAAGTGATGCACAAAATTGTATTGCTTTGTTAAGCACTTAAATATAAAAATGCCCATTGCTGATTCTTTTGGTTCTTACTATAGTCAAGTTCTCCCTGATTTGATTCTGCTATACTCCAGGTAATATAGCCAAATAGGTTAACGTGTCACGCAGTTGAATTTCCTACAGCAGTGCAATTGTCATGGCAGGTTGAATTAGATCTGATCCTCGTAGCTGCATATTTTGCTGAGGGGAAGGCTTCTTGAGACTCTTACCAACCTTTAAGATGGGCAGATATTCATACCAGTTAATCAGTTCTTTGGAACTGCATTCCAAGGTCTTGTTGTTATGATCATTACTTGCTGACCTTTGAGCAGTGTTCTGGTGTCTTTATTTATTGACTGACTGAGCCTTTTTTGTTTAGATTAGTATTGGGGTTAAATAATAAAAATGCAAAGTTTGCTACAAACTAGTCTCGAATAGAATCCAGTCAGCTGGAACTACTTAATGGTCAGTTGTTTAAAGGCAAACATTTTATTCTGTTTCACCTCCATCGACATCAAGCATGTCTACCTGCACATCCCAATTCACTCACATCAGAGCTTCCTCAGCTTTGCGTGTTCTGTGGAACATGATCAATTTAAATTTTTTTTTTTTTTTGGACTCTCCACAGCCTCTGGAGTCTTTCATAACAGAACATGGCCAGCCTGGTGGCCTTAAGAGGTGCCTAATAATTATCCCCTACCTAGACCCTACTCTGCTTGTCCGATCGTTTTCAAAAGATCTCTCCCTTCTTTACACCAACAGTCACATCCAGATTCTTAGACAACATGGCTGAGCCTTTAACCATCAGATCCACTTCATCCCTCTTCCTATGGTTCACAGGATATTAAGGAAGCTAAAATCTCACAGCACCACTGCTACCGTGATTGGACCATTCTGGCCCTGGTGAGCTTGCTTTCCAGATCGAGACACACAGGATTTTCACCTGAAAGTGGTGATTTTTACCCAATAGTAAAAAGTCTACTATAAGCAAGGAAAAAAACAAGACAAACCACACCTACCACATAATCTGAAATATATTCCTCATTTGGTGTGGCCAAACACAAGGGTCTTCACACTTATAATTCTAAAATTTCTACAGAATGGTCTGGACTAAGGCCTGTGTACAAGCGCTTTCATGTTCTAGGTATCGGCAATCTCCATTCTTTTCCAAAGGCAACTGGCCACCCTTTTAGTCATCAAGATGCCATTCCTAGAAGCTGCCATATGTGGAGAAAATGGGCAGTAACACAATACCTAGTGCTCCTTAGTTAGTTTGAGTTAATCAAAGAAAAAAATATGTCATCTCAAAGGCCTGATTTTTCTGAGAATTTGTTAGTATCACTTTAACATAAGTTGCTTCATGTTTTCATTAGGCAAGTACAAAGGCACAATATAAAAGGGTTGATAAGTCACAAAAGCTCCAATCTAATTAATCCTCCCAGTTCTAAAGTTTAACTTCCTGGTTGGCAGTATACCAAATTGCCAATGCATTGCCTTTTTTTAAATGTATATGTGCTCTGGCCCTGCTCACCCATGATCTCTGCCAGCTGCAAACTTCAGACTGCTGTGGTTGTTAACCATATACTGGGTGATAATAGAAAGTAGGAGAAGTCATTCCATCATTCCTTTGTAAAAAATGCAAAACAAAGCTTGCAAGCAATAACAACCTTTTGCCTCGGACAGTTGCACCCATGAGCCTTAGGTTACGGGAGAGTGGGGTGATGTGCACTAAGAATAATGTTACGCAACACCATTTAAATGCCCAAAATCACCAATGCCACCTTCATTTACCCCCTGACACCACAACATGTATAACAAAATATCAGAAAGAAACTAAATTGAATTCATTTTAAATCTCTGCTGGTAAAACATATGGGTTGCACAGAAATGTAGGAGAAAGCAATTTGGTGCAGTTGCTTGATTCAAACGTATACTGGTGAAGACGTCAGTGGAAAGGTGTTTTCCAATGCTTTGCTGATGAAGGTGGAGGATATATATTTTATGCATTTGAGTCATAGGTTTGAACGAACCTAAACAAGTGTTTTGATGCAACGCATTTTATTGCGCTTGAAGCGTGTTCATAATTCAGTAGAATAGAGGGTTGCATTTGTAATTGACAAAAACACACTTAACTGTGTTTGAAAAACCACATATAAATAAATGATGTATTTTTATTTTTATGTGTTCAGCATGGATTTGTAAAATGCATTAAAAAAACACTTGTGAGTACGAGCCCTTGGCACAGGCAACAAAAACACATCCTATCTGTCATAGCCCTAATAGATACCTATTGACCTATGTTATTGCAAGGTTTATACTTCAATTCAATAAAAAGTGCAGCAATCTGCTCGTTTGGCAGGTATGGGCCAAGCAATCAAATTAAAATGGCAGGCATAGGTGCTGTCGGACTGAGGCTGCATCAACTAATCGCTGTGGTCCCTAATCTGTCCAAAAAATCAAATCTGCCTGATCGAGATCAAGATACACGGGCAGATAAACTGTCAAATCGGTCTAAAGGACCAAAATCGGCAGCTGAAATCTGCCCATGTATGGTCACTATAAGCAAGCAATGCTATGTTGACAATATAAACATGAAATAGATACGATTCACAGGGATAGGGCTCGCCAGTCAAACTGGTGTGATGTGTAATCAACCAGATGAAAAGAATGTATGCAGATCCTGAAGTGACTTTGGACCTTTGGAGATGAAATTCCCATCTATAACTTTTCTTTCTTGTATTTCCCTATTGCAGGTATGCCCAACTAGGCTCACCGGTTGGATGTGGCCCTTCAAGAAATGATTGCCCCTAGCCCGCTCACAGCCTCCACTCACCTCTTTGTATAATCTCATCATTTTGTTATAATCTTACCATAAACCTATAGTGTAGTAAATAATTGTCACATTGCATGGGGACATACTGGAGAAGTACTGCAAGGAACAGCATTGCCCTGTGGTGTTGCACATTATGGACTTAGGATTTCAGTTAAACAAACATAGTGCAATTTGACATTTACACATCAAGGGGCACTTATATTCTGAATTTACAGCCTGGGGCTGCTGTCCACATTTAGGATCTTTTGAATGTTTTATATCTGTTACGCATTAAAAGCTTTCTGAATGGCCCTTTCTCTCTCTTTCTTGACTCAAAAGTAGAGCAAAGGTGACAGAAAGGGGGGAAGGGAGAAGATTTTTCTGAAATTGCTGACTGGTGCTGTATATTAGTTTTACAGCAGCTTACTGCAAGAATTCCCATGAAATTTAAGGGTTTTAGCTAGATATGGCAATGGTCTCTTATACCCAATCCTAGGTCGATAGACTGTTTGCTGCTTTGTGTTGTACAAGGGACTAGCAATAAGCAGAGGAAGGTTAACTGGAGCATGATATTCTGCATGTCCAGATACGAGAAAAGGCAATTTGGGGTTGGCTGTAATAAAAAAGGGCTTTTGTGCTGTTGTGATGTACAGGGGGAGAGCGCAGCAAACACTAATGCGTCCCTCGCTTTCTTTCAGTGCAGTTGTCAGTGGAGATTTGTAACTTTTTTTCTTGGTTCATTGTCCCCTAGCCAGTATGTATTCTCTATTGAGCCTTGCCAGAATTAAGATGAAGTCTGCTTGTTTCAATAAGCTTCTTTGTTGTTGGAATGGCAGCACTTGTGTAAAAGTTGGACTCTCTCCAGCAGAACTTGCACGATACACTACAAAACCATTGTTATCTGATACTCTGGTCTAAAAGCTTGTTATGCAAAGGGCCAAAAAATACTTCTTTTTATTGTTTATATTCATTTGACAGTCTGATTTAGTATCCTAAATAATTTATTGTGCTCTCGAAAATAACAAGCAATTAAGTAAAGGTACAAGTTGACATGAAGTTATTTTTCCCCCCTTCATATTGCTCCTTATCTGATTAATGGAAATAATAACAGTACAAACCCCTTGTGCAATATATAGCTTATTTTATTGTGCAGATAGGAGATACAAAGTATCACTGGGTTATTTATAAGTTTAATTTAAAAAATGTGTTTCTGTTAATATGGTTCTAATTTTTTTTTAAGCTTTTTATAGTTTGTACAGTTGTGGTGTCCCCACAACTAAAATCTACTCCCACCTAGTGCCTGTAACCTAAAACTAGGCAGTACTAGTTAGTAGTTGTTTACCAAAAGTACATTTGGAATCTTGGCAACC